>NC_090923.1:149315045-149940045 GCF_040938575.1 Ambystoma mexicanum | reverse complement strand
CTGGGTATTGGGGAAAGAACCGAGCATGAGAGGAAAACTGGGGGGAAGGTGTTCCAAGCCTCAGCCACAGTGAAACAAATGGGAGTGGCGATCGCTCTTTCTAATTGGCTCAACTTCAAGATGGCGGCTCAGATGGTTGATGTGGAAGGAAGATATCTATTTTTGAAGGGCAAGCTCGCAGGGAGCCCGCTGATACTGGGTTCAGCATACTGCCCAAACTTGGGACAGATATAGTTTTGTGGGGGTCTTAAGGACAAGCTGAAGGTCTTTATGGAGGGTCCCCTGGTAGTCGGGGGATATTTCAATATGGTACTTGACCCTCTACAGTATAGCTCCAGATCAGGGCTGATGGATGGGACTAAGGCAGAGAAGAAGGTCTCGAAAGATTTTGGATGGTGAATGAAGAGCTGGGGTTATCTGACTCCCTGATGGAATTTGAGGCTGGGCAAGTTTGTTCACATACTACTCCCCCACTGAAAGTGGTGGTGGGGAGCCGGGCCGCGGGGAAACCAAGGGGCAGGTAGATGTGCAACAACTCCCTCCTGAAAGACAAATAAATAGTGCAGGCCCTTCTCTCAGAAATTAAGGACTACTTTGACCACAATGACAGCAGGGAAGTAGGGGTTCAGCCCCTCTGGAATGGTTTTAAAGCTACCAAACGTGGGGTATTAATAAAAGTGGGATCCCGTAAGAAGAAGGAAAGAGCCTGACCAGAGCAGGAATTAAGGGTGAAGGTAGCAGGAATTCGGTGGGCCTCAATGGAGGGCTCTAGCCTACATCCGTGGAGACAAAGAAGCTTAGAAGGTATGAAACCCAACTGAAAAAGCTATTGGTTCAGGATACTGAAAAACAATTACTGCTCCTTAAACAGAAATACCATGAAAAAGGTGATAAAGCCAATTACATCCTGGCCTGGAAGCTACGGGAGGAATGGAAGTGTGCATGGGTGAACAGTATTGAGACTTGTGGGGTTCAGAGGGTGTCATGATCTCTGCTTCCAAAAGGTCAGGGTTTTCCCAACTCCCTTGGAAGCAGATCCATAACCCAGGTTCCAAGTGCCAACCAGTCCCAATTGGGACCTTTTGGACCCAGTCCTGGCGCCAGTGGCACCAGGCTCATAAATATGCCCAGTCCCAGCGCTGGAAGCGCCGGGCTCATAATGCTTGGGTGGACTTACCTTCAGCAGACCATGCTGCTTACTTGCCTGCCAGTTGAGCCTCTGATCCTCTTCTGTTTGGAACTACTTTTCCTGTTGGGTGGGGCTGGAGCCACTCCCTAGATTCAGAACACTGGAACTCTTCTGGAAGGCAGGAACTCTTTTCTTACCAGGAATTCTTTTCTTACTTAGGCGTGGCTGTGGAAGGAGACACCTAAGCACTACAGGAGGCTATTTAAACCACACCCGGTGGATGAATCTTGCTTTGCGTTATTCTGCAACCTCTGCAGCAGAACGCACATCGTGTCTTCTGCATCCGGTCCTGGGCCTAAGGAAAAAGGCTTACCATCCTGAATCCAGTCTTCAGCAACACCTATAAAGGCAAGAAAGAACAGGTTAGCATTCCGGCATCTGAAAGGCAAAGGCTTACCATCCTGAATCCAGTCTTCAGCAACACCTATAAAGACAAGAAAGAACAGGTTAGCATTCCGGCATCTGAAAGGCAAAATCTTACCTACTCTTCGTGCTCTCCGGAGGTCTTCACACTGCATTCCGGCATCTGAAAGACAAAAGCTTACCAACTCTTCGCACGCTCCGGAGGCCTTCGGCGCTGCATCCCGCATCTGAAAGACAAAACAAGGTGCGTTTAAAGACATTGGGGAACTTTAATACTCACGTGCCATTACTCCTTTCCACATCTAATCCAGTGGGTATTCCGGCACCCTGCAGCCGCTCCGAACTCGTACCTGCAAAATAAAAAGACAGTTAGAGCGCATCGTGAAGCAGGCAACAAGCGCTTACTTACGTGCTTCCAGGCGCTTCTATTCATCACACGGGCTCCATCTTCAACTCACTTCAGCCTGTCATCCGCCATCGCCGGAACCCTGCAAAACAAGAGACATCATTACTAAAGACTTTAAAGACATTTGAATGACTCGAAACTTACCGTTCGTGCAGTAAACGACGGACAGCAGTCCTCTGAAGTCAAGAGGCCTGCGCTACCTATCCAGTGAAGAAACTGGTTACAGCACCCTGCCCCGAGGCAGATGGAGAGCTCGGCATTCACTTACCTAAGGTGAGAGCGTTAACCTTTGGGGGTCTACAGGAGAGGAGAAGAGGAAAGAGATAGGGACACCCCAATAACCCCAGTTCATTAACCCCATATTTTCTATCTGCAGACATCTTACTCTACACGTCAGGCATACAGTGCACAGAGATCCAGCCCAAAGAGCCAACCGGGTGCTACACAGCACCTTTGAAGATACGGTAGTCGCCCAGTCAAGACCGGCGCCTCTGCGAGAATCAGGTGAGCGTTACAGAACGCAAAGCCTACCGCAAAACTCTCGCCCAGGCGCTATGGAAACCTCGGATACTGACCCCCTAGCCCGGTTACTTGGGGAATTAAGGGCAGAAGTGCATGCAGCTCGTCAGGAAACGAATGCTCTAAGAAGGGAACTAATTATTTCCAAGGAGAGAACAGACAATCTTGCTAGACAAGTGCTACAGTCACAAGCCGGACAGACCCCGTTACCCGCATCAGGGGCAAATCTTCCTTCAACATCCTCTATGAATCCAGTGCAGATCAACCTACCTGGGAATGTACCTCTGGCTCCGCCCGAACGATTTTCTGGTGACCCAAAGAGGTTTGCAGTATTTATCAATCAGTGCCGGTTGCACTTCTTATGCCGGCCAGCAGCCTTTCCAACTGATCAAGCAAAAGTAGCTTTTGTACTTTCGTACCTTAGTGGCAATGCGGCAGACTGGTCGATCCCTCTAGTTAATCAAGATGATCCGGTTCTCCATGATTTTCAAGCCTTTCAGCTTAGTATGGAAAAACTGTTTGCAAGACATTCACAGGGGCAGGCCTTGGACAATGAGCTTCTTTCGTTGCAACAGGGTAATCAAGACCTTTTGGCTTATATTGCATCTTTCAATAGACTAATAGTGGAAACTCAATGGCCCGAGGACAAAAGGATTACGCTGTTTTATAGAGGTCTACGTGGAGAGCTCAAAGACGTTTTAGCCCAAGTAGTGAATCCCCTACAAGACTGTTCGGATTATATAGACTTGGTCGTTCAAATAGATCACAGGCTGCAGAACAGGAAGGCCGATCGTTCCAAGTTTGATGCTCGAGTATTTTCCAAACCGCCAACTCCTTCCAAAGGAGTAGACTCCGGGGAACCCATGCAAATAGGGGGTCTGAAAGGTCCTCTAACACAAAGGGAGCGGGAAAGGAGGAAACAGTTGCAATTATGCCTATATTGCGGAAACTCAGGGCACTTTCTTCGAGACTGTCCGGTGAAACCTGCCAAGAAGGCAGTAGGAGCTGCAGTTACCAAAGTTACAAACTCTGAGCAGGGAAACGACCTCGCCCGACAAGAATAGAGGTCCTCTTGCCGAGCGTGAAAACCAGTTCCGTGACCTCGCATTTCGTGATACCTATGGTTCTCATTAGCACTGATAATCCGGATCGATTACATGCAATTGAAGCTTACGTCGACAGCGGTGCCATCGGCAATTATGGCGATCATGAAATGGTTTTGAGGATGAATCTAACTCTTTGTCCCAAGGCTGTAAAGGACGTCATTACTACGGTGGATGGTACGGAGATAGCCTCTGGGCCAGTAACGCATACCACTCAAGAGGTGACGCTAGTAAGTCAAGATGGACACCATGTGAAGATCGTGTTCGATGTGATCAAGGCCCCTCAGTTTCAGATTCTTCTAGGAATACCTTGGTTAGAGAAACACAATCCTCTGATCGATTGGCGAGCAAGAACGGTCCAGTTTCCAGAATGTGTCTCTACTTGTCACCCTCCACCTGGTGTTGCACTGGCCGCAATTTCTTCAGAGACTCCCCAGTTACCTCCCGAATACCTAGAATACCAAGATGTTTTCCGGAAGGATCAGGCTAACTCTCTACCTCCTCATAGGTCTTATGACTGCCAGATAGACCTGATACCTGGATCTACTCCTCCTTGTAGTAGAATTTATGCCCTCACCGAGCCTGAGAACCTTCACCTTCGACAATACCTGGATCAATACCTGGCAAATGGGTTTATTCGTCCTTCCAAGTCCCCTGCTTCTTCAGCTTTGTTCTTCGTTCCAAAAAAGGAAGGAGACCTTAGAACTTGTATCGATTATCGCTCCCTGAACCAGATCACCGTTAAGAATAGATATCCGTTACCTTTGATCCCTGAACTCCTGGACCAAGTCAGAAAAGCATGCATATATACAAAGCTGGATCTTAGAGGAGCTTACCACTTGGTACGAGTAAAAGAGGGCGATGAATGGAAGACGGCCTTCCGCACCAAGTATGGGCTATTTGAATATCAGGTCATGCCCTTCGGACTTTGCAATGCCCCGGCCGCCTTTCAATATTTTATGAACGATGTCCTCAGAGAGCTCATAGATGTATGTGTTGTTGTTTACATCGACGACATCCTCGTTTATTCTTCATCGGAATCTGAACATCGGAAACACGTGAAAATGGTCCTCGAACGATTGCGTCAACACAAACTTTTCGCTAAGTTGGAAAAATGTGTTTTCAACGTGACTGAAGTTGAATTCTTGGGATTCATATTATCACCTGGCGGAGTGCGTATGGATTCAAAGAAGGTCGATGCAGTTCTCAAATGGCCATCACCATCCTCCGTAAAAGGTGTGCAAAGCATGTTAGGCTTCGCTAACTTTTACCGCAGGTTTATCCCCGAATTCTCTCGAATAGTCCAGCCCATCACTGCCTTGTTAAAGAAAAACAAACGTTTTGAATGGTCTACCGAGGCGGAACAAGCTTTCCAGGATTTGAAGACTAAATTTATCTCTGCACCAATCTTAAAACACCCTCGCCCCGAACTCCCCTACATCGTGGAAACTGATGCTTCAAGCCTTGCCATGGGGGCAGTTCTATCACAAAAGGACCCGGTAACCAATCAGTTGCATCCCGTGGCATTTTGGTCCCGCAAATGCTCGCCTCCTGAAATCAATTACACGATTACTGACAAGGAACTTCTGGCTATCAAGTCTGCCTTTAAGGCTTGGCGGCATTATCTGCTGGGGGCCCGACACACCGTTACTGTGATTACGGATCACCGAAACCTGCAATATTTGAAGACCGCAAAAGCCCAATCCTCTAGACAACTCCGTTGGGCATTATTCTTTGCCGAGTTTGACTTCATGATTACCTATCGACCTGGTACAAAGAACGGTAAAGCCGATGCCCTTTCTCGGATGGGAGTGGAAGAACACTTGGTCAACCCTAAACCTGTACCAATCATTCCCGAACAAAGAATTCTGGGTGTAATCGCCACAGAATCCATAGAGGAAGTTAAGGATAAAGCCAGGCAACTTGTAACTCCAGCAGACATACAGAATTGGCATCTGCAGGGAAAGGACTTTGCAGTAAAGGACAACTTATTGTATTTCCAAGAACGATTATACCTACCCAGCACAGATTTACAGAAAAAAGTAATCTCTTATTATCACGACTCTTTAATGGAAGGTCATCCCGGTATAGCCAAGACCTCAGAAAAGATCAAGCGCTACTTCTGGTGGCCGTCTTGGAAAAAAGATATCAGAGACTTTATAATGTCCTGTGGAGTATGCACCCAAAACAAGAGTCAAAAGGAAAGACCAGCAGGCCTCTTACGCCCTATTGACATCCCACCTCGCCCTTAGCATACGCTTTCTATGGACTTCATCACCGATCTACCTCCATGCTCCGGATACAATACGATTCTAGTAATCGTGGACTTATTCTCCAAGTTGGCGCATTTCATTCCGCTCCAAGGCTTGCCAACAGCAGCAACTCTGGCCCGAGAATTTCTCGAAAACATCGTCCGACTGCACGGTTTTCCTTCGGTTCTAATTTCGGATCGAGGTAGTCAATTTATTTCTCATTTTTGGCGAAGTTGCTGTCGGTCGGCTCAAATTGATGTGAGACTATCGACCAGTCACCACCCTCAGACCGACGGACAAACCGAGAGGACCAATCAAACTCTGGAACAGTATTTACGCTGCATGCTGCAACAAACTGAAAACACTTGGAAAGATATCCTTTGGATAGCCGAGTATGCCTACAATAACTCTGTCCATTCGGGAACTGGGAAAACCCCGTTTTTTCTTTTGTACGGCAGTCACCCTCGAACCTCGGAGTTGGATCCCCTCCAAGATCTTGAAACACCAGCAGTAGACTACCTGCATTCTACAATCACCCAAGCCTTTAAGGAAGCTGTTTTTCACCTTCAAAGGGCTAAAGAACAATACAAGAAAGGAGCAGATCAACATCGGAAGGAAGCCCCTCACTATCAAGTAGGGGATCAAGTCTGGTTATCCACCAAATATCTATCTCTAAAAGGGCCACGCACATTCAACCCAAGATACCTTGGTCCCTATTCCATCACTACCATAGTAAACCCAGTAGCGGTCAAGTTGGACTTGCCCCCGCACATGAAGATACATCCGGTCTTCCACGTCTCTCTATTAAAACCCGTGCAACCTCAAACCCGACTAACCAAATCTCCAAAACCTATCCTAGTGGATGGAGAACTCGAGTTTGAAGTCAAAAGCATTCTGGACTCCAAGATCTCCAAATCTAAACTATTCTACCTAATTGACTGGAAAGGCTACGGCCCCCAAGAGAGATCCTGGGAACCTGCTGAATATGTCCACGCTCCTCGCCTAATCAAAAGATTTCACCGAACATTTCCTGACAAGCCAAAACCCCCGGAGAAGCCCGGTTTGGGAGGGGCCTTGAGGGGGGGTACTGTCATGATCTCTGCTTCCAAAAGGTCAGGGTTTTCCCAACTCCCTTGGAAGCAGATCCATAACCCAGGTTCCAAGTGCCAACCAGTCCCAATTGGGACCTTTTGGACCCAGTCCTGGCGCCAGTGGCACCAGGCTCATAAATATGCCCAGTCCCAGCGCTGGAAGCGCCGGGCTCATAATGCTTGGGTGGACTTACCTTCAGCAGACCATGCTGCTTACTTGCCTGCCAGTTGAGCCTCTGATCCTCTTCTGTTTGGAACTACTTTTCCTGTTGGGTGGGGCTGGAGCCACTCCCTAGATTCAGAACACTGGAACTCTTCTGGAAGGCAGGAACTCTTTTCTTACCAGGAACTCTTTTCTTACTTAGGCGTGGCTGTGGAAGGAGACACCTAAGCACTACAGGAGGCTATTTAAACCACACCCGGTGGATGAATCTTGCTTTGCGTTATTCTGCAACCTCTGCAGCAGAACGCTCATCGTGTCTTCTGCATCCGGTCCTGGGCCTAAGGAAAAAGGCTTACCATCCTGAATCCAGTCTTCAGCAACACCTATAAAGACAAGAAAGAACAGGTTAGCATTCCGGCATCTGAAAGGCAAAGGCTTATCACCTGAATCCAGTCTTCAGCAACACCTATAAAGACAAGAAATAACAGGTTAGCATTCCGGCATCTGAAAGGCAAAATCTTACCTACTCTTCGTGCGCTCCGGAGGTCTTCACACTGCATTCCGGCATCTGAAAGACAAAAGCTTACCAACTCTTCGCACGCTCCGGAGGCCTTCGGCGCTGCATCCCGCATCTGAAAGACAAAACAAGGTGCGTTTAAAGACATTGGGGAACTTTAATACTCACGTGCCATTACTCCTTTCCACATCTAATCCAGTGGGTATTCCGGCACCCTGCAGCCGCTCCGAACTCGTACCTGCAAAATAAAAAGACAGTTAGAGCGCATCGTGAAGCAGGCAACAAGCGCTTACTTACGTGCTTCCAGGCGCTTCTATTCATCACACGGGCTCCATCTTCAACTCACTTCAGCCTGTCATCCGCCATCGCCGGAACCCTGCAAAACAAGAGACATCATTACTAAAGACTTTAAAGACATTTGAATGACTCGAAACTTACAGTTCGTGCAGTAAACGACGGACAGCAGTCCTCTGAAGTCAAGAGGCCTGCGCTACCTATCCAGTGAAGAAACTGGTTACAGCACCCTGCCCCGAGGCAGATGGAGAGCTCGGCATTCACTTACCTAAGGTGAGAGCGTTAACCTTTGGGGGTCTACAGGAGAGGAGAAGAGGAAAGAGATAGGGACACCCCAATAACCCCAGTTCATTAACCCCATATTTTCTATCTGCAGACATCTTACTCTACACGTCAGGCATACAGTGCACAGAGATCCAGCCCAAAGAGCCAACCGGGTGCTACACAGCACCTTTGAAGATACGGTAGTCGCCCAGTCAAGACCGGCGCCTCTGCGAGAATCAGGTGAGCGTTACAGAGGGGGTACGACACTGAGGGGATTGAGGAATGGTTTAGGACCTTTTTCGAGACCTTATATACCTCAGAATACTGAGTAGAAGACTCTGGCATAACTGAGTTCTTGAGCCAATTGCCCATCTCATGCCTTACAAGGGAGTCAGCAATAACCCTCGAAGAACCGGTAGATGAGGAGGAGGTAGTGAGGACGATCAAGGGAATGAAGGTGGGTGTAACCCCAGGAAGCGACAGAGTTTAGGTCTGATTCTATAAATAATAACAATCGACCATGGCCCCATACTTGTGAGAGTTTTTAACGCAGTCCAGCCGGGTGGTTCCCTCCATGAGTCAATGATGGGAGCAATTATAGGGGTTCTCCCCAAAGAAGACAGGAATCCTGACTATGCTCCTTGTATAGGCCAATATCCCTTCTAAACATGGATGTTAAAGTCCTAGCCAAACTACTGGAGAATAGAATAGAAAGGGTGTTACTGATTTTAATCCACAGGGATCAAGTGGGCTTTATTAAGGGACGGGAAGGTATGGATAATATCAGGAAAACCTTAGACCTAATGCACTACACAGAATGGTGGGGAGTTGGGCCAAGTTACCATTGACTTAGAGAAGGCCTTTGGTCAGGTAGAGAAGTGGTATATGATGGAGGTATTGAAGAAAATGGGATTCAGTCAGAACTTCGGAAACTGGGTGGTGGCCCTGTACGAGGCCCTCTCAGCCTGCATACAAGTCAACAGGATAATGATGGAATCATATTGACTCCATAGGGCTGTCCACTTTCCCCATTGTTGTATGCTTTGGCCATGGAGCCACTGGCCATTTCCATTAGGTCTAACCGAAAGATTAAAGGGATTACTTGAGAGGGAATGGAATTCAAGCAATCACTCTTTGCAGATGACATTCTAGCCTATCTGTCTGAGATCCACACTTCCCTGCCTGAACTAATCACTCAGATCTCTCGATTTAGAACATTTTCAGGGCTAAAGATCAACGCAGATAAATCCAGGGTGATGTCGGTGTGCAAGGGCCTTTCAAGCATAGACTCTGTGGTCAGGGATTGTAGGATGAAAGTGGAGGTGAATAGTATCAAGTACCTTGGGGTACACCTGACCAAGGACTTGTACAACCTATTTAAATTTAACTTCAACCCCATGCTTGACAAAATCGAGGCAGGCCTGACATGGTGGGAGACATCAGTCCTCCCGTAGTATGGTCGAATGACCTCAATAAAAAAAACGTCCTTTCCCGTCTTCTTTACCTCTTTATGTAACTCCCGGTTGTCCCCCCCAGAGGGATTCTTTATTGACCTCAATGCAGCAGTGTCCAGGTTTATACAAGGAAACAAAAAAGCGAGAATCAAAAGGTCGACTCTGACTCTTCCCAAGAACAAGGGTGGTTTCTGCCTCCCTGACTCCCAGGGATACTACCGGGCTTCACACCTGAGGGTTATGTTTGAGCACATGAGGGAGGGATTGAGGACTTACTGGATGTTTTTGTAGGACCTAGAGGCGCACCCTAGGAAGGTTAGAGACATTGGGCCTCATTCTGAGTATGGCAGTAAGGGATAGCGGCCACCGGTAACGAGACCGGTGGCGGTGATCCCTTACCGCCATACTCCGAGTTACCTTTGCGCCCTCGCCCTTAACGCCTGCTTTGAGCAGGTGTTAAAGTCGAGGGCGCAAAGGGGCCTCCAAGCCAATAACGGTGACCGTAATGAACGGTCACCGTTATTTGCATCTTCCCCATTCCCATTGAGCCCTATGGGGGCTCATTTGGGAATGGGGAAGAGCCTTGGTGAATGGGGAATTACCGCCCCGCCATCCTTGGAATGGGGCGGTAATTCCGCCATCCACCAAGGCGCTGCCGGTCCGGGTACGGCGTCAACCAAGGCGTTAATAGCGCCATTGGTTAGCGCCGTACTTGGAATGAGGCCCTATGTCTGGCCCGCACTACATTATATCTCATTTAATCTGAGGAATCAGCTGTCCCTGGGAGCACTATGGGTGATAATGGCAGAAGGGGACAGCAACTGCGGCCCTTTCCACATGGCCCTCGCCTCTAATCTCTGTCTGGGGTCTACAAATAGGACTGGACGGGCAAAACATAACATTTTCACAGCAATGGTCTGACGGGGGGGGTCGGAACGTGTGGGTCAGCTTTTTCATCAGGGCCTCTTCAAGTCCATAGAGGATCTGTGGACCGGAAAGCTGGTGGTAAAGATCCCGAACTTTGACTACCTGAGACTTAAAGGGATCCTCACGGATCCCAAATGGAAGGAGTTACTAGCTAGGGAGCTTACGCCCCTCGAGAACACAAAGAACTCGGCCACAGACAGCAAAGGCATAGTATCACGACTTTATAAGATCATGATTACAGCAGACCTGGGGGGGAGACAGGCTTTCATAAATCTTTGGAAGGACTCGCCGAACGGGAAATAGGGGAGCAAGAGTGAGACCAGATATATAACATAGCATTCCATGGGAATCTGTTCACTGCCACAATGGAACCTAACTTTAAGCTTCTTCAGGGGTGGCAAAGGGACCCCCTTAAACTGTCTAAGATGTTTTCCCAGATGTCTCCCAACTGCCCTAGACGGTGTGGCCAGGTGGGGTCCCGCTCACACATGTGGTGGGAACGTCCGAGAATTAAAGTGTTTTGGGCAGAGGTTCTAAGCTTAATAAAAGAGGTTTCTGGGGAAAACTTGGAAATGGACCCCCTCCAGATACTCCTCGGGCTCCCACCCGCTAATAGGTTGGAACCCAGATTGACTACACCCATAGAGACAATGTTGGGAGAAGCCCAAGTCACAGAGGCTCAAAAGTGGAAGCGGCGGCTCACCCTGACAAGATCAGATTGGGAAAAGAAATTCCAGGGCATGGTAACCATGGAAAAGCTGACGGCTATAGTGAACAATAGGCTGGGATTATTCCATGAGGAATGGGGTGCGCTGTTAGCTGAGTGGGAGGTGGTCAGTGGTGGGGGTCCTACGGAATGGGAGATTTGCCAAACATAATAAGGTGCAAAGCAACAAAAGGGGGTGGTGTTACATCTGAAGGAACAGTTAGAGGGGTGGGGGAGATGGGGCTGTCTGTAAACTCATGGGGACTTCAAGGTTGGAACCTGTGGTGTGAAGGACCTGATAACTTCTATTGTAACCAGTGCTAAGAGATTCTACTGAGAGGGTAGTGGGAATGGGATGGGGGATTTATAACAGCTGATGAAATTGTGAAGTGTTGTGGTTTGATGTAAACAACTGAAAAATCCCAATAAAGATCACAGGTAAAAACAAGAAAACGGTAAGCTATTCTTTACCCAGCTCTCAGCAATGTGATAGGGCTGTCAATTGAAAAATGGCAGCTTGTGGGTGTAATTGTTATGGTGCAACCTATTAAATGTGGGGTCTGGGAATTGACTGTCTCTCTGTTGAAATATATAGCACACTGGATCAATGATAGATGAATAGGCCCATGGCATTATTTAACAAGATATCCTAATGGCTAAGGGAGTCAACTGGATGGGTAATTCACATTAAACGTTTAGTGGCGACTGTATACTGATGACATTCCACTCAGCCAATGTTTCTGCATTCATGGTCAACTCTAATTTGGGGTTTTCTGCCTGGACTAACAGATCAAGGGTCCTATCTCAATTGTATTTTAACCCAGCTAAAACAATGTTTGATCTCATTTTGTTCTGGTTTTATGCACGAATATCCATCTGTCTTAAAAAGACTTTCCCACCCAAACCTCTTAAATTAGCAGAGGTCTCTTTCTCTTTATGCATAAGGAGTAGAGAGGGTGGGGGACAAAAGGATCAGACTGGGTCTAGCGAACATTCTGGAGTTGGTGCTAGAAGAAACTGGCTGACTAAATCAAATGCATCCGATCATTGCCACTTTCAAGCTCCGAAATCTTTAACACAATCATTTTCGGAAGTACCAATTAATATAGCAGGCATGTTTAACCAAATGTGCCCCGACCCCGTTTATCCCCCAACCCCGACTGCTCTACCTTCTCTCTTCTCTCATGGAATATCTCTGCAACAGCACGAAAACTTTCAAATGTCAAAATCAAATCTCATCTTAACTCATATGGTATTATATTATTACAAGAGACTTGGGCAAGAGACACATTTGGTTTTGATGGCTACTTTTCTTATCAAATCGAAGCAAATAAGAAGGCCTGAGGGACACACATGAGGGGTATGGGCACTTTCTTCAAACCCTCACTAAATTGTAGAGTGCAACTTTGTACACATCCTACCTTAACTTGCATTCAATCATTTAAACTCTCTTTTAAAAATGGTCAATCGATGGTGCTTAAGAATATTTATAATAGCCCCCAAAACAGAACAGATGGAATAGCTTGCCCACCATTAAAATTCTACAGATGAGCTCCTCATGTCTGAGATACCACAGGAGTGCATCATAGTTTTGGGGGGGATCTAAATGTAAAATCGGGAATGGTCCCCAAATGGCTCTTGTCGGCCACTTAGCAGGTATAGCAAAGGATATATCAGAACTAGAGATGTTGGACCCTGGTGTAAAAATATCACGCCCTCATAACAAGGGCCTACTATTTTATAACTGGTTAATAGAAAGGGATCTATGATCAATTAATGGGAGGACCCCAGATGACTGCCCGGGGATCTTACTTTTGTGGGACCTCCTTTATTTGGCTACATCTGTATTTATTCTATTCACTGGGATGATATTGAAAGACACAGTCTCACCTGATTTATTAAGTGAGCAACATCCATTAAAAATATTAAATAAAATGGCAAATTAATGGGTGATAATTTAGCCCATTTAATGGATTTTGAGATACTAGGTAATAGAACTAAAAGTCCAAAATAGGCTAATCAAAATAAGCTGACTAACATTAAAAGATTCCGCAATCTAATTTTGATCAATTTGCAATATTGCTGAATGATACTACTGACCCAGATCTAATTTTATCCACATTTCTCTTCCTGTTATCTATAAATGGTTTCCTTTTCTGGAGAGACCCCACAAGCAAACCCGCCGACACAAACAAGGAAACAATGCCTACCTTGTCTTCAGTATGAAACGAAGAATAGAGAAGTCCACCTGAAACAATCTTCCGGCACCTTCAAACTCAGGCGCTGAAAGCAAGCTTCCGGGAAACCCTCGTGGGGAAGAAAACCTGGTAGCAGGTAGGGAGCGCTGAAAGAGGAACTGGATCAGTCTCTCCCTGGTCTTGCGTGGTGACGCTTCTTGTAGGTAGGTAAGTGGGTTCTTGAGAGGAAACGGTCTTGGAATGAACTGGGAACAAAAAATAAAAGGTTAACTGAGGTATTATAGTGGCTTTCCTATGAGTTTCGGATGGGGGTGCTAGTACCTGATTGGAAGCCACGGTGGGGTTATTGGGTGGAACTGGGTGGTTGTAGAGGGTTCCCAATCTTTAGGAAATAGACAGAAAAGGTGCTTATTATTGAGAGATTGAATGAATAAGGACGGAAGGAGGAGGTATGTGGAGAGTATTCCTACCGATGTTTGTATGCGTGTGAGCCTCGGAGAGGGGTTCCGGTGGAGGTTTGCGTTGGGATTCAGAAATGAAGCGGGATCGTAACCGGAAAAGATGGTATTCTAAGGATAGACAAGGAGAGGAGATCAACTACAGTAGAGGAAGGGTCGATGGCCGAAGGAAGTCGGCAACGCGAGTGTAGATGGTAGGAGAGGCGGAGCTTCCCTGCACGAGTATGTAAACAAAGGAAATAAGGGTTAGTATTTGGAAAGTAAGTCAACAAAAGCAACATAGTGCTACCGACGGCAACTCACGGAGCGAAGCCTCTGAAAACAGTAGCAACGCATTGTTGTTCGGGTGTCCAGGAACCTTGTACTGTTTCTGGGAGGAGAGGCGGAGCTTCTCTCCCGTCTCTCATCCTAAGAACTAGACCGTTCCTTCCGATCACAGACGCCATGTTGGAAGCACACAGTTTTATCCTCGGCTGAAGCCGCCAACGATGCCATAACGAACTGTGCCGGAGGCCAGTCATAACAGTATGCCCCCTCTTAAGGGAGGAAAACCCCAGTTTCCCCGGGTGGAATCGATGAAAGGCACGAACCAGACGTGGTGCATGAACCGCGGATGCTGCTTCCCAGGAACGGTCGGAAGGGAAATAGCCCTTCCAGTCCACCAGGTATTGAAGAACCCCTCTATGGTAGCGTGAGTCACAGATCCCAGAGATCTCATATTCTGGACCCGAGTCCGTTATCACAGGAGGGGGTGAGCCACATGATGTCAGATGGAACTGATTACGTACATCAGGTTTTAGTTGGGAGACATGAAAGGTGGGATAGATGTGACTCCAAGACCTAGGGAGCTGTAGTTTGTATGCCACAGGCCCTAATCTGGCCATAATGGGGAATGGGGCGAAGTATTTGGGTGACAACTTTGAAGGAACGAGTCGCCTGGGAAGAAATTTGCTGGCCAACCAGACATGGTCCCCGATTTGGAACTGTGGGGCCGGAGTACAATGTTTATCCGCCTGTTTCTTGCTTCTGGCCTGGGCTTCTTGTAGGGCCAAACCTGCTTTGACATGGCCTTGTTGAATGGTATCGATCAACCCCTCTATATCCGGGAATTTGGTAAGAGGAGAAGCCACTAGTGGGAAAACAGTAGGATGAAATCCATAAGTGCAAAAGAAAAGACTGGCTCTGATGGTAGAATGAGCTGCATTGTTATATGCGAACTCTGCCAAGGGTAGTAGATCTTTCCAATTATCCTGGGCAGAAGAGATGTAACATCGGAGGTACCCTTCCAGGGTTTGGTTGAGCCGCTCCGTTTATCCGTTGGTTTGCGGATGGAAACCCGAACTTAAGGCTCTAGAGATTCCCAGAATCTGACAAATTTGCTTCCAATACCTCGAGGTATACTTTGGCCCTCTGTCGGAAATTATAGTTTCCGGAAGGCCGTGAGGGGAGAAGATGTGTTCCAAAAAGATCCGTGCCATGAGTGCTGCTGAGGGAAGAGTAGGTAAGGGGATGAAATGATCCATTTTAGTTAAACTATCTATGGTGACCATGATGGTGGTACATCCTTTGGATGGGGGGTAAGTCAACAATAAGATCTGTAGAGATTATCTGCCAGGCTTTGACCAGTAGTTGAGGAGTTCACCCAAGTGGGAATTTCGAGGTGACTTGGTCTGCAGGCATATGGTTCGGGAAGCGATATACTCCTGTACATCAGTCCGTATAGCAGGCCACCAAAAATGTCTCTGGATAAGTTCCAGGGTATTAGAGAATCCTCGATGACCTGCTGCCTGTGAATCATGGCAAAGCCTTAACACTTCTTTTTGGAGATCTGTATCGGCAACGTAAACATTTTCTCCTTTGAATAGGAGACCTTGGCTTCTTGTCAATCCCTGTGTTGATAATAGGCTAGGTTCTAAGATCTCAAGGTCTCTGGACTTGTTCGCCAGTTTTTGTAGGAAGTGATGTACTACAGGCACAAACGCTGCCTTTGGGAACATAGGTTCAGATTTAAAAGGGACCTTTTCCAGAGGGGTTTTTCTTGATAATGCATCTGCCTTCAGATTGGTGTTTCCTGGAATAAAGGTGAATTTTATTTGATACGGGGAAAAGAAGTGAGCCCACCGAGCCTGTCTGCTATTGCAGGTTTGTGTGTATTATAAAGTTCGGAGGTTGTGGTGGTCTGTTCTGACCTCTATAGGATATTGGGCCCCTAGAAGAAGATGGCGCCATTCCTCAAACACCCGTTTAATGGCTAGGAGTTCTTTCTCCAGTACCGTGTAATTGATCTCTGCTGGTGAAAGAGTCTTGGTTAGATAAGCCACTGGTCTTTCTAAATTTTGTGCGTCTGGATGCGTCGGACTCTACAATGAATCGACGCCATTGATCCGGTACCATTAGGATAGGAGCCTGGGTAAAGAGGATTTTGAGTTGTTCAAACAATCTCTGTGTCTCAGTAGCTATCCCATTTTTAAAAAGGGAAAGTGGGGCTGCTCTAAGGCATGCAGACACATTTCACTACTAAATACTAGTTTGAAGATCTTTGAACACGTATTTTTAAACAAGTTGAACGAGTGGATTGCTGATACCAATGTCCTCTCTGTGATCCAGTGGGGGGTTCGGGCAACCCTGCGATCTCAGAACATGGATTAAATCTTTACCTATTCATTCGTCAGTCATTATACTTTTAAAAAGAACCAAGTTATCTAGCATTAAGGGACCTGAGCACCACCCTTGATAAAATAAATAGATATAAATGATAGCAGGTGCTGAGGTCATTGAGTTGACCACTTGACATTTTGGATATTTTAATGAATATCAACAGGGAGAGTGAGGCATGTGTCAGGAGTGGGGTCAAGGGCCACTGCACCTCATGGTTTCCTGAGCTATCTTTTAACGCTGGGGTAAGGCAAGGGGGTGTCTTGGCCCTTTTGTTATTTTACATGTTTATTAATGCCTTGTATGATGTCTTGTATGATGTCTTGCTGGGATCCCAGGCTGATGCCCCAAAAATTGACCACATGACCCACCCGGTGTTAGCCTATGCTGACTTTACTGTGCTCCTTGCCCATGACCGAAGAGCACTCCAACTTCCAATAAATAAATATACTTGCTTTATGAATGCATTGGATAGCAAGAATACCCTAAACACACAGAATATGACTAGTTAGGGCTGCCCTATACCACAGATTCACTAATTTGATTACTTGGGCATTCACTTCCTGAACTCCTTATTGGTCAACGCACACTTGGCGAAGTAGGCTGTGAGCACTGGTGTGATGGGGCTCCACACTCTCCACGGTGCGGTGGCCCCCATGCTGCCCATGTCTAGCGGGGGAGCCCAGTGTGCGGTTGGCGTGGCGCCATCAGCAGGGCTTGCAGGGGGGGGTGTGTAATGTGCAATCTATTAAACACCATTTTAAAGATGCATACGGTAAAAACAAAAGCGGTTGTCAAACTTGGGGTTTTTTATGGGGCTTCGCAAATACTCATGGAATTCAAATCATGTCAAACTTATTTTTGAAAAAGCTTTTATGTCTCCCTAAATCTATAACTACATTTACGGCACATATGGAGTATCGTTAGCATTATCTGCAGGAAGAGTTAACCCTTGAACCATGATATGTGGGCTAATCCGGAGGCCATATTAGCTCAGCTTCTAATAGGTCAAATTGTGTGTTGGAAAGGGGTGGCGATACCTTGACTGAAACATGTGAAATGCCTGTTACCTAAAATGAATGCTGTTTTGTACTACACCAATTTGATTCATTTGCCCCCCCCCCCCCCACGTATGCACAGATGTATCTTCAAGATATAAGTATTTCATTCTTGACGACAGGGAGACCCTGGAAATGACTAAAGTTTCCAATCGTAGCTACATGATCATTGCATATAATAAAATTCCATACTACCGTCTCTGCAGCAATCGTATTTTCCGAATGACGTCTTATCACCAGAGATGGTCTCAATTATATGCAGTCGGTGCTGTCCTGGAGGCCAGATCTGTCCTTGTATAGACGCAGAAATGTCTCATGTGCAACACTGACATTGAAGATCTAATGCATTTTTAATTCTTCTGTCTGGCATGCGTGCACATCAGACGAAGAATGTTACTACCGGTTTTAGAATGAATTGGCCTTGTACAAGGCCGCTCCGCACTAAGTTTGAAACCCTGTTAATAGCCTGGGACTTGTTATCTTACATATGGCAAGCCTGGAAAGTCCGGGCTCATCATAATGCACCCTAAAATTGTATCCGAAAGATTGTATTCTTATGTTTATTGTATGTGTCTTAAATGTCACACCTTTAAATATGTGTAACTTTTGTACTTGTAATTGATATTTTGCGCCTTGAAACACTTGTGTATAGGCGCCATACAAATGTCAAATAAATAAATAAATAAATAAATAAACAAATAAATAAATAAATAAATAAATAAATACATGCATAAGTATTTGTCTGTTTTATGGAATCTTTGAGTTCTGAATACACATTTTGACTGACTGACTTCAACCTTGATGCCCAGTTAAGAGAAAGAACCCCCCTCCCAATGCATCTCTGGGAAAGGATGATCTGCACCCCTCTTAGAAGCGGCCCAAACTCTTGAAAGGGCCTTCGGATCCTCTCGCTGGTCATATGGGTGTATGATGAATTGGCATCCACTGTCCCGCCCTCTCATGCCAGGTAGCGTTTCCACTGGCAAATGATGGGGAGCAACCGATCCACCAGGGCCAGACTGTACGCTCTGCTAACTGGAACACAGAGGGAGATCTTCTAAGCTTTGTGGGGTGACAATGGGATACTGTGCAGTTTGAAGTAATCGGTGCCACTATTTCAGTGTTTGGTGTCCCGAAATACTTTTCTCTTGTAACATTTTCCCTTTCTCTTTTTTAATTCTATTTTCTCCTTTACAAATCTTTACTCTAAGGGGTTAAACAGTGGTCCCCAAACACCTCTGTCTGCCGATGAAGCCTGGACCATTGACTTTGGGAAACAAGACATCATAGACCTAATTAAAAAATCAAAATCTTCAAGAGCCGCCGGTCCGGACGGTCTTACCAACGAGATCCTTAAAAAAGACCCGGAAAAATGGGCCACTTTCATGCAATCCTTGTATAATGATATATTGAGACTAAAAAAGCTACCCAAATCATGGACGACGTCCATAATTGTGCCGATTTTCAAAAAGGGAGATAGGTCTGTGCCCACGAATTACAGACCAATCGCTCTCTTGGACGTCGTGGGAAAAATCTTTGCTGCGCTTCTATTGAAACACCTAAACGTCTGGAGTTGGTCGTCAAATCATTTGGACCATTGGCAATCAGGGTTTCGTAAGGGCATAGGGACATCCCTGAATGTCCTTATCATAAACACACTAAAATGCCTGGTTAAGGAGAAAAGATACAAAAACATCTACATTGCGTCCATAGACTTGGAACAGGCGTTCGACTCTGTCGACCGTCGCATTTTATGGCAAAAACTGAGGAAATGGGGTTGTCCGAACAACCTAAGAGAACCCTTAGAAGCACTGCACACTGGGACAACTCTTAAAGTAAGGTTGGACAGACAGGGCAACCTTTCTAACAGTGTGAGAGCCATGAACGGGCTGAAACAGGGCTGTAGGTTGGCCCCAGCGGTATTTTGTCTCTTTATATCCGACATGCAGGAAGCCTTCGAAGCTGTGAGATGTTTCCCCCCTAAGATTGCGGGGACCCCTGTGGGAAGGTTACTGTTTGCAGATGACCTCCTGCTACTAGACCAAACTGCGGTGGGTCTTCAGCGCCAATTAAAGGCACTCGAGTCATACATCCAAGGCAATGGTCTCCGAATAAACCCAAAGAAGTCCCAGATCCTGAGGCTGGGACCCAATATGTCCACTAAAAACCTCAGGTGGGTTTTGTCGGGGGAAGTGATACCAGTGGTCTCAACCATGGTTTACCTAGGAGTATCCTTAAATAACAGTATCCAAGACGGTCCTGGTATCGAAAGACTCAGAAGCAAAGTTACTAACTTAGCTTCTCAAGCCTTGTTAATTAAACGGCGATACTGTTCCTTCTCACTTCGACCACTGATTGAATTCTACAAACTAAAAGTCTCGCCCATTTTGACCTACGCGGCAGAGGCAAACTTTTTTCTGAATCAAGAGGTCTGGAGACTGTTGGAAGGTCTATTTTGGAAAAGAGTACTGGGCCTACCGGCATCGATCCCAATTGAATGTGTCCGCAAAGAATTGGGCTTATCTTCACTTTATGTATCTATGGTTTGGAAATCATTGACACTCTTTGACAAATGTTTGCATCCACAGGAAAGAAGTGGTTTCCAGGCCATCAATGAAGCCATGGCAAGAAAACTGATCCCGGCCCTATCTAAATGGCAGTCTATCTGTACAGATATCTTGATCCACATAGCCCTGGTACCTGAAAACCTTGTGCTAAACCCGCACATGGTAAAGAGGCGACTACTGGACTGGGATTGGATAGGTACCTTGGACAGACTTAGCGCCTTTCCATCAATAACCCAGGGCAAGGACGAGCACCATCAAAGAGGCACAGTGCTCCCGTACCTCGACAAATTTCCTTCAAGCACAGAAAGGGACAGTTTTTTGAGATTCCGACTAAACCTCCTTCATACCAGAGAAGTCCTAGGGAGAAGAAATAAAAAGGAGATGCAACCTAGTCTGCTGTGCCGTTACTGTGGGCTGGAGAATGAATCCCTACAACATCTGGTGATGAACTGTGTTACTTTATCTAGGCCCAGAGAAAAATGGTTAGGGCTGCACTTCCAAAATCTAACCACTCTATCCCTGCAAGACAGGTGGTCAATCTTAAGAAGGGGAGAAAAAGTCTCCAGGACCTTGGCACTGTTGAACTTTGTGCGAGAAATATTTACAGGACTGGATATTTAGCCATATTTTGCTTCTTCTTTCTTGTCTTTTTTTCTACGCTCACCATTTATTCTCCCCTTTTTATATATACAAAATTTTTTATATATACAAAATTGATTTTTTACATTCTTTTAAACGTAAGGAGATCTTGTTTAAAGTATGCATTTAAAGTTTTCTTAGAAACTAATTGATGCAATAATAAAATAAAAAAAAAAAAAAATAGCATTGTAAAAATCCCCTCTTGTGTACTGCCAAAAAGACTTACCAAAATTGGCATTTGTCCCTTTCCTATCCATGCTTTGCAAATGTCACTATGCCCACTTTAACGAGACCTGGGGTATGGTTGGCTACTAGCCTTACCCCAGTCGCATAACACAGCTAGAGTATTTCATGAATGCCTTTTGCAAGGGACGCGACGCAGGCAGGATACCTTCTTAAGGTATTTCCTACTATAATCCCATCAAAACCTTGCCGCCTTTGTTCTAAAAAATGCTATTCCTCCCGCATGAAGGAAGGTAATATTCCCAGATCGAGTTGATGCACAACCCCAGTGCATGGAAAAACTTCAAAGACATACAATACACAATGATTATCATGCATTTTAATTTGCTCATAAGCACATTATCTGTGCTTGTCATATCAAACGTTGATCTAGTGCTTTCTCTCTCTCTCTCTCTCTCTCACTCCATGTCTACATGTCTCTCTTTCTGCTCACTGAATGCGCCTCCTTGTATATGAAACGAACTCAATTTTTCAAATCTACTCTTAAAGAATATGTTAATTTATCTTCAGATTTATTATGGCAAATGATACTCGAAGGTAAAAACATATCACTCAGAATTAATGTTATTCGTTTTTTACATGATGTGAACCTTTTAGAACATTTTAAAGTGAGAGATCCCAGTTAATTAAAAATGCATTTTTTATTTAATTTTTTTTATTTTCTTTATATTTCTTAACTCAGTAAATTGACATGATCAGATGAGTCCAGTTTAAATCAGTATTCATTTATGTATAGAAACGCTTCTATTATGTTTGTTATTCTATGTATCTGAATGTGTTTCTTTGTTGTTCTTTCTTGTTGTCTTTTTTTTTGTTTTGTTTTTTTTTTTTTTTTTTTATTTTTTTTACATAACATGTTGTTTTTAAAAGTTGATTAAATTCAGCTAAATAAAAATAAAAAAAAAAAAACATGTCTCTCTTTCTCTCTATTTCTCTCTATGGGTGTGAGTGGCATTGTCAGGAGCGCATCCACAAGAGCCACCCCAGCTGTAGTTTACAATAGCATGACACCAGGTAAAACACAGATGACTTGTAGGGCATTGCTGTGATTTTTGTGGTTAAACAAGAGCTGCAGCGACGAGGGATCTTCAAAGGTGGGGTCCGGCCTGTTATTTTGAGACATACATTGTCATATTGTGTATCCTGTAGGAATGTCGCCATCACACTGTAAACAAATTGGCAGGAGATACTAGAGTTCTGCCACATCTTGATACCTGAGGACCAGACTTCTGGGTCTACAACTGTGTTTGTTATTTTCCAGTCTATATTGTTAGTGAGTGTGCATTATGTAATACATGTGGAGATACAACTGCACTACCAGCCAATCAGAGCCATCATAAGAATTAAACATTGCTTTGGTGCTCACCGAAGAAACAGCTCCTCAGCTCTGATCTGAGAGCAACCTTTTCCTAAAAAGAAGTACATTTTGAGAAACAATAAGGCATGTATTCTCAGCAAAAGATGATATTTAATTAAAGTAATTTTTAATGTAGTAACATTGTAAGCTACATAATTTTACAATTCCATTTCTTATGGTCACGTTCAGTATATTTGGTAGTCATAATAGGCAGTGGTACTTGTCCTAATGAACAAAGCATTGTATCACAATCTAGAATAGCCATATCAATTATTTTCTGATAAAAGTTTATCATGCCAAAAAGGGCAGCCTGGAGCCTTCCAATGGTACTCTATCAAAGAACTCCTGTGAGAAAGCGGGATGGGACAAATAGCACCAGTGAGAGTGCTGGGTGATTTGCATAAAGTCAAAGAGTATTTTTAGACCATATTTTTGACAAATAGGTCTGCAATAAAAGAGTTATGTGCTTGAAACACCCCGAGTACGTAATGCACACCAGATTTGATACTAATTTATTTTTTCACAACATTCACCCTAACATAAAAGTGTTTATAACCACGAATAATCCATACTCCTTTGGACCGTCTTGGTCTTTAGATGTGAGGCTGTGGCATCCTGCTTATCATTTGGCAAGGTAATGTTTTCTCTCTCCAAATCCAGGGCCTGGCAGAACTGTAGCAGAGTGGTGGGGATGCCTATGCAGCTGTATGCATGCCCAGTCCCCAATGCGGACATCCTCAGAGCATTATATATTTAAAGGATGTAAGCGTAGATAAAATAATACGGAGTTAATTAACCGGGCAAACACAATATTACTTGGGCCAAGATTGTATAATGGGTTTGGCCCGAGATTGTTGAGTGCACATCCTTAGAGAGTGGCCATGTCCCATGCCACTATGTGAAAATAGTTTACAAGGTTCTTTGTGCTCTGCCACGCAGTGACTCAGTTATGTTTTTCAAGGTTATATTAATAAATTAAGGTATCAATTCAAAATTATACATCGGTACAGTTGAGATTTGCTGATATTCTATATATTGTAATACATACCTTAATTCAATATATATTGTACAATGTCCTTCTGCCCTCTCAAGAATTTCCAGAATCTGAGTTCATTAAACTACAGCAATCTTTCAATTGAACGACTGCTTGCATTTAGCAAAATATGTCAACACTCTGTCCCGCCTATGTATTGCAATAAACAACCTAATTACATACACATTGTACAATTCCCATCAACACTTTTCAGAAATTCCTTGAATCATTTTGATTAAGCTGCAGCAATATTTCAATTGAACTGCGGATTGTACTTAAGAAAGTACATCAACAATCTAACCAACGAACACGTGTTTTGATCCAGCAGGTCTGTTTCAAGGCTTAGATTGACACATCCAATTTGTATGTATCATTCCATCATTTTCAGATAGATAACAACAACTTAATAATACTTACATTTTATAGAGTCCAATATTCCACTCTTTTTCTATCAATCCTTGCTGTATAATGAAATTACTGGCAGTGGTCCATTCATTCAATCTTCTCCAGCCACAGTTATTTTGGGTTGTATTTGTATTTTGGGTTCATCAATTATTATAGCTGTGCAAATGTACCATGTGTTACTTAATATTATTTTCGTTATTCTTGGAAGTTGATGCCTTCCTGCTCTTCTGAGCGTCTTGTGATGCAGCGTTCAGTGTGTGGGAATTGTACAATTTATATGTAGTTATGGTGTTTATTACAATATGTAGGCGTGTCAGATTGTTGATGTATTTTGTTAACTACATAGGTGTAGAGAACACATTATAACTGGGCTGGTTCTCTGGGTAGAAAGAGTAAGATATTGTAGGCAATGTATCTCCCGAGAGAAAGTACGTATGGTGAGTGTGTCACCATGGGTTCCCAGGTGACTCACTGTCATGAGGGGCACCTACTCCACTCCTGGGTTTTGCTTTTTCATTAGTTTTAATTCTGTACATTTTATTCACCTGGAGTGACCCAAGGCTTCATCCCTCAGCAAGCAAATAGTGAAATACCAGTATTTGGGACATGATGTCCTTCCTGAAATGGTGTCATCTGGCAACCATAGTTACAATCTTAAGCATAGAAGTAGTTTGCCGCCATAAAACATGGCATTAGTTAGAAAACCTATAATGTTATGACTGAAGCAGTGGTGTCACTGTAGAGTTGAGTCTCAAACACACACTGGGCTGTAACTGTGTGGCCTTGTTTTTGGCTGCAGCAGGTTGTGGAGGGGTGGCATACGATACATCTTGAGCAGGTAGCAAGTTGGGTGGGTTGGCATAGGCACGCAAGTGTTTGTTTCTTCACTTGTGCAGAAGGAAAGACCACCTGGGGCTGACTTTGTTGAAGTTGCTGCATGGAAGCACAGTCACCCATGAGACTAGGAGGGTAAATAAGGAAGATGTTGTTGTGTTCCCACTGTGACCTGCTCTTGCTCTTACGGTCTGCTTGGACAATGCATTAATAAAGATCATGACACGGTATGAAGCTATGTCTTTTTTTATTGCAGACTACATCCGAGCTGAACTTTCTCTGCAGGAAACACGCGTGACACGTTTCCCTCCAAACCTGACATTGAACATGAAAAGGAACACTCCCGGCCCGAACAACTAGAACAGTACATCTGTCCCCCCCCCACACATAAACCACAAAATACATTAGTTTAGTCCATTACCTCAATCCATCTTGTGGGTCGACACACAAACCTCTTGGACATACTTCAACCAGGTGGCTAGCCCGTTGGCTCGCTGGTACTGCTGTCATCAGTGTCCATATTGGCATCCATGTCATTGGAACCGCTTTAAGAGAGTTCGGTGGCACTAAGCTCTTCTTCTGATGAAGCCCTCTCCCTGTAGGGTTGGCTGACCCTTCGAAAGAATGACAAATTCCGGGTGATTGTGTGATCATCATTCTCTGCTGAGACCATGGTAGCATTTATGTCCGTCAATCGCAGAGGCATGGGATGGAAAGCTGGCATGTCCTTCTGAGTCTGTTTCTGACACACCAGTATGTAGGGTGTCCTGACCCACGTTTAAGCTACCCTGCTACAACATTTGGTGCTGTGGGCTTAGGAAATTCAAGATGGCGGAAAACCCACATGTGCGCCGAAATCCAGGAAAGCTGCGCAGTTGTGCGCACACCAAAATGGTTACCTAACTTGCCACCCACCAGGGTAAAGAAAGGTCTTTGTTAACAAAATCCACTTTTACTGATGTCAAAAAGTTGCTGAAATCGTGACTCATTGGACCACTTTAAAGATTCAACCCTTTTTGTGGGGTTCCACATAACCATCTTACTGTAAGGAGCCCCATCAAAACAATGTTAAGCAAGGATTTACTACCATGTAAGAACCATTCCTGTTTAGAATGCATTAATCCAAGAAAATCCCAAAAATGGGTGCAGTACCAGTACTCACCACTATCCAAAAGCCGGCGTTTTAAAACCCACTGTGTGTTTTTCTGAAGGCAAGCAAAATGCCTATTTCAAACCTTGCAACATGTGCAAAATATTCACTGAACACCAGCAGACATTTGGCAGAATGGAGTTTTGTGTGCCTACAAAATCTGGGAAATGAAGAGCCCAAAAACAATGCTTATAACAAAAATGCTATGGAGTCAGCAGCTTAAGCCTAACTGCAACTGGATTTAAAACCACCAAAATCGAAAATGTTAAATTAAATGAGTGACCTATGTTTGGTGTCACATGCCTTTGTAACTGTTGAAATGTCATAGTTTTGCACTTAGAATCAGCATTCTAGCTGCATGTGTAAAATTACAAGTTATTTTAAAAGCAACAAAAAGTTAGCTGAAGGTCTGGCTTAAGGAACTTGATTTTGCCTAGCAACGGATCCCATCAGGAGTGAAACTTGAGTCACAACTATGTTCCCAGGCCAACCTTCCTTTTGCTGCCCAAGCTAAGGATATGCCATCTATCTAATAATTGAATTATCTGTGCTCTGCAAGAGAGTGAACAAAGCCCTCTTCACTCAGGCAAAGGTTTTTATTACCGCAGTCGTAAATTGTAGCTTCCTCTTGGCAGGAGCTGGGAGGAGCACTGCCTGTGAGAGCAAGCTGGCTTGGCAGAACTGGAAAGAACCAGAAATTCAACCTTGTGCTGAGGGTAAACCACACCCCTTTGGAGCCAGAACATAACTTTAAAAAGATGAATAACTCATAGAGCGGACATGTGAAAATTTTATAAATGATACCATAATTCTTGTGATTTTTCTGCCCACAGTTTAAGACGTGGTAGGAACCGGTGGTATGTTCAGGGGGGTTTTAGCGGAAAAGTGGATATTACTCTAAATGTGTGCATGTTAAAAATCTGAAACTTCATCAGTTAATGTCCCTACCCCCTGCACACATGTATGTAAAGTTGGGTCCATGTCGGAAATTGAAAAAGCAGTTAAAAAGTCAATTATGTACACTCTTTGAATGCAAGCTCCGAGAATGAGCAGATTTGGACATAGACATGGCTAAATTCAGCCACACCATGTATATGTAATTTCAAACAACTGTGTAACTCTGAAGTATGGATTTTGATCATATATATATTTGGGTGCACAGATGACAAGGGAGGTTGTTTCAAGAGATCATAAAATGACATCAATCTGACTCACAGTTCAGTTTGCCAATCAAGCGGAGGAATGGAAGCCTGACCAATGACGAATGAGAGGGGCAAGTCTAGTGATGCAACACACACACCCATTCTCAAGAAACAGATAAAAGCAGAGAGTCAGGACACATAGAGACATTCAATTTCATCTGCCGCTGGAAGCCCTGCCGGAAAAATCCATACTTACCTCCATCAAACTCCAGAAAGCCAAACTAGAGACTTCAATCTATCCAGAGCAGAGACCAGACCAGAGAGAAAGCAGTGCTGTGCCTAGCCGAGACCAGACCAGGCGCTGTGAGCAGAATCCGGAAAGACCTGACCAGACTGAAGATCGTGACCAAGTCGCTTTCCTGTTCAAAATCTCTTGTGAGTACTTAGCAAAACTCAGAACACATCTCTTAGTTTAAATTCATCTAATTCAATCTATTTAACCTAAGTAGAACTGCCTCCTATCTGTCACCTGTCATTTCTAGTAAAATTTGTCATTTTGAAAAAGTGTGCGTTTAAAATTTACAAAACCAAAAACGACCTTTACTAAATTACTCATATCTCCGCAACCGTTTGGGCTAGAGACTTGCAATAACTTTCATTTGGAAGCTGAGATCCCAGGCTTTCCTAGGACCCCAAAACGGTTCCTTTGTAATAGCGCTCGGCGCATCCGCGAATTTTGCCGCGATTTGCAATTTCTTCACATGTAAAAAAACTGCTGCTGCCTGATTTCATTTGCCAGAAATTCGTTTAACCTGCTAACTATCCCTGCATCATTGCTAGTGTGAGCCTGGACTAATATTAACGAGATACCACTCATCCTGAACCTCTAAAAGGGAATTAAGAGCGTTTCCAGCATATTTCTCATTCATTGCTAGCACCTATCAAAGCATTTGCCTGTGTTTTCAAACTTCTGTTTAAGCTTGCTGGATTGAACTGAATTACAGTTGATTGCATTTCTGAGAACTGTGTGTTTTCCTTCCATTTCCTTGCCTTGCATCAAGGGGGGGAGGGGAGTAGCCAGAGAAAAGTGATTACATTGTTTGGTTGAAATCATATTGCGTATTTTCTGTACTGCATTCATTGAATATTGCATCCACCTGAGCCTACATAAAGCATCCTCTACCACATTATACTTTTGTTCCTATTTACCAGTGTGCTACCTTATCCATTTCATGTCAACTCATTAGTGATTAAAGAAGTGTGCTAGTGCCAGATTCTCCGTTGTTAATATTTACCATATCAGATTAAGTGTGATATTCAATTATTAATTTATTAAAAAGTGTGATATATATTTTAATTTATCAAATAAACCTTTTAAACTTGCAAAACAGAATTACTTCTTGGCTCAGTGGGGTCAGGGGGATTCCAAGAGAGGGGTGTTATACAAGGGTAGTCATCCAGAACGCATGAACTGGACCTAAGGATATATCAATAAGGGTTTTCATTCAGTATTCTAGACTAGGCGTTAACTTGGCTGTAGTGCTGAATTGAATCCTCTTACAAATTGGGGGCTCGAGCCGAGACGTTGGGTTAGATTTACCAGTTGTGCAGCTTAATACAGTGTGCTAACTGACGGGATACATACACCCGGTCGGATCACCACGCTGCATTACGCTGTGAAGCATTCCTCAAAAGGGACACTCCAAGAAAAGTTCTGTTCTGCAAAAATAAAATACTAACTTCTGTAAGTCAGGACAGAGACCAATCTCTAGAATGACGACCTTAGTAGACATGAAAATAGCCAGAGAGCACCTCTTGCATAAGCTATTTGTGAGAGGTGAATGGACCGAACAGGGCCAGGATGTGTGGTTGCAGGCCATCACACAACAGGTCACTGAAACAGGGTCAGATATATATAGAGATCAGGGTCCCTTACATGTGGCCCTGAGTGAACTATATATGGCTCCTAAAGCCAAAGAGGAACACAATAAGATCGCCAGGATAGCAGCATACCTGTACCTATATATGGGAGACATGCAGGATAGATGTGCTGAAAGCCAAAATCTGGCAAATAGGCAACAGATGGCATTACAGAAGGTCCAATCTGATCTGGACTCTTCTGAGCAGAGGCTGCAGAGGAGCCAGGAGTCAGAAAATGACAGCAGACTGTACATTACTAAAATAAAGGAGGATATGGATGTGCTGCAAAAGGAAAAGTCAGAACAGGATACTAGATTTCTGGCCCTGCAGAAGGAGCACCAAGACAGTTTGGACTCCTTACTGCAGAGCCAGAAAAAGCTGGAGCAACAGATCAATTTCAACAGGGCATGCACAGAGCAGGTAGCCACCCTGCAAATCCAACTAGACAGAGAGAAAGAGGAGAGCAATAAACTGATCCTGAAAGACCTGGATACCCAGGCAGAGTTTGATCAGGAGCGCCAGAAAGCTGGTGCCTTCCAAAGGCAAAGGGACGACCTGGCGGCACAAATGCAGGCTCTTAGTCAGGAAAGAGACGCCTTAGGCCAGGAAGTCTGCCATTTAAAAAGGAAAATGGAAGAAAATCACCTGGCCCACCAGGGACTGGGTGACCTCCAAAAAGAAAACCAGAACTTGCTAGAGCACACCAGGAGGGTGGAGGATGCTCTAGCAAGAAAGGAGCAGGCCAATAGGGACACAGCTCAGGAGGTAACCCTCCTGCAGCAAAGACTGGCCCAGTTCTCCAGGACCAACCAGGAAGCACAGAGGGAAAATGAGGCCCTCTGTCAACACAATGATAGGCTCCAACAGCAGGTAGCGATGCAGGAGAGACTGATAGAGTCGAGTAAGGCCTTAACTGAGGAACTGAAGGCACAAATGCAGGCTCTTGCATTGCAACAGGGAGCAGGGGCGGATAGAGATGAGGTTCGCTGGGAAATGGAAACTCCGGAGCATAACCTCAGGAGCCCTAGTACCAGAGGCCCTCATACCTCTCAGTCCCTGGACTCTGCCACCCCCATGTCCCCTGGCGCACATGAGCACAGGGCCACAGGGATGGCAGATTACTATCCAGCCAGAAGCATGGGGCTCATAGGCCAGTACCATCCAGGAATGGAGGGGTGGGCATCCGGGTATGGGCACCCAAGTACAATACAGTTCAGTGGGGAACCCCAGGAGAGTAGGCCCATTAAGGGCATCCTGAAAACCTCTGCCCAGTTAGGTCAGTGGAGGGGGTACCCATCAAATCCTGACAGCAAGGAGGAATCTGAAGACTCCTCTGAACTGCGCAGGACACAGGAGACCAGGTCCCCACATTCTGCCAGCCATTCCCAGGCTCGCAGAATCCGGGAAAACCTGGAAGAACAGACGGGAGCCTCTGGGAGCAGTGCCTCTGAGTCCGACGAAGCATGGACAAGGGTTACCCGAACCAAAAAGGCCAATAAGGCAAAAAGGGCCTTGCTCAAGGACCCCTTAAAGCAGATTAAGGCGATCAGGAGCGTCATCACGCCTTACCATAAGAACGCTAAGTATTCTGTTTGGGAGCACTTAGAGTTGTTTGAACAAATGATGGAGACTTTCCATTTGAAGGACAGCCAAAGCTGCATTCAATATGTAAAGTGGACCTTCTCCCCGGAATACTCCAGTTTCTTTGCGGGGCTGGAGGACCAAAATCATTTAAGATGGTCCACCTATAAGGCGGCCATCCTGAAACATTTTTCTGTTCACAGAAATCCTCAAGAGGCTCGCAAGGCAGCCTACAATTTGCAATGTGGGGAGGATCAGGCCCCACAAGAATTTGTGCAGGAGTTAAAGCGGGCTTTTGCACAGACCACAAGAAGGGTGCGCACGGATAGCCGTGAATTTATAAACACGTTTTTCCATGCCTTGCCCAAATATATCATGACCCAGCTCGTGAGGGATTTTCACGAGAAAAGATCTTTAGACTGGGTCATTGAACAGGCTACCCGCATCTATGAGGTGCAGAAGCCCATAGAAAATAAAAGCAATGCCCAGAAAAACCCCAAAGCCAACAGCACCCCTGCTGCTGCCAAGGTGGCAGAGGTAAAGGTCACCCCCGTTTTGGATTTGGAGATGGGGGGGCCTAAAAACCTACCTGCACCTAATAATGCTAGGCCCAGAAGGTCCTCGGGCCAGTCGCAGACAGGGAGCCAGGGAGGCAGCCCCACAAATGGGGTCCCTCGCTCTCCTGACTATGTAAGTCCTCGCTACAAAGGTAACAGACCCATCCTGGGTTATGTGTGGACTCCTCCAGCCCAAGGGGGGGGATCCAGCCAAGCACCTAACCCAGGGAACTTCCCTCCAAACTTCCCACAGGAGGGCAGAAATTTACCAAACCCTGGGCAGAACTTTTTCCCCAGATATCCACCCGACTTCCAACCCCAAAATCATCCATCCTTCTTTCCTCAATTCCCTGAGCCCAGACCACTGAATCCGGGAGAGGGGAGGCCAAGGGTGGAGGGGTACCAAAATCTTCCCAACCAGGGGTACTACCAGAGGAGGGACAGCTACCCTTCCCGGGATCAGCCCAGGGGAGAAAACAGGGCCCCGTATCAGCCTGAGCGGGTTTCCCAGTTAGAGCGCCAGGTTCAAAACATGGCGCGGGATATGGGTCATATACTGAGGGCACAGCAGAACCCTCAGATCAGCATGCCGGCGCAGAACGCACCCAACTCTGGACCTGGTGCTCCAGAACAATGACGGGGGCAGCACCCCGATAAATCACCGGTTCCCAGGGAGGAGGCACAAAGGGAAGGGGGGTGTAAAGCCTTGGAGGAAGCTTCCTTCCTCACTTGTAAACAGCCCCTGGAAACCCAGGAACCGGAAACAAAATCTCTTGCCCCTGAAAGTCTGCCTCCTAAGGAGCAGAGGGGGGGTAGGAGAAACAAAAGACCCAAACAGACTCAGTTTGAGGAGGAGGTACAGATCTTCCAATTTGAGGGAGAGGGATCCTCAGAGGATCCTGGGAAAAGGATCTTCTCCTTCAGAGAGGGGGGAACTCCTCCCAAAGAAAAATGGGTCCCTAGGGATGCAAATCCAGACTGGGGAGATGTGGAGACTGAGCTACCGCCGCCCACCATCTCATCCCAGAACCAACAGCAAGAAAATCCCCTGGTTCAAACCCATCCTGGCGACTGCCTCCAAAAAGGGGGGGGGCGGCCCAGAAACGGAGCCAGGGGAACCCACAATGGCTCTGATCTCCAGTTGCAAATTTTTTCTTTCAGATTCCCAAGACTCTCCACAGAATTCTGCCCAAATCTCCTCGCTAGCGATGTCCAAAACCAGAAAGTTAGCCCACCAGTTGTCCAAAAATGTACATTATCTGTGCCCCCTTGAGGAGAAGGAGGGAAGATATTATGCCCCGGTACAAGTACAGGGGCAGGGTACAATTTTGGCACTGGTGGACACTGGATCTCAAGCTACCCTTCTGTCCAGAAGGGCCTTTGACGAACTGAATGCAGGAAGGGGAGAGAATTACCAAATTCCTCTCACCTCTCTTCCTGGACAACTGCAGAACTTTGACGGGAAGGAAATTCCCGTCGAGGGGACGGCAGATTTGGACATTAAAATTGGGCGACATAAGTTGAAACACCCGGTCATAGTTGTGACCCCAGAGGGCACCCCTTGTTTACTAGGGAATGACCTCCTGAGAAGGTTGTCACCCCTAATAGATTGCGTAAACAAGGTCCTCTGGACCCAGACTAGCCGACCGATAAAATTAAAACAGAGTGTCAACCATGTTAGTTTAAACGGCACATGCCACATGGTTGAACAAAAATCTGACCAAGTAGAATTTCACTTCCAGAATAGCCAAATTCCAGACGTGACAGTAATAGCAGTAGGACAACAGACTGGTGATGGGGGGTCCTCTCTATTTCTGAAAATCAACCTTCCTTCCAGTCTAAAGTGGTATTCCACGCTGGAAGGAAACACTCTGAAATTCTATACTAATCCACAATCTGAAACTCCCACTCCTATAGTCCAGAAAGATGTGAAATCAGCTCAGAGCCTGGCTGATATTCAGCAAATTGGAGAGCAGTTGTTCATCCCTGTTCAGTTAAATGATGGGAAGGACTCTGTTCTCGCTCGAGTGTGTGTGAACAACGGTAAGAGCTTCATCAGCGAAGCCATGTTTCGCCAACTCCCAAAAGATCCAGCCATTCCCACCTTCAAACTGATAGACAAATGGGAAATGGACCTGGAAGCACCTAATTCCAAACATCTCCTGCCAAGCAGGTGTATGCTCAAAATCTCCATTGGCAACAAGAGCATAGTCCACAATTGTTGGGTCGTGCGAGACGTCCCTGCCGCCTTTTACTTAGGCAGTGACATTCTCAATCGCTTTGCCATTAGTTTGGACCTAATAAACTTCAAAGCTTGGTCCCGATTAGCGGATAATCCCATGGGCTTTGATGATCCAGAAAAAGCATTTAGGTCAGCTCAATTGCTACCTTATGCAGTTGAAATTCAGGTAAAAGAGGAAGTCACCATCCCAGAAAGGACCCGACAATTCTCCCTGGAAGTGAAAGTTAAAAGAGGACAATATTTGCAAAACCCTGATGCTTACATACATCTAAATGCTTCTCTCCAACAGCAAGGGTTGGGGGTAAACCCAACACCATTAGTCAACATAGAACATGACACCATTCCAATAGAGGTGGATAACAGCGACTTAAAGAGTATTACTCTAGCCGCAGGCACCATTGTTGGAATGGCGGTTGATGACCGACATTTTTCCATTGATTTAGGTAATGAACTGTTAGGACCAATCCCCAAGGACTGTTTTGACAGTGACAGTGAGGACCATACAACACCAGACAGGATTTTTACCCGGCATGGGGGGAACTTCCTGGTGTACACTTCCTGCCCCTATGGTAAGGAAGATGTGACTTGTGACTTCAGGAGGGATGAGGTGATTTTCCAGGTCCATGAGGGCTGCCTTTCCCACCTGAAGCCTCCAGTCCAAATCAGCACTCTGACCAGGGACTTCTCCACCCAGCTGGAGGAGGCCGCGGAGATAGCCAAACCAGAAGTCTTTCCAGGCTTCAGGCAGATGGTGGAAGAGAGAGTCAACCTAGCTGATGCCTGTGTGACTCTGGAACAAAAGCAAAAGTTGAAACAAGTTTTCTTGGATTTCCAAGATCTCTTTGCGGTAGACTCATATGACTGTGGTCGCACTGACATCCACACAACAACAATCCCCGCGGACCCTGGCATGACTCCTGTGTTTGTGAAGCAATATCGCTTGCCTCTCGCATCAATGGAGTCCCTTACTGAAATAATTAAGAACCTTGAGTCCCGGGGAATAATCCGTCCAGTCCACAGCACCTTCAATAATCCGGTGCTGGGAATATTGAAGCCAAACGGCCAGTGGAGACTCTGTGCCGACCTCAGGGAGCTCAACAAACGGGTCCATACTTCCCGATGGCCTCTGCCCTACATTGACCAAGGGCTGGCCCAGATCCAGGGGTCACAGGTATTCACTGCAATAGACCTGACCAATGGATACTGGACCGTGCCTGTCAGCAGGGAGGACCAATACAAACTGGCTTTTACCTTTGGGGGCCAGCAGTACACATGGACCCGGACTCCCTTCGGATACCTCAACTCCGGCAATGAGTTCAATATTTTCCTACATAAGGCCATGCCCGACCTGGGTGCAAGGGGTAACCTGGCTTATGTAGATGATGTCCTCATCAAAAGTTCATCTGTGGAGGAACACATAGCGGAGATCCGTTATGTTCTGACACAGTTGAGGGCCGCCGGAGCAAAACTTTCCTTTCAGAAAGCACAGTGGTGTAGAACCCGTGTTAATTTCTTGGGGCATGAGATTACTCCTCAGGGTCTCTGTCCCCAGGAAAAGAGAGTGGAAGCACTTCAGAAACTGAAAGACCCCACAACTCTGCGGGAACTAAGGAGCCTCCTTGGACTGACTAATTACAGCAGAACGTTCATTGAGGGCTACGCAGAGATCACCAGACCCCTGATTCATCTCCTGAAGGGGGGGGTCAAGTGGGAATGGGGTCCAGAACAAGCCGAGGCAGTAAAACAACTCAAAAGAAGCCTCTCACAAGCGCCTTGCCTAGCTTACCCTGTCAGAAACAAGGAGTTCTTCCTGGAGACGGGGTTCTCTAATACGTGCTTGACGGCAGTATTATATCAAAAGCATGACAAGGTCAATAAAGTAATCTCCTATGCGAGCAAAACTTTATCCTCTGTGGAGGAAAAATTCAACGATTGTGAGAAGGCACTCCTGGCAACGGTGTGGGCATTGAAGAATTACCGCCCGTTTATCCAGGGGGAACACATCATAGTGGAGACTCCACACCAGCCTCTGCAATATCTCCAAAGTGACAGAATCCGGGCCGGAAATGTGAGTAATTCCCGAATTACTTCCTGGATTCTGTCAATGCAAGGCTTTCCTGTGGAGGTCAGATATGGCCAAAACAAGAAGAGTCCCCTCGCGCAAGGTCTGGCTGACTTGCATGATTGTGCCAGAGAAAACTGTCTCGAGGACGAAAGTCTAAAAATAAAGGACAACATGGAGGCATACCTTAATTCCCCCCACAAAGTCTTTGAAGAAGACAAGTGTGAGGGAATGCCCACTGTCTATGTGGATGGATGCTCTTACCATGTTGACAACAACGGGGAGAAAGAACTGGTGGCTGGCGTAGGGAATGCATGGGTGAATGAGTCCCCAGAACCCTCCGCTGGATACAAAATTGGTCCCCGAAGTAGTCAGGTGGCAGAATTGATGGCTGTGCATCAGGCCATCCTCACTGCTGTCCAGCATCAACTCCACGAACTGGTCATAATCACAGATTCGGATTATGTACGGAACGGGTTCGTGGAGCACCTGGTTAATTGGAAAACCAGAGGCATGTTATGTGCTAACAACAAACCCTTGAAACATGGGAAGTTGATCCAAAACATTGATGATCTGGTCACATCGAATGGGATGACCATCTACTGGAAAAAGATCAAGGGTCATTCCAAAGTAGAGGGACCAGACAAAACTGGAAATGACTTAGCTGATCAGCTGGCCAAAACCGGGGCCATCCAAGGGGATCTAATTGAGATTGAGTCCCTGTTGGGGGAAATCCAGGTCACTGCCATCACTAGGTCCCAGACGAATGCTCACAACGACCTTTCAATTCTACAATGGAGTAAGGAGACCCCTGATGCTGATTTGATTACTGCTCAGAAGGGGGATCCAATTATTGGTAAATTTTACCAGCACCTTGAGGACCCTGAGAACTTTCCCCTGACGGATACCGATTACATTGGGAAAGAGGACCTAAGAGTGTTGATGAAATGTCCAAAAATGTTCCGAATCCAAGACGGTTTGCTGGTAAGGAAATCCAAAGCTGGCCACGATCAGTGGGTGGTTCCTACCTCATTCCGAAGCCTGATGTTAAGTCACGCCCATGATGCGGCCACCGCCGGTCATAGGGGGTTTCACACAACATTGGAAATCTTAAGAGAGGTTGCATACTGGCCACACATGGGCCAGGACCTCAACCAATATTTGAAGGGTTGTCTTGTGTGTGCACAATTTCAGCCAACATCCCTCACACACCGGGCGCCTTTACAAAAGAGGGGAATGACACTGCCATGGTCAGATTTACAAATCGACTTTGTAGGCCCTGTGATTCACTCGGCTAGGGGGAATAAGTACATGTTGACTGTGACATGCTTGTTTACCAAGTGGGTGGAATGTCTCCCAGCCCCAAATTGCAAGGCAGAAACTGCAGCTGCCTTGATGATTAACCACATCTTTTCCCGTTTTGGTCTACCTCAAAGGATTGAGTCAGACAGAGGTAGCCACTTCACCAGTGAAGTAATGACAAAGATGTGGGAGATACTGGGGGTCAAGAGAAAGCTGCATATTGCTTATAGACCAGCTTCTTCTGGGGCAGTAGAGAGATATAACCGGACAATTGTGAGCATATTAAAGAAGTTTGTGGCAGATTCTGGGCCAAGTTGGGATATCCGATTACCTCTGGTCCTAATGGCCATCAGATCTACCCCTTCATCTGCAACCAAAATGTCACCATTTGAGTTGATGACTGGGCGCAAGATGGTGCTTCCTCAGCATTTGCTCTACAGGACCCAAGAGCAGACACTGATAAATGCCTCCACTACTCATGAGTATGTAGAGAATTTAAGGAAACACCTCCAACATGCTTTTGCTTATGCTCAGCGGAATCTAGAAAGATCGGCTGATAGCATGAAGACCCACTATGACCTGAAAACTTCCAGGAAGGAATATCAGGTGGGAGACCGGGTCTATCTATACAACTTCCAAAGGAACCAGGCCAAGCAGCGCAAATTTTTGCCTACATGGAAGGGACCCTTTGAGATCGTCGATAAGATCTCCCCTGTGGCCTACAAGATCCGCATCCCCAAAGGCGGTTCGGCAGAGGGGGAAGACAAGTGGGTCCACATAAACCAGTTGAAATGTTGCCATCCCAGGCACACTCTGCAACAACTGGAGGAATCCTCTGGAATCCTAGCGGGTACTGTATCAGACTAATTCAGTTCCAATCATAAAACCTACCACATCTAGTCTCTAAAATATTGTGATTTACATGAAACTGTCTCTAGTGATGCTGTTTTTTTTTTTCAAAATAAGAATGTAATATTTCGTTACGATGAAATGCATATGCTGCCCCACTATCTCAACAGTGGTGGAAAAAAAAATCGTCTATGAGTAGATATTGCCGCTCTTCCTTTATCATCCTAGGAGAGATGAAACCATGAAGGATGACCAAGAAGGACGATCCGGAGACCGGGAGCAAAGACACAACGGGCCCGGGGTACCGCCCAATCTTCCCATCAGGACCGGCGAAGAGAATTGATCGATCTGACCGGATGGAGAAGAAGATGCTGAACTGTGCCATCTACAGAAGAGGAAGAAGATTATGCGGACAGACCGGTGCGTGGGTCAAAACCCTTGGGCACGCGACTCCCCATCGACCCAAACTCAAAGTGCAGTCACGTGGGGGGGCTTGTAGGGTGTCCTGACCCACGTTTAAGCTACCCTGCTACAACATTTGGTGCTGTGGGCTTAGGAAATTCAAGATGGCGGAAAACCCACATGTGCGCCGAAATCCAGGAAAGCTGCGCAGTTGTGCGCACACCAAAATGGTTACCTAACTTGCCACCCACCAGGGTAAAGAAAGGTCTTTGTTAACAAAATCCACTTTTACTGATGTCAAAAAGTTGCTGAAATTGTGACTCATTGGACCACTTTAAAGATTCAACCCTTTTTGTGGGGTTCCACATAACCATCTTACTGTAAGGAGCCCCATCAAAACAATGTTAAGCAAGGATTTACTACCATGTAAGAACCATTCCTGTTTAGAATGCATTAATCCAAGAAAATCCCAAAAATGGGTGCAGTACCAGTACTCACCACTATCCAAAAGCCGGCGTTTTAAAACCCACTGTGTGTTTTTCTGAAGGCAAGCAAAATGCCTATTTCAAACCTTGCAACATGTGCAAAATATTCACTGAACACCAGCAGACATTTGGCAGAATGGAGTTTTGTGTGCCTACAAAATCTGGGAAATGAAGAGCCCAAAAACAATGCTTATAACAAAAATGCTATGGAGTCAGCAGCTTAAGCCTAACTGCAACTGGATTTAAAACCACCAAAATCGAAAATGTTAAATTAAATGAGTGACCTATGTTTGGTGTCACATGCCTTTGTAACTGTTGAAATGTCATAGTTTTGCACTTAGAATCAGCATTCTAGCTGCATGTGTAAAATTACAAGTTATTTTAAAAGCAACAAAAAGTTAGCTGAAGGTCTGGCTTAAGGAACTTGATTTTGCCTAGCAACGGATCCCATCAGGAGTGAAACTTGAGTCACAACTATGTTCCCAGGCCAACCTTCCTTTTGCTGCCCAAGCTAAGGATATGCCATCTATCTAATAATTGAATTATCTGTGCTCTGCAAGAGAGTGAACAAAGCCCTCTTCACTCAGGCAAAGGTTTTTATTACCGCAGTCGTAAATTGTAGCTTCCTCTTGGCAGGAGCTGGGAGGAGCACTGCCTGTGAGAGCAAGCTGGCTTGGCAGAACTGGAAAGAACCAGAAATTCAACCTTGTGCTGAGGGTAAACCACACCCCTTTGGAGCCAGAACATAACTTTAAAAAGATGAATAACTCATAGAGCGGACATGTGAAAATTTTATAAATGATACCAAAATTCTTGTGATTTTTCTGCCCACAGTTTAAGACGTGGTAGGAACCGGTGGTATGTTCAGGGGGGTTTTAGCGGAAAAGTGGATATTACTCTAAATGTGTGCATGTTAAAAATCTGAAACTTCATCAGTTAATGTCCCTACCCCCTGCACACATGTATGTAAAGTTGGGTCCATGTCGGAAATTGAAAAAGCAGTTAAAAAGTCAATTATGTACACTCTTTGAATGCAAGCTCCGAGAATGAGCAGATTTGGACATAGACATGGCTAAATTCAGCCACACCATGTATATGTAATTTCAAACAACTGTGTAACTCTGAAGTATGGATTTTGATCATATATATATTTGGGTGCACAGATGACAAGGGAGGTTGTTTCAAGAGATCATAAAATGACATCAATCTGACTCACAGTTCAGTTTGCCAATCAAGCGGAGGAATGGAAGCCTGACCAATGACGAATGAGAGGGGCAAGTCTAGTGATGCAACACACACACCCATTCTCAAGAAACAGATAAAAGCAGAGAGTCAGGACACATAGAGACATTCAATTTCATCTGCCGCTGGAAGCCCTGCCGGAAAAATCCATACTTACCTCCATCAAACTCCAGAAAGCCAAACTAGAGACTTCAATCTATCCAGAGCAGAGACCAGACCAGAGAGAAAGCAGTGCTGTGCCTAGCCGAGACCAGACCAGGCGCTGTGAGCAGAATCCGGAAAGACCTGACCAGACTGAAGATCGTGACCAAGTCGCTTTCCTGTTCAAAATCTCTTGTGAGTACTTAGCAAAACTCAGAACACATCTCTTAGTTTAAATTCATCTAATTCAATCTATTTAACCTAAGTAGAACTGCCTCCTATCTGTCACCTGTCATTTCTAGTAAAATTTGTCATTTTGAAAAAGTGTGCGTTTAAAATTTACAAAACCAAAAACGACCTTTACTAAATTACTCATATCTCCGCAACCGTTTGGGCTAGAGACTTGCAATAACTTTCATTTGGAAGCTGAGATCCCAGGCTTTCCTAGGACCCCAAAACGGTAGAGATAGTCCTTGCGGTTCCTTTGTAATAGCGCTCGGCGCATCCGCGAATTTTGCCGCGATTTGCAATTTCTTCACATGTAAAAAAACTGCTGCTGCCTGATTTCATTTGCCAGAAATTCGTTTAACCTGCTAACTATCCCTGCATCATTGCTAGTGTGAGCCTGGACTAATATTAACGAGATACCACTCATCCTGAACCTCTAAAAGGGAATTAAGAGCGTTTCCAGCATATTTCTCATTCATTGCTAGCACCTATCAAAGCATTTGCCTGTGTTTTCAAACTTCTGTTTAAGCTTGCTGGATTGAACTGAATTACAGTTGATTGCATTTCTGAGAACTGTGTGTTTTCCTTCCATTTCCTTGCCTTGCATCAAGGGGGGGAGGGGAGTAGCCAGAGAAAAGTGATTACATTGTTTGGTTGAAATCATATTGCGTATTTTCTGTACTGCATTCATTGAATATTGCATCCACCTGAGCCTACATAAAGCATCCTCTACCACATTATACTTTTGTTCCTATTTACCAGTGTGCTACCTTATCCATTTCATGTCAACTCATTAGTGATTAAAGAAGTGTGCTAGTGCCAGATTCTCCGTTGTTAATATTTACCATATCAGATTAAGTGTGATATTCAATTATTAATTTATTAAAAAGTGTGATATATATTTTAATTTATCAAATAAACCTTTTAAACTTGCAAAACAGAATTACTTCTTGGCTCAGTGGGGTCAGGGGGATTCCAAGAGAGGGGTGTTATACAAGGGTAGTCATCCAGAACGCATGAACTGGACCTAAGGATATATCAATAAGGGTTTTCATTCAGTATTCTAGACTAGGCGTTAACTTGGCTGTAGTGCTGAATTGAATCCTCTTACAAGTACTGCATCTCCTATTTGCATATCATGCTCCCTTGCTCTCCGTCTTGTGTCTGCATACTCTTTCATCTTCTTGTTACTGTCCTTGTCCTTTTCACAGGCACGTTGTGTCCTTTCGTCTGCAGGATCCATGTCCGGCATGTGAGGCAGATTTGTGCAGTCTTTGTGGTTGAACATGAGCTCCAAAGGAGCTCCAGAGGACATACCCATGTGGTGCTGTGAGGGGTGTTCATATAGTCCCTTAGTAGTGCACAGATTACCTGTGTGAAAGACCCATTTTTGATGGTGCATAGCTACAGCGTAGGCTTGATGTTGGCCATGAACCGTTCCACAGTTCCATTGACCTGGGGCCATAATGGTGTAATCTTTCAGTGCTGAAATCTCAGGTGTTCAGCAAATTTGCCTGAATTTCTGTCTGCTAAAAGGCGGAACATTGTCTGTCTTTACTGTTGAGGGGACGCCGTAGGCTGCAAATGTCTTATCAAGTGCGGGGAAGATGGCATGGGCACTAGTGGACGATACCATTTGATCTTCCGGGTATCGAGACATTTTGTCACTGGCCACCAATGCATATTTCTCATTCGACACGGGCCCGTACAGATCGACTGCCATCTCATCCCACATATTTAGGGGGTAATTTGCAATGGTTGAGGAAACGTGCAAGGTGCTACAGCCTGGCACACCATGCAATATTCCAGTGCTGGCTGTATTTTGGAGTCCCTTTTGGGAAACCACACTTTGGTTCCCATTAAGCTCTTAGTGGACACAATTCCCCTATGACCTTCATGTGCTAGTTCTATGATGCGGTCTTGTAGGGAGAGTGGAATAACTATCCTATTTTCCTTTAGTACCATTCCTTGTGTTGACATGGACAGTACATCCTTCACTAGTGTAAATGTTTGCAATGTTTTCTGTTGTTAGCCCTTCACTTTCGTTCACTTTGGTGCGCCATCGTCCCTAGAGAATCTTGACTTTGACTAGGGATAGCACCTCATCCCTGTCGGTTTCTTGCACTATTTCTTGAATGTACAGCATCGCGGGAAGTGACGTTTTCACAAATTAATTTACGCATTGGTCTCCTTTGGATGTCTGTGCAGCCACTCCAGCCAGTAGTGGGAATCAGGAGAGGAAGTCGATAGGTTGTTCTCCTTCCCGGGCCTATGAACAATGTTGAATGAATATTTTTGAAGACATAGGCCCCATCAAGTGATTCGGGGGCACATCTTAGCGTTGGGCTTGCCATAAATGGTGGTGAGAGCCTGATGATCTGTTATGACTGTGAATGGTTCTCCATATAAGAAAATATGGTAGTGTTCACAGGCCAAAGCGACAAAAGTTGGGAGTTCCCACCCAGCAATGCCCGATGCTCTCAAAAGTCTCGAAAGTGAGCTTTACAATTCTATTATTCCTAATACTCCAATATTTTCACAATTTCATGTTATCATTTGTGATTATTCTGTTTTTCTTGAAATATGTAGATTTAATCACACTACTTCCAGATTAGATTGTGAACATATTTTAATCGAATGTCAACCAACACACAAATATTTTCATTTGAGGCAAAGCAGTTCCTAGGTCAAAATATGGCTCAGAAACCGATGCCTTTCAGAGCTACGCTCCTTCATCGGGGCTTTAACAAGACCATACATCAGAGTGAGATACAAGGTTATTACAGTGTATAAAGTATACATACCAGAAATCAGCCATTGTCAGGTTGTGGGTAGAATAATAATAAAGTATGAGAAAACAGAGAGAAAAAGTAGCATGCTAATGTTAGAACATATTCAGACACTATTCTTCATGCAAATCAAAAATATAATTCCTCCATACCATAATGTCTGAGCCTTGTCAATGTGGGCTAGATAATATATCATGTAAGTACATCATGTTAGAAATACTGTGCAAGCTTCTTATGTAAATGAAATGTCTTCCTAATCAAAAGAGGAGGTCTATTTACCTCAGGAACTTCGATTCTAATCTCTGAGTAAATGGTGTGGGCTGTAAAAGTAACGTAAACCTTCAATAGCAAGAGTACTACGACTCCGCAGAGTTCACATTCTCGTTCCTTATACAGGATCTATGCCCGTTCCAATGAAGTTTCGCCATCCTTTTCGATTGGCCAACATAATAGAGACCACATGGACATTTTCTTGTATATATTATACTTTGTGTGCCACGCGTTGCATAATCTCTTAAGTTAATTTTTTCTCCAGTATGTGGATGATTCACTGTTGTTCCTTTCTATACATAACTACAGTTACAACAAACATGGGAAGGTCCCTTTCCGTGTTGTTAACCCTCTTTGTTTAGATATTCTTGTCTGTACCAATTGATCTCTGAAATTGTTGCTCCTTTGATTTACAAATGTTGGGAGTTCCTTAAACAAATGCTCTACTCTTTTATCACAGGTAAGTGTTCTCCAGTTCATCTTAATTATGTTTTTGATTCTAATATATTGCATGGAGTATTTAGATACAAAAACAAGTGGTGGTTCCAATTTCTCTCTCTCTCTGGTTGTCAGTAATTCATCCCTGTTTTTTTGTTCTGCTTTGGTCGTTGCCATCTCAACTTCATCCGTCTTGTATCCTCTATCCGTGAACCTCTTACCCATCGCTGTTAGTTCTTTGGTGTAATCTTCTGGATTACTAACAATGGCCCTCATTACAATACTGGCGCTAAACCATGGCGCTATTAGCACCATGGTTGGTGCCAGTATCGTAACGAATCTGCCAATGTTCAAAGGGGAATTACCACCCCATTCCAAGGTTGGCGGGGCGGTAATTCCCCATTGAACATTGGCCCTTCCCCATTCCATTCTCCATAGGGCTCAATGGGACTGGGGAAGGCGGTAAGTACGGTACTGCAAATTGCGGTACCGTACTTACCTCGAGAGTCCCTTTGCGGGTCCCTACTTTAACAGCTGGTCTAGACCAGCTGTTCAGGTCGGGTCCCGCAAAGTGACCTCATAGTAAGGCGCAGCCTTTTACGGCGCCGTTAAACACTTAGCGCCAGGGTCCTAATGAGGGCCAATGTGTTTAACTCTTAACATTTGGCTATATGGCAAATTTTTTATTAGGCTCGTCTGGTGAAATCTAAGTCTGTGGAGCAGGTTATTCCTATCAGTTTCCTTACGAAAAATATTTGTTTTTTTATTGCTGACTTAAAGTTTAGAATGCTGCCGCCAGGGACATCCCCTTTTATTACATATATGGTCACTTTTTCGGACTTGCATTTGTACAAACAGGTGCACTCATACATACCTTTACATGGCAGTGGCTTGTGCTAGCCATATGCATAAATGTCAATGTCTGGACACCATAAAGTAGCGCAGTGCTTCAATAAAGCGTACGCTGTCTCACTCATGACGTTCACGATGGTGCCAGTATCAATGAGAAAGTCCTGGGTGCTGCCATTTATCTGCAATGGTAATGTTGCACTGAATTCAGTTGTCGTTCTGTTTCCAAGGGCGTGAACATATCCTCTTTTCCACTCGGCACTGGACAATGATTCACATCCAGACTGCCATTTCTGAGACAACTCAATCTAGAGCAAGCTCCGCCTGGTAGACTTCCGCTTCTGCTCATCAGATGAACTGGATCTGTGACCTTCATGACTTCTCCCTTTAGTGCACTTGGGATTTTGGAGTGATGTGCGCCGCCTTTCTTCGGAGCTCGTCCTGCTGAGTTGGGGCGATAGCCTACAGGACGTGGACTTTCGCCCGTCAGACACCCTTCTTCAGTATCTTATTTCCCCTCGGTTTGATCCATATGTGGATGCTTTGGACATCCACCTGAAAGGGTTCTCCTCCAAAAATGTATCACACCTGTGACCCAGGCCTGGACATGTCTCTTCCTGAGGGATATCGTAGCTGCAACTGTAGCATTTTGGCACATCTTTCTTGCGTGTCTTTTCCGACGCCTGAATCTGACAAAATGGGGCGGAGCTTGCATAAGAGATGGTGACCTTGACAATGGGTTCTGCTTGTCTATCAATAGCCTTGTTGGTTCTTGCCAGCATGAGGATCTCCTTCAGGGACCTCTTCTTCTGGAGTAGCTTCTTGTGGAAATCAGAGCACTCGCACCCGACGATTACTTGCGATCGAAGGGCCTCGTCGGTGGAGTAATTGTCGCAGTCACAGTATTCTACTCTCTCCCTGAGCCTCGTGATGAACAAATCCAAAGTTTGCCCTTAACTTGCGTGGTTGTATAAAAAACTTGTCTCTCATAGTCAATGTTGCGATGTATTGCGAAATATGCATTCAGGGCATCAATGACATCTGTGTACAAGACAGTAGTTTGCAGAGGCAGTTCATAAATCATGTGTCTCACCATGGGCCCTAGGGAATGCATCAGAAGTCCTCTAAGACATCTTGAGTCATGAACCCCTCAGCCCGTCTATAGAGATGTAGAAGTTCCTTTTCAAGGGGCTGAAACAGAAAGTATAACTTAAAAGTCAGTTATGCGGAAATCAAATTTGCTGTTCTAAGTGGTGTGCATGCTTTTGCCAGCAGACACTACCATCTCTTGCACTTCCTAGTGCAAGCCTCAACTCCAATAGAAATATTTCTGTATTACTTCTAGAAATTGTAATTTCACCATCTAGAACGACTTGGAATAAAAAATATATTTTTGCATTTCTAATGCATGGGCTAGTTAAATATCTTTTGTATGACTTATTTTAAACAGCTAATTTGTAAGGTTTTTTTATAAACTGTTGCACATTAAATAAAAACTATATATCTTTGTTTCTATTTTCAACATGGACTGACCTCACACTGAAAAGAGAAAAAAACATATGTATCTTTGTTTCTATTTTCAACATGGATTGACCTCACTCTGAAAAGAGAACAAGTGCCACTTTGCTATTTCTAGCTCAAGAGTTGCCCACTGTTAAAAATGGAAAAACTACTATTTAGTGGTTTCAGGTGGGCACCAGCAAGGCACTACATAAGATACCCTTATGAACAAGGAATTTAGTGTTCTTTTGGGGTGGGTGCAGATGGCAATGGGCTGATGGCTTAACAGCAAAATTTCTATCTCAAACAACTGATGCCAACCAACAGTCAATGAACTTGAGGAAACACCAGATCTTCCCAAAGCCCCAATTCCATTGTGAGTGTGTGGTGGGTACTGTGAGACCCTAATTAACGAGATCACTGCATTTTTGCATTGGTGGCACACACGTATTCATGGATGGCATTCACTCGGATTCCAGCAGTGCCAATCTTACATATGGCCTTGAGATTTTTCCTGAAGCTTGTTGAAAGGACTTCTGCTTTTTCAGGACTGCATGAAGTTCGCTAAAACAAAGTGCTTAATTTGTAAAAACATAAATGCTTCTTCTTACGAGGCCCTTGTGCTGTGCCACCCTCACCCAACCACCAAAGGAACAGAATAGGTCGGGATTCATTGGCATACATTAGTATGTCATTTTGTGAGTATATGACAACATGTTAAATGTTTACATGTCATAGTGTGAGTGTTGGGAGGGGACAGAAATGTGAGATAGACAAAAGTAGCCATTTTATCAAACAATAAGGGTGGAATGAACACCTCACTTTCCCTAACCTAATGAGGATTTCCATCCCTATCCAACTAAGACTAAAGGAATATTCTCTAAAAAGAAATGTGTCCCTCATGCTCATACATATTCAAACATAATCTCTGTAAACATATATCCTTGTAACCAGGGTCAGACCCCCTTCCCCAGGATTAATTCAGGATTGTCCAGACCAAAGTTCAAATCACAATATTTCCTTTCAATATCCAAGTTCTGTTACAAATTTCTCTATACTACACAAGTTTTCACTTGGCATTTGAACCGTCTTATTGTTCAACAAAAATATATTAATCTTCAAAATGGTTGTAAAAACTCCACAGTTCTTGTTTGATAAACCAAAAGACCTTGTATTTGCACTTCCAATCAGTTCTCAATATCATTTCTCTTCTTTTGTAAAACACAATTATTTTCACTTATCTTCTTGAAAAATAACAATAAAGTTTTGTCAGGATAATTTTTCTACAGTTCATTACAAAACTTTAATGGCCTGCCCCTTTCTTGCTACCACAATGTTCTACCACTTTGGAATACTTCAAGTGTCTTCTTCCTCGTCCACTAACCTGACAGGACTAACCACCAATAGTCCCTTTCCTGGTGTACTCGCCTGCCAAGATAAAACTCCTACCACTACTACAAGTACTCTTGTGGTGGGGTTTCCACACTACAATCCTTAATTTGGAAAAAGTAAAACCCAACAACTGTTTGATGGATAAATCTCAACACATTGGCAATGTTTCTTGCTTTAATTCCTTTGCCCCTGGCAATGCATATTATCTTTCTCTCCCCCTTGATATAGGTTAGAAGTAGGGCTTCTGCTCTGCCATCTTTGCCTTTCCTTGATTGCCTTGCTTCGGCAATGCTGGCTTTATTTCTATTTTTCAAATGCTCTTTCTAAACCACATTCATCCTGTGTAAATATTCTTCCCTTTTGGCTTTGCCAATGGTGGTTACAATGCTGACTGACTACATTTCTCTTAATATAAGAGTTGTGCCTACTTCGACAATGTTGGATACAATGCGTGTTACTTCTGTCTCGTTTTACATAAAAGGTATGCTTAATTGGCTTCCATTCATTCCGTTCAATAGGTCAATATTCAAAAGCTTTAGTGGGAGTTAGCAGTCTGTGTTGAAGCGCCCAGGGGTTCCCTGACATAGGCAAACTCACCAGCCTTTCTGCGTGCCTCCAATAGACCTGCTGCGCCTTCTCCCTTTGTCAGACTCGCGCCAGTGACTGACAGCTGTGGTAACATTTACCTCGCAAGCGCCTCCTGTAGCTGGAGTTTTCTCTGCACCTGCAGCACTCTGGTGAAACCAAACACCGGAGTTACATGCTGCAGCACAAGAGGAGCTCCTTTCTTCCTTGGGACATGCAGTCTTTGTACCGCTTCCTCTGTGCATACTCTGTATCCCACAGGACCTCCGACTTCTGCTACTTTCACGACACAGCATCCTGCTTCCAATCTAGCGTTGTCTCCATTTCGTTCCACCTGCCACAGCTGCTTCAACTGCCTCATCCACGGCTTCTCCCACAGCTTCCTTCTAATGGCCTGCACCTGAGGGGGGTTTAAATGTTTATAGGTCCAGCAGCTCAGGTGTGAATCATTAAAACAACTAGACTGCACATTATGGGCCTGATTCACAGAACATTTTCCCATGGCATTGGGCCATTATAAAACACTTCAATGAATCAGGTCCTATCGTTCTACACCTCTGAGACATTCTTCCTCGTCCCAGTACTTAGAGCATTATGGGACTTGATGTCCCTAATGTTCCTGTTTTGTTTTACATCAATCAATTCCCTCTGACTTAATGATTCATAAAATGTATCTTTAGGAGAAAGTTTTAAAGGAATAAACAGGTGACTCTTAGTTGTATAATTCAAACTTAAGGTGGAATTAGGACAATCTGAATTGGTGGTATTGGCTTCCTGATCCCTACATATATTATTCCTACATTTACAAAAGATTTTTTCAGAACTGACAACTTGGGCAATTTTGGGAAGAGAAGCCTTAGTATGGCAACAAGCCATTTGATTTTCTGGTACTGGAGAAACCTCACCCTCATAAGAGGATGAATACTACGTCTCCCCCAACTGAGTTATCCCGTTCCTTTGGGGGTCTTCCCCTCCCAGGTTATCCACCCGGCTAATACCACCCCAGGATAAGGATCGGGTAGCGGCTGCCATTCTCTGGCCACGTAGGAGGAGACTTTAAGGATTCTGTGTGCACTCTGCAGCATTCATCACAGTGTGACGATATGATACAAAATAGTGGCCTGGCCCAAAGAATTCAGAAAAACTGGTTACTTGAGAGGCAATTAAATGCATTACCCCTGCATTACTCCACTGCTTAACTATGGGTTTGAAGGTAAGGTGGAGGAAAAACCTCCAGCAAAATGCTGAAGGCAATTCCACTACCTTACCACCAGAAAATTGCAATTTCTGGAGGATTACCGCCAGTGGTAATTCTGCAGAAATCCCCCTGGAGACCTATGGTCTCCATAAATGGGGACTAACACTGCCATTCCACCAATTGTGATCTGGCAGTAATTATGCCGGACCAAGTGGCAGTAAAGGTAAATCCGTTTGGTGGTATCTCAGTGGATTTAGCACCAAGATACCACAAGACCTCTTATGAGGCCCTTTGAAAAGAACAGCTAAAATACTATAAAGGAAGATACAGGAGTTACTCAAAAAATGTCCATTTCGAATTATGTATCCGCCTCAAGCTACTAAAACGTTCTATGGATGATTTGTGTAGGCTGTTTGTGCCGTGAGTATTGAGTTTCCGGAAATCTGAGCAATTGGTCAAAATTGTGCATTACATTGTAAACCGATATTGGCTAAACAAAGAGTGCTTACATTCATGAAACAATCCAATACCTTAAAACGAGGTACATTAGTCTGCAGCCACATTATTTTCGAGCAGTACCAAATTCCGCACAAATCAGAAGCATTTTTGGCTCAGTGTTCACAAAAAGGCTAGATTGGCTTGTTTGTTTCTCTCTGACAGTCATAAGCAAAGTCTCACACAAGATTTTGGAAGTCCTTATAAAAAAGAAGAGCGTTCTGCCGAGGCCTTATGGACAGGACCACAGATACTCCAATTCAAAACTGCCACAAAAACAGGAATTTTCTAAAAAGCATCCCCTTTCCATGCACGAGGAAATCACGCTCTCCCACAGCACACAGCTTCAAACTAGAAGTGGTATCAGACTTAGCTAATATAGCAGTACACAAAACAACAATTGTAAATGTGTTATATTATGTTATTTGGACTTGTACCACACACCACTGGCATTTTTATAGTCTCCAGGTGCTCAGCCAGATCTGAAAATGAAGGGGGTTGCGATGGTTAGTGGGGTTAAGAGAGAAGAGAGCAAGAACGCTTTGATGTGCTGTTGGTAGCTTTAGTTCTGAAAAACTGGTAACTGTGTGCTGGTATGATTTGATAGAGTGGCAATTGTGTGTTGTATGTGAATTTGTATGTGTTGGGTGGTATAATGAGATGGAAGAGTATTTGTAGTTCAGTGTTTCATGTCTGAGGCTTGTGTCAAGTCTGTTATGTAGTGTGTGGAAATGGTGAGGGTGAGTTAGAGATGTATTACTAGGGTTGGACGGGTTTCATGTGTTTGTTGCGGTGGGTTGCTCCTTTCGCTTGGTCTTTTTGCTGGTCTGTTTGTGGTTGGCATTTGAGTCGTACAGTTGCCTGGTGTTCTCTTGCGTTGTGTTGGGTGGATTATTTGTCGCTCCGAGGTTTTCTTCAGCTCAGATTGTTAAAGAGCCATGTTTTTAATAATTTCCTGAACTTGATGGGATCCTCTGTTGTTCGCTTTTCCCTTGGGAGCAAGTTCCGGTGTTTCACTACTGTGCTGGAAAATGCTGTTCCCCCAAATGCTTGTTTTGAGTATTGTTTGTGTTCGAGGCGGATGTCGTTGGTGGATCTTATTGTTTGTGTGGGTTTGTAGATGGTGATTTCCTCATGTTAGCATTCCCGTCCTTGGACGTGGATCGCTCTGTGTGTTAAGCAGAGTATTTTGAAGAAGTTTCAGTTTTTGACTGGCAGCCAATGTAATGTTCTCAGTGTTGGTGTTATGTGCTCTCTTCTTGTGAGTTTAAGGAGTATTCTTGCAGCTGCGTTATTTGTTGTAGCTTCTTTAACAGGAATTATGGCATTCCGATATAAATGCTCTTGGGCGTAGTCTATTCTTGACATGACAAGGGAGGTGATGACGAGGGTTCTGTGTGTGAAGGAAAAGAAAGGAAATATTTTCTTTGTTGGGTATAGGTGGAAGAAGCATTTCAAATACATGCACATCCAATACCCAGCATTCTGGCTCACTCGGTAGGGACATACACATATTGTTAATTAGCCAAGTTCCTGTCATCCCCCACACCCTCTTTGTGGGTGCAGATAAGTCTGTCTAGTGAATAATAAATGTTCTATGCCGCTTTGCCACTGAGGTCAAATGAACATCTCTGTTTTGCCAACAGGCTAGTACCTATGCAAGCCTGGCAGGGATAGAGACCTGTCAGTCACATTTTACACTCTCAGGACCTGCGATGTAAATATGTTGATAGGGTACAATTGAGATGTTCAGGTCGTTAGCAAGACCGGAAGCTATCCATGCCATGCCTGGATGCCCAGGTTGTTGCGTTGCTAGCTACCTAGCCCTGTGCGAGTACCACTGCATATTATCTAAGAATACTGTGATTGGCAATTGAGAGACAAATATAGAAAGGACACCAAAGGGCTACTGGAGGGAAAAGGAGGAAGGGTGGAATTAAAAGCATGGGTAAAGCAAGGATGTTGGCAGTGTACAAGGCCGCAGTCTAGCTCAACATTTCTAATTGCTTCTCACGTATTTTGTCCTTGTCTTTTGTACTGCCATTTGGGTGCTGGAGAATTGGATATGGTAACTACCCGAGGCCGACAAAAGGTTCTAAAAAGGTGCTTGGGTGGGGATTAGTTAGAAATGGAGATTAGTAGGCAACTTCAGTGTTGAGGTGTCTGGTGGCTGAAAGGTGCAGAGCAAACGTTTGGAAAGATTCCATTAATCATCCTTTAATGTTTAAAGTGATTTGTGCAAAATGTCTCAAAGTGCAGATAGAAGTGCTTGTTTTCTAGAGAATGCAGTAAAATGATTCGACATCCAACAGATTTAATGGGTGTGTTCCAAATTGGTATCTATGATTTAGTTGAGTGGGTTCCTTACAAAAGTGTGGTTAGGACACCCATCAAAGTCTGTGTGCTTCAGTCTTTACAATGCAGTGTTTGTGAGAATACAAATGTCTATTTTCAGAATTAGAAAAAACGATTGTATTTGTCTTGCTCTGAAGTTAATCTCCCAAGATTTGCTTGTGCTATCTTGAGGAGGCCACCATAGTTATTGAGAATAGGGGACTCTGGGAATTTAGCCAATCCCAATCAAGGTAAGTGTGGAGAGTTGTCAAGCCTAAATCCCAGGAGAGGTTAGTAGGGTCAGGGATCCACAATGAGTCCACACAGTGACATACAAAATGATTACACTTAGACAGTAAGTACAAAAAACATATATTTATTATAGACCCAAGAACACACTATGCAAAATTAATCAAACAGGTGATACTATCTCACAACCTTCTAAATATGAAACATATACACTGTCGCAGTTTGTTAATACAATGCATATAAATCACCCCAGTACCTAAGAGGAAAATGGTAAGTAATTAGGCAAATGTATTAACAGTCCACAGTAATAGGAGCCCCAATTGTATAAGTCCATCCCTAAGTTGAATGGTGCCTTGTGCCCAAAAGTTGAAAAAGTACCTTTAAAGTTAGGTGAAAGTTAAGAAATGTTCCTGTGGGTTGAAGATTGATCAAGAAGTCTTTCAAAGGGATTAACAGGTAAGTAAATGACTTTTCCTAGCTTCTAGAGCAGTTTTTTCAACAGATGTTTGAAAAACAATCGAATGGAAAAGTAAATCAAAGTTTGTCACAAACTTTGTAATGGAGGAGATAGGGGCATCGATAAGTACTGCGACTACCATACTTTTATTTTCCCAAAGGACTAGGCCGCTCAAAAGGGGGTTGCTGGAGGAAGGTTTTCCCCCCATTGGATCCAGAAGCAGATTCCCATGACCTGGGGTGCACGCAAGGTTACGGTCCAGGATCTGAGTGCAAACCTTTGCAGTGGATAAATGCAGCAGGCACCAATGCAGGGTTCTTCAAGGCACTCTACCTGATGGGGGAAGGCCGGTTCAAGCAACAGTCACGACACACTGGGTACAGCAGGTGTCTCAGTAGTTAGGAACAAATGAAGCCTTCCAGAAAAGGAACCATCGATGCTTGGATGCTTGGATGCTTAAACATGGCAGGAAGGTGACATGCAAGACTAGATGGAGACCACCAAAGTTCCAGCCCAAAACAAGGAATTATGATGCTTCTAGCCCAGTAGCCCAAAATAGACCTGGTCAGTCCACCTGGTGGTCCAGGGACACGTCCAGAGGCTACAGGCTGAAGGATGGTGAGAAGGCACCAGTTCCACCAGTCCAAAGGGTCGAAGCATCAGCAAGGGTCTTCTGGGATCAGATAGTTCAGCAGGGCTTTACCAGCACAACAGCAAGAGGGATCGCCAGGCCTCATCAGGATTCTTCCTCGGGTCTTCCTTCAACTTGTCTCGGGAGGATAGCTCAGGGGCAACATGCTCGTCTTGGAAGCAAGACGATGCAGAACAACAAAGGTTCGAAACCCTGGTCCGCGCTTAGAAACCTCTGGGTATTAAGCGCGTTATACATAACCTATCATATCATATCTGCACAGCTACACAGGATACTTGGCACCTCTTCTGATCTGCTGGAATGGCTGCAGGCTTCTGCTTTTTATTCTAAATTCAGCTGAGTGGTCAATCTCAGCCCTCCAATAGGAAGATATGCCCCACACATGCACACCAGCAGTGGTCCAATCAGGGACTACTGTGGGGCTGATTCATGCATGCACATCCGATACATTGCCATCAATATGTGGATTTGGACAAGACCGTCCCAGCCTACTTCCTGAGCCCATACAGATATTACATACATTAGCACGCGAAAACAGTAGCTTTCTGAGACAAATGCATTGCCATAAAAGAGAATTCCTGACCTGAGAAGGCAGGAAGAAGGCCAAAGAACAAAATGGCCAAAGAAGAAGCAGAAAAACCTTGTGGCACAGCCATTTTAGGCCACTAGCCACAGAAAATAGCCATACACTGTAAACACAAAATAGCTAACTAAAAAAATAGGAACATAAGATAAAAATGTAAATGATGCCACACCTTTGTCTTTACGCACGTTTAAAAGTAAACAAAAATCGCTTTGGTGTAAGTTTAGGGGGATAAAAAGTATCCCTATTGCATTGCATTGAAAGGTCCGGTGTGCAAGTTGAAAACGTTACCCAAACAGATAACATATCAAAAGACAAATGGTAAACATAGTTTCCCAGTACTGACAGTCTAAATGACTATTCAGTTTCCCCATTGCAAATGAGCAAACATAAAAAGTCTGGCCAAAGTGCAAAACAAAAGCAACATGTTTGGAGGTCCATAGAATATGGTGGAAAAGTTACCTAAAAAAGAAACTTCCCTAACATATCGTTAAATTGGTTACATTTAGGCACTGGTAAATCCTGTTTCTTAATCCCACATCAATTGGCCTTTTGCATGCAACGATTACACAATTGAGCACATGTTGCTTGATGTGTGTGGCTAATCTACGCTTGTTGTCTTGCTCACATGCATCTTTCCGTATGTTTCCATTTGGCCACAATGAAATTGCAGCTTCCCACCGACTTGAACATTTTGTTGAGTCTGTTCTTGTTGTACTCCCACTTGTCGCTACTTCTTTGGATCCCTTCTTTGATACATTTCAGGAGTTTTTTTTTTCTGGTGGCTGCCAGTCCATAAAATCATCTGGCTACAAAAGAGCAATGCTACTTTCTGACCACACTAAAGTTACTGTATTGGGCTACTAGCTGATTTCCCGCTTCCTCTATTTTAGTTTAGAGCAAGTTTTCAATGTTGTGCTCTGTGATTTCTAGGATATTATATGGGACAACCATAGTCTGGATATGTCTGTCCCTAGTCCCTGCTGCCAGATTAATTAGCTTAGTGAAGGGCACAGCCCAGCAGATGGGATGACATATCAGCTTCCATACATCTCCTCCCATCTCCACTGGATTCATCTTCACAATTGTGGATTGTTTGTTCATGGAAATGTGTTGGCTGCATCATAATAGATAAATATGTAGATAGCGGGAATGGGATATGCAGGGGTGAAACAAGTGGGGCAAAGGGTGGGCAGGGTGGCAGAAGGGGAGTGTGGCCGGAGGACCACACTATAATAAAGAAGAACATTATTAAATGTTAAATGGTAAATTGCCTCGATTAAACAATCAACTATACAATCTGTGAAATCACATAGGTCCATCTTGCCCATAGTAGCTTTGAAGGATTTGTTAAACTTAACATTTAACTTGCTTGAAGTACAAGAGTGCAAACTGGTGTGAGCTTAAAAATCAGGTCACACACATTGTAGCCAACAAGACATTTAAATTGGACATCAGTGGTAAGCATTGTTTAGCCTGTCCATGGAGAACCATTTTTTAAAAAACTAATCTGTCCCACTCTGTGTGCTTGTAGCCCATTCCCCACCTCCCCTGCTACCTGCCCATCTTCTCTGAGCTCTGATAGGCGGTAGCGTGCACCATGTGACTGGCAGCACTACAATGATGTACTTCCCAGTGCAGCCCTACCCGGGCAGCCGGCTGAGGGAAAAAGGCAAAGGACAGCTCCCGTCTGGCCAGTTCCCACCCCCCGTTTGTGCTTGTTTGCCTCAGGGAGCTTGATGGGACATCCTACATCTACAACCATTTCAAAAAAGGTAGCAGGCGCTCCTCTCCAGAAAGAACATGGCATGATAACCTGTTCTGAGATGAGAGTTTGCAGCACACGCTTTTTGCTCACTGTACCTTTCACAGAAGGGAAATAGTCATTTGCATATCAGTCTTTGTCCCGCCCACATGGGCAGTCCAGCACCGAAATCCTATGGCAATTCCTCTCTGAAGAAGAGTACCAAAAGCAACCCCATACACGTGTTTCAGCCTTGTTGGGCCTCATCAGTGAGGTGAAGCTATGTCTCTCTGAGCACAGTGAGCAGGGAGTCCACGTCCGGTTGCCCCCAGGTAACTCAGGGTGACCAACCCCAAGTTCCTTTCAAATATTTCAAAAAAGGTAGCAGGCGCTCCTCTCCAGAAAGAACATGGCATGATAGCCTGTTCTGAGATGAGAGTTTGCAGCACACGCTTTTTGCTCACTGTACCTTTCACAGATGGGAAATATCCATTTGCATATCAGTCTTTGACCCGCCCACATGGGCAGTCCAGCACCGAAATGCTATGGCAATTCCTCTCTGAACAAGAGTACCAAAAGCAACCCCATACAAGCGTTTCAGCCTTTTTGGGCCTCATCAGTGAGGTGAAGCTACAACCAGGTAAGGTGGAATGGGCGGGGAGCACAGCTATTACTGTGCTATGGTAAAACCCTGCCACTACCACATTGCTACAACCTATTCTGGACATTGTTTTGATCTACACTATGCAATTTAGTTTGCATTGTGTTGCTAATGTATTGCACTTCTAAGATTTGTAAAACTCAGTTTATGTACTGCACTTAGAAGAATTGTGATGGGTAGCCCATGTATTGTACTTAGATGAATCTTGAAGGGTAGCCGATGTATTGCACTTAGAAGAATTGTGAAGGGTAAGCAATGTATTGCACTTAGAATAATTATGAAGGGTAGCCTATGTATTGCACCTAGAAGAAATGTGAAACACAGCTAATGTATTGCACTTAGAACTGTGAAGGTTAGGTAGCCTATGTATTGCACTTTGAAGAATTTTGAAACTCACCTAATGTATTGCACTTAGAAGAATTGTGACGGGTAGCCTATGCATTGCACTTAGAAGAATTGTGACAAATACTCTAAGGATTGCACTCAGAAGAATCCTCAAGTCTAGCCAATGTATTGCACTCTGAAGAATTTTCGAGGGTACCTAATGTGGTGCACTTAAAATAATTGTGAGGCTTTCCAATGCGTTGCACCTAGGGAATTGTGAAGGTTATAACAACTTGGAAGTATTGTGAAGGTAGCCAAGTCATTGCACTTGGAGGAGCAATGAGAGTAGCCAATGTGCTAACCACCCCCACTCCTGCCTCTTTGCTGCATACCTCCAAGTCCCACCACACCTCCTATCGGCCAGTCAAACTACACAAAAACACACGACCAACATAACAACCATTTGTAAACAACAAACACTCCCCAATACTGGGTCTTACCCCTCTGGGTACAAGCCAGTGCACTCAATCAAACTCTCTTAGAAAACCAACTTGAACAGGACACCAGTTTCTCCTGCGTATGCAAGCATCAACAGAAGAACACAACTTCTATCCTAACCATCTTCCCTCACTAACCCATCCTGCCCTCTTTCTTACAGAGTGCCTGGAGACTATGCCAATGGTAACGGTGCGCGTATAAGTCAACTTAACATAACATGACGTAACACATGTGAGCTAGATGCCAGTAAGATGCCAGTGCAAGAAAAAACATTTGTTTTACTAATTTTGTAAAATAAAATTGCTGAAGAGACAATATGTGGATGTTGGGCCTTCACAAGAAAACCTTCACTTTAGCTGGCACAAAGCATATCCAGCAGCTGATCCGAGGATGTGCTCCTACGTTTGGCATCAGAGCACACAGTGCAGAATGTCTGTGTTCACAAACATACTTGCGTCAGGGCTTAAGCACTTGGGCGCTGGTGGATTTATAAATAACCCTGGTGGAAGACTCTCACTAGATCATAGTGAGTGACTCAGAGCTCTCAGCCTAAAATTAAATAATCATTTTAAATATTAAGGAGAGATTTTCAGCCACTGGACAACTAAGCTACATGTTTTCCCTATGTTAAGGTACCATAACACATTTAACATAGTACTTTTAAGCAGAATCCTTATCAGGAAACCTCAGGAAAACCTCATTGGTGTAATGGAGATGAACTCTTTTAGTTTCTTATGGTTTGTATGTATGTGCTTTAGTTGAAAGGATATTATGGTTGTATGCTTGCAGCACATTCTCTAAATACCATAGAAATTCACCCGTTATGGTAAGCAATGCAACCACAAAGTCCCTTCATCGAAACAATTCAGGTAAGATGGCTCAGCAGGTTTAGCACTCGCTGTTGCCATCTGTTCATAACCTAGAGATGACAGGTTTGAATCCCAACATGGTCGACTCAGCCTTTCATCCTTTCGAGGTCAATAAAATGAGGACCAATTTAAATCATATATATAATTGTTCTATGTAAAGCGCTTTGGATAAAAGTGCTATGTATACATATAACAAGTTACTAAACATCGCAGTAACAACATATTGAAAAGCACAACATTGCACTTGTCAAACTATGTAAACAATCTCTGGGGGGACGTGAGGGGTGATGAGGATGGGATGGGATATGGCCATAAAAAGCCCCAAAACTTATGTGTTTCTTCTCCGATGTCCGCAAAGAGTCTGGGTCAGTATTGTGATGTTAGCGAACACCGGAGATGTTCAGGGAAATCTATGCTTATTTGTGCATTACAGGGTTGGTGAAAAACAGTTTTTGTATGGCTTATAACTTTGGTGCCACTCAATGAAACTGAATGAAATTTCGGAATTTCATTCTGGACGTAACTCTGCAAAGTGTGGTCCTGTTTTGTCAAGAGGGAACAAAATTACAGGGGGGGGTCAAAAAATATTTTAAAGGCTTATAAATGTGGTGCCATTTGAAAAATCTGCACATCAGTTTTCAGAAAGATTGTAGACCTAGATATGAATGTTTTAGCAAAGTCAAGAGGGGCAAAATTAGAGGGGGGGCCTCAACATTTTAAGATGGCTTATAACTTTGTTGCTGTTTGACAAATTTGGACAAAACATGTCAGAAAGATTATAGACCCAACCTTGAATGTTTGTGCAAAGTCGGAAGGATTTTGTCAGGTGGGGGCTGGCTTATATGACTATTTTATGTATGTAAATTTTGACACTTTTGATAAAATAAAACATGGGTGGATTTGCAGCAAACTCATGTAAGGAACATTGCTAAGGACCTGAAAGCAAGGTTTTGCAAATATGTAATTCTTTTATTTTTTTAAAAGTGTCATAATGTAGGTACAAAAAATAGTCATATAGTTTTGGTGACTGAGGTATGGCCAGTGGCCAGATTGTCTGGGGCATGTCCTAAGAGCTTGAAACACTTGCGTATTGGCATGTTATAAATGCCATATCATATATTATTATATCATATCACGAGGGACTAGCAATGGGGCTAAAGTGGGCATGGCTACCAGGAACCAGCTATGTGGTCAAGTTTTTTCGAAATTGGGCTAGGTTTGAATGGTAACAAAAATGTGCTTGTGGGTACAGTTTGAAGTGCTGGATTGGATTGCAGAAATATGCATGCGGAGGGTCAGCAAGAACTTGAAAGCATGGTTTTGTAAATATGTGCTTTGTTTTAGGACCTGAAAGCACGTTTTTGGAATGTCTTGTGTTTTATTTTTCAAAAGTGTAAGAACGTAAGTAGAAAAACTAGTGATATACATTTGGTGTGTGGTTAGTGGGCCTGTCCCTCGGCAAACACAAATGGGTACTCTGATTTGCTTTATTGGTGAATGTGGCATGTCCGAAGCCTATTCCCCATGGATTTGGAAACTGGCCATTGCTGCAAACCATGAGCACTGACCATTGGTTACATTATTAGGGTATAGTGGACAATGAGCTAGGATGCAGGGTAGGTGCAGTGAATATGATATGATGATATGATATGATATGATATGGCAGTTGTAACGCGCCTATACACAAGCGTTTCAAGTGTTTCAAGGGGCGACGAGGCAGGGAGGGGGAAACGGAGGAAGACAGACAACGATCCTACTAGGCCAGGTGTCATTCAGATCGCGCAAGTGCAGGGGAAGGGGGAAGGGACAAAGCGCAAGGGGAGGGGAAGGGGCAAGTGCAGTACAAGGTAAGTATATATAATAAAATGAATAGGGCCAGCTGGTGACAAGTGCAAGGTAAGTGCAGACAAGTGCTGGGAACGGGGGCTGTAGGGATACAGAGACAGTCCCGCAGAGCAGGGGTTGCCAGCGAGGCAGTGCAAGTGCAGAGTGGCTGGGCCCAGGACCGAGGTCGGCGAGAGTGGCCCAGTTGCAGATTCGGTGCAGATTCAGTGAAGAATTAGCAGGGGAGAGGGAGAGAGAAAGCAGAAGCAAAGGGGAAGGTTTTGAGGTGCTTCCGGAACCGTAGATGGTTCTCCTCAAGTTTCAGGGAGGCAGGAAGGCTGTTCCAGAGGGATGCCCCTGCCGCGGAGAGAGATCTACCCCCAGCTCATTGCTTCGAGAAGCGGCTGACCCAGAGGGAGTTGGAGACGGATGAGCGAAGGGCTTGGGAAGGAAGATATTTAGGAAGAGAGAGTTGAAGGTCTTTAGGCCCCAGGCCCCAGAAGGCCTTGTGGACAATGCAGAGGGTTTTGAACTTTATCCTCGCAGCCACTGGGAGCCAGTGTAGAGACTTCAGTCCTGGAGAGATACGGTCCCTGGGCTTAAGGCCAAGGACAAGTCTCGCAGTTCTGTTCTGGATGAGTTGCAGAGGGCGGAGAGTGGAGGCAGGCAGATTAAGATAGAGGCTGTTACAGTAGTCCAGCTTTGAGAGAACCAGGGCTCGTGAGACAGTGAGCTTCTGGGGGAAGGAGAGGAAGGGAAGAATATCTCTGAGGAGGTGCAGCTGGTAGTGTGACTTCTTAGAGACGTCAGATATATGAGGAGAGAAGGAGAGTGTGGAGTCGAAGATAACCCAGAGGTTTTTTGCCGTTCAGGTAGGTGCAGGAAGAGGGCCAAGAGAGGCCGGCTAGAGAGCTGCAGGGAAGGAGGGAGTGGGTGTGGCGATGAATAGAATCTCAGTCTTACTGGCATTAAGGCAGAGGTCATTGGCAGTACACCATTCCTGGATAGCCGACAGACAGTCAGAGATGAGGGAACGAGAGGAGGAGGCCGAGGGTAGCCTGAAAATGAGCTGGGTATCGTCCGCATAGCACTGAAAGTTGGGGCAGAGAGCGGCGATGCGGTGGGCAAGGAGTGCCAGGTACTGGTTGAACAGCCAGGGGGAGAGATTTGATCCCTGGGGGACACCACAGGTGGAGAAAAAGATGTCAGAGAGGAATAATAGGGGTGGTTTGGTTTGGGTTGGCTGAGGTCTTGGTGGAGCTTTATGCCGTAGGCAATTGAACGATGATTTCTATCCCCAGCATGTGCTGCTGACAACGACAGACATAAGTATGTGTTCCAAAAAATATGTTTCTTAAACATATTTTTATAGGAGGTTTATAGTTCTTTCATATATATGAAAAGAGGAATTATTAATAAATGATATACAGTGATGTAACAACATGAAACATTTTGACTCATGAAAACCTATTAAATTGACAGAAAAAAATGTTGTTAAAGGGATGTTACGGTTAAGATGCATCCCAGCCATGGGATTCCTCTGCTCTAGTAGTTAGTCAGTGGCATCCCACCTTGGCATCCCTTGGCATTTCCCTGCTGGGTTCTCATGAGCACTTGCCCATTCGTACTGCACCTTTTATTTATGCACTTCTCCCACTGAACAATACATATGTGCATTTATAGAAGCACTGTGTACAAGTATGGGAAATGCAGATGCAAACGATTTGTAGAAGATTGTTAAGTGCCAGTTGGTGTGTGGAAGCGTAGTATCATCATAGGGTTATATGTAATTTTTGGAAGTGATTGGTTGATGGATGTGTGACTGTTTGAAAGAAGGCTTGAGGGAGTGTTAAAAATCTAAAATGAAAAAGGGTAGCAGGGCTGCCTTGTGAGATGGTGTGCATGTGCCATTCAGGTCTTTTAATGATGGATGGCCTGGAAAGGGGACTGTGGAGACTGTGTATAGTTATGTAGGTTCATTGATTATGGTCCTTATTCTATGCTAGAGAAAAGTATTTGGGACATAACGTTGTTTCTGTCCTTTTATATTTTTCTCTAGTAAACAATTGTCCATTAGCACCTGGTGGGGAAGCCAGCCAATCAGGTGCCTTGAAACGCAGGTTTGAACTGCTGGTACAAGCCCACGTTGCAAGCCGCCTTATGTCGGGCGCTCCCCGCAGTTATCTTCCCTCTCACCTTTCGTCCCATTTTGTATTTATTTTTTCACCTCCACACCCTACTTACCATATTTTGACGGCGGCGGCGGGTGCCACTGCTGCATTCGCTCCTTATGTTAGCCTCTGTAGGCTGCCATGTAAAGGAATGGAATGGCCGACTTCCCGTTCCATGGTGTCCGTCTTGGAAAAGGATTTTCCTTCCTGTAGCGCGACGCCGCACAGGTCCCGCTGTTGGAAGCAAAATCCTTTATGTCTTAGCACCCCGGGTTACAGTTTTGGCCTTCATCCCCCGTTGCAGGGGTTTGAATGGGGGATAATGGCCTGGAGCCCTTGTGTCTGCCCTTGCTTCGCTTGGGCCCATAACTTGGGCTGCTGGTTTGTTATCCCCCCGTTCCAGTCCCTGGAGCGGGGGATGAATACCACATTATTCCATTAGCATAACACAAAATGCTAACGGGAATTTTGGAGAATCTTATTGAGTCTATCTACTTTATTTAGAAATGTAAAGTAAATGGGGTATGTAAGATTATTTTTCTAGTTCTATTTTCTAACTGTGAAAGGTGGTTCCTAAAGGAACCTTTTTTTTGCAGGAGAGGTTAGAAAGTGAGGTAGGGAGAAGAATGAGGAAAAAGGCACCAGCTACTAATATGGAGGGGCAGGAGCACAGGGGAAGATGTTGCGTGTGTTACATCTATAGTAGGGACAGTGTTTCTCATGCTCCTTGATTACAGCTTCAAAAGCCCTTCGGAACTGCTCCCCCCTGCAGAGTGGTGTGTTGCAGTATATATAGAGTACTGTTGTCTTCGAAAGATATGGACTAACAACCTCTTTTATCACTTGCAAGGTAGTTGGTGGGATTTTGTGTCCCACAGAAGTAGGCTGTGAGGTTACATTATTGGTTGAGTAAGATGAGGTGGAAGAAGACAGCATACTACTTGCTAACAAAGGAGCAACCTTTCTGAGAGCATTGCAGTGGGTGGATTTGGTGTGGCGGTGCTTGGGCGTGGTCCCATTGGAGTACTGTCCAGGTAGTCCGCAACTGTGCCTTTTACGTTGGTAGCTTTAGCCTTTGGTACATTTTATTTTTATTTTTACTAAAACAAAATGATGCAGTTTGTTTCCAAACTGTTCCATTTCACGTATTTCCATATGTTTCATCATAGTACAACAACATGAATAACTAAAAAGTGAATACAATTACACCCTCTATTATCAAGTGGTAGCACAATCATTGATACACATAATTCATACAGAAACTGCTTCAATTTAAACCTCATGTAGTTATTTCTAGATATGTTACAACAATATTTTGTAATTTATGCCGCTAGATCTGTTCTTTTTCGAAAAAATAGAGCGTAATCTGTGTAGGTTTTATAGGAGTTGTTCAAGATTAGAATTTTAATCCAGTCCCACTCGTACAATTTTTGTTTTACACTGGGGAGACCAAGACGTAGGTCATCAATCATTGAGTCAATCTGTACTAAGGTTTTATTCATTAGTTCTGTAAAGCATACTATTGACTTTGGATAACCATCTTGAAGAATGTTACAATCTAAGATAGTATCCAAGTTAAGTAAGCATGAATCTAGCCTGTACAGAAGTATTGGTTCCACCTTTGCTCGATAAAATTCAATGATCGGAAGCAAGTAAAAAGTACAGTATCTTTTGATTATAAATTTAATCTGTGCTGGCAAAGGGCGAGCTTTATCTTTTAGCCTCATAGCCCATGTTTTGACTGAATTTGCATCTAATAAGGAATAACCAAGATGAATTATAGTATTCGCTGTTTCCATTCGATTACCAGATAAATACCATTGATATGTTCTTAGCCGTTTCCTGTTTGAAAAGACAATGATTTTCGATTTTCCGGGTTTAGCCTGCAGATTATGCTGATTGGCGTATTCCTGAAATTTGTTTAGTTGCAGCTGCAGACCAGGCGAGGTCTGATCAAAAAGAATAATATCATCCGCGAAGCAGAGCCAGGGTAGACTAAATCTACCCGATCTAGCAAAGTACATAGAAGGATTAGCTCACAAATTGTCAATATCGCAAATGTATAAATTAAAAAGCGTGGCAGCCAGGTTACACCCTTGTTTAACTCCTTCTTTATGGAAATTGGGGAAGAGAGAGCACCATCCTTACTTATTCGATAGGTAGTGTTAACATGAAGTAATGCAATCAATTGGACTGACCAAGGAGGGATGCCCAATTTGAGCATCTTGGTCCACAAAACTTCCCTGATAACAGAGTCAAAAACAGAAGAAAGATCTAACACAGGGACGAAAAGCAGGCCAGAAATAGATGTTTTAGACTGTGCAAGAACTTGAGCGATCAAGAAAGCATTTAATGAAGTTCCCATTTCTCTGCGAAAACTCACCAGGAATTTACAGTAGATGTCCTTTTTATAAATATAGCTATCAAGGTATTTTCTAAGAAGAATTGAAAAGACCTTCGCTGAATCAAACATTAAAGCGATAGGACGATAGTTTGATGGATCCTGATGATCGCCCTTCTTGAAGATCAGGATAATAATGGCATAACAACAAGAAACAGGAATGTAGTCGGTTCTAAGAATCAGATTGAATTTAAAGAAAAGAATTGCTGCCCAAAATGGAGAGTCCGAATTCAAGATACATGACAGAATACCATCTGGACCAGCAGCCTTTGCAGTTTTAAGTTGATCAATGGCCCAAATAATGTTGTTTTACGGAAAAACCATAAACTTTAGGTAAACATAGATCGATAATCCCTGAGTTACAGGCTTCATACTGACTTGGTAGGTTACATTTTGCACTTAGATGTTTCTCCAAACATTCCGCTGAAATAGCAGAAAATAGGTTATGGTGCTTTGAGTGTAAATCAACATGAAGGATGGACCAAATACTATGTGAATCTTTTCTGTAAATCAGCGATATCATCTTTTGATTGTCTTTTAGGTGCATCTGATGAACCACACCTTTAATCATAAAACAATATTTGTGCAGATGTTATGTTTCATTAGATCATGTTCCTTCCAACCCAAATTAAGAGATGAAATTTACCTAATTGAATGTTTTTTTTTTCATGTTTAAGTCTGGCTATATTTGAACTAAAGGCATAACAATGACATACGGAGCTCTTGCTTTGCCTGTGTATCGGAGAAAGAAGATGACTTTTTAATAGTCATAGTATTCCTAGCTTCTATTTGTGTAAGAGTGAGAGAAGAGTGAAGGACGTCATAGATACGCCAGGAGTCCCTGTTGACTAAATTCAGGTAGTTTGAGCTAAAGGTAAGTTCCCTACAAAGTCTAGGGTGGCATTGTATTGATGCTAGTATGCGATCAGTACAGCCAAATCCAATAAGAGATCTGAGTCTAAGATTGTTACATCAGACTGGATCTGTATTTGAATAGGATAATGATCACTACCAAGACTCTTCAAGATGTGAACTGAGTTAACCAACCTCAGAAGGCCTAATGAAATGAAAAAATAGTTCAAGTAAGACGATGCTGTCCCGCCCGTCCATGTTCCAGAATGAACATCACTCTCAAATTTGACCATATGTAGGTCCCATTCAGACATGTATTGAAGTAGGCGTTTACCTCTTTGTAACAACATGGAATATGCCCCCAGAGAGCTATCTAGCTGCTGAGATAGCATAAAATGTTGACATACCGAGTTGAAGTCCCCCCGATAACAAACTGATAGTCAGGATTCCTGTTGAGGGTGTCCTCAAGTAAAGAATCTAGTTGATCAAATAATTCATCAAGGCTTGAATTCAATGGGTTGAAGTAAATGCACACTATTAGAAAGGGTGCCTAAGAACTGAAATGTTGACAATATTCAATGGCCAATATGTCCTTGCTGCACAAAAAAAGGGAAGACTTATGATCAACAGAATTATTTACTAAGATGGCTGCCAAAACAACTTGAGTTGCGGGGACTTAATAGGCTGTATAACCATCTATTTCAACTCGTTTTATGCACATTGTTTCACGCACTAATAAAATGGAAGGATGGAAAACATTATGAGCCGATGTTGGGCATGTGTAGAGATTAGTATATCCACAGCAGTTCCATGATGCAATTTTTAACAGTTGGTGTTATAACTGTTTGTTAGCTTTTGTTATTTCCGCTATTGCGGACAACATTGGAGCCAGCCAAACAATATTTGATGGGCTGCCAGTTAAGGCAGAAATTTGTGTAATTACGTCATTGTTTACTGTGGTGCTATTCTGAGTGTTCGTAGATGTATCATTGCGAGGCACAGAAGTGGGTAGTTGTTCTTAAAGGAATTCATTGGCCTCTTCAATTTTTTTGAACAGGCGAAGCGAAAGACCCCTCAAACCAAAATCCATTCTGTGGTCCCATAATAACTTAGTTATAATCCAAGATTGGGCTCCACAAATCATATGGTGATTGTTATGGTACGCAAGACTAATCCATTCAATATCATCAATTATTAGTTTACGGAGCAGAGGAATGCTGTGAAAAGTATTAAATAAAAATTAGCGGTTATTTCTTTGTTGCCCATTTTTCTTGGTTTCACTCACCCATCCTAGGATATTGGGTGTATCTAATGGGAATTCTTCTTCTGTTGCACCAACTTCATCTAAATTTTCACCACCCTCTGAAACATCACAAGTGACATGCGCCTTCATAGCGGGACATTTGTTGGTCATAGACTGTAATGAAATAGACTTACGACCAATATTGGTTGGTTTGTCATGGTCTCGAGTTGCATGCACTCCTTCAGGCCCTAGATTCAAAATTTTTAGATGATCTGACTCAGCGTTTGCACTTGCCGCTAACATTGTTCCTACATTTACTGCACCTTGCTGGTTACTTTGAGTCCAACAATGGTTAACATTGTTTGATGATATTCCAACCAGTTTTCCTTCATCTTTTACACGTTGGGAGAAGGAAGAACTTGCAAGTTTATTGCATGCTATTGGGTAAAAATGGGATAGACACCTTACTAGCACCATTTTCAAGGGGGACGGTTAGGGGAAAGTTCTGCCGCTGATTCATTAGATGAAGAGCCTTCGATGTTATTGCTAAAGGATCAACATTGAGAACTGTTTTAGACTCTTCAGTCAATTGATTAAGATCAATTACTATGTCATCCTTTGAGATGTTACACAAGTCTTTATGGTTGGAATTAGATCCGCACACTTTACCTGCAGGTTGAATTTTAGTTTTTTTTTGCATTTAATAATGCATTATTTTTTAATTTTATTTTTTCGCATTATTTTCTCGTTTAAGTGCCTTTGCTTGCACTCGCCTCAGTTTTCACAAATAAGAGGGTGCAGAGGAAACACCAGCTGCTGTGTTAACATCACTCTTGGTTACACCCACAATCTCACCCAGCAAGGAGTCATTCTGCTCCAACAACTGAGTCAAAAGCATTGGACTATCAGGAGTATCATTTTGCACCATTTTTACAATCACAGGTGCCTCAGCCTTGAATACCTCCAGTGGGTGAGATGTGTGTAAACCTAAATGCCTAGATATGGCATCCAATTGGAGTGCATTTGCTTGAACTACTGACAGCAAATTAATAGCTGGATTTTCAGCCACTTTACAATTTTTTGCTGGAATATTAGTTAATGCATCAGCATATCTTCTCGTTAGTGGTGTACTCCAGTCTGATTCACCAAGGGGCCGATTCATGGAACAAACGTGCGCCGAAAATCCCAGCGCAAACAGGCGCAAGGAGGCGCAAGCATGAGAAAGCAAGCGCACACGCACGCGTGTGATTCAAGGAAGGCGCTGCGCTACTTTCCCACTGGTTGTGCGCCAAATCCGTGCATGGCGCACGCTGGCGCACACGTCTCCAAACAGCGTGCGCTAAGCGCACAGCAAAAGCGCACATAGCGTGGCGCACACAACAAAAGTAGGCGGAACAAGGGGTGTAACACGCGGAATGGGGAATAACACGTGAAAAAAAAGGCGTAGCTGGGGAAATACTGCAGGGAACTACACGGAACACCCACACGCACGCGAACAACCCGTATTCATGGATTCGAATACGGGAAACCTGCGCACGGCAAAAGACGCGCACAGGCGTCAACCCGTCCGCCACACGAAGGCAGGCGGACGCGTCCCTGCGCACAGTATAAAAGTGCGCGCAAACAACAAACACTTATATACAGCTACGATGAATGCCCCATTTGTCGCAGCACTGATCGTGGGACACCGCAGGAGGAGGAGAACAGCCAGGACATGCATTTTTTCACCACGGACAAGCCTTTTTGGGATGCCTGACGACCAGGTCTATGGCAGGTATAGGTTTCCACCCCGTATCATCCTAGACCTGGTCAGGGAGTGGGAAGATGACCTAACATCCCCCACCCTCTGCTCCCAATCATTGAGCCCCTTGGAGAAGGTGCTCAATGTCCTGAATTTTTTGGCCACTGGGTCTTTTCAGCGGACTACTGCCATAGTGGGGGGGTCTCACAGGCCACGCAGTCACGCTGCCTACACCAGGTCTTGGCAATCATGACTGCACGCCCCTCAGTCCGCAGGCACATATACATGCCCAGAACACCCGCAGAAAGGCAGGCCATTGTCAAGGACTTTTACAGGGTGGCACACTTCCCCAAAGTTCTCGGTGCCATAGATTGCACCCATCTGGCCCTACGTCCACCTAGGGCCACTGAGCACATCTACCGAAACCGCAAGCACTGGCATTCCATCAATGTACAGGTGGTATGCGAAGCAAAGGGAATCATCACCACTGTCTATGCAAACTACCCTGGCTCCACCCATGACAGTTTCATATACAGAATGTCCGCCCTGAGCCGGGCCCTGGAAGCTGGCCAGCATGGCGACACATGGCTCCTAGGTGAGTGCAAATGCCCATGCACATGCATGATTGTCACACACACACACACAAATACACAAACCCCAATAATCACAACCATTATCACCTCTACAGGGGACAGTGCCTACCCTCTGAGTAACCACATGATGACGGCAATCCGGAACCCCACCACACCACCCCAGGTAAGATACAACGTGGCCCATATTGCAACCAGGGCCATAGTGGAGTGCACATTCGGAGTGCTCAAGTCAAGCTTCCACTCCCTTGACCGCTCTGGCGGGCAGCTACTCTATGCACCCCCAGTAGTGTGCAGGATCATTGTGGCAGCATGTGTCCTGCACAATGTTGCAACACAGCAGGGCGTATCGGTGGGCATGGTGGTGCCCCCACATCCCCAACCACAGGCACAGGCGCTGCCCATGGGAGGGGATAGGGCGGGTGGCGAGGAAGCACAGACCCAGCTTGTGGTCAGATTTTTCACCTAAACTCCCCACCCTGCGGAGTCCACAAAGGCCTAGCACATACCAGGTGACAATCGATGATGACAAAGAGACAGTCAACTGTCACAATCTTACCACTCTGAGATTGTTGCCATGGAATTGCCACATTGTGTGCATCCCTAGCTACTTAAACACAAGCAATCCTGTGTGACCAAAAGGCACACAAGCAAGGTGTGAATCACACAGACCTGCCAAACAGGCCATGACTATCACTGGTATGTCACTCAAATCCTCCAAAACCACAACATGACATGGCAAGCAATAGCCATACACCAACACAGTAACAATAAGGTACACATTGCCATGTGAAAAATGTAAATTGGCATCAGACAATGATGCCTGACATGGAATCAGATGAAATGACTGACCAACAACCTCCCACCCAAAATAAGTCCTACCCAAATGCATTCTAAAAGTTGTAGTTGAAACATAACAATGAATGCCTGTCTACATGCACAATGTGCATTGCAAAATCAACACTGCAGCTACTGTGTGTCGTGTCCACCTCCTGCAACACACTGCTCAGCGCACAGCACAGTGAACAGCCATTGTGTGTGATGCACACCCTGAGCATGACATCTAAGCGACAAACTACATAAAAAAACAAATTAGGCATGTACAGGATCCACAAATGGTCAGAGAACATGTGCTGAAGGGACACAGTGGGCACCAGAAGGCAAACAGAGTGTACACGTGGACATGGAAGGGTGGTTGTACATGTAGTGGATCATAGTGCGAGCGTGTGGGTCAGTAGGGACATGCACCCAACATATGCATGTGAAATCAAGTGACCATCAGTATCGTCTACACATCACATGTGAACATTCACCATGTGTATACCCCAGCATGTCAAACCACAACTATCCCCTCACACCTGAAAGGTAAACACAACACATGAACAGGCATTGATCAGCAGAATACATCATGTACATAGGAAAGCACAATTACAATTTCAGGGTGCCCATCACACTGCAGAGCAAGCTAACTATCATAACAAAACACCCCCTCTCCCTCACAAATCACCACAACCCACTGAACAACTGCATCTGGGTCATTCATCGTACATCCTTGAATTCCACCTGGCCACAGGATCACCCTTCCCCTTTGTCACCATCTCCCACCTTGTGTGTAAAAAGTTGCCAGCACCTTCAGAGTCCACCTAGATTTGCAAAAGCACAAAATCCAAGAGAACTCAAAGCAGGACAACACTAAAGCCAAGCAAATACCCTGCAGGCAGTAAAACAAACCAGAACAGCCTCCAGTAGATGACTTCAAGTAGCAGTACGCCACAAAGGCCAAGTACGACCACAATTATGTCAACAACCAAGGTAGGACAGTAAAACAATGTCACTACAGGATCTGAACCATGTGTGGTACATAACATAGATTGATGCAACACGAACGGATGTCTACTGTCACAGCTCCCGTGTACAGGTGCAGGAGTGGCACAAAACAACCACCCCCACCGTGGTCTGGGTGCCTGCAAGGTCTAACTCACACAGGCCTCTGAGACCCTGGAGGGGAAGGAGGGTCAGGGATATGCAGTCGGCACAGGCATTGGCATACTGGATAACGGGAATAAGGGTCAGGAGAGGGAAGTAGGATTGACACGGGAAAGTAGGGAATGCACCAAAATGTAGTACACACATTAACACATACACAAATCGACAAAACTTGTTCCATGCACATAGCAGCAAATTACTCAAATGGAAGTCAAAGAGAAACTTATCTCTGGGGTGAGTGCTGGCCTCCTGCCTGCGCACTCTCCGGTCCGGTAACAGGAGCAGTTCAATGCTGCAAAGAGAGCCACAGTTAATAATCTGTGCGTGCCCAAAACTCACAAACACACTACCAAATATGCCCCAAAGTAACAAAATACACTGCAAACAGACAAACTTGTGTGGATGCTTCATACCCTTTCGTAACATTACCCCTCTGATGGTTCATACACAGTCAATGCAGTAAGTCAGGCACCGGTGGGTGTGTGGCAAATGGAACACCAATGTGTCACGATTCACACAACATGCAATGTTCCCTGTGTAAGCAGACAGACGCATATAGCAAGGTCTGACTTCAGAACATGTCCTGTACCACCATGACCAAAATAAAGTAGCCAGTACATGTACCAATTTCTACTTGGAAATTAAATCCACTGCACCTGAGTCTGTCCCTTGCTGTCTGTCCCTGTGAGCTGCTTCATTCCATGTCTCGGAATGCTACATGGCTTATACAAGTGCCTCAATGGACCATGGTGGACCGGAGGGTATGTTCCACTGCCCCTGCAGGTGCCCCAGACAACTTTCACATCAACTAGCCATCAGTCTATTAACACATTTGAGCTGTATTGTGCGCTTCTACACCAATATTTGTCCAAGTTCACAGTCAGTGCTGCTACTAAGCATGCATGTTCAACTGGCCAGGTAGAAGGTTTGCTTTGTTGTGACCCCCCTGTGCTGCTCACCTTGCCTGGAGTCCCTTGAAACACGTCATTGATTTTCGGATGTATTATCGCAATCCCTGTGCCTCTGCTTGCGCACTCATGCGCATGTCGGCAGCACCAATCGTGTCCTGATTCCAGGCGACCAATGGCCCATTTCTGCTGGCAACGGTGGTCTTGAGGCTCATCCCCCTGCAGAAATTGCATGAAACACATGATTAATGCTTAATATTCATCTGTGTGTGTCTCTTCAGGCATTACATGACTGCACCATGTCAGAGACGTACATCAGAAATCACACCATCAGTCCGTCTTTCACAGCAACAGTGTGGAACACACTATCTACGGCATGATTTGCAACAAGCACCTGTTCATTAAAGATAAGAAACATACTACACAATGCATAGCAATGAATGTACACATGAATCATTAAACACCCCATCTAGCAAAAGAAGAACAGTGGACAATTACACCCCAATCATCCCCACTAGGGGTGTTAACACAAGTTCCACAGCAGCAGACATGCCACAGATATGGCAGTCCATTGCCCTTGTGTAATAGGCTGTTACACCGAACCATCCTTGCGAGCCCATCGATAAGGGAAGCAGGAGTGGCATATGTGAGTCAAGGACCCCAAGCAGCAAACACATACACAAGACAAGCTTGAAGGGCCCGCTGGAACAGACAGTGGATGCTTTCAAAAGCCACAAAGCACCACACCGTCACATGAAAGCAGAATAGACTAGCAATTTTAAACTATATTTACTAATTACACTAACTATGAACAACCTACTTTACCTATTTAAACTAACTATCAAACAGAAACTTAACTAACTAAACTAAAAGAAAAATCAAAAATGGCCACATACGACCCGGGGGTCGGAGGCACTCAGGAGGGGGGACGTACAGGGTGCTGCTCAACACCCACATGCGATGATGCTGAGGAAAAAAAAAACCTCCATGGGCTCAACGCCTGCACAGCCCGAACTATGTGGGAGATAGATTGTCGTCCGAGTCTGGCTCTTCCTGGAAAGGAGGACGTGGCACAGGAGCATGACCACGCCTAGCTGCAGCTTGCCCCTCGTCGGCAGCAGGTCTGCCAGACGGGTGAGCCTGGTTCTGTGTGGTGATGACATGTAGGTCTGCATGCAGAACCTCCCGTGATACACGTGCTTTCTCTTGCAAGGTAGTACGTGTAACACAGAGTTCCTCCTGCAAGGTCTGGCTTGACAACCGCTGCACCTCCCAGCAAGCATGTAGCTCAGCCGAGATGGTACGCTCAAGCTGTGCAAACCTCTCCTCTGCCCGCTCCCTCTGGGACATCAGAAGTACACCCAGAGTGGATCTGAGGGAAGCATGCTCCTCCCTCAGGGCCTTCATGTGTGCCTCTGCGTGAGCAGAAATTGCTTGATGCAGAGACAACATTTCAGCCTGGCGTGCCCTGTCTGATGCCGACATGCCCAGCCTGAGCGAGTGGTCCGTGGACCGTGTTGCCTGCTGCTGGAGAAGCTCCTGCCTAGCAGGGGGCAGCACAGATTGGGCCACACGCTCCATGCTCTCAGCGATGTTCTCCATTGCTGCCCCCTGCCATTCAGATTGGGCAGTCATGTCTTGCTCCCACTCAGTATACTGTGGTTGTGCGCAGCGACCACGTTGCTGGGCTTGACCCCTGCGGGACACAAGGACCGTGTGTCCTCGTTGTGTTGGCACCGCCCGCGGCTGCATGACTACATGCCCCCGTCGACGTGATGTCCCAGGCACCTCAGTGACTGGTGTGGAGGGTGACCCTGCGTCCCGATCCACCACGGGCGGATGTTCCAAGACTGTCTTACCCCTCAGTGCAGGTGTCGCGGACAGAGGAGTGTCCACATCAGAATCACTCACCCCTGACATATGGACCTGATGCTCATCCAACTCGACATGGTCATCAGAGTGTTCTTCAGGGCTGGACTCATAGGCAGCCAGAGACAAGATGGACTGTAGCACTTGGGGGTTTTCAACCACCCCATGACCCCCACTTGTGCTGGGTTGTTGCAGTGAGAACAACCCTGTGCCTGGCATGACAACGCCATCCTCCAGCTCCATTGCGTCATAATCTGAAAAATAGAGAGAAAAAAGGTCACTACACATGTTAGAAGCACACAACACACACACACACACACCGACAACAAACACATCAGGGAGAGATGTGACACAAAAATTTAGAACCTGGCATGCATGCGGGATCAACTTGAATTTGCTTCTGTGATTAGACCTGTGGAAAGGTGGCAGTTTGCACTGAAGTGGGTCTATGCAGTGCAGCGAATATGTATGTTACTCACTACCTACATGTACAAGGACTCCATGGTGTGTGTCAGAAAATGTGAAGGCAGTGCAAGGTCAACTTCAGGCATCACGTGCAATGTGCATTCAATGGGTAGCATATCTACAAGCAAAGCACCCCTCCACCCAAGTGCAAAAGCAGGGATGCCTAGCATGGTATCAAAAGGCTGAGCATAGACCTGTGTATTGACAGACAGTGTTGACTAGCATCAACAGCTTCATGTGAGTCAAGTGACAACACTGTAGATGATGATGGGACAGTAAGCAGGACACATGATGAAACCTCTGGAGTCCACCCACGTGTGAAGAAGACACTATACCAGTTGGACAGAGTCATTGGCCTTTAGACAGGCTGAGGCCTGTGACCCTCACAGATTGTCAGACCCTAAACATGTGTGCAATGCAGTACTGAGCCACAGTTGACATGGGAAGGCAGATGAAATTCCATGCAATTTAGGTAATCCTGGACTTGTATTACAGTCATCATCCAGTCATGGACACATATGGGCATGTGTGGAATGCACATGGAGCATGAATGGGCACTCATGTCCCTGCGGGGCATCTGACCTCTGCACAGTCCAAGTGAGACACCCTGCATCAAGTACTAAGGATGTACCACAATGGATATGTCTGGCAGATTGGCCGCTGGATGTTAGCATGTACACAGGAGACATGAACAGGGAAGTACCCAATGGCAATATTGTAGCAGACCAGTGCTAAGGTGGAATTGGGGTGCAGAGCAGGGGGTTGAGGGGCAAGGGAGCATGCCTACATTGGGTACCCCCTTGCAGGCAAAGTACACATGCACGTCAGTCATGCTATGCATAGTTCCTGGGCTGAGAGGAAGCTCACCCCACGCTACATGCAGAAGTGCCAGTGAGCTGGAACATGGACCGGAGAGGCAAACTGGTAACCAGCATGTGAGTAGGATGCAAAAGTGGTGATGTGAACAGTCCCCGTCTGCTCCACATGTCCACCATCCAGCAGACTAGACATGCATCAGGGAAGCATTGCATTACTCACACATCATAACCATGTACACGTGACATGTAGTGGCAGTCATGCACATCACATCACACAAGTAAAACACACACGTCCTCGACAAACACGCATCAACACTCACTGGACGGTGCATCAAAGTCTGGCATCTCTCCCACACCTTTGACCGATTCTGATGGTATGAACTCCGCAATGAGTGACTCATGCGGAGTGAGGCCCACCGCCAGTCACCAGAGTCAAGTTGTAATTTGAGGCACGTTTAGCCTTATCCTTAGCGCTGCGTTTGAGGTAATTCCAACGCTTTTTGCACTCTTGCGCCGTGCGCACCTCATGGCCGAATGCCTCACATGTTCCGCAACTTGCTTCCAGTGGGTATCACGGTGGGCAGCCATAGTCTGACAATTAGCAGCCACTAGCATGTCATGGCTGTGGTTCCGCATGTAGTCCACAAGGTAGTCCAGTTCCTCGACGTGCAGGAGGTCCTGGCTGTGTGTGGGGTCCCAGCCTGTGCTGCAGGTGCAACCTCCTCCTCTTGGATAGTGGCGCAGACCCTGGCTGGCTGATGCCGCCCTGATCAGTATGGCCAGTGGGACCGGTGGATTGAGCCAAGGGAGTGGCGGGACGACCAAAGGGCTGACTTGTGTCAGTGGCAGCTGGGTGCCCTCTAATGGACCCTGCGCAGCAACATTCGCTGTGGCAGGGTCATTGACCGCGACTGTCCTGGTTGGCAGACTCACAACTGGGGTGTTGTTGGGTGCATCTGCCCCTGCACTTGCTAACACCCGGCTGTTCGGGGCAGCAGATGACATTACTGCCCCAGGGACACGTGTCTTGGTCAGGGCAGCCCTGCATGCCCCTACGGTTTCCCTCCGGGCCTGTTGAAAATCTTCCAAAGGCTCTTCAATTGCCAACGCAGCCTGCTCTGGCAGACCCTGAGCCTGGGTGGTGGTGTCCACAGCTGCACCTGCAGCTACCACTACCCTTGGGCCCGTGGCAGTCGATGAAACGGACTGCCGGGTCACACGGGCGCCAGTGCCAGATGCAGAAGCTGCATCTCCCAGAACCACAGGGGGTGGTGGCATGACTGCACTGACACATGGCACAACATCATGCTCAAGTGGCGCACCCTGCCTCCTCCCCTATGCAGCTACTCTGGGCACCCTGGAGTCCCCCTACTCCCTGATCACCCAGGCCACGTCCCTGACCACGTCCGCCACGAGGAGTACGCCCAGCTGAGGCGCCCCTCACCTTTGGTGGCCTCCCAACCGTGGCACAGATGGAGTAGTGCTGGCACAGATGGAGTAGTGCCAATGGGAGGTGTACACCACAATTGACCTGGGAAATTGGGATGAAGGGGGTGGGATGCAAGATGTTAACAGCCCCCCTGCACCTGCAAGGCTGTATGTGACCTTGGTGATATAGTTACGGGTCACGCTACGCTCAGGCACCCCAAAACTGCAGTAAAACCGTGCACGCAACCCTGCAGCCTACATGCGTGGAATCAATCTCCCACAGTACGCGGTGGCACCCAGTAACATGAAAAACGACCTCGAAAACAGGTGCGATACACAGGGGCACCCGCAGTGGGAAAAATAGTGTGCGCGACTCACCGTCTGACTAGCGCGATGCAGAAAAACACGCATAGCCAATACCCCCGCCAAAAGAAGAGATACGTCCTCGATCGCTGTGAAGATGTATGGTGTGCGAATCAACACGAAGAAGCTGCACACGTCGGTCTCCACGAAAGGCACGCACAGCGAACTGCTGGCCCCACTCACCTTTAACCCGTTCTGAGGGAAACGCCTGCGCGCATCACGTCACTTACGCGTGTAGGCCCTTTCCTCGGATTACACGCATTCACACGCGGACGTGCAGTTTTTTCACGCGTGCTGAACCACTATGCCCACGTCACGAGGGAAACGCCGGTGCGCGCACTCGCTTACGCGCTAAGGGCATTTGGTCCAATGAAAACGCGTACATGTGTTGACGCACTTACGCGCTAAAGGCCTTTCCTCCAATTACACGCTGATGTGCAATTTTTTCATGTGCCAAATCACTCCGTATCAAGCTGGCCACACGAAAACACACGGAAGACCACGCTCCTGTCCAGAAGGTCGAATTACTGCCCCCCAGAGTCCCGAGCATGCTCCCACCTGCAATCTGCTGCTGCCTGACTGCCTGCTGCCCACGTGCCCTGACAGTTGCTGCCTGCACGTCAGCCAGGGTTGCAGTTGCTGTGACCACACCTGCTGGAACTGAAGACTGCCGACTGGGATTCCATCGCTCCACAGCCCAGCCCCAGGACCCAGTTGCCCACCCACTCCTGCCTCTGGGGTTGCCATGTCCAGCAGAACACCATCGGGCAACACTGGCAACCCCCATCCAGAGAGGCAGAGGGACACCAGCTTCAATGCCAGGGAAGTTGGTGTCCTGGTGGAGCAAGTCCTGGGGCAGTATGACGCCCTCTTTGGAAGTTTGCGCACCGACAATGAAGGACAGACCAGGATCTGGATGGACATCGTGACTGCCATCAACGCGGAGGGGGTGGCAGTCCGCGACTTACATCATATCAAGAAGAGCTGGGAGGACTTCAGGTCCAGCAACCTCAACAAGGCCCGGGGCCTCACAAAGGCAGCGGATGCCGAGGGGCACCAGGGCCAGCTGTCGGACCACCAAATGAGGGTCCTGGAGCGCATATGCCCTGCGCTCTACGTCCAGATACTTGGGAGGCAGACCCGTCTGGAGTCGAGCAGTAAGTGTACATGCAGAGTGATTGGACGCTGTGCGTGTCGTGGTGTGCCAGTAGTGTGCAGGTTGCACATGTGTTTTTGTAGGGCCATGTAGGGATGTGTATGAACATGGGCGTGAGGCTGCCACATGTGTGTCCTCTCATGTGTGAGACACATTGATGGTGTATGTGTTGGTAAGCATGCTGGACAAACGCAGGGGTGGGAGCACACATGTTTGAATTTCTGTGTATGTACATTGGCATGGTTGTGGCATGGATGATGGTTCCTAATGCATGTATCTGCACTGTGTACATGTGCGTGTGTGTACTTGACAAGTGTGCAACTGTGATGCAACATGGATGCATGTGACACTGATATGTAGAAGGCTGAATGGCAGATCTGACATGTATGGCGATCTCATCATTGCAACAGTTGGAGGAGATGTTGACATGCATGTTAGTGTGGTGGCGTGTGTGCATGTCTACTGCACTCCTTGTGTTTCATGTGATGTCTGGCTCACCTTTGAATGCTCATGCTATTGTATGTGTATGGATGGTGCTGGCTGTTGTGATATGGCTGTGGAATTGCTCATGTGTGTGAGTTGAAATGACATGTGTGTTGGGGATTGTGATGCCAGCCATGTCTGAAGTTTGACACTGCCACTCATGTGCACTGTCATGTGTGTATCAGTCCATTGTACAGTGCCGTGATGCCTGTGTCCTATCCCTCCCCGTCAACTGATGGAGAGGGCGGAGAGGGTGCTGTGGAGCACAGCGGTAGGGATTGTCATCTCGTCAGGGAGTGAGGAGTCCGGTTCCGCGTCCCAGGCCGCAGCTGCCGATGGTAGGTCCAAGAGGCGCAGGTCGGAGTTGGACTCCTCGGCAGCAGAAGGAGCAGCTGAGACCGCACAGGGTCCAATGGAGGAAGATGGCACGAGTCATCCAGGTTGGTGGGTGGTTTGTTGGAGTAGGAGGCCGTGCAAGGGACAGACACGGGGTCTGGAGGTGGGGATTCCACTGGTGCTAGTGGTGCAGTGCAGGGGCAGGGACAGGAGGCAGCACAGGCCACCGCGGAGGTGCCTGTGTGTAATCCTGTCCCCGATCCTGTGACTGCATCATCCTGCACCAGCAGGGATGCCTACATCCAGACCCGTTTTCAGGGAGGGGATCCGTTTACAACAACTGGCCTTCCTCTCCCTGCAGACGTGGCTATCCGACACCGGGTTGAGCCTGTCCTGAGTGGGATGGCGTTGCCTCAATGGGGAATGCGAGGTGACCTGCAGTGTTTTCGTGAGGACACTGCACGTCATCTCGAATGCCTCGTTGACCGCTTTGACCTACTGGGACGGGTCACCAGGGCGGATTCCTCCGTTTGCTGGATCTTGTTCCGACCCCCTCCTCACCTGAACCCCCTATGAGCCAGTTGTCCTCCATGCCATCTTCCCACCCAAGTATCACCTGGGTACCCTGTGGAGCTGCCTCTGACCCTGCAGCCAGGCTGGTGGAGGACACATCCCTGCCACAGTTGGGATTCGGACGCCCAGCAGGGGTGGCCACCTCAACAACTGCACCCCAGCCGGAGGAGGATGTGCAGGCAGCAAGATCCAGGGCACAGGCAGAGGCACAGCAGCAGCAGCAACAAGGTGGGAGCCATGATGGCTCGGGGCCCTCAACATCGGAGGCGCAGGCATCGGCCAGAGGGCAGGAGGACCCAGGACTGGAAGTGTCTTCCGTGTGGCAGCGGTTAGGCCATGCTATAGATGCGGAGCGGCGGCAGGCGGAAGAGGTGCGGCTCACCATGGTCAGGGCGGAGTTCTCCATGCGTCAGCGTTGAGGCGGGCAGCGTGCCTCGAGGCGACTCGCAGGGAGTTGGAACAGGCCATGAGTGCCTCCCTGCGAGACCTTGGGGCCAGGGCAGAGTCTCGCCTCTGGGACATCGACATGGAGTTCGATGATGCCCTGGCCCGGGACACCACAGAGTGAGCCGCAGGACTAGCCCGCCGCCATTGTATATAGTTAGATAGTGTTAGGTTTCCTTTCCTTTTCTTTTTTATTTTGGTTGCACTTGGACAATGCACCACGTTTTTGTATATAGTTTTTTATTAGGTAGTATTTTTGGTAGGTTTCATTTCATCAGTTGGGCTCATGGACCCTGGATTGTTCATTTGTACATAGTTCACCATTGGATTATTCACATTTTTTTTATTTTCACCATGGAGCAATAGATTTCACTTTCTTTTTTCCCTTGGATTTGCTTTGTTGGACTGTGACTTTGGACACCATTTCTTTTGGATTTCTTTGGATTATGATTTCTTGTTTTTTATTCTTTTACGGACATGCAGCATTTCTTTAATTATTCCCATTGTTGTGTGTTTTTTTACAATTACATTCATGTTGTGTTTAATACATTTTTTTCTTCATACTTCGATGTGTGGTATTATCTCATTGGTCTCATGCATGTCATGATATGGGTTTTCACATTCATTTGCACCCATTGTGTGTGTGTGACGGACATGTGTTCATTTACATACTTGCCTTTGGGGTTGTATCATGTAATTGCCTTTTCTATGTGGGTGGATGCAATACTTGGTTGGGTCTTTGGGCTGGGGAGGCTGGCCATAAGGGCCATGATTGAGGATCGTCATGACGTGGGGGCAGGGGTACATGAGTGGGACATGAGTGGGTGCCTGCTGGCAGGTACCCCGCACTGCTGGGGGGTGGGGGTGCAGGAGGAGATGAGTTGGACATGAGTGGGGGCCTGCTGACATGTGCCCCGCACTGCTGGGGGGTGGGGGTGCAGGGGGACATGAGTGGGACATGAGTGGGGGCCTGCTGGCAGGTGCCCCGCACTACTGGGGGGTGGGGGTGCAGGGGGACATGAGTGGGACATGAGTGGGGGCCTGCTGGCAGGTGCCCTGCACTGCTGGGGAGTGGGGATGCAGGGGGACATGAGTAGGACATGAGTGGGGGCCTGCTGGCAGGTTCCCCTGACTGCTGGTGGGTGGGGGTCCAGGGGGACATGAGTGGGACATGAGTGGGGGCCTGCTGGCATGTGCCCCGCACTGCTGAGGGTGGGGTTGCAGGGGGACACGAGTGGGACATGAGTGGGGGCCTGCTTGCAGGTTCCCCTGACTACTGGGGGTTGGGGGTTCAGGGGGACATGAGTGGGGGCCTTCTGGCAGGTCCCCGCACTGCTGGGGGGTGGGGGTGCAGGGGGACATGAGTGGGACATGAGTGGGGGCCTGCTGGCAGGTGCCCTGCACTGCTGGGGGGTGGGGGTGCAGGGCGACATGAGTGGGACATGACTGGGGCCTGCTGGCAGGTGCCCCGCACTGCTGGGGGGTGGGGGTGCAGGGGGACATGAGTGGGGGCCTGATGGTAGGTGCCCTGCACTGCTGGGGGTGGGAGTGCAGGGGGACATGAGTGGGGGCCTGCTGGCAGGTGCCCGGCACTGCTGGGGGGTGGGAGTGCAGGGGGACATGAGTTGGTGATCAGTAGTGCAAACTGACATGTGGCTTGGCTGGGGGGCATGCCCATGGTGGATGGGCTCCCTGCGGGACATGACCAGGGGTGCAGGGTAGTCCCCTGTGGTGTGAGCTGCCTGCAGGGGCCATGGAGGGTGTAGAGGGAACACCTGGGAGGACCCACACTGCCAATTCACGTGTAGGACTCCCCGCGCACCCCCGAAATACAAGTACCCTGCTCATATCGCGTGTGAGACTTCAAGCGAACCCCCGTTATACACGTACCCCACTCGCACAGGGCCAATTGCGTGTGAAACTTCCCGCGCACCCCCAAAATACACGTACCCCACTCGCACAGGGCCAATCGCGTGTGAAACTTCCCGCGAACCCCAGTAATACACGTACCCCACTCGCACAGGGCCAATCGCGTGTGAAACTTCCTGCGAACCCCAGTAATACATGTACCTCACTCGCACAGGCCCTTTCGCGTGTGAAACTTCCCGCGCACCCCCGAAATACACGTACCCCACTCGCACAGGGCCAATCGCGTGTGAAACTTCCCGCAAACCCCAGTAATACACGTACCCCACTTGCACAGGCCCTTTCACGTGTGAAACTTCCCGCGCACCCCGAAATACACGTACCCCACTCGCACAGGGCTAATCGCGTGTGAAACTTCCCGCAAACCCCAGTAATACACGTACCCCACTTGCACAGGCCCTTTCGCGTGTGAAACTTCCCACGCACCTCGAAAGACACGTACGCCACTCGCACAAGGCCAATCGCGTGGGAAAATTCCCGCAAACCCCAGTAATACAAGTACCCCACTCGCACAGGCCCTTTCGCGTGTGAAACTTCCCGCGCACCCCCAAAATACACGTACCCCTCTCGCACAGGGCCAATCGCGTGTGAAAGTTCCCGCGAACCCCAGTAATACACGTTCCCCGCTTGCCGTGATGGTACAGGGTTAGCGCAGCCCTTTGGGCTGGATTGTGGATTTTGATGGCTTTTCCCTGCATGAGGGGCGTTCTTGGGGGCGTAACTGGTGCTGCTGCAGGGTCGCTGCGCCACTGTGCGCCACGGCTGGTTTTGGTAGCTAAAATCCATGAATACGCTGTGCGCGGAAATGGATTTTAGCACACGCGGCTGGCGCAGAGATTCGCACGCTGTGCGCCAGCCGCGTGTGCCACTTCTGCGCTAAATTCTATGAATTACCCCCTAAGTGTTTGCGTGGCGTTATTGTTGACTGACTTGACTGTCATCACCCTTAATTTTTCAGTAAAGGAATCCAAAATGAAGAGTTTTTCAGCGTGAAAATTAGATTGTGCCAGCATAATGCCCTCCAGGTTACAAAGTTTTTCAGTATTCTCAAAGATTAGAGATTTAACATTATCTAACCATAAATAAGTTTGCTCATGACCTTTGCCAAGAAGATTCAAAATCCTTGACATAACAGGAAATGCATGTGCATCGAGATCAGGATGTACTTAAGGTTCAGAGCTACTGCTTTGATGTCCCGATAAGTCCTGTTCATGACTAATGGGTAGAGGGTCCATGCCTACATTGTTACGCCCCTCCTTCGAGTGACCATACATGTAGCTGTCAAACCCGGTGGGGAGCGCTTGATTAGCTGACAATGGGGAGCTGGTTTTAGGCTTCTCCCCGCTTGGTGATTGTGATCTGTCATAGTGAGGGATGACTTCTCCAACTGACTCCCCAGGCAAATTAAGTAAGCAGATTTCTTCAACCTCTGATGGCAGAATTAGGCCAGGAGAAGATGCCGCCAAAGAAATGTGGCAGCATTTCCCCCATTCCGTTTATATAGCTGATGCCAATATTGACACATCGGAAACACAGTCAGTGTGGTGCTCCCTTATGCCCAGTTCAGGCCTCGGGTTGGACAAATCTATTACCTTCCTATTCCCAGATTGAGCGAGATTGGAGAATAGTTGAGAATTGTGAAAGCCACAATGAGTATGAACCGGTGCAGTTATAGCATTTATATGCATACAGATACTGTTGTTGGGTTCAACCGCCAAAGATTGATGGCTATAGGGAATGAAAGTGGAATCCATATTCCGCTCCGGGTGCTGTGCGATTGGTGCGACTCTGTGTTCCTAGATCAGCACTGGAATCATGATACTGAGTAGGGACAGAAGTATTCATTTCGTGTCAGATTGTCAATTTTAAAAGAAGCTTACCGCTACGTAAGCTGCCAACCATCCTTAAACATAAGGAGTTCCAACAGAGAAAAAATTACTCATACGTTAGATATCTAGGCATGAGACATATATTGGTAGCACAGTAAGCAGACAGAAAAGCATATGAAAAAAAAGAAAGATACAATCCAGCACTTCTAGGCAGTAACTGAATCAGTTATAGGCACAAGGAAAAAGTACCACTGTTTCCCTATATTCAGATCATTAATGCTCGGTCAATTCAAGCGTGCTACCCATTGATCATTGATTAAATCAAAATCATACCTTGCACAGTCACACAGCGTGGCTTATAAATGTAAACAAATCAACGAAAAAGCAGATCAGTTGAAAAGATGCCACTTACCGTTTATACCCAATTTCACAATGAGGTTGCAATTTATGCATAGAAATAACCTCAGTATAGTTCCTGGCCCCGCCGCGACTCCCCGCCAAACAGCTCAGAAGCCCACTTGCGGGCCACTTCCAGGAGCGCGCGCAGGTGCCCGTACCCATGATGTTGAATACACGGCTTGGCGCGAGAAAGGGGGCGGGGTCCAGAAGAGAAAAGAGAAGAAGGAAAACTTTTAATTGTTGCATGTTACGAGGCGAGATTCCCACAAGGCTTCCCCTTCCAGACTCACATCACAGACGCGTCTCAGCGGCTGGCAGGCACACAAACAGGTAGTGTGCAGCAGAACGCAGCAGAATCACCCACAGCTCAACAGCCCACTTGTGGGCCACTTCCGAGTATATTTGGTACATTCCCAACAGTGGTAAAGAACTGCAACAACCATGATTCTCTCTGGGTGCTAGAGGTAGGCACTTCCTCTACCTCATCTTCGTGGTCTTCTTCGTTGTCGTTGGAAGTACTGCGCTTTTTTTGTTGTGTAGGTCCTCCAGCTGGTGGTAGTGGCGGGGGAGGGACCCGTTCGCGAAGTGCAGACACTGTTCGGAAAGTCTGCGATGACATCAGACGTTCGCAAATGTCGGCGAACACAAAAACTGGAAAAAGTTGCTAAAAGTGTACAGAAGTGTTAAAAATGATTATAGAAGGTGGGTAATGGCAGAGTTTTAGGGGGAATCTTTATGAATTGGACAAAAATGTTGCTTTATTGGGGTAATTATGATATTAGTAAGTTGTAGGAAATTAAAGGTGCACTGGTAAAAATCTATGAAATTCACTCACAAAACTTTGTTAAAGGGACGTTATGGTTAAGTTGCACTGATAAAAACCTATGCAATTCAATGAAAAAACTTTGTTACAGGGATGTTATAGTTACAAGTAAAACCGAAAAACCTCATATATTTGCCAGTTATGCTAAGCTAAGCAACCATAACTCGCACCACCACCATGCACTGCTAAGACTAACACCCAGGACATGAAAGATGACATCACAAAGTGCTCTGATAAGTGTGACTACTGCAAGATTGATCAGGAAACGGCAGTGCACGTTCTCCTCCTTTGTCCCCTATACTTGAATTTGAGAAGAGTATACCCAAAGCCCAGATTCTTGCTCTTTGGAAAGTACAACATCGCTGAAGCTTATTCACCATAAATATGAGCAATGAAGCGACAACGTATGCTGTAGCTAAAGATCTATGTAGGGCATGGACTGCGAGAATTAACTTTCCTCTTAATTATGAATTTGAGATATTGTACATTTATACTTAACTTAACCTAATTAATTATTTTTGTGTTCATATTTTACACTACTGCTTATTGCACTCTATTGTTTTTTCCCCTACAGTCGCTGTATGTTAACTCCATTTGTCAATATATATTGCTGGTTATGGTTATGAATTTTAATCTGAAAAATCTTGATTGATTGATTAATTGATTACATGACCAAGTTTTGATATAAAACAAACAGATTTGTTTTTCATGCATGAGCACTTTATCAAGGCTTTTCATATGTTATAGAACAAACATTATATGTCTTTTTCTATCCCAATGGAAATGTGTTCAGTGAACTTATTTTATCCGCAATATTGTTACAGTTTTTGAGGATCCAAAAGCTTCTGTGGTGGTTGAACCTGAATTGTATGCAGGATAAATATACAGCCTTCCGGTTATTACTATATAAAATGTCTTGTTAAAAGGATTTAATTGTGGCGAAATTGCATTACTCCCAAGGAGATGTTAATTCAAAAGCCGTAGTAAGGACCTCATCAAAGTGGCTTGATGGAACAAGTTAAGCCACACCACTTTTTTAGATGACTATGTGACTTCCCCTAAATTAGATTTTTTCCATCTGATTATGCTCCAAGAAGTTTGTGTGCAAGAAAGAATTATATGTGATGGTCATACAACATTTATGAAAGGCACAAGAAAGGGCTCATAGGTCTCCAATTTGGTGGACTCTTTATCATAAGAGATAATGGTTTAGGTGCCGCCACATTCATTAGAATTATGTATAGCTATTATGTAATTATGTGAAACGTTTATTTTTAAACTGTAACATATTAATAAATTATGCAAATTATACTAATTTCATACAAGAATGGATCACCATATGTATCGGCAGAAAAAGCCTGCTATAACTGCAAGTTGCAAAAAGTAAAATACATAGCCCGAAATGGATGCTTATTCTACTCTAAATGCTTTTTGGAGGATTTTGTCTGCATTGTGAATTTGAGGTGTTTATGAACAGACTAAATCAGTGACTCATGCCCTGAAGTGTGCCTGAAATAACCCTTCAATGAGTCTAGCAATTATTGTATGGAATTCCAGAAAGACAAATGGCTCAAATAGCCACATGGCATTGGCCACAGCCCAGGAGCTTCAATTTGTAAAAAAGAATACCATTTAAAAAAAGTGTTTTATTTTTATTTTTTTATATTTGTAGGGGTAGCAAGGGAGATCTCAGGGGTCGCAAGTGTGACCTCTGGTTACCCCTAAATGACGTCCCTGTAAGGAAGGTTGTCAAAAGCTAAAACAAAAATATAAGAACTGGCTACAGTCATTTCGATAAGAGCAAGCTATTAAGGACACCTGAGTACCCAAAAAACTGCAGACTTTTGGAAGATGATCAATAAGGAAAGTAACTTGAAATTGGATGCTTTAGATAACCCTATTGAAGATAGCTAATTTTGTGAATGTGTATGGGAAAAATGAGGGAGGACCCCCTGGGATGAATATTGATACTTTACCAGGATACAAGGGAAATTTAGGTATTGATGACATTGAGGAGAGGATTACAAAACTGGAGAAATCTAGGGCAGGTAGGGTAGCTGGCCCTGATGGCTCAAGCAATCTAACTTCGAATGGGAAATCTAAGTTATGACAGGGTATTGTTTTTGGTCCCTTCAATGCCATTAAAAAGCATCATCTATATGAGAATCATTGTTATTCATATTTGGGGTTTTGTTCTGGGTGCAGCTACTTATACCAGCGACCTGAATAATACCCTTGTTAGTCTGGTGTCGCCCTAGTGTGTTTTAATAGGGCAGGACCAATCCCCTCCTTCCCTTGGTTAGAATATTGACACTGTTGGTACACACTTTAACTGCGCCACCCAAATTAATGTTTGCAAAAAATTATTTGTCCACTCTTGTTTTAGTAATGTTGGAGCAAGTTTATTATTGGTTCGCTCCCCTTGCCCAATGAATATTGTTGACACGTGTTTCAGCCTCGCAAGGACCTTTTTCAAAACAAAAACTTCTTTAAGGGCAAAATATTTGCTAAAAAATACTTTCTATCTGTGTATTACATCAATAACACAGTCCACATAATATGCAAAGCATATGTACACCAATGACATATGTTGATAACAAATCATAAGTGTGGTACAATAATAACATAATAGCATAATGCATGTGTGCATATACATGTACATAGTAATATGTTTATTACATGCAATGAAAAAAATGGAGAAAAGGAAAAAACACGGGGGAAAGAGAGAGAAGAAAGAAAAAATGGGAAAAAGAAAAAGAAAACATAATGATCTTAGAAAAACAATGTACACCTAAATAAACCTACTATTTCCAATGCACGCAACATTCAAAAAGCTTGTTTGTCTTTGTTTGCAAATGATTATTTCAGTCATTCTAAGTAGCTATATACACATATTTAATTTAGTAATTCAGATTCAAATATTCTTAAACCTTGCCGTTAAGTAAATTCCACGTGCACCTGCACATTTATATTATTTTCCCACAGTATTCATTCTTACGTTTTAATGATTGTCTAATGGTATTAACCACTCTGTTAAAGTTCAACTCAACGTGCCCGTGCACCTTATAAAATGACTTTCGGTGACATATTTGCGCAACATCTGTTAAATTCCCTTGAGTAATAACCATTTTATTGAATAATCAAAAAGAAATAAAATATCCGGCTTACCGGGATTCCATCTCGCAAAAGTCATGGGTAAATCCCTATGGAGTAAAGACAATTGTGTGTAATTAGCTAATCCTAAACGGTATTCTATACATCATACTATTCCATGTCCTCCTGCCCTTGTCTTGGCATGCTTTTGGGCTCGTGATCACTGCCGTATTTTTAGGTCTCTGTCCGCCCCTTAGTTTAATCAATCTGGTCTCCCTTTACTAATAAATTCCCAAGGTGCGGAGTGTGGACATCCAAAAACGTCCTGCATCTAACGCTTACCTTAGTTCTCGGCGTGCGCCAGTATTACTCGTGTAGGCGTCGAAATGTTAGAAAACAGTGTCTTGCGCGCTCCGCAATGTTTATCAGTTTCCCTGACAACCTCCCTCTTTATCCCTTGTTGATGTCAACTAACGCTGTGTTTACGGCGGACCTCTTGTAACTTTGCTTTCAAACTAGATTGACCGTATTTGCACTCGATTCCTGCCTATTGCATACCTCCCATTAATTTATTGATGGCTGAATTTATCTGAGAACAAGAAACTATATCTAGTAATGACAAATTAAAAGAAAACAAATATTACTGATAGTATTATATAACTGCGTTTTCAAGATGTTGCGCAAATGGTTTAATACTCTGTTTCTTAATTTTAATGATCCTTGATCCCTAAACATATTGTTAAAATATATCATGAATTGCTAAAAACAATTACGAGACGTATATTATACCTTTTGTCTATTTAGGACCTGTGTGGGTGTTAAGCCACAATCACAAAAACAATTTTCCCATAGAATACAAAAACGAATTTAAAACCTTGTAGTGTATTTTAAAATTGGTGTCAACACTTACTGCTCTCGGTTCGTTAGTCCTTTCTGCAGTCTTAAGTCAATCAAATTTGTGAAACTTCACCTATATCATGATTTCATTTGTCTGACCATCAGTACACATTATATGTAAAGCATTTCTTGACAATCTCAAATACATGAAAACATTGTATAATGCATTGTATCTCACACAGAATCACAAACATGTTTAAATGAATATTATAGCCACAGAAAGTGCACCGTCTCATTATCCTTGTTTAATCCAAACTCAATCGTTCTAAATTTACAGATAATTCTAGCTTCTGTCTGTCTCAGTTTTTTGCTCCCAATTTCCTCCTCTTCTGCCCATAAGTGTTCTTACTTCCCTGATTGTGCTTCCAATGTATATTAATTTGCACACACATATTATTGCATAGACCAAGAATTTTGAGCGACAGTTAATATTGTCCTTTATTTCCATCCGTGTTCCTCTTTTGTCCTTAAAAAATGTTGTTGGTTCGTGAGCATAGATACACATTGAGCATCCTCCACATTTCCTAAATCCAACGGGTTTACCTTGTAGCCATGTTTGTGGTGTTTTCAACATCATTTTAATTGTTTTAGCTTTTCGAAAAGTTATCCCAGGTCTGTCGCCAATATAATTACAAAGATGGGGATCAAGTTTCAATAAATGCCAATTTTTGCTCAAAATCTTCCTCAACTTTGTATTCTCATGGCTGTACGTTGTTATAAAGTTTATTTCATTCTTGTCAGATCCTACAGGATTTACTATTGGTGTCACTATTTGTTCCCAAAACATTTTTGTCACTTTTTGTCGGGCAGTTTTGATACATGCTTTCGAGTAACCTCTCTGTTGGAAACGCTCTTGTAATAGTTCACATTCCATTTTGAAGTCTTTAGACCGTTTACAATTCCGTCTGGCCCTGATAAATTCCCCTGTCGGGATATTCCACTTTACTGGCCTGTGATGGAAACTTTGTGCATGCAGAGTGGAGTTCACCTCCGTTTCTTTCCTGAAAGTCTTTGTGGACAATTTCTGACCATCCACAAATATTGTCAAATCCAAAAAATGTATTTCTGTTTTATTCTCCTGACCCACAAATTAAATTCCAAGTTTTTTTTGGTTCATTCTCAATTTAAAATCATTCAGTCCTTCACTTGATCCGTCCCATATTAGCAAGACATCATCTATGAACCTAATCTACAATTTAACATTCTTTTTGTAGGCCCCATCCAAATATACTTGTTGGTCTTCATATTTCCCCATAAACAAATTTGCTAGGGCAGGGGCATATTTGGTGTCCATCGGAATCCCTCTCCTTTGTTTGTAAAAACAGTTGTCAAACATGAAGATATTGTTATTCAATGTAAATCTGAGCATTTCCTTAAGCATTTGCACAAGTTGATAATATAATGCTGTATCTTTCTTGAACTCATATTCTATGGTGTTAATTGCTTCTGAGTGTTCAATGATAGTGTATAGAGAGTGTACATCCCAGGTTGCCAGTATATATGTCGGATTCCAAATCACTTCATTAATGATCTTTAGTGTGTCCGTGGTGTCTTTAATGTAAGCTTTCAATTTCGGCACCCTTGGTTTTAGGGCATTATCTATATATTCTGATATCCTTTCTGTTAGCCATCCTATACCACTGAGTATAGGACGTCCTTCTGGAATTCTTTCAAAAGGCTTATGAACCGTAGGCAGGAAATATATCATTGATATTACTGGATGTTTGTTTGTTAGGGCTGTCCTTTCCTCGTCCGATATAAGTCCCTCCCTATGCCATTTGGTTATCAGTTCCTCCATATGAGTTTGAATGTTATTTTTGGGGTTGTTCTTCAACTTCTCATAACATGATGGTAATTGCAGATGGTTTAATGCCATTTGGATGTAGTCCTTTCGATCCATCACAACAATGTTTCCCTCCTTGTCCGCCTCCATCTAATCACTATATCCTTATCTTTTTGTAGGTCAACCAGTGCCCGCTTTTCTTTTTTGGTGAGATTTGAAATATCCTCCCTTTTCTTCTTTGAATCATCACATAGATGTCCTTAGCAGTTGCTTTACAGAAAACCTCTATCAAATTTTCAGATGCCAATTGTGGTGAAAATCTTGATATGTTCTTCAGTTCCTTGTCCATAGGGCATACTTGCATGATTCCTAATTCACTCAAAGTCGTGTGTATACCATCCATCTCAGTTTCATGTAGAGACCCTAAAAGATGTATATTTTCTATGTCTTGAATTGTGAAATCACTGATCTCTTTGACTTCTTCTGTCTCCTTGGGCTTGCTGACAGGAGTGGCAAAGTACTTTTTTAATCTAAGTTTTCTTATGAACTTGAATAAATCAATCTGTGTATCTATGATATCCAAATGGTTGGTGGGTGCATATGATAATCCTTTATTCAAGACTGATAGTTCGTGATTAGTCAGATCTCGACTTGAAATATTCAACACTAGATTAATTATTTGTTTTTCCTGGTGGCTTCCCTGGCTGCTGCTCTCATTAGCCGTTAAAAATCCTCTAACGCATCGGGATTGCCGGTGTCTACAACCCCCCCTCCTTCCTCTCCTCCTTGTAATGATATATTTTTGCTCTGTACTGTTGGTATTTGAAAACGGACTTGGTTTTGAATTTGATTTGAATTTATGGTTCCTTTCTTGTATCTCCTGATTTGGTTCCGAAAACCTGAATTTGAGACGGGGGACTGAAAAAAAGAAAAAGGGACCCTGCGGCATGAGGTCCAACCCACGTTAGAGGGACGGATTCGACGCTGCAAAGTTACAGGGGAAGCAGCGTTGAGCAAGCAGGTAAGTAGGGGAGGAGGTGTGGGGGTGGTGAAAGGTAAATTTTGAGTTGTTTGGCAGAAGTGCAAACCGATTTGCGGCAAAATTTACTACGATCAATTCCACCGTGAATAATTACACTTCGGTCAAACAACTCAGAACCTTTAAAAAATGTGTTCATGATGCAAATTGTATTGAAACTGATCCATATTGGTATCGCACAATGAATGATGAAGAGCTATCTTTAATTTTAATGGTAGTCAGAGTCATTAAGCATGTGCATGTTTTATTTGAAGAAAAAATGTAAATAGTGATCAATTATAGTATATTTGTCCTTCGCATAGAACCATTATCTATTCGGATGCATTTCTCTTATAAATATGAAACCTTTTTCGTTTTTGTATATTTGATAATTTTTGGGAAAGGTTTAATAAGAAACAAATGCGCAATGAAAAATGAATTTCTTAAAACTGAAAATATAGCTTGTAATGTTAAAGCGCCAGGACAAATGTTCAGTGAGAGCAAGGACATCTAGGTCGAGTTCTTCGAGGAGGTGACAGATGTCAGCAGAAAGAGAGTTGAGAGGAGCAGGTTGCCACATTTGAATGACTTCCGTGGAGGGGTACAGGCATGAGGTACACCCTGTGGATGTGGTAGAGGGCACCGAGGGTGGGCAGAGGAGGAAGTTGAGAGTGCCAGAGAGGTGGCAGAAGGAGCAGCAGGAGCAGGGAGGAAGTTGATAAGATGCAGGAAACGCCTATGAAAAAGGGGGAGATTGGACTGAGGGCCCTGAACAAAGACGGTGCTGTTCAGATAGACATTAATGATGGTCTTGGAGGAGTAGAAGGGGGCCAAGAGGACCTGCCACCTAGTGTCACTGTTAATGGAAGAGGAGGAGAAAGGAGAGAGAACAGAGACCTTATGAAATGTCCATGGGTTTGGAGAGGGGACAAGAAAGAGGATGTCAGTGAGAGTCTGCCTGAAGGAAGCACTGGTGTAGGTATCAGTGATAGGGAGACCTGGGTTGGAGGCCTGGATGTCCCTCTTTAACTTATTCCTTCCAGACTTAGTGAGATGGCTAGGGTAAGAGATAGAGTAGCAGTTAGAGAAGATGGGTGAGACAGAGAGCACCATAGTGGGTGCGAAGGAAGTAGGTGGAGGAAAAGCGGGTGAGAGAAGAGAGAGAGATGCAAAGCCCCGTGGCAGAAAACTCAGACTGCGTAAGGGGAGGAGGTAGAAGGTGGCCAGGGTCACAACAAAGGAAGACACAGGAGGGTAATAAGTAACTCACAACAATGAACAGCACAAAAAGGCAAGTTCTGGAGCAGAGCACAATAGAGCACACCCAGATAGGTCGACAGCTGCAGGCTACGTGCTACCACAGCGGACACCGGCAGACATCACTGGATCTGTCCTTAGTCTCTGGTCCTTGGCCGAGGGGGGTGCCACGGCAGGAGGTGCCTTGGGTGGCTGATTTAAAGGGCCCGCCAACCAATGGGAGCACGGCGGGAGGGAGGAGGAAGGGCCAATAAACAAGGAAGCAACTGGGACAAAGGGAGAGGGGAGCGGGCACACACACGCTAGGGAGGACGAAAGCAATCTTTTGGAACATCGTCACTCAGTGAATATGTTTACTAGGGAGAGGGCCTTCCAGAAGCCCATCTGACGTCATGTTGGCATGGCTATGGCACTGAGTGACATCATCAACAAAGAGCACACTCCTACTCAGCAATGTTGTTGCACCTGGATGTCAACAGACAGGGTAGAAGGAAATTATCTACATGATATGATTACTGGGTATTTGTATTTTCTGTAATGTACTATAGGCAAAGCGCGATAAGTGCAGTCACGGCAAGAATGGTAGGGAGGTTGGTGGCCAGGAGGAGGGGCAAACATTACCCTCAAATACTTGCACCTGTGATCCCATTCTAAAGTGCTCCAGAGTGGTGAACCCCCATCGAAGCGCAATAAGCGCTGTCTGTGCAGTCTGGGTGGCCAGCAGTTTTCTGGACTTTAAGAATGAATGTAGCTACACTTGAGCCACAAGCCATAAACCTCTTGCAAACCCTGTGAATCCCATGAACCCGGAGATGCCCTGAGAAGGAGCAGGAAGAGAAAGAGTCCTGGCAAAGGGGAGGGGAGACGGACTGAGGCAAACCCTTCGAGCCGGTCAGGCTTTCCCCTTAGGGGTGTAGTCGCCAATTCATCTCAACACAAGGATTAATTCATCTGATATCTCGTTCAGTACTGCTTATTATCTATGCCCCACCCTTTGGGATCATCTAGGAACTTTTTTTAATTAAGGGCTCCAAAGATTCTAATCCAGTCTGACTGCAAACGGTACCGTCGGTGTCGACACTGTGCCATCGGCTTTTGGCCCGAAGTGAAATTCTTTCCTTGATAAGCTAACAACAAACATAAGAACTGGTAATCATAAAGAAGGCCAAACTCCACTGCAGACCCATATGAGACCTGCAGCCAATCATCACTAGGTACTAAGCACCAAGATGGGGAGAGCTCTTAGAAGTGGGGAGATGGTGGACTTGGGAAAGTCTTCTATAGCCAGTCGGCCGTGCCCCTCTTAGGACCCACAAGCCTTTCTTTGATTTGTTTTGCTACGGTTCAAGGTTGATTTCTTGCAGATGATGTTGCTTTGTTTTAATTTCCAGATAGATTTTAACCCATCTTTTAACTGTTGAATTTATTTTAGTCAAATCGCCAATTACATTTTTCATAATGGTTAGATATCTTAGAGTCAGCATATACAGGCTGTGTTTTGAACCCAGGCATGAGGCATTGGACACAAGTCCCCTGTCTAACGCCCCTGACGAGATAGTTAAACGTAAAGTAACAAACCAACATGGAGAGAGTGGAGGCATGCGGAAGAAAAACCTCAAAGCCATGGATACCTCTCAAGATAGTTCTAAGCAACCTAAACCCACAAATGCAGGTGGATTTAAGAAGAATGTTACAGGGAAATCGGGGAACGTGGCGGGTACAGTCAAATTCTTTTTTTAAAAAAGCCAGTGTACGCCTTGGAATCCCAAATGACACAGGATGAAAAATGCATTGCAAGAGAGGACATCTCAGAAACAGGCACACACAGAGGAGCCTTCCTCTGATATAGGAAGGGAGAATTTTGGGAAAATAGGGGCGAGACCTACGACAGTGCCACTAGAGAACAAATCCGTGATAAATGAAGCTCAGGGCAGACACACAAATCTAGTAAAAGAAATCTACCCAGAGTATACCTATGGTAAAAGACTTTCTCTACTTGCAAGCCAAATCCTGAATATAAATCAGAATTTAAGGAGAATGTAAATAAAGTTGCAGAAGATGTTGGGGAATTGTGCTGTTAACACTAAAGAGTCAGCAACATTGATTGTGAATGTAAAGGCGTCCTGTGGTACAACTAGGGGATCCAACTCTAAAAGTAAGCCTGACAAAGCTGGTAAACCAATATGTGATGTCACTAGACTGCGGAGACAAAATACTGACTGCGATAAGAATATAATAGACCTGACCAATGCAGTAGGGACATTGCAATAGTGGTGGGAAGGGGAAGGAGCATCACCCCATGGATATATGGCACCTAGAACCAGAGAGGCAAAGGACAATACTCTAGAGAGGCAAACCAATTGTTTGCCTCAACTTACCTCCCCAAGCAATACCGTTAGTGGTTTTGCTCACAAATGTACCAAGGCTCCAGGATCCCAATACAGGGGACACTATCTCACTTTTAAATAAGGCAACCCATTTCATTAAATCCACATGTGGTATTATTGTACAGAGGGGATCAGACGTGCTCATGGCCAAAAGGTCAACTTTGGTAGGCATGAGCAGAAAAAGCATCCCAGGTGATTGTGTTACTACGACCTTCAAAAACTCAGCCCTGGTCCAAAGATTACTCTGAATGGGTAGCAATGAATATCAGTGACGTTCAGAGATAGGATTTTTGCCATTGGGATTTTTCTATAAACCATCATGGACTGCGAATAATCGCTGATTACGTCCTGAGGATGGCAACAACTTGATAATGTCTCACCTACACTCTGGCCCTTAACTTGTGCTGCGGGCCATTACCCACAGAGTGGGCCAGCCACCTCGGGCATATAGCATCAGTGCAAATTTCCCGCGTCTATGCTCTGACTACCTCTCTGACCTACACCACTCTCTCTCTTCCTACTCTGAACTCACGTTTATATGCACTGAAGAAGCCTTCCCTAACTTTAGCACTGCTCTTTATGCTCCCCTTTCCTCTCACTATCCCCTTACTACACTCACTTCTAAATCCTCCTCTCAACTGCCCAGGATTACACCTCTAATCCGCTCCCTGAAAACAACAATGCAGAAAGGATTTTGCATTTGACAAAGGTCAAGACAATCCTCTGATCTCTATCCCACTGTTCTTCAAAACAATTTCTCTACTCTTGATGCTGCTAAACTTGACTTCTATCTCTCTCATTTTCTCTCAATTCTCCCAACCTAGGTGCCTTCAGAAATCTCTCACCTCAATTATCTCACCCCCTAAACCCACCTCCATCTCCTCTAATCTTTCCACAAATTATCTTGATCTCTAATTTGCATCTAAAATGTCTACCATTCCCAATAATCTCACTAATTACCTTGTATGTCCTCCGCCTGCTCACTTATCTCCCCCACTTCTACCCTCCTCTCCCACTACCTTGTCTTCCTTTGCCCCCACCAACTATTATTACATTATTGCCCTACTCCTCAACGCTAACCTTCTGTCCCCACATATTGTGAAGCCGGTAGTTCCCAGTATTGCTCCATATCTTACTTCCCTCTTCAACACTTCTCTTGACAATCCCACTTTTCCCTCATTATGTAAGACAGCTAATGTCCTCCGTCTGCTTACACAACCTGGTCTATATCCTAACTGTCCTGTCCCCTTTCACTCTGTTTTTCTTCTACCATACTATGCCAATATCCTAGAGCGAGTAGTACTCAATCGACTCACTGATTTCCTTGATACTCGCAACCTCCGGGACCCTCTTCAATCAGGCTTCCTCCCTCTGCATTCACCGAGAGAGCTCTCCTCAGTGTCAGTAACTTCACATCTTACTCTCAGCAAACCGTTCATCTGTTCTTCATCTTTTCGACCTCTCTGCTGTCTTAGATGCTGTTGACCATACTCTTTCTGTTGGAGTTCCCTAAGGGTCTGTCCTTGATCTGCTGCACTTCACTCTCTATACCTCAGCTTTTGATGCCCTGATCTTATTGTATGGCTTCTCCTATCAACTCTACGCCGACAACACTCAAATCTTCTTCTCCTTTCACTCCTTATCTAACAAGCTGTTGTCAAACATTTCAAACTTTCTCTCTGCCATCAATATTGGATAGCGACGCACTCCCTCATGTTCAACTCCTATCGTCCTCATCTTCTTTTCTCTCCCGGCTACCTTCCTTACATTGCTTCCGCTCATATCCTTAGTGTCATCTTTGACCCATCACACAACTTCTCGTTCTTTATCTCTAAATCTGTAACTGCAGCCAGACTCAATCTCCTCATTTTCAGAAAAATCTGTCATCTTCTTCCTTTCAATACTGCTACACAGCTAATCTCCTCCTTAGTCCTTTCTAGATCTGACTACAGTGCTAGTCTCCTCTATGGCCTTCCTAACTGTGCGTTTTCACCTCTGGACAAAGTCCTCAACTTCACAGTCTGCACACTGTTCTACCTTTTCTCGGGTTACCTCTACCTCTTCTGCCTGTCGCCAGATTGGTTGGCTATCTATGAAACAAAGGTCAAGGTATAAGCATCTTCTCATCATCTTCACAAAATATCCATGCACTCGCCAAACCCTACCTCTTTTCATACCACTCCCTACTCTCCTCCTCACTCATTAAGATCATCCTTGGCTTACCTCCTTGCCATCACTCAATCCCCCTGTACTCCCTCTCATTTCCGCTCTCTCTCGCTCTCCTCACTCCTTTACTCTGGAATGCTCTTTGTCTCCCTCTCCGTACTACTCCAACTCTACCGCTATTTAAATCCAACCCTCCAATTCAGTACTACCTCCACCATCCCGTTCCTATGTTCATTCTGTCCTGTCCTCATCTCTGGCTTCCATCTTCACCTAAAGCATCTGGTCTTCAAGTCACATTCTCTCACCCATGTCCTACGCTCTGTTATCAATGGTAGATTCTGTAAGTATATTTGTGCCAAAAATACATTGCTTTCTCTGTGATTTTAATTTATAACTAAATTAAATAATTAATTTATTTTAATTTTGTTTTATACTTTAATTTGTAAAAGTCTTTGCACATACAGAGAATAAAAGAATCACAAATCAGATAGAAGAATACCAAAATACAAAATTGAGAATTAAATATCATACATGCATATACATGTCATAAATAAAATACAAAGCTTCGAGCAAGTGGACAGTCAGATAGACAACATTTCCACAGGATTTCTCACATTCTGCAAGCATCTAGCATCCAAGCATCTAATAGTAATGATTCCTAACAGGAACCGTAGGGCCTCCAACATCAACATCAACATCGATCAACCGGTGGTTGCGAGAAACCTATTCAGGTTCGGCCCGCACCAATTTCGTTTCCCCTATTCTCCCCCCCCTTCTTGCATCTTCCAAAAATTCCCCTATTTTCCATGTTTTTTTTTCCTTCAACCCACAGATGACAGACAATTCTCCAGAACTCAATGAAAACTATGGCTCTGCACATGTCAACAGCAACTGCCCAAATGATAACCAGACACAATAGAGGGCCAGCTGCAAGTTCTTATTACCTGTATTCAGGCACCACAGCCAAAAGGAGCTCTCGCTAATCGAAGTCAGGTTATGAACACAATCGCCCAGGTTTATCATAATTGCTCGTTTCATAGAAGGACACCAGTTTTTGGACAGCTGGGATTTTACAGGTACGGCATAATCTTTCGATGCACTTCAATTTCTTAGCTGCCCCAGCATTTGCTAATACTGGCAGTCTGTTTATTCGAAGGAGCAATATGAACCTGCAAAGTTTTCTTGATGGGCATAGCATAAGGTAGCGCTGTGCTCTCCCTTGGATATACAGCACATGAGATGTAAACTCGTATGATTTCAGACTCTAAAGATGTAAATGGTCATTTAGCCTATCGCAAGCCAGCATTTTTATCTTGAGCTCCTTCCGGAGATCCCAATAGCCATGTTCCCAGTCAGGCGACCAGTTGATTGAGCTGAAAAGATTTGAGATGGAGTTAACAAACACAGAATTCCATCTGTTTTCCATGTCCAGACCCAACAATCTTAGGAGAGAACACTGAGGGTCAGTTAAGGCCTTCGGATAAATTAGGCCGTGTTTCAACAGGAGTATGTTAGCCATTGAGCAGAGTCCCAGTTCCAGACAGATAACCTCCATCGGGACACAGGCAGGTAGTCCCAATATTCGGTGCCAGAAACAGGGCTCTGTTCTGTCAACCCAAGACGTATCCGCTAGCGTAAGAGATTCTATGCTGTACAGGACGGCCGTGCAGAACCATTGTTTGTACAGCTTCAGAATGCCTTTAAGGCTGTAGTCTGAGGGAATTATTACTGAACCCAGCAATCAATGCGGTTAATTGCATTGCTTTCCTTTCCCTAGCAGCTTCACATATTGGCTAGTTCCTTGGCTCTCCAGCTCTACCCCCAGGTATCTATAACTTTTAGTGTAGTCAATTCTAGTCCCCTTGATCAGCAGTGCAGGGTGAGCAACTCTTTTTTGGTTGAATAGCATACCTGGGTCTTTTGCCTGTTAATAACTAGCAAGTTCTCTGTGGCATAAATCCATGGTCCATCTTCAAGCTTTCTCATACCAGCGAAGGTCACATCCATAAGGACCAAATTATCAGCATAAGCATGATATTTAACATGTACCGAGCCGATCCTAGGGGTCAAGAAACCAGCTTCTCTAGGTATTCTGGTAAATCTGCTAGCTACATGTTAAACAGAAAAGGGTCTAATCTACATCCCTGTTTAACCCCTGTAGAGTTGACCATGGGCCGTGACAGTGTCCCGTCGTTGTCCAGCCTGACCTGCACAGTAGTGAAGCAGTTTTACAAAATGTAATAATACTGATGGACAACCCTTAGCTGCGAGTTTAGCCCAAAGCCTCTTGCTGAGGACCAGATCAAAAGCGGACGTAAAGTCCACAAAGAGCACATACAGGCCAGGGCCACCCCTGATCCTTGTACCCTCAATTAACAAATCCATGGCCCTCAAATTATGAATTGGGTATGTCTAGCATAATGAATTTAAACCAATGTTTAAACACCACTCACTCAATCACCATCTCCCCAGAGGATGTGCCACACACACATTTAGATGTCAATTGATATGCTGACATGCCATTCTAGAAGGATGATGACCAAGCTGAAACACTTGTGTATAGGCACGTTATAAATGCCATATCATATCATATCATATCATATCAAGGAGAAACACATGAATCAGCGCAGTAATGAATGATGGTGAGGCTGGGGCCTGGGACCAAGGGCAGCTCCTCAAAATAATTATTTGTGCATACTAGTCCCATCATATCTGACTCTCATTCAGGCAGGTTTTCCTCCAGATGACACACCACACTGAGAGCGTAGCAGTTGCAAAACCTGGTGCTGCAGCTCTTATGGTCAACATGGCTATAGTTGCTTAACAACTGAGTAGCTACGCGCTGCATTGCACTGCTGTTGACCTGTGGCACTGCGCTGCATTGCACTGCTGTTGACCTGATTTAACCAAATCAGCTCCCCAAGTATTACAGTGCAGTCAAAAAGCAGAAGCAGATATATGTGTCATTACTGGAACCCGTGCAGTTGGCATTCCCGTTCATTAAGAGGTTTCTGGCATCACACACCATCTGGACATGCCAAATTCAACGGTTTCAGCGTAGGTGCTCAGTAGCCAGAAGGACAGGATGGAGGAAGGATACTTTCCTATGCATTTTATTGATTGACTTTTAATTTGAAAGGTGCCCACTGTAAACAGGAACAGATTGTTTACAATCCTCGGTCATTCAGATATGATAAAAGCGATCCAGGGAGATGGGGAAAGTGCAAGACAATGCAGCAACATTTCAAATGTCCACTGAACAGGGAGCAGTGGTTGAAGTGTAACAAAAGGTAGCAGAACTATTTCCCCCATGCCCGCACCCTTTTCTGCCCCTTCCCCCCATACTCACCATCACCCCATGCTCCCATTCAAACCCCATAACTGGGTCCTTCCTTTCCTCGTCTCCACACTGCAACATTGTGATGATGGAATCAGGATCTTGCCACCACTCCCCCCGCCCCACTAAATTCATGACAAGACAAAAGGCCAGAAAAAACTGCAATCATCCATTATATTTCGGATGAATTCCTAACGGACCAATGATTGATAAATGCATGGAGAGATATCCCCTCAGCCAGCCATACAGACCAGGTGTGGTTCAGATCTATCTATGTGTGGATTAAAAGCCACACGCCATGGTCAGAGACACCTATATGGTCAGCCTGGACTAGAGCACTAAGAAGCCATGTTGCTGACGTCGATAGACACCACGACATAGCAGCGTTAGACATGAAGCACACGTGCCATCCGCACTTCGGGACAAAAATAGAAATTTGAATTCCTGAAATATACAAGCGTACAGTCCAATAGTTAGAAGGCAGATATTTATATATATATATCTGCCTATATATATATATATATAAATATATACATACTGTCGTTGCTTTTATTATTTTTACCATTAGCTAAGTGCAGCAATGCAGAAACCACAAGACACAAGAGATCCTGAGCACACCTTGCGGATGCTTAAACGCAAATAACCCAATGGAACTGCAGGCGCACCTATGGGACATGACAGAGCCAAGTGTGACTAACCTAATGGAAAATGTATTATAGCATGTACAAGGTAGAAACCGCATTTTAAGGTTTAGTAAAATTACAGCAGGCCTGAGGCCTATGAGCAAGAGATGAGCTGAGCTGATTCAGCTGGACAGCGAGCAAGATGTGTGAGACAGGACCCACAGCTATGGTCAAGAGATACGGATGACATTCCAATCCCCAGATGACAAAGGGACTGCTGCAGAAAATACGAATAAATCCTCCAAATTTAGAGCTGCAGAGCCCAAATTTGTCATCTCTAAACACGTGACGTGGCCAAAGCAGACAATGGATAGTAATCAGTGGTCGGAAAGGAGAGCCGGTCTAAGGCAACCAGACACATACTGCAACAAGTATGCAACAAGTGTTACGCTGGACAAGAGAATATTCTGTAGAGGAGCAGCCAAATGCCTCTTCAGGAAGTCCCGCCTCCCTCCTGCCTGTATGTTGGAAGCCTGAAACTGCACCATGCCTGACACCAGTAGTTGTGACTATTCCACAGAGACTCTTTGATAAAAGGTATCCATTAAGAAAGCCATACCTCATGTACCCCTGTAGAGATGTAAATCTCTTGGAAAAGATCCCTGAAGGAATATGAAGATAAAAGAAAGAGAAGCTGGTGACTTCACAAGAGATGAGCATGGCACAGTAGGAAGAGTGGCTGAAGAAGAGAATGTATGGACCTTATAGAAACTGATGACAAAATAAGGAATTGAGTGAACATCCTTATGCAGAAATGAAGCTTGCACATGGAAGAAGCACTGCAGAAAATGCAAGCCATTTAAAATCTGTACAGATGCATTGACACAAGTAGACCAAGTAATTATAGAGGCTAGTTATACGTAGTGAATAGGCTGCAGGCGGTGCCGCCTTTATATAGTGTATGGACATCGGTATCACAATTTGAGTAAGTTCAAACCCACGAAGAAAGAAGGATTGAGAGCTGTGTGTGTCGCAGCAAAGAATTAGCTGAAGATCGTGGACTTAAAGGGTGTAGCTGTTTGGCATGGTATCAAGGCTAAAGCAGACAAGAACTGGTTATCTATTGAGTGCCAAGTTTATTAGTTCAAGACAAATGCTAGAAAATGAGCAGAATTGCAGTCTCCTGTCACATGAGCCAAAGATTGAAATGGGAGTTGGGCATGCAGACTAGAACTGTGAAAAGCATGTGCCTGCACTTTTATTCCCGAGAGAAGAGAATCTACTACAAGGCCAAGTTCAAAGACAGTCTTCATTACAGAAGATATGGGCGATGAGAGATGAATGGCTAAATGTGTGGGAATCATGTCCACTTCCCGGCACCTGGGTATGAATTTATGTGCTGCTAAGAGCCAAATGATATAGACATGGCACGAGCATGCAACTGACAATGTTCACCCCGTTGTTGAGGGGACAACCCACAGCCCTATAAAGCTCACAGGAGAGGCCCATTTCTTGATTAATGAAATCCACCAGTTCCTTTGCACCAACCAGAATGTTTGAGGGTATATACCCAATAAGACAAGGGACAACACCCACCTAAGCAGAATTAATGGAATGGTTACCTACAGTTTCGATCACTGGGCCATGGACAACTCAGTATGAAATGCTTTTTAGTCGACCTATTACTGCACAAGGACATGCCAAGCCCCCCAGAGGGTTTTAACAATAATGGGGGCTGTATCAGTGGTAATGGTGACCCCCTCATCCATTCTGACCCCTGAGGCTTTGAACATTTATAAGCCCCCAGCGACAAGCTCTGCTGTTACCAATATCACTACAATCAACACTGCCTCAACTCAATCTAACATGAAAAGAATTGGACCTGTCCTGGAACCTGTGTCAGTATTATCACGGGTCAGACCCCCGTTATCAGCCAACCTCCAAATCGGTTACCAGGGGGAGGCATAACCAGGAAAAGGCCAACTTCTAATTGCAACGACATTGAAAGCAACATCTCATGTGGTCCCATTACAGTGGTTAAGATGCTGGCATTGCCTCCAGGGCTGAACAGTACTCTAGAGCCCATGGAAGGAATGGAAATTATGGGTACGCAGGTCAAACGGAGCACAGCCTGTGAGGCCATGCTTGATAACAGGCCCTCCTCCTTTAGCATTACTCTGGAAAAGATCGAGCATAACCTGCATCTGGGAAGCTGCCTCCAGCTGGGTCTCAGCCCTTCAAGAGTTCCCACTTCATCTGTCCTATGTACATCATACATTGCTAATCCAGCTGCCAAGGAGGGTTTCATGGACTGTGGATACAAATGTAAATTCGGTCTGGTCCTGTCGAAGCTTGCAGACATTAAGAGGCTGCTCTTGGTTTTTATAGAAGTCCAGGAGAGAGGGGGAGTCACAGGGAGGGGGGCCTAACCATTAGCCTGGCAAATGTTTTGGTGGTCAGACAACAAACTGAGGAGCCAGTCCAACACAGCACAGTTGCCCACAAATACATAACGACCATCAGCAGGAGGGGGTGGGAGGCTACCCGTTGAAAAGGTGAACCTTCCATTCCCAATAGCTCAATGGCCAATCAGGTGTCCCAGGCTTTAACTCAATGTGACCCCCCTGTAAAACCAAAGAATCAACACGATCAGTTGCCCCATCAGCCTCTACCCACGCTTGGCGATACGCTAGTAAACACTAACCTAACGTCTGACAAATCTGCTGGCAGGGCTGGCACTCACAGTCATGCCCTCAAGGATACCCACTCTAGGACAAGTAGATCATGGCCTTGGGAGAGTAGAGCCCAGGGAAGCCTGCATAAATAAATGCTCACACTGGTTTCGTACCGTGCACGGCTGTTTATTTGTAACAATGGAGGCCACCCATAATTTTGCTAGACTGCATTCTCAGGCATGAAAGCGCATACAATCTCCTTCAGATATAATGTAGGGACCAGAGAGTAGCTAAAACCATCGTGGGGATGAAAATAAGATGCAACCCAATACCAAATAGCACCATTGTAATCAGCCCCTATAATTACAATAGCGCTGGCCATCCACCTGAGACAAGGCCCCATAACTCAGTGGTATTCAGATCCAACAGAACACCATTGAGGAAAAGGTGCTCAGCAACCGCAGTTGGACATGGACCTGTGGCCCTCTAATGGTTTTGAGTTTTGTGAAGTATGCATTGTTATTGTAGGTTTTTTATTCTTTTTTTGTATGCGTTAGGATGTACTTTCATTGCCCTATAGCCCGAATAAAGTTATGTCAGAATAAAGTTATTGACTGATATTTTGGGAGAAACATTTGAGTTTAGGCTCTAAAAAATGATAAAATAAATGCATTCCATGAAAATGTATGAACTCTAGGTAGACAGTAAAGGCAACATTTTTTATTTAATGAGATTTAGAGCAGAGAGCCCCCGCCTCGTTCTAACATATGTTCAATTCATGATGGCCACGGTAGTGAGTTGCATGCTGAATATAGAAATAAATTATTTTCTACCCAGGCAAAATTACTATTTCAAGCATGATGTCTGACCATAGAAAATTGTAGTGCAGGTTTGTCGAACTCCAGGCCTTGAGGGCCGGAATCATGACAGGTTTTCAGGATAGCCTTCATTAATATTCATGAGGAAATGTATGCATTCATTTAGAATCAGTGTATGCAAATTTATCTCATGAATATTTTCTTTATAACCCATTTCATTGTATTTAAATCATATAACAAAACAAAACCAAACAAGCACATTTGATTGACATAATCCAAGAGTTTCGGAAGTACAAAAAGCAAATGTGTTTGTATACCCATACGATTGGCACAATTTATCCCATGTTGCAGGTGACCCCTGCCCCGATATTAAGAAGCCTCTTCCCAGTTATGCCACATCTTCGGGAATTTGGTCGGGCATCCCCATGTAGTCTACACAATGTTTCCATATGCCGTGCAGATATCCATGTCTAATTCCCATTTACTATATCTAGGAATGCATGGCTTACCCCACAGCAATTATTTTTAAAAACAACCCAAGGAACTAGTTTTCCATATTCCCCCACAAAATCAACTTGTGCTCGGCGGGTATAGGTGTTCCCATAACCACTGCCAACATATTTAGACCCCGAAGCGGCGCATCTGTGGGCATTCTCATATACTATGAAAAAAGGTACTGTCTGATCGGTCGTATTTCAGACAGTTGAGCTGCTCGTCCACATCTAAAGACCAACCTATGCAAATAATATATCCTATGTAGTATTTTAAGTTGGATCAATGTAAATCAGGAGGAAATTGCCACCTTCCTCGGGTACATCATAGCTTCCACCCAATCATCAGGGTCTATGACCCCTGCATCCATCTCCCATCTATGCTGCAGCCCAAGAAAGTTTTGAGATGAGAATGATGATATATACTGGTACATCACAGAAGTGACCTTCATGCTTAGTGGCTCTAATAAAATGTTAGCTTCTCAGGGGGAACAGTATATCTAATTGAATTTAGCATGTTGTGCGTGGGCAATTTAAATATAGTGATATCTTTCAACTTCAGGAAGCCCCTAAGTGTGTTGTAAATCGGCGAAGGAGACAGGACCTCCCTAATCCAACACATGCTTTAGAGTAAGGATACCATGGCTAGCCCATCCCACAAACATAACAATTGTATTAATTTCGGATAGCAGTGAGTTTTGTCATAAAGGTTGGGCAAGCGCTGATCTTCCACCCCACCCGATGCCCCAAGTCACGTCTTTCCATAATCTGAAAATATGATGAGTTACATCCGGTATGGCATGATCATCTCTTTCCCTGTAAAGAGTTTGTACATGTGCAGACCCTCTCATCCATGCCTGTTTGGCCTAAATGTGGGGTAAATGAGGGTTGCCATGCAACCAATCGTTGACCACCATCATTTCACTGCTCCAGTAGTTGTGTCTCATATTCAGCAGCCCCATGTCCCCTCCCACACTGATGGTTCTAATGTAGCTAGGTTGCTTCCCATCTCATAAGAGATCTCTGAGAGCAGAGTCCACTTTGGTAAACTCTGATTTAGGAACGGAGTGGGGAGAGTTTTGAAGAACATAAAGATATGTAGGCAGCGTGAGCATCTTAAATAATGCTGCTTTCTCCATAAGTGTTATTGGCAGAGTTTGCCAGTGTTTCATGTCCTGGATAAATCGATTCATAATGGGAAAGCGGTTGCAGGAAAGAAGCCGGCTCAATCTATTCTAGCATGAATGCTCAGGTATTTGAAACCCACATGTGAAATATAAGAGGGGCAGACGGGGGGGAAAAGCCAGATCACCACCTGAGAAAAAGACTGATTTATGCCAATTAACTTTGAGTTTGCTAAACACCTCATTTTCTTGTAGTTTTTGGTTACAATGGGCCAGGAGATATTTGAGTTACCCAGAAATATCAATAGGTCATCTGCGTTGAGGGAGACTCTATCCTCATGTTCAGTGGGCCAGCGGAATCAAACCCAGGCCGGATCCGTTCAGAGTTGTGTTGCCAGTGGTTGAGTAGCTATTGCAAACATAAGGGGGAGAGTGGGCAGACCTGTCTGGTCCTCCAGTTCCAAGGGCAAAGTTCTGCACATTATCCTATTTACCTTGACCTCTGCAATAGGTGCCATGTCAATAGCCTGACCCAGCAAAGGAACAAAGGAACTGCTCTCCAAAGCCCATCCTTGTCAGCACCTCCCATAGATTTTCCAATTGGATAGAATTGAAAGCTTTTTCAAAATCCACTGCAAGGAATGCCAAGTGCTCAGAAAAAACCAAAGCACGGTCCATCATCAGATGAAGTCTGGATTTGTCTGGTAGAAAACCACATTGGTCTGGGCGTATCAATAAAGTAATCACCGGCAGCATTCGATTAGCAAGTACTTTTGCCAGGATTTTAGTCTCCCCGTTTATGAGGATAGGAGAAGCATAGATTGGGGGGCCTATCCTTCTTCAGGATGACCACAATTGTGGCCTGCCATAGGTCCAATGGTAAGGTACCAACTTCTCTTTTGTGCAGGAATAAATTAAGCAAGTGTGGAACTGCCAGGTTGCCCAATTTTTTCCACGCTTCTATCGGGTGCCTGTTGGGGCCCGGAGTTTTCGCAGGTTGAAGTTAAGAAATTGCTTTTGCAATCTCCGCCTGTGTGAGCTCATCCTCAGAGTTTATTGTCTGTTCATCAGAGAGTCTTGGAAGTGTGATATTACATAATGGGTCTCAATTCATAGGAGGTTCATGTCTCAGAGGTGTCCAAAACAGGGTTTCATATTATTGAGCCAAGCTCTCTGCAATCGTGAAGTCATCCATATGAGGTTCACCATTCTCAGCCTGCAGTTCCCTAACATATAGACTTCCCTCATCTGTCCTTTACAACCTACTCCTACTCAGCTTATCACCCTGTGCTTGTTTTTCAGTGTCAAGATAAATATTTTGAAGTGTTTCTTTGGATGTCAAAAGTAATCTATGCGTGACAGGGCAGTTAGAATGTGGAAATTCCTCTTCAAGGCTCTCGATCGCAATTTCAGCCTCCATTATCTTTTGTGTCAGGGCTGTACATTTTGCCAAAAGTAGGGACATACATTCCCCTCTTAAAACTGCTTTATATCCCTCCCAGAGTATCATTGGATTATTGACTGACAGAGTGTTTAGTGTAAAATATCCTTCAGTTTTGTCCGTCATCCCTTCCATAATCTCTGGGAAGCTGAGATAGTAGTTATTCAAACCCAGCCCATTTAGTGTTTGGTCATATTACTTTCCAATTCCATAGAAAGTGGTGAGTGGATCCTAGCCAAAGCAATTGTGTGTACCTTCTGATGTGGGACAAATAATTATCTATTCTAGACATAGATGATTGTACCCCTGAGTGGAAAGAATAACCCCTACTCTGCCCGTGAATTGTCCTCCATACATTACAAAGGTCAAGCTCTGTTGTGAAAGTTTGTAGGTTAGTGGTCACAGTGGTGTTCCTGCCCCAAAGATGAGTCTGATACATGGTTGGGTCCATGACATCATTAAAATTATCTCCCAGAATCCAAAAATTCATCCTGATGGGAACGTTACACATTTTGGATGGTATTTAGAAAGTCCATAGAAAGCAGAGGAGGGGCATATATGGAAAGGATACCAATAGTGTTCCCTTATAGCTCCCCTCTGACCAAAACAAATCTACTTTGTTGGTCTCGCTTGGTAGAAAGGACCATAAGAGGTAACCTTTTATGTATAAGGAACTAGAGGACCAGGCACCTCTTAATACGAGAACATAAGCCATTCACATTCCATGACATCAGTCTAAGTTTTCTATCTGTATGTTCAGTCCCCATCAGGTCTTAGAGAGGCAAATGCTCTGGATCTATGACCCATGGGCCCCATCAGAGTATACGTGCACTCGCCGTTTCATTTCATCGATATTGTGTTCTTTATAAAAATACAATTTGAAACCAACTTCCTCACAATCCCCCTCCCCATACTTCACCCCAACCTGAAGTACCTGTTGCCCAAACATGTGACTGATTAGTCACCGAACTAGTGTTTAAAGGAAATAATTCAGTATCGAAAAGATCACACAAAGCAAAACCAAAAAAGAACAAAAAAGTCAGACAGACTTTGTCAAGCCTGGCTCCATGCTAACGGACAATCGCTGTGACCTGTCAGATCCTCAGCTGATAGACCATTAGGTTTCCAGTGTGAGGCATCTATCAGAGAAAGAGGCATGGTAGTTGGGGTTTCGGCACAGCAGATGGTTGTGTCTGGTCGTGTGTGCCCAGACTATCACGCCCATGTCGTCTCTGACCAGAGTCTTTCCCAAGTGTGTCCCCACCCATGTCCATGCGTTTTGAGGGTCTGAGAAGGAGTGGTCCATTCCGTTATGATGAATTTTGAGGAGTGCTGGGAAGAAGACGGCGAATTTGACCCCATTCACATGCAGCCATCTTTTAATCGTGTCAAAGGATTGGCAGGTCTTCTGAACCTCCCTTGTGTATTGATATTGAAATTTTATTTGTATCGCACTCATACACAAGTGTAGCAGAGCGCGACAAGGCAAGGGAGGGGAACAAGGGAGAACAGAAACAACAATCTTACTAGCCCAGTGACATTGAGAACGTGAAAGTGCATAGGTATGGTTACAGATACAGACCACAGTGCAAGGGATGGCCCGGGGGAAGTGCGGGTGGGTGGCAGGGTGAGCAGGTACCTGGGCCCGGAAGACAGGGTAGGTGAGGTACAGAGTGCCAAGAGAGAACAGATCACCGGGGAGAGAAGGGGCGAAGGCAGAAGCAAAGAGGAAGGTCTTGCGGTGCTTCCAGAACCGGAGCTGGTTCTCCTCAAGTTTCAGAGTAACAGGGAGGCTGTAGCAGAGGGAGGCCCCAGCTGAAGACAGACACTTTAAAAAACGATTGACCATGAGGGAGTTAGAGGTAGAGTAGCTAAGAGTTCAAGAGGGGAGGAATTTATGAGTGATAGTTGAAGGTATTGTGGACACAGGCCCCAGAAAGCCTTGTGGATAATGCAGAGGGTTTTGAAGTTTAATCCTTCCATCCACTTGGAGCCAGTGGAGAGATTTCAGGGCTAGAGAGATACGATCCCTGGGCTTGAGGCCAAGGACAGGTCTTGCAGTCCTGTTCTGGATTAGTTGCAAAGGGCGGAGAGTAAAGGCAGGTAGATTTAATAAGAGACTGTTACAATAGTCCAACCTAAAGAGAACCAGGGCTCGGGAGACAGTGAGCTTCTGGGGGAAGAAGAGGAAAGGCAGAGTACCTCTGAGGAGGTGCAGTAGGAAGTTTGACTTTTTAGAGACATCAGCGATGGGGGCAGAGAAGGAAAGTGTGTAATCATAGAAGACCCTGAGGGTCTTGGCGTCACAGGTGGGAGTAGGAGGAGGGCCAATGGAGGCCAGCCAGAAAGTGAGGGGAAAGGAGGGTGAAGGTGTGCCGATGAGGAGGACCTCCGTCTTGCTGGCATTCAAGCAAAGATCATTGGCAGCACAACGGGTAATCAAAATATTTTAGCACCATCGTATGTTATAAGTCCTTTTATCTCGCCATTTGAATTATGGCATCCCAATCTAGGTAATTTAGGAGCTTGATGATCGCAGTGCGTGGTGGAGTCCTCGGAATTGGCAGGACAGTGGGAATTCTATGTGCCCTTTTGAATGAGAAGAAGTATGAGAGGTCCTTGATTTAATGAGGTCTTTTAACTAGATTCCTAGGGGGTCCTCAGATTTTTCTGGAAGGCCCAGAACAGGGGGTTATTTCTCTGAGTATCCCTCACCATCCTCGTCGGTCGACATCTTCTGAGTGACCATGGACAAACGAAGCTCCATTGCTCGAAGAGCATCTCCGGAGTTCGAGATCCGTTGTTCTGCCTCACCCAATTTGGACACAAGCTTGTGTAGTTCATGACAGAGCTTAGTCCATCAATCTTTCCCTCCATAGAGTTCCACGAGTCTGCAATGGCAATAAGCACATCAGTCAGAGAGAAAGTGGCAGGGAGGGCAACTTAGTTGAGCAGGTTTGTTGGTCACAGGGGTGTTCATTGTGTACTGATCCATTTTGTTTTGCATGCCCGATTTCTTTATTTCGTCCTTGATCATGGTGTATATCTGGAAGCGTCAGCAATAGCCCTGATTTGAAGAAGGGGTTTCCCATTCCCAGAAGTGAGTGTCAATATTGAGGTGTCAGAGAGTCATCAAATCTTGATGCATCGCAAAAGTACAATGTAATTTTGTGGGGGCTGTCGCACACTGTCTAGCGATTCACTGTATACAGGTATAGTGCCATGTGCCTGTCCTTAGGCCATGGGACAATAGGCAGTTGGGAGCCACTCTGCACAGATAGGAGTGTTTTGCGATATCCCATAGGTCGGCACGGATATGATGTATAGCCCAGTTGGTTCCAGTTTGTGCTGCCGCAGGCAGGGGGGCAGAGAGAAGAGAATAAGTACAGGGCCCCTGTTACTGTGACGACCACCGTCTGCCACACCTCTCCAATCAGTTGGTATCTTGTGAATTGTATTGCAAAGCGAAGGGATAGGGGGAGGAACAGGTCTCTGCAACGTTCAGCAGTAAGGCCCACCAGGGGGAAGCGTCAACCTCAGCGTCATCCGGGTTTAGGCGGTGAACAAAGCCCCCTAAAGAAGTTGGCAGGCGTGATGGGAGTAACACTCGGGGATCAGCGTTCCCCCAAAGTCAGCTCCAGATAGGGAGTGCTCCATTCCCCACCGAGCCCAGAGCTCCGCATGGATACAGCCGGTGGCTTCTGCCACCGGCTCAGATGCTACGGGTGTAGGGGAGCAGGCCAAGAGATGGTACAACACCCAGCAAGTGTCAGAACAGGCCGAAGGAGGGGCAGGAGAAAGTATATAAGTATGTGTATGGCCCCTTTATTGCAACTGAATCAATCTGTCGCCCATCTCCTACCTTCCAATGTTGGAGCAGCACAACAAAGTCAAATTCATGGGAGTGCGTAGACAGATTAAAATGGCCAGGCAAGTATCTCCAGCAGTGTAACAAGAGTGCAATTCTGTATCTTTCGGAGCCTGCTGGAGCTTCTGGATCCGGGATGCCGACCCAAGATGGCGGGTCTGCACTAGTGTTGTCTGCGAGTACGTGCCGCTCGTAGTGTTTTCCTGTACCGATTTAAATGTGGAAAGAAGCATAAAGGTCAGGGCACCGTCATTAGGTGGTTTAACACAGTTTTAGTCGTTGTAGCCTTCAAGACCTGGTTAAAGTACAAGAGGATATTGCAGTCCCCGACAGAGCTCAAGAAGGGCACGTCCTTAGTCGTGAATTGCTCAACAGTGCCCGCTATCTCATGAATATTAATGATGTGTATCCTCCAAATGTTTTTGGACCTAGAGCCCTGGATTTGGACACCATGTGCTATCAGGCGTTTGCCTAGACACATGTGAAGTTATATCCCTAGCTCTGGTCTTTCCACAAAAGAAATGGTAAACATACTACCTTGTGCAAACCACGCTAGGAATAGTTTCAAAATGACTATTTCGATTGCCGATTTAGGTGGCCTCACGGATCTCACTATCACTTTGTGGTCAGATCCAGAGACTCAAGTGACCTGCAGCTATTGTCATGTTATCGAATTTGTAATGGGGTGTCCCGCACATTTTCTGGGCAAACTATTACTGAATTTCGTCTGTACCTATAAAAACTTCTTCTCTTGGGCCATCACAGAGGGTCCCTTCGTTGTGACTCCGAATGACAACTCCACTCTAACCATCAACCATTATGTTTTATTCAGCTGGCAAGTACATTATTCTTTTCAACATATTTAAATCAACCATCCATTTTGTAAATGCACTGTTGAATGGCAAGTAAAATGTAACTTTAATAAAAAAGGTTTACAGTGTTTACTTCAGAAACTAATTTTGTGACTTCATTTCGCTGCAAATATTATCTAATACATACTATTATTGAGTGGAAAATCTGCCTTTGTTTTAAAACACTAAAGGATTAACCACTTCACTACATTTAGTGCACACCCATGCTTCTACTTTGCACACACCCTTGCTTCTATTTAGAAAACAACCATGCTTCTACTTAAATAGTTTACTACCATGAACAGAATTATTTGGGAAAGATAGCCTACAAAATGGCCGACCTTCGACGCCATGCTTCTTTATGCTTTTAAAAAAAACAGCTATTTAGGTGCTACAGGTATACTTTACCAAGAACTTTCAAATCTCTTGTTCAAAAGATCCACGAATTTGTGGCTAGAAACTCCAGGACCAACTATACTTTGGCTGTGGCTATAGCATAGTGAAAGAGCACCTTTCCTCCATCCTCCTATAACTGCAGTCTGCATTCAGACCCAGGGTGGGACTTGCACAGCGTGTGGTTATGGATCTTTTCTTAATAATCAGCAGTCTCTGGATAGCCTTAATCCGAGCCTGACAAGGCCTGAGGTCTGTTTAAGGACAAACAGATATATAGCTGGTACAGGTTTTAATACATAAGCAGAGCAGGGAGCAGAGAAGACGCGGGCTGGCGCAAACAAACAGCTCTTTGTCTTTACCAAGTGGTGATGTCAGTGCCAGTTTACAGAATACACATGACTGTTCTGCAGTTTATTTATTTTCCAGATTCACACCGGGAACGGTATGAACTTAATCGTCTGTAGAAGTGACGTTCACCCTCTTAACTCAGTCTGGAATTAACAAAAAAACTGCAAAATGTCATTGGTATAGACTCCTTCAGTACATATTAAGGGATAAACAAACAACAAAAATAAAAAAATAAAAGAAATCTTGATCACGCTCTTCCTATCCTGATGCTACCCTGCCTATTCTGTTTCTCTCATCAAGTGATTACAGTGAAGTTTTAAGGCACCACAACATATGTAAATGTTAAAGCCCAATTTTAAAATGACCGCAATATGAATGAGATTCACAATAAGATGTGAATCCCTCTAATGGGAATTGCACCTCCAAACTAACAGATATAAACAAGGATTGCAAAACATTCCACTACCTAAACTCATGGCTGGATGGCCCAATACGTGGCTGGGCATAAACTGCCAAATGTACTTAGAGAAGTGCATCGAAGGTCAACATGCTCATGAAAATCTTATAAAAACATACATTGACTAAACCATGGCATTCTGCAGATCTTTGTGCCATTAAAAAACAGGCCAGAAGATCAGTGAAAAGATGGCACCGTGCTGAAATATGCTTACATTACTTCACACGCAAGTGGCCTGAGACCCTATGCAGCCATTGTCATGGCCATGGCTCCCTGACTTCGAGAGCAGGTGCATTCCACTGATACTAAATCTAAAGAACTTTCTTCCATCATAACAACATTAGCCTTCCCAAGTTGTGCATTTCCTTACTTCTTCACTGCATTTAGTCATTGACTTTACCGAGTATATCATCTTAAAAATGTCATCTATTTAGGATAAGCTGCAAAAATAGATGTTATACCTGGACCTCATGGAAATGATAGGCTGGACTCGGGCGTCTCTCTCATATGAATTTCAAAAAGTGACTGACAAAAACGTTCTGCCTTTGTTGCAGTTTCTTAACCCTAAGCAGTTTAAATTAAGCAAATTCTCATCTTTGCCTGCTCATCATCTACCCATTGGTCTAACCAGAATGGTTAGACAGTTAGTAAATCTCACCCTCTGTCAAGGAGTCATGCCAGCTCCACTTAAATCAGTGTTAATTCCTCTGCTTTTGAAGAAGGTTACCTTTGATCCCACACAAATGAGTAACTTTTGCCTTATTGCTCAATCTCCTTGGATGACCGAGATTTTTTTTTAAAGTCATCACCATACAAATGAAACAATTTATAAAGCAGAATTGCATCCTGCACCTGTGACAATCTGGCTTCCATCCCAAGCCTACGACTGAATCTGCCTTGGTCTCTATATGGGATAATATTCTGGCCTACACTGATGAGCGGCAGCTCTCCGAATTGGTCATACTTGATGTTTCTTTAGTGTTTGACATTGTAGACCATGGCATTCTCTTGTCATGTTTAGAATTGTGATGGGTTTTTGGGATATCCCACATTAATATTCATGAGACGAAATGGCATGCCTTTAGAATTATTGTATGAAGTTCTATCTGTTGAATATTAATGAGGGTTTATTCTGAAAATCTGACATCTTTCCATCCCTCGAGGGCTGGAGCTGGACAAACCTGGTTTTGGAGTTTTCTTGCAGATCGATATAAAATGGTGAAGATTGGCTTCTTTTCCATCTCATCCTATAAAGTGAGGTTGTGGAGTCCCTCTGGGCTCTCCTTTGTCCCTGCTGCTTTTTAATATTTATCTTCAATATTTATTGAGTATGCTTTGGAATTTCCAATTGGGGTATCACTCTTACGCAGACAAAACCCAGATATATGTGAAAATCTCCAGTTCCACTGAAGTCCTTTGCTAACTAGTGGAAGGCCTTGTTGAGGTACGTAAGTGGATTATTTGCAATAGTCTCCAGCTTAACACGGCTAAAACAGAAGTTATGCTGCTAGATACCAAACTCATCCTTAACAATACTCAGCAATCTCCCACTACCGCCATCCTTTTCGGATTAACCACAGCTTTCTGCAGCAGGGTGAGGGATTTTGGGATGATCTGGGAACCCGATCTGTCAGTCTCAAATGAAATCAATGAAGTGGTCAGATCTGCATTCGTCCATCTTCATTTGTTCAGGGGACCCTCTCCTTTATTCCTAAAGAGTATCAGTCGTGGACAATGCTAATTGACAAGTATTTGCATAAGCTGCAAGTTATTCAAAACACTGCAATCCGGCTTGTTTTTGGACTTCCTAAAAGGTGTTCTATTGCCTCCTTTCACCTTCATTTCCACTGGCTCCCAGTCTATCAGCACGTTATCTTCAAGATCTCATATTTTATATATAAATGCACTCATGAGATGGCCCCAATGTACAACCTTAGCACAAGATCCCTTCCAAATTACTGAGTCATAAGGCTGCGGTTTGGCAAAGTTGACATGCTCCAACCCTAATATTTCTAACATTGATGGAAAAGTACCTCACAAAGTTTGTACATTGGGAGGTCTTGAATATATGCATTGAGGGAGAAATGCCCTGTAAAAGAACTGAACAAAATAAAAAAGGGGAAGGCCAGGCAAAAGCGCTGGTTCATGAGGCTGGAGTGTTAAAGTCCTGGCAAGTATAGAGGTAAGACAGAAAATCCCACTATATGTGCAATGCATTTAGAGAACAGGCTAAATACACAGCAAGCCGTAAAGTAGTTGTAGTGCAGGAACTTGCACCAATACATTCGTTTCTTAAAAGCTATATTTATAAAAAGCAAATCAAAGTAATTAGTGTTTGTTGATTGAATGAATGAAGACTTAGCCTTTTCGATGTCTGGAGGTGTAAATTCACCAAGGAATATTTGTAGCTTCCATTCAAAAGCTAAGCCTAGGTTTCTTGGTTGCAGATTGTTTATCCATTTGCTTGCACATTGTTGCAGATGAAACCCCCTATCGAGAATCTTTGGCAAGCTGTACACCGAAAACATTGGATTCTAATGCTTATTTCTTTAGAAAGCATCTCTTGACAATGTTTGGGCAAAGGTTGGATTTGATCGTCGTTAGCAATTGCTCGAAGCAGATCCAGAATGCAGTCTCTCAGAGGCCTGACTGTACTAGAAGCCATTACAGATCTTTACCATGGATACTGTACTAGAAATGCTAGTTTATGAGCAAATGGATTTTTTATTCCCCAAATTGCCATTCTACAAAGCTGTACATGGCATGCATTTTATTTTATTTTTTCAGTCTCTAAATGCTGAAGCGTTTCAAAACTGAAAAAAATACACTATTAGTACCCCGGTGTAATGGGCCAGGGTACTAATAGCAATAAGCCCCTTCCTGGGGGCCATTACCGCTTGAGATAATGCCACGGGCCTGTAACTATGGGCCCGGGGGCATTACCTGAAGTGGTAATGAACCCCAGCTCGGGGCATATTGCTTAATTACTACTGACCTTTAATAAGAAAATGACATCACCACCCCTCTATAATCAGTTATTACACAGCAGTTTGGACGGCACAATTCCTGGTGCTTGAGCCAACACAGAGCAGAATTCCAGCTGTTACTGAAGCACGAAATGCAAACCGTGACAAGCTTTTCAAATTCCTTGCTTGCAAAACAGTTTCCTGAGATGCTTTGCAGCCGGTCAGAAGGAACTGTTTATGTTAGAATGTTTATTGATGTACTGATGGAGTTTACCAATCTGCATGTTATTACTTATTTTAAAGCACAAAAGGAAAACGTTTTTTGTCGATGCATTTTTATTAAATTGCCTAAACTATTTTCTGCACAACACTAGAAGCTGCAAATAAGCTTTATTAAATACTCTCTTTTGATTATATCGGTCAGCAAATGGAAGAGCTCTTACATTAGATTAAGCAAGAGGACAGATATTAAAGAAAGGGGATGACAGTGTTTGGCCATTTATCATAAGCAATACAATCCCCCCTACCGTGCGTAAAAGGATATTGCAAGTCACCTTGGAGTACTTTGACTTTATCAAGGAACTCGTTCTTTGACCACATTCCTTTATTTGATTTCCTTGTAATTGACTTGTAATTCCCCTATAAAGTACGGTAAGGGGGACACAGTCCTATACAGTACCAAATCTAAAAACACTTTGTTCGTTGCACTGTATAGCGTTGCTTGGTTGGATGTTGAGAGAGATGTCATTTAGGTAAATAGTGTTTGTTTTTCAATTTGCATTATACTGCTCCTTGTGAAATTGAACAAATGCTATTTCAGAAAGCGTTCTACCATTGATATTGCCAAAATGTGGTGAATTTGTGTATATAATGACACTACAGCCATAGTGCCCAATATGTTATCTTTCCAAATGATGAGTTAGGTTATTTTGAAACATAGGGTCTTACTATCGGAATGCTGGTAATGATAAAACGTCGTATTTTGCATACATCCTCATTTTAAAATACAACCTAATTATGAGTTGGGCACACATGGGATATTTACTGCAAGGGGAATATAGAAAGTAATGGATGGGGTTAATTAGCCTACATATAGTCCCCTTATACAGCCGAAACACTTAACGCAGAGGTTTGAGCTCTTGGATTTGGAGATTGTTAGCCTGCAGGTGATAGAACTGTGTTGCAGTCTGTAACACTTGTAACTTGGAAGCCAAATAGTTCTGCTATCTCAGCAGACGTGCCTTGAAAATTACACAGCAAAATCCAAGAGAAAATACAACAATACATAATAATCCAGTGAAAAGAAATAGGAGTGATGGTTTAAACTGGAGGGAGTCTTATATTATGTGATCGGCATCGGCTAGAGGAGATTTAAGAGGGTCAAGTGAAGCAGCATGTTAATAAGAAGTCCGAGGGACAAATGCAATTTTCGATTGTACATAAAAAGAAAGCATTTACAATAGCACACATGTGAGTTTTAAAATGAAGATTAGTGTGCAATATAAAGCTCAAACCTTTTAAAGAAGATTGAATAATGTCTTCTGTTATTTCAACGCTCTGAGCCCTACGGGTGTGTCGTGCAATATGAGAAATACATTATAATTTTTATTAATATTAAGGTTGCGGTTTTATGGAATCAAAGGACATCCACTTCTACCATAAGCAAGACCACGCAGAGCAACAGAGGTTCAAATCCCAAATCGGCGCTTAGAAACCGAACTCTGATATGGTATTAGACGCGTTATAAAAAAAAAAATTAAATGAATTAAATAAATAAATTAAAAGCCAGAAACGAAACCTGAAGAAATAATCCAGCATCATCTGCATATTTATGCAATGTCATCTAAAAGTCATTTGTAGTGTGCTAGGTGTCACTATAGTGGTCTGCCAGGACCAAGGCCAGTCTGGAAAATGTATTGGTCCAATGTCTGGGATAACCAGACCTTGGTCAGTAGAAGTGGAAAAGAAAACAAGGAGTGGAATAAAAGTGGGTAGGGGTACCATGAGCAGAGGTTGGGAACATAAAGTGAGACATACTTCTTTTGATATAAGTTATTTATTTATTTATTTTAGTTATAGAATGCACTGAACCCTGGGGCATCAAGTCGCTGGTTACATCGGTTACAACTTACACAGCAACAAGAAAGGCAGATAAATCAAAGACAATTCCTTTAGTATTTGATGCCTCCCACCCCCATGGTCGCCTCATGGGTGACAAGCAATGTCTTCAGGTGCTTATGGAGACACATGACACGTGTGGGACCTCACAGGTGGTTGACTGAAAGAAAATTGTTGGTGTGCAAATGGTGGGGTAATTATTGGTGGGTGTTAGGTAGGTCTGTGTGCTCCTTTAAAGAACCATAAAGGTGTGCGTGGGTGAGGGTCAGCTGTACTGAAGTGGTCTTATGAGGTCTGGAAGGAAATAAGATGCAGAAATGCAAACAGAATCCCAGATCCCAAAATCAGGATGTATGGAAGACAGGACTGAGCTATGAAACCTATATGTGGCATAGCAATGGAGTCTGTTCTGTGAGATACCATTTGTAGCCTACAGTTCCTTAGAAAAGTTCAGAACCAGTCAGCTCTCTCTCGACCCGCCTGAGCTGACAAGATGATAATCAGGAATCTGCCTCAAACTGTGTACTGTGTACTGCTGAGAGTTTAAGGGGCACAAGCAAACAGGTGGATGTCTACATTATCCAGTACATGCAGAATGTCACGCCCTGCTAGTGGAGCAGGAGTCTCAGTGCAGCGCCAAGGAAGGCAGTCTGATTGATAGATCCAGAATTCGTTGCATTGGCTGAAGTAAAACAATAGTTGTATGCTGCACACTTCTCAAGGAACCTGAATACTAATAGGAGATCAGTAATGCAGTACAAACTGGCCTGGTCCAAAGGGTCCAGAGTCTCATTCTTTAATGAAGGCAAAGCCTGGCGACGTTTCAAAGAAGTGGGAAAATACATAGTGAAAATTAGGCATTTATGATGGACAGCCACTATATGGAAATGGCTTGAGCAGATAGTATAAATCGACAAGATGGCAGGTTGTCATCTTTGCAAGATTTCTCTTATGCAATTCCATAAATTGTGATCTTGTATGCCGTCTGTCCTGAAATCATCTGTCAACAGTATACATTGGGGAAATAGTAAAGTGTAAGGTTTTCATGCTTTTGGAATTGTAGCCCAGCCTATTTTATCTAACACAAGTTCATATAAAGCGAAAGGTGGAATAAAAAGGTTAAGGATTGTGAGGTAGGGGATTGTCAGGAGGGACACAGAGGAGTCCTTGATATCAACAGATGATAAAGCCATCTGATAATATGTTGAATAAAGGAGCGTGAAGGCTTGGGGTGCTTGCAAAGAGAAGGGATAGCTGTGGGAGTAGTGGCTAGACAAAGAGGAGGCTGAGAGGGTGAAGAGGGAAGGCAACTGACAAAGGGTATGAAGGAGAGACCACAATTCAAGATCACCAGAGGGAAAATACTAAAATAAGATAAACATGTCATCATTTTTAAATGTATCGTGCAGTGACATTGGTGTGTATATGTACGTGCTTTGGAAGATATTGACACACAGAAATGTATGCTTTGCAATTTGCTGACGACGAAGTTACGTTGAATGGAATAGTGCGGTATTCGGGCCTGAAACATATTCAAATGAACAGCAAGGTAAAGGGACAGGGATCAACTTTATACGTTGACTGATAATATAAAACAATACAAAACAATCGTCTGCAATAATTTAAGATGCAGGAAATCTGGTTCTGCAAATTAGCTAGCTTGGGTTTTAAGACAACCCCTTTGAGGGCATTCAAAGGTATCAATTTAGGTTAACTGGATGCATGGACCTCTCTCCTCTGGTGCTCACAGTGCCAGAGAACAGATTGTGCCTTCTTGAGTGGAAGGTCATACGATTGGGCAAAAAGGACGACTATGTGGACAAGGCAAAAGGGTACAATCTCATAAGCAATTCGAAGTGTAACCTTATGGTATTGACTGGTCTAGAAGTTGACATTAACATTGGGATAGAACAAAGTCACAATATGGCAAAAGCACAGTGGAAATTAATTTGGAGGAAATGTGTGTGGAAGAATGAAGAGTAAAGGGGGCAAATAAGGTTTTTGTGACTAAAGGTACAATGTCATTTTTAAAACAGTTTACAACCAGAGCTAAGTTGCAAATCACTATTTCATTGAAATGAAAACTATTTAGCTGGAATGTTACCATGGCAGTGAGTTGAGGAAGTAACTGATGCACCTGGAGGTTTCGAGTAACTTCAGGAAGTGCACTGTCTAGATTGTCATCTGACTAGTTCCAATGAACATTCAAATCAGCTTCATTGGGTAAGGACCATTGCAAATAAGGAAGTCAAAAGGCAACTCAGAACCTTTACCTGTTACTGGGTGTGAGCTGTGCAGTAAAGGGACATAAACAGAGCATGTAATGGAAGCTCCAGCAGATGAAGTGATGAACTGAGAAGGAGTCTGCTCTATCAGAATTGACAATCTCAGCGTTAAAATGCCTTCAGATATTCTGGGATAATTAGCCCAGACAATGGCATTCCCATCAGAAAACAGTACACAGCGTTCACACACACCGAGATAATAATGTTATCGACTGTCTGTCTTCTCCCACTGCCCAAACAAGCTTTATTTCACTGTCAGCATGCTTCTCTTCACCATATGAATCCGTGGCACCGCTTTAAGCTAAGAGATGTTGCACCCAGCTTCGTGGGGCACTTCCAGGAATCAACACTCCACCTTTTATCTTCCCCAGTGGAGTAACTTTAATGAAAATGTTGGGGGGGACATGACATCTGAAGAAAAGGTGACCCAGCCAAATGAACGGGAACACAATGGTGTGCCATGAAAGTTGGGGGGGACAAACACCCCTGTCCCCCCCTAAAATTACAACCATGATCTTCCCTGCCTGGTACCTGCCATTTCATTGTGGAGAAACTCCGACAGGATTTCAGCATCATTCTAAATGGTTATGGAGCTGCTTCAGCAGCTTTTAAGTGGTGGCCAGTGGGAGCTTTTGGGAGACATGGGATCAAGTAATGAGAGAGGTCTATGAGTTTGTGTTTTAACTATACTGTCACCTTCTTTAGACTGAAACAGATGCTTTTTGTCAGTACCTTTGAATGAGCCATCCAAATAAAAATCATTTGAAAGGTGCCAGCAAATGTTGAACCAATTTAATCTGACTAGATTTGTAGATTAGTAGTTCCTGCGCCATTCATCTCTAGAGGTTTTTCTGGTGAGGCTTTGTCCAATGGCAGACATATTGGTCTTCCATCCTTATGGTGGTGTCTATATTTCTACTTATAGATCAGATAGATTGGCAGGTTTGGGTGATTCCAAGTAGCTCTCCTTGGCAAGTTTGGGTGATTCTGAGTAGCTCTCCCTTCTTTCCCAACATGCAGGTGATGTCTGAGCGAATCGTCCTCGATAATGACTCCTTAAATTCCCCTTTTGCTCTTGTGTCCTTTCCCCTGATTTTGGATCCCATATTCTTTCTTCTAGAGTTTGTTTAGGATGCCATCTGAATCTGGTGTGTTAACAATATACTGACCTTCGCTTCCCATTCATAAACGTTGCGTGCCACACTGACGCAAAGGGCCATACAGATGGTAAAGTGTCGGTCACCACTACCCTCAAACAGAAACCATAATCCAGTGTGGTGTGACACACTACCACACAATATATCACCAAGGCCTATCAGTTTTCGTGAAGCCAGTCACATCTACTCAATATGAATGGATCATACTAGACCCAACATGCACCTAATTTACACATTGAACCACAGAGCACCTGCTCCACCCAACACCCCCAAAACATTACATGCACTTGTACAGACTTACACACACCAACCAGCTCACATGGCGCGCAATGGCAACCATTTGGAATTAAAGAACATGAGAAACGATCAGGCGCGACTTCCAGTGTCCACTCTGGCTACTGTGTCATAATTGTACCCAGACACAGACGGGAAATTAAGAAGATCTGCAAGAAGACAACCACTACAAAACATTGCTGCACAGTGATTACCTGCAGACCATATGGGGTTAAAACCTACATAAGCAGAAATACACCCAACAAAATAACAAAGTCTGGATCCCTACTGGGGTACAGTCGCAAACATGCAGACCAATGAGCCAACTATTTGTAACATATAATCATTATCAGTGTAAACATCCATAACAAAGAACACACCCTGCCTGCAACCCCTGAACTCCAAGGCTGTGCCGAAACTCACATCTAGATGGCCCACAGAAGTGTAATGTCATACCAATGCTGGTCGTGTGCCACACAAATAACAGAAACCTAACATGTCATTGTTTCAGGAATCTTTGAATGTTGAGTGCAAACGTTATCTTCTTCAGCTTGTGCCAGGGTTTTTGGATGAAGTCGCTTGACAGTTGTTGAATCCTGAAAAAGAGTTGAATAGTGTATACATATTGATTGCTGTTAAGATGGATTTCCAGAATCAACACTGTGGCCAGATTCTGAGAGGCCACTCTTTTGTGATGAACAGAGACACACACTAAGCTCTAGCCAAACTCTATCTGGGTAGCGTGATTGAACAGCAAGGCTTAGACTTTACAGGGAATGAGAGTGCTGACAGCTTCAGTTAAGCACACACAGAGCATGCTTACTAATACAAGTTAGTTTAAAAATACTGTTTTTTTTCAGGCATTTAACAAACTCTTACCAATGAAAAACCACGGTTTAGGAACACATGAAAACATTCACTACTAAAATATACATATTAACCTTGATGTGCTCTGACACTTATCTTTTAAAGTATAGTTAGTAAGTTTTAGAATTCTGTACATATACTAAAGCATGAACATATAAATGTAGGACCCGATAAGTAACAGAACAGTTAGAGTACAAATAAAGGAGTTAGAAACCTTTAAAAAATATTAGAATGAAGGAACTGTCCATATAAAGTCCTTAGCTAGCTAGAAAAGAAGGGGTCTAGTGGCCGTAGGTTCACAGCTCTCAGTAACTGCCTTTTTGGGACGCTACAAGTCTCTTTAGGGAGTTAAATAAGTGTTGGATAGAGCCAACAGGAAGAGGTTCCACAGAATAATAATTACCGGAGAAAATTCTTGCCAGACCCTCTATCAATCCAACCATTTTAAGGGAACCCAAGGAGAGGATAGCTGGCCGGAATACTACAGTTTGAGGCAAACAGTAGATAGGGCTAGGAATTAGGACTCATTCAACCCTATGTAGATGGGGAATGGGGGCAATAAAGGTATGTTTACTGACCCTGTGTCCTCCAATACGTTCCAGGTCCACCATAGTCCCTGAACAAACCTAATTGGGTTTATATGCAAAAGAACAATTAAAGACACACTGAAGAGAAATTAAATAACCCTGAAGAAGCTCACTTCTTCAGTGTTATGCACCTTCACACAAAGGAAACGTACCCAGAGTCCCCAAGTAGGCAATTGGCACAATAATCATATTTGTACTGTTATGATACAATTTTCATAACATCTATATTTACAGTGTTATGAGTATTGACTGAAGTGAATTTCTGTAGATGTGTAACCAAGGGATAACGAAAAGTTCCTAAGTAGTTGATGTAAATTATGCTTAAAATAAACTAATCAAATGGTACAGCCCATGTTTGGGGGCAGTTGTTGTCTTTGATAGAGCTATATTGTACTTATTCTTTAATTTACCTTGTATTGTTTAAATTTGGTTTTGACAAAATTGGGGAAAATGTTAGTATGATCTAGCTGTGAACTTAATTTCTCAGAATTCTTTGCTGGCACCCTGCACTGATGCTTTGCACATGCCCTACAGGCTTAATTTCTAAACTAGAGGGTAAATCCCTACTCTGTCTGGGACTGGGATTGCAAACAGATAATCAGACAAACTCTAACAGTGAAATAAGTCACTGGGCCTTATTACGAGGTTGTAGTTAGCCATGGCGCTTTTAGCGCCATGGCTGCCTACAAACTCTTTCTGACTCCGTCCTGGTGAATGGGGCAATTACCGGTCCATTCCAAGGTTTGCGGGACGGTAATTCCCCATTCACCAGGGCCATTCCCCATTCCCATTTGAGCCCCCATATGGCTCAATGGGAATGGGGAAGGTGCTAATAACGGTACCGCTATTAGCTCTAGAGTCCCTTTGTGGTTCCCGGCGTTAAGGAAGGACTCACAAAGAGAAATCGTAGTAGGGTGGTAAGGGATTACCAGCACTGGTGCCCTTACGCCGGTAATCCCTTACCGCCCACCTCGTAATGAGGCCCACTGTGTACTGTCTCCATATGTTTTCTTAATGTATATGTCACACTACTGTTAAGTAGGGCACAATATCTGATTTCATAAGTCTACGCTGGGTCAAATTGACCAACCAGTGATTTGTCTATGGTCAGAATATATTGCCTGATCTTTATTTTTGTTATTCTGTGTTGCACAATTGATTTGTTTTTGTTTTATAATTAATTTGCTGATGGATTCTAAATGATGTTGGATTCTTCATATTAATTGTAATTGTATTAGAACTTTTCTTTTTTATCATTTCTTTTACTTTCATTTCTCTCTAATAATGATGCCTTCTTTAGGTTTTTCAACTACTATCTCGTTAATCTAATAATTGTTTGTACTTAGAAATCGTCATTCGAGTATTAGTTTAATTGTGTTAACTAAAGAAATAAAATATGTTATATTTTTCCTGATGTTTAGGTTGAATGTTTTACATACAGTGTCTTGGCTCTTACATATTTGAGAGCTTCCTTGAGGACACAAGAATATATGCTGCTTAATAAACATATAATTATGGCCCCCGCTGGATAGAGAGCCTCCATTAGGTCAACATACTAGGTAACAAGAAGATGCATACAGTTAGGAGTGATTTGGTCTCCCGCTAGTACACATGGAGACAGTACACAGTGACTTATTTCACTGATAGAGCTTGTAAAAACGAATTTTTCTTGTCAGGACATTTTCTCTTGTTTGATTATCTACAGTCTTAATTGGTACATGTCAGCGCAAAGCACAGACATGAAGCGTGTTGAGCCTGTTCTGCCATGATCTGCCAATCTACCATTGTCCCTGCTCAGATATAATATGATAGATGTTCTTTAGGGAGATAAGAAAGTCTCTCCTCTACGTGTCGTTGCCCACATATTCACCAGCAGCAAGCTCGAGTGTCACTGACCCTAGCATGTTGCATGGTTATTTCTCCCATAACATAATGAAGTACTCAAGACATCAATTGTTATCCCTAAATAACAACAAAAGAAGCAGGGCTCTGTTAGACTGTAAAGATAATATCATGCTCAGAAATGTGCCAGAGATGTTGAAGCAGAACATCCTGACTCTTCTCTTTTATTGGGGCCTTGATATATTTCAGATCAATTAACGCAAACAACACTGAATTTCATGATCTAGTTGTGCATCATGATCTGGACTTTTTGTTCTCAACGGAATCTTGTCTCACAGGCGATAAAGGAGCCAAATTGCATATGTTTATTCCTGATAATTATTCTATTGTATGCATAAACAGATCTTTTAATAAAGGCAGGGGTATTTCATTTTTTTTTAAATAGCTTTGAAGTGTCTTTCATAGGCAAATCCGATTTAGAAGACGCTGCAGAATGTTTTCTATTAAAATGAAAAATAGATAAAAAGCTGACATTTAGGACCTTGCTATTCTACCATCTACCGGGTCCTGCAAAACAAAAACTGTTGTAAATAATTGTGAATCCTGGTTAAGCACAGATGTTTTAACATTTAATAATGCAATAATCCTTGGAGGATTCAATCTTTGGCTAAAGGTGATAATCGTCTGGACGCCAAGACTGCAAATCAAATATTTAATCTGCATAATTTGAGTCATCTTGCAACTATCGCTACCCACTTCAAGGGGCATTGCTTGGAGCATATATATTTTCGGGATATCATCATTGCCCCTCAAGATAACCACCAATTATAATGGACAGGTCATTTTAATACTTGACATATCATTGGGAGATGTCTACATTCCAAGCCAAACGGAAACTGTTTTTTTGAAAAAACGGATCTCTCCTCACTTTCAGGATCAACTTGAATATTTGTCAATAAACATGGGGATCGCATGTAATGAATTATGCATCCAAGTGTGCACCACATTCCATGTACTGTGTGACAAACATGCCTGATTAAAACCATTGACTCAAATCAATCCTAAAACAATGACCCTTGGTTTAACTATGATGTGAAAGCTATTAAACATGATCTAATAAAAAAGAGAACCTCTGGTAAAATAATAATAATTCTTCCTTCTTCCTAGACAAATTAAAGATACTGGTAGAAAAAACAGACGAGTCATGTTCGTTGGCAAAAATATATTTTTTAATGAAGAGATTTCTAACAGTGGTAACATCCCTAAGAGACTGTTTCAAATGATTAATTGCTTCCCCAGTTTAACTGCAGCCCGCTTTGCCATTCTGTTCTCTTATGAGCACTGCAATGATTAAACAACTACTATATGTCTATGTTCTCTGATATATAAAATAACATAACATAGTGTCTGTCGCAGAAAGTAGCATTCAGAACGCTTCTTAGGGATTGATATTTGCATCCTCCTCATATCTTCCTAAATTGAAGTTAACTAACGTCACAGTGGAGCAAATTTCTCATTTGATTAGCAATTGTTTCCATATTATTTGACATGAAGATCCTGTACCCTCAGTTGTGGCTGAAGTCTTTGTAGATTCAATCGCTTGCATTATCACCTCACTAATTATTAAATCATTTGAAGAAATCATAGTGTCTGTTCAACTGAAATCAGCTATTACCAGTCCTCTTATGATGCACATTTCTCTGGACCCTTTAAATTTGAATAATTATCGTCCGGTGGCAGGTTTGCCATGGACCTCTAGCATTTTAGAACAGGTACCCTCATATGAACTTCAATCTTTTGTTGACACTCAATTTTCTTCTTGATCATTTTGAATCAGGTTTCCATCCCTGCCTTGGGACTGGCACAGCTCTTCTAAATGCCTGGGACCTTTTTAGTTATGCTCTATGTATCAGTGGAATTTGTTACAGCATTCATAATATCCCAATACATAGACTGCAGCAATGCAACCAGATCTCCGATCACACCTTGAAATGGTTCAGTTCCTTTCTAATGGAATGGACCAGGCAGGTGACTCTAGGCCCTTTTTGTCTCCAGTTCAGCTAGTGAATTGTGGTATACCCCAAGGATCTCCCTTCTCTCCCCTTTACTCTTTAATATATTACATGGCCACGGTAGTGGCCATGTAGTTATGGTTAAGTTGCTGTTTCCATAGGAAGAGCACTTTTTGGGTGGCTTATAACTTCGCTCTCCCTGAACGGGTCCTCACCAAACTTTGCAAATAAAGTATTTGGGCCACTCTAAATTTTTTTGCAAAGTTTGGTGAGGATTCGTCCAGGGGGGGAAAAGTTATAGGGGGGTCCCAAAACTTTTTTTTTCCCATAGACTGAATGGGAAAAAACTTTGCGCACGGCTACAGCCCGAACCGCTGGACGGATTTACACCAAATTTGCGGCAGGAGCGGCTGCCTGGTCCCAAGAGCGTGTTTTTGTAAATTTGGTGTAAATCTGTCCAGTAGTTTTTTAAAAAATGACCAAAATGTAAGGCAAGAAAATTAGTGAAATCTGCGTTCGCTTCGCGGACGGACTTCCCTGTTCGCTCCGCGGACAGCACCCCGATTGGCCCATGGCCTTGCGTCATGTCCGCGGACATGCGACGTGTTCGCTGATTGGACGCCGAGGGGCATGGAGCGCATCAGATTTTCTGTGGCGCCCGCCATCTTGTATTCGCATTCGACCGCGTACAGCGCAGTGAAACGTGGATAAAAAATTGTATTTAGTGCCGTGTGTTGGTGTGTAAGAGTGTTTGGGGAGGGTGGGGGAGTATGAGATAGGTTCAATGTTTTGTTTTTTTATGTGCTAGACGTTTTTGTTGCGTTCGATTTGTCCACGGAGAACACGACTGTTCTGACATTTTGTAAATAAACTAAATGGTGGGGTGTTTAGAGGACGGAGTATGTGTCATTTTTGTTCGCAAGGAAGGTAAAAATGAGCTATGAACACTCGCGTTGTACTTAATTGTTCCTGAATACACAAACTGGGGTTGTCCTCAGGACGCTGTCCGTATTGTAATCTGTCTAGTTGAATGTGTTCTAAGAACACTCGCAGTGTCCCGAAATGGTTGCAATTACACAAAATGGGGGTTTTCTGAGAACGTTGTTTGTACTGTTCGTTGTCAGGGTGAAAGTGTTTTAAGAGCACTCCTTTTGTCCGCTAATAGTACAATTTCCTAGGGGCGTCAACCGACTTTTTGTCCACTAAAGAAACGATAAATCCGGCTGGTGTGCGCCGACATTATGTGATAATCCTATGACTGGCGCTATTGACCTGGCTGACTTGCTTTTGCGACACTAAATGATATCTCCCGCCCCTAAGCCTGATATTATCAAAGCATTCATATTCCCCGCTTCTCTCCGTGACGTTACAGGGTGCGTAATGAAACGCGCCCCATCGTCTCCAGTACTACGCGACTTTACACAGAACCCGGAAGACAACACACATTATGTCACAACACAGCGCGCCACAATTCGGAATATGAAACTGTGATTTATAAGCAAACAGCAAGATTGTAAATGTTGTAAAGTACATTTATTTGACATCAAATGTTTAGAATGTTGTCGATCAGCAAAAGTTTATTTGGAGCCACGCGTTGTTACTTTGCGGTAGATAGGCTGTTGGTTTATGATAATAGCAGTAAATGATCGCTCTGATAATCGGAAGGTTGCTCCAACAACGAGCCATTAGACCACCCTATTGGTTGTTATGTTGTTTGTAGCCGCTAGTACTGCGTAAGGGCATATTGGTCCTTGGCGATTGTCCCATAAAATGGTGAGGGTCTTGAAGTTGCATATTTGGACCTGCACCTGGCAGTTGAAGACCCCATCCGCTGGAGTCTGTAAATCGTGACATAGGCAAAATGGAGCCACATACCTGTTTTAAAAAACATAAATTAGTCTCACCAGCCGATCTTCATTAAAAATCATCATTTTATTTATTAGGGCGTAAAAATATTTGCTATCGAAGCTAGTGCAACAGAGTATGTTAATAATAAAAAAATAATATTTTCCCATTCATATAGCGCTAAGAACCGTGAGGTATCTAAGCGGTGCTTATTATTAACCACGTTGTGTGGTGCTCATTTATCGACCACGGAAGGATGAAAGGCTGAGTTTGGCCTTTAGGGATTCAAACTTGCGTTAGCAAGCTGTGCACGGATGTCAAAGCGAGCGCTGTACTCGCTGTGCCACTTGACAGGCTACAGTGAAGTGGCACAGCGAGTAGAGCGCTTGACCGCCTATAGACCGGTTAAATTATTTCTATTAACCCACCCTGTGTCGTCTGCCTTTTTCAGAGCCCTCTAAACGACAGGGGATCAATTTGGCGGTGATAGTGCGTGGTAGAAAACATTATGCCACTTTCAACGAACAAGTTCAACTTGAGCGGTCTTTAATGCTATGCTATTGTAATTATATTTGGTATAAAGTAATCTAAAGGGTTACTTACAGTACAATTGCAATTTCCATTGTCTAGGAGTGGTGCAGTCCCAAAATACGACTCCGCGTGTGCCAACGATCTTTCGCATAGTGATATAATATATAAAAGTGGTTTAGTTTCAGAAATTTAATCTTTATCTCCTCTTACGTTTTAGCAACACTCCTTCAAGAGAAGTCTTTCATCACAATCTCTGTCTGTCGAGGTCAAAACACAATACAACCTTATAGTCCGCTTCGTGAGCCTCTCCGGGGCCCGAGAAAAAAATGGAAGCAGCTGACCTTCACTCTGAACGAGCATAAATTCTTACTTTGCAACATTCTGTGTAAAGCCATCTGTAGAAGTTGTGGAAGCAGCTGACCTTCACTGTGAACGAGCATAAATTCTTACTTTGCAACATTCTGTGTAAAGCCATCTGTAGAAGTTGGTTTTTGCATGCCATGTTTGTATATTGTTTGCGTGATATTAAAAAAAGTTTGTTTAAAGGACGTTATGGTTCTAAGTACAGCCGAAAGACCCCTGAAAATCGCAAGTTATGGTAAGCTTTGAAAAATAACTGGCGCCACCACCGTGCACTGCTAAGACTAACACCCAGGACATCAAAGATGACATCACAAATGTCATTGATGAAATCACTGATGACATCACGTGTGTATGTACTTTTCATGGCATTTGTGTACTAGGGATTTTTATTATAATGTTTCGAAAAAAGTGTCAAGGATATTGCAATAAATATCATACCGTTATTAGTGCTTTGAACGATGCATTGATATAAATAGCCTTGTGTTATGGGATTCTATCTAGTATACTGAGCTACTAATGGAGAAACATAGCATTGTGTGCAGAGTACAAGATGAAAGTATAATATGTGTAATGTTAATATGTTGAATAATGAAATAATAATTGTCCTGAAATGTTCGAAAAATCACATATTGGGGTTGTTCTGAGGACGTTATTCGTATTGTGTGATTGCTTAGCTGTATGCAATGAGGGAATGGCACAGAGAGTAAAGTGGACGCCGTCCGCGGACACCGCGGCTGTTCGTGGACAGGGCGTGCTACATCCGGGTTTTTCCAGGAAATCCAACATGGAAAGAAGACTGTACGGATCAGGCAATCAGATGTCGAGGTTGTGGATTTGTGTTGAAAGAGACTGTCAGGGTAATTCATAGAATTTCACAGAAAAGTGTCGCAAGCGGCTGACGCAGAGTGTCCGCGTGCGATTGTCTGCGCCAGGCACGTGCGCTAAAACCGATTTCCGCGCACAGCGTATTCATGGATTTTAGGCTCCCAAACCAGCCGTGGCGCAGAGTATCGCAGCGACCCTGCAGCAGCGCCAGTAACGCCCCCAAGAACGCCCTCGCGCAAGGAAAAGCCATCAAAATCGCTAAATCATCGCAAAGGGCTGCGCTAACCCTGGACCAGTTTACAGGGCTGCCAAACAAGGAACGCAAAGCGGGTAACGTGCATATCAGGGGTACGCGTGAAGTTATACACGCGATTAGCCAGGGTACGTGTATTTCAGGGGTGCGCGGGAAGTTCCACACGCGAATAGCCTGGGCGCGTGTATGTCAGGGGTGCGCGGGAAGTTTTACACGCGATTTCAGCAGGGTACGTGTATTTCAGGGGTGCGCGGGAAGTTCCACACGCGAATAGCCGGGGCGCGTGTATTTCAGGGGTGCGCGGGAAGTTTAACACGCGATTTCAGCAGGGTACGTGTATTTCAGGGGTGCGCGGGAAGTTCCACACGCGAATAGCCTGGGCACGTGTATTTCAGGGGTGCGCGGGAAGTTCCACACGCGATTAGGCTGGGTGGGTCCTCACAGGTGTTCCCTGTACACCCTCGACGGCCTCTGCAGGCAGCCCACAAAACAGGGGACTACCCTGCACACCTGCTCATGTCCCCCTGCACCCCCACCCCCCAGCAGTGCAGGGGCACCCTCCACCAGGCCCCCACTCATGTCTCCCACCACCCCCACCCCCCAGCAGTGCAGGGGCACCCTCCACCAGGCCCCCACCCATGTCTCCCACCACCCCCACCCCCCAGCCACCAGGGGCAGCCTCCACCAGGCCCCCACTCATGTCTCCCACCACCCCCACCCCCCACCATCCAGGGGCACCCTCCACCAGGCCCACACTCATGTCTCCCACCACCCCCACCACCCACCATCCAGGGGCACCCTCCACCAGGCCCCCACTCATGTCTCCCACCACCCCCACCCCCCACCATCCAGGGTCACCCTCCACCAGGCCCCCACTCATGTCTCCCAGCGTGCTACGCGAATTTCAGGGGTGCGCGGGAAGTTCCACACGCGAATAGCCTGGGCGCGTGTATTTCAGGGGTGCGCGGGAAGTTTTACACGCGATTTCAGCAGGGTACATGTATTTCAGGGGTGTGCGGGAAGTTCCACACGCGAATAGCCGGGGCGCGTGTATTTCAGGGGTGCGCGGGAAGTTTAACACGCGATTTCAGCAGGGTACGTGTATTTCAGGGGTGCGCAGGAAGTTCCACACGCGAATAGCCTGGGCGCGTGTATTTCAGGGGTGGCGGGAAGTTCCACACGCGATTATGCTGGGTGGGTCCTCACAGGTGTTCCCTGTACACCCTCGACGGCCCCTGCAGGCAGCCCACAAAACAGGGGACTACCCTGCACACCTGCTCATGTCCCCCTGCACCCCCACCCCCCAGCAGTGCAGGGGCACCCTCCACCAGGCCCCCACTCATGTCTCCCACCACCCCCACCCCCCAGCATCCAGGGGCACTCTCCACCAGGCCCCCACTCATGTCTCCCACCACCCCCACCCCCCAGCAGTGCAGGGGCACCCTCCACCAGGCCCCCACCCATGTCTCCCACCACCCCCACCCCCCAGCCACCAGGGGCAGCCTCCACCAGGCCCCCACTCATGTCTCCAACCACCCCCACCCCCCACCATCCAGGGGCACCCTCCACCAGGCCCCCACTCATGTCTCCCACCACCCCCACCCCCCACCATCCAGGGGCACCCTCCACCAGGCCCCCACTCATGTCTCCCAGCGTGCTACATGAATTTCAGGGGTGCGCGGGAAGTTCCACACGCGAATAGCCTGGGCGCGTGTATTTCAGGGGTGCGCGGGAAGTTTTACACGCGATTTCAGCAGGGTCCGTGTATTTCAGGGGTGTGCGGGAAGTTCCACACGCGAATAGCCGGGGCGCGTGTATTTCAGGGGTGCGCGGGAAGTTTTACACGCGATTTCAGCAGGGTATGTGTATTTCAGGGGTGTGCGGGAAGTTCCACACGCGAATAGCCGGGGCGCGTGTATTTCAGGGGTGCGCGGGAAGTTCCACACGCGATTAGGCTGGGTGGGTCCTCACAGGTGTTCCCTGTACACCCTCGACGGCCCCTGCAGGCAGCCCACAAAACAGGGGACTACCCTGCACCCCTGCTCATGTCCCCCTGCACCTCTACCCCCCAGCAGTGCAGGGGCAGCCTCCACCAGGCCCCCACCCATGTCTCCCACCACCCCCACCCCCCAGCCACCAGGGGCAACCTCCACCAGGCCCCCACTCATGTCTACCACCACCCCCGCCCCCCAGCAGTGCAGGGGCACCCTCCACCAGGCCCCCACTCATGTCTACCACCACCCCCACCCCCCAGCAGTGCAGGGGCAGCAGGCAGTCAGGCAGCAGCAGATGGCAGGTGGGAGCGTGCTCGGGGCTCTGGGGGGCAGTAGTTGGGCCTTCCGGGCAGGAGCGTGGTATTTCTGGCCAGCTTGGTACGGAGTGATTTGGCACGTGAAAATCCTGCACGTCAGCGTGAAAACCGAGGAAAGGCCCTTAGCACGTAAGCGCGTCAGCACGCATACGCGATTCTATTGGACCAAAGGCCCTCAGCGCGTAAGCGCGTCTGTGACGTGACCCGCACGGGTGTTTCCCACACAGCACGTGATGACAGAGCACACGTGGAAAGACTGTATAAAAGGTACGCGTAGAAAGACTGTATAAAAGGTACGCGTAGAACACCATTTCCTTATACGTGCATTTCGTGGAGAGCGAGTGGGTGAATTCTGTACTTCTTGTCGTTTCACACGCGATTTACTTCACGGCGTTTCAAGTTCGTATTCCCTGTTACCTCTGACAGCTTTTTCTCTTTTTTCTCTTTTACTGGTTTACCTGGGCCTGTTCCCTCAAACAGTGTTCCCTTCTACTGTTGTCCTGTCTCCTCAGACAGCGTACAAATCTTCTTTTGGCAGGGGTGTTGCCAACCCAACGCGCTCCTTTTTCACGCTCTTTTACCTGGCAGACGGTGAGTCACGCACATATCTAACATCTGTGCTTGCCCCGTGTGTAGCCTACCGCTTCAGAGGTCATTCTAGGCTGCGTGTGACACGCATACGTTCATTCTTGTGTTACTGGGTGCCACAGCGTAGTGCAGGTTTTTCTTTCTGCACACGTGGTCTAGGAGGGGTTGCGTGCACGTCATCTCCCTTTTTTGGGGCTCCTGTGCATAGCGTGACCCGTCATCTTTCCCCAGGGGTTACAATCAGCCTTGCAAGAGCACTAGGGTACAATTACCATCTGGTACCCAACCCCTTTGACCCCCAATTACCCAGGACAATATTCTACAGCCACTCCCATACGCACATTAACATCAGTGCCATGGCTGGGAGGCGAGGATTCCGTAAGGGTGGCAAAGGTGGAAGAGCCACAAGTGGTGGCCGTGGTGGATCCGGTAGGGGACGTGGTCGTTACTTGCAGGGTGAGCCTGCCCCCCCATGTGATGGAGGACCAGTCAAGGGCACCCATAATCCCCCCCCTCCTGTTGAGGCTGATGTGGCTGACACCATGCATGCTCAGCCCTTGTTGGACCAGCCCATTGTGGCACCAGACCTGGTTGACTCCATGGCTGACTTCCAGGTCAGCAGGCCTATGACACGTGCGCTGGTGCACGTTGATGTCACCATGCCACGTGCATCTGGGGCAGCAAGGTCATCTGCTGCACCAAGTAGGCAGGGCGGAGAGGCTGCAGGGGCAGCTGCGGCTCCATCCACCCCAGCCCTCACACACCCAGCCCAGACAGTGTCGGTCCTAGTCCATGCTGCTGACATTCCCCCTGACACCATCACACTAGAGCCAATGCCTGCACCAACTCCCATGCTGAGTGTGCAATCCTACACTCCTGATACAGAGTCCACCAAGGCTCCTGTCCCTAGTGTCCAGAGCGGCGCAGGACTCTCAGGATCACCACCACCTTCCAAGCGGAAGAGGAAGAGTGCTCATCCGGCACAGGCTGATGCCCCAGACACGGCTACACAGTCCGGCCCATCCAGGAAGCCCAGATTCACGGATGACCAACTGAATGCACTTGTCGAGTATGTGTCCGCACATGACAACGAGATGGTCATTGTTGCAGGATCCAAGACCACACTTGCACAACGCCAGGCACACTGGCAGACCGTTGCGGACATCGTAAGTGCCCTTGGAATCGTGAGGCGCACAGCCAATGATTGCTATAAGCGCTGGAATGACCTAAAGCGCAGGGCAAAGAGTAAGCTGGCCTCAAGTCATGCCGCAACTCTAGTGACTGGAGGTGGGTCTCCAGTAGTAGACATGGAACTCACTCCACATGAGTCAGTCGCTGGGACCTGCGTCACGGAGGAACAGATCCAAGGCGTGGGAGATCTGGCTGATTACGAGGTATTGTCCGGTGAGTGCACATGAGGGTGTGAGGGCTTCTGTTTGTGTGACAGGTGAGAGTGTGTGCGCCTGAGTCGTATGGGTCAGCCATGTGCTTCATGCAATACATCCTGCGCAGCTGCATTTGGCCATAGCAGTATTCCTTCTGCCAACAGTAGACATCGAGCCCAACTGCACGCCAGTTGCCCTTGAAGTGTCACCTTGCCACAACATTGTTGCTTGATTTTTCATTGTTCATTTAGTCAGATTGTTTGCATTCCACCACTATTACTAGGCATGTCGCAGTCCTCTAGTCTCATGTCTGACATGGCTATGGTAAAGTGGAGTGACTTTGTTACCTGGATATCATTTGTACAAACATGTCCCTGTGCAATTGCACCATTTCGGACTGGCAGCTCCAGGTGAAGAATCTGACCTGTTTGAATTAGAAAAGCTATTACATGCGGGAACTGGACTGAATGAATAGGTGCTGCTCTCCTCTCCATCTTCACTCAATAGCAATGGTACATGCCATCTGTGTGATGGCATGTGTGTTTCACCTGCCAATCACAGGCCAATGTGTGATGCCACTGCCAGGCAGCATGCAGAAAATGTGTTCATCTTCCATCTTGGTGTCATCAGTGTGTGCCATTTGCCTGCCCTTCATACGCAGTGAGGGTGCATGCATGGGAGGGTTTTAGTCATGTGGGACATGTGTCAAACAAGTACTGGTTCTCTTGCTTCTCAGCCCTCATTGTGTGCCATGGTGCTAATGCCTGTTTCCATTTCTTTGTTTTAATGTCTTTGCAGGGGATGACGCACCTGATACTGCTGGGGTTGTGGAGATGGTGCAGACCCAGGAGGGGTCCGAGGGCCGACCAACCACCAGTGAGGGACGTGGTGTGGTGGTGGGTGAGAACCCACAAGTGCTGCAGGTCCTGCTCTCAAGGGGTGTCTCTGGCTGCACCTCCCCCGAGCTGTACTCAGGTGTTGATTCGGAGGAGACCTACGTGCCGTCGCAGGTGAGTGTTCCAGGGAGGGATTCTGTTCTGTCTCACCCACCTGCACCAGGGTCAGAACCCTCAATGGGGATGTCAGTGTTGGCAGCTATGCCTTTGGTGGTTACGGATGCAGGGTCACACTCCGCGACATCTGATCCTGTTCCTGGGCCAGCAGATCAGAGGGGGAATGCAGTCCTGCAGCCTCAGGCAGTGCCGGCACAGCAAGGCGCAGTTCGCCTTGCCCCAGACAGGTGTGGTGCCCGCCGACGTGGTGGCCGTACGCCACCTGGCAATACCGCATGGGAGCAATCCATTTACGGTATGGCAACCCAACAGGCAGCATCATCCGAGATGATGGCTCAGGCCATGGATAGGGTGTCCACTTCCATTGTCCCCCCTGAAAGGCTGATGGAGCGACTAGAGCAGGCAACCGACTCCATCTGCCAGTCACACAGGGAGGACATGTTGGGGTCCGACAGGGACAGGTGGGCGGCACTGGCGACTCTGCAGGAGGCCATCTCCATTGAGTCCCAGGGCCACAGGGAAGCCCTGAGGCAGGAGCTCCTTCACCTCAGGACGACTCTTGTTGAGCTTGAGGCTTCAACACACCAAAGGACAGAACAGCAGCTGGAGCGTCTCACCCGTACGCTCTCAGCTGAGATGCAGGCAACGAGGGCGGAGGTCCGGGCATCCCGTGAGTTGTTGCATGGGGACCTCCGCACACTCATCCTCCAGAACGAGACCTACCACACCCGCATGCTTGCAGCCATGGAGGAGCAGACTAGGGCCTTGCGTGGGCTGCCTCCCATAGTGCAACCACCTCCGGATGCAGCTGCACAGGGTGATAATAGCGACAGCAGTGATACTCCCACAATAGGGTAGCCGTGTGGGCCATGAGCTCATGGAGGTGTTTTTTTTCCCAGGATCCACGCAGGTGGGTTCTGGTGTGCATCCTGTCCTCGGACCTCCTGGGTGGCCTCCCCAACCCCCCCAGGCCCTTCAATGGCCATTTTTGATTTTTTTTTATTTTTATTTATTTTATTCCCTATTTTTTTGGGACGATTTGTTGGCTTCCGTGGTTCCTGTGGGCATACGCTGCATTGTGGCTGGGCACATGCAGGCTTGTAATGTATTTGGTTCAGATGCTTGGGTTTGAGTCACACACACCCCTCCTGCTTCCCGTTTCCATGGGCTTGCAAAGGGTGTGCCCAAGTGACAGTGAATTACACTGTGACGTTGGACTCCCATGAGCTGTGTGGGCAGTCTGTAGTCAATACTGTGTATACATTCCTAGTGCATATTGCTGTTGTGTTGTACACTGCATGTTGCATTGATGTGTAACTCATCTTCTGTGTCTACCTCCCAATTTGCAGGTCCCTTCCTCATGTCTACACAAGGACCTCTAGTCTGGAGATGTGGTCCATGTTGGCAGCAGTGCACCTACAACTCTACATGGTGCCAACACTGCACAGTTGGTAGTGGTGGGAGTGCAGGCATTTCCAGGTGGTGAGGCTACTAATATTTAACATTAGTGATGTCATGTTAATGGTAGTACGTGCTCAAGTTTGTTGTTGGTCCGGCATTACTGTGAGCATTTCAGGTGTTGCAAGTATCTAATAGGGACACTGTACATTGTGACACTAGTGTCATGTTGTGTGGATTACTTTGTTTACCTGCAAATAGCATGACATGGCACGGTGTGTGGTGTGGCGGTGCTGGGGTTGGGTTGGCTGACATGGCACTGTCCTCTTGTTGCATTTTGCAAGTGGGTATTCATTTTAGCTGCTTGAATGTGCAACTTCACAAAACTGCATTGGTGGTTTCTGTGTGGGTAGGGATGCACACATTGTGACACTTCCAGGTGAACAATCTCAGGCTGATATGGTTTTCACGGTTCTTTCTCCAGACATTCAGGCTCAGTGTCAGGTTGAGTCATCATTGATTGTCAGATGGAATGTGGCAGGGCAGTGTGCACTCCACAGGGGTGTGATTTCTATGTGAAGTAATTAGCCACTAGCTGTGTACGGGCTGCCTCCCCCGTGCCCTTTCCCCTCCCATGCGCAGCGGCTGTGCATGTGGTTGGGGATGGGGGGGCACCACCATGTCCACGGCCAGGCCCCGGCGTGTTGCAACGTTGTGCAGGACACATGCTGCCACTATGATCCTGCACACTACTGGGGGAGCGTACAACAGCTGCCCGCCAGAACGGTCAAGGGAGCAAAAGCGTGACTTCAGCACTCCGAATGTGCGCTCCACTATGCCCCGGGTTGTAATGTGGCCTGCGTTATATCTTACCTGGGGTGGCGTGGTGGGGTTCCGAATTGGCGTCATCATGTGGGGGCTGAGAGGGTAGGCACTGTCCCCTGTGGAGGTGGTGATTGGTATCATTGGTGGGGTTGTGACCTTGCTCAGTATCTGACATGCATGCATGTGCAGTGGCATTCATACTCACCAAGCAACCATGTATCGCCATGCCGCCCAGCTTCTAGGTCCCGGCTTAGGGTGGACATTCGGTAAATGAAGCTGTCGTGGGTGGACCCGGGATAGTTGGCATATACTGAGGTGATGATTCCCTTGGCATTACATACTACCTGCACGTTGATGGAATGCCAGTGCTTGGGGTTCCTATAGATGTGCTCAGATGCCCTGGGGGGACGTAGAGCCACATGGGTGCAGTCGATGGCACCTAGCACTTTGGGGAATCGTGCCACAGCGTAGAAATCCAGGGCGGCAGCATGCCTTTCTGCAGGGGTTCTGGGCAGGTATATGTGCCTGCGGACTGATGGGCGTGCAGTGATGATGTTTAAGACCTGGTGTGGGCAGCGTGACTGGGTGGCCTGTGATACACCACCCACAATGGCACTTGTCCGCTGAAATGATCCAGTGGCTAAGAAGTGCAGTACAATTAGGACCTTCTCCAGGGGGCTGAGTGCTTGGGAGCACAGGGTGGGTGATGTGAGGTCATCCTCCCACTCACTCACCAGGTCCAGTATGATGTGTGGTGGAAACCTGTACCTCCCATGCACCTGGTCATCAGGCATCCCGAAAAGGCTGGTTCTGGGTGTGAATATTCTGGCCCTGACTATCCTCCTCCTCCTCCTCCTTTGGTAGGCCACGCCCACTGCTGCTAGGAACGGTATGTTCATCCTGGGTCTGAGCTTGTTATTTTTTTAGCGCGCAAATTAATGCTTCGCGCGTGTTGTAGGCGAGCGTGTGACCCGCGCACCCCTGAAATCCAGTACCGTGTCCAATAGCGTGTGGAAATTCCCGCGCACACCGGGATACAGGTGCGCTGACGTACTTGCGTGTGTAAGTGTCCGCGCACACCTGATATACACGTACATAGGACAATTGCGTGTACGCGCACTTTTGTCCAATTACACGCGATGACACCCTGACGTGCTGTCCAATTACACGCAATGAGACTCTGCCGTGCTGTCCAATTACACGCGATGACACTCTGACGTGCAGTCTTTCCACGTGTGCTCTGTCATCATGTGCTGTGTGGGAAACACCCGTGCGGGTCACGTCACAGACGCGCTTACGCGCTGAGGGCCTTTGGTCCAATAGATTCGCGTATGCGTGCTGACGCACTTACGCGCTAAGGGCCTTTCCTCGGTTTTCACGCTGACGTGCAGGATTTTCACGTGCCAAATCACTCCGTACCAAGCTGGCCACGCGTAAGCACACGGAAGACCACGCTCCTGCCCAGAAGGCCGGACTACTGCCCCCCAGAGCCCCGAGCACGCTCCCACTTGCCATCTGCTGCTGCCTGACTGCCTGCTGCCCACGTGCACTGCCATTTGCTGCCTGCACATCAGCCAGGGGTGCTGTTGCTGTGACCACCCCTGCTGGAACCGAAGACTCCCGACTGGAATTCCATCGCTCCACAGCCCAGCCCCAGGACCCAGTTGCCCACCCACTCCTGCCTCTGGGGTTGTCATGTCGGGGCAAACACCATCTGTGACCACTGACAACCCCCGGCCAGAGAGGCAGAGGGGCACCAGCTTCAGTGCCACCGAAGTTGGTGTCCTGGTGGAGCAAGTCCTGGGGCAGTATGATGCCCTCTTCGGAAGTTCCCGCGGTGACAAGGAAGGACGGACTCGGATCTGGACTGACATCGTGACTGCCATCAACGCGGAGGGGGTGGCAGTCCGGGACTTACAACATGTCAGGAAGCGCTGGGAGGACTTCAGGTCCAGGACCCTGAACAAGGCCCGGCGCCTCTTGAAGGCAGCGGATGCCAAGGGGCGCCGGGGCTACTTGTCGGAAGAACAGATGGGGGTCCTGGTACGCATATCCCCAGCCCTCCACGTCCAGGTCCTAGAGAAGCAGACCCGTCTGGAGTCGAGCGGTGAGTGTACATGCATCCTGATTGTGAGCAATGCGTGTGGTGATTATTCGGCATTGTGCCGGTTGCACGTCTGTTTGTATGGGGTCGAGTATGGGTGGGGGTGTACAGGGCCGTGACACATGCAAGGGCTGTAATGTGTGAGACATGGATGGTGCTTGTGTGTGTGGGCTTGCATGGCAAATGCAGTTGTGCGTGCACACATGTTAGGATGAATGTGTATGTAAGTAGACATGTCCGTGATGTCAGGCATGTATGTTGTTTTCGGCTGCATGTATGAGCACTGTGTACATGTGCATGTGTGTGTATTTGTCAAGGGTGCAACAGTGATGCAACATGGATGCATGTGACAGCGGTATGTGGAAGCCTGATTGGCAGATGTGACATGGATGCCCGTCTGAACAGTGCAACACTTGGCAGAGGTGTAGACATGCATGCAAGTGTGGTGCTGTGTGTACATGTGTGGTGCATTTCCTGTGTTGCATGTGATGTCTGGCTCCCCTTTGGCTGCTGATGCTGTTGTATGTGTAGGGATGGTGGTGGCAGTTGCGATATGGCTGTGGTATGGCTTATGTGTGTGAGTTGCAATGACATGTGTGTTGGGGATTGTGATAACATGTCTGAGGTTTGCCAATGCCACTCATGTGCAACTGTCATGCGTGTATGTGTCCATTGTACAGTGCCCTGATGCCTGTGTTTTGTTTATCCCTGTCTGCAGCGTCAACTGATGAAGAGGGCGGAGAAGGTGCTGTGGAGCACAGCGCCGGGGATCCGACCGCCAGCCGGAGACGCAAGGCCCGGCTCCCCTCCCGTGTTGTCATCTCGTCGGGGAGTGAGGAGTCCGGTGCCGCGTCCCAGGCCGCAGCTGCCGGGAGGAGGTCCAAGAGGCGGAGGTTGCAGTTGGACTCCTCGGCAGCAGAAGGGGCAGCTGGGACCCCACAGGGCCCAACAGGGGAAGATGGCACGGAGTCATCCAGGTTGGTGGGGGGTTTGGTGGAGGAGGGGGCCGTGCAAGCACCAGAGACGGGGTCTGGAGGTGGGGATCCCACTGGTGCTAGTGGTGCAGTGCAGGACCAGGGACAGGAGGCAGCACAGGCGGCCGCGGAGGTGCCTGTGTGCAATCCTGTCCCCGATCCTGTCCCTGCATCATCTTGCACCAGCAGGGATGCCTACGTCCAGACCCATTTTCAGGCAGGGGATGAGCTGACGTCAACTGGCCTTCCTCTGCCTGCGGACGTGGCCATCCAGGTCCGGGTTGAGCCTGTCCTGGCTGGTGTGGCGTTGCGTCAACGGGCCATGCGAGGTGACCTGCAGTCTTTTCATGGAGAGACTGCACGTCATCTCAAATGGCTCGTTGACCACGTCAGCCTGCTGGGACAGGTCACCCAGGCCGGATTCCTCCATCTGATGGGGCTTGCTCCGACCCCCTCCTCAACTGGACCCCATACGCGCCAGTCGTCCTCTGTGCCATCTTCCCACCCATCAGTCATCTGGGTGCCCTGTGGAGCTGCCTCTGACGGTGCGGCCAGGCTGGTGGAGGAGGCATCCCTGCCACAGTCGGGAGTCGGAGGTCCAGCAGGGGTGGCCACATCAACAACTGCACCCCAGCTGGCGGAGAATGTGCAGGCAGCAGGAGGCAGTGCACGGGCAGAGGCAGAGCAGCAGCAGCAGCAACATGGTGGGAAACATGAAGGCTCGGGGCTTTCGACATCGGAGGGGCAGGCATCGGCCGGAGGGCAGGGGGACCCAGGACAGAGAGTGTCTTCCGTGTGGCAGCGGTTGGGCCACGCCTTAGGTGCGGAGCGGCGGCGGGCGGAAGAGGCGCGGCTCACAATGGTCAGGGCGGAGAACTCCATGCGGAGGGCCCTGAGGCGGGCCGAGTGCCTCGAGGCAATCCGCAGGGGGTTTGAGGAGGACACAGCGTCGTCCCTGCGGACCCTCGGGGCCATGGAACTGGACCGCCTCCGGGACATCGAACAGGAGTTCGATGATGCCCTGGCCCGGGACACCACGGAGTGAGCCGCTGGACTTGCCCGCCGCCTTTGTATATAGTTCTTTAGTTTTAGGTTTCCTTTCTTTCTTATTATGATTTGGAGTCGACGGACACTGCTCCACTTTTTGTATATAGTTGATTTTTGGGTAGGTTTTTTAGTAGGTTTCCTTTGTTCAGTTTGGCTCATGGACCCTTGGTAGTTTTTTACATAGTTCGTTATTGCATGGAGATTTTTTAAATTTTGACTTTGGGCAAATATTTTTTGGATTCTGATTTTCAGTTTTGTGTTTTTATACGGACATGCAGCTTTTTTTTCTCATTCACATTGTAGTTTATTTTCTTTCTTTAGCATTCTTTATTTTTTTCAATAGAATTTTTGTTTCCATACTTCACTGTGTGGTATCATCTCATTGGTTTCATGCATGTCATGTTGTGTGTTTTCCCTTTCAATTGCAACCATTGTGTGTGACGGACATGGGTTCATTAGCTTAATGAACATTGGGGGTGTAACATGTGATTTCCATTTCCATGAGGGTGAATGGGTTACTTGGTAGGGCATTTTGGCTGTGGTGGCTGTCCATTACGCACATGATTGGGGATTGTGAGGACCTGGAGGGGGCTGACCCTGCACTGCTGGGGGGTGGGGGTGGTGGGAGACATGAGTGGGGGCCTGGTGGAGGGTGCCCCTGCACTGCTGGGGGGTGGGGGTGGTGGTAGACATGAGTGGGGGCCTGGTGGAGGCTGCCCCTGCACTGCTGGGGGGTGGGGGTGGTGGTAGACATGAGTGGGGGCCTGGTGGAGGCTGCCCCTGGTGGCTGGGGGGCGGGGGGGGTGGGAGACATGGGTGGGGGCCTGGTGGAGGGTGACCCTGGATGCTGGGGGTGGGGGTGGTGGGAGACATGAGTGGGGGCCTGGTGGAGGCTGCCCCTGGTGGCTGGGGGGTGGGGGTGGTGGGAGACATGGGTGGGGGCCTGGTGGAGGGTGCCCCTGGTGGCTGGGGGGTGGGGGTGGTGGGAGACATGAGTGGGGGCCTGGTGGAGGCTGCCCCTGGTGGCTGGGGGGTGGGGGTGGTGGGAGGCATGGATGGGGGCCTGGTGGAGGGTGCCCCTGGATTCTGGGGGGTGGGGGTGGTGGGAGACATGAGTGGGGGCCTGGTGGAGGCTGCCCCTGGTGGCTGGGGGGTGGGGGTGGTGGGAGACATGGGTGGGGGCCTGGTGGAGGGTGCCCCTGGATGCTGGGGGGTGGGGGTGGTGGGAGACATGAGTGGGGGCCTGGTGGAGGCTGCCCCTGCACTGCTGGGGGGTGGGGGTGGTGGGAGACATGGATGGGGGCCTGGTGGAGGGTGCCCCTGGTGGCGGGGGGGTGGGGGTGATAGGGGACATGAGTGGGGGCCTGGTGGAGGCTGCCCCTGCACTGCTGGGGGGTGGGGGTGGTGGGAGACATGGATGGGGGCCTGGTGGAGGGTGCCCCTGGATGCTGGGGGGTGGGGGTGGTGGTAGACATGAGTGGGGGCCTGGTGGAGGCTGCCCCTGGTGGCTGGGGGTGGGGGTGGTGGGAGACATGGGTGGGGGCCTGGTGGAGGCTGCCCCTGGATGCTGGGGGGTGGGGGTGGTGGGAGACATGAGTGGGGGCCTGGTGGAGGCTGCCCCTGGTGGCTGGGGGGTGGGGGTGGTGGGAGACATGGGTGGGGGCCTGGTGGAGGGTGCCCCTGGTGGCTGGGGGGTGGGGGTGGTGGGAGACATGAGTGGGGGACTGGTGGAGGCTGCCCCTGGATGCTGGGGGGTGGGGGTGGTGGTAGACATGAGTGGGGGCCTGGTGGAGGCTGCCCCTGGTGGCTGGGGGGTGGGGGTGGTGGGAGACATGGGTGGGGGCCTGGTGGAGGGTGACCCTGGATGCTGGCGGGTGGGGGTGGTGGGAGACATGAGTGGGGGCCTGGTGGAGGCTGCCCCTACACTGCTGGGGGGTGGGGGTGCAGGGGGACATGAGCAGGTGTGCAGGGTAGTCCCCTGTTTTGTGGGCTGCCTGCAGGGGCAGTCGAGGGTGTACAGGGTACACCTGTGAGGACCCACCAGCCTAATAGCGTGTGGAACTTCCCGCGCACCCCTGAAATACACGCGCCCAGGCTATTCGCGTGTGGAACTTCCCGCGCACCCCTGAAATACACGCGCCCAGGCTATTCGCGTGTGGAACTTCCCGCGCACCCCTGAAATACACGTACCCTGCTGAAATCGCGTGTAAAAATTCCCGCGCACCCCTGAAATACACGTGCCCAGGCTATTCGCATGTGGAACTTCCCGCGCACCCCTGAAATACACGCGCCCAGGCTATTCGCGTGTGGAACTTCCCGCGCACCCCTGAAATACACGTACCCTGCTGAAATCGCGTGTAAAACTTCCCGCACACCCCTGTAATACACGCGCCCAGGCTATTCGCGTGTGGAACTTCCCGCGCACCCCTGAAATACACGCGCCCAGGCTATTCGCGTGTGGAACTTCCCGCGCACCCCTGAAATACACGCGCCCAGGCTATTCGCGTGTGGAACTTCCCGCACACCCCTGAAATACACGTACCCTGCTGAAATCGCGTGTAAAACTTCCCGCGCACCCCTGTAATACACGCACCCAGGCTATTCGCGTGTGGAACTTCCCGCGCACCCCTGAAATACACGCGCCCAGCCTATTCGCGTGTGGAACTTCCCGTGCACCCCTGAAATACACGCGCCCAGGCTATTCGCGTGTGGAACTTCCCGCGCACCCCTGAAATACACGCGCCCAGGCTATTCGCGTGTGGAACTTCCCGCGCACCCCTGAAATACACGCGCCCAGGCTATTCGCATGTGGAACTTCCCGCGCACCCCTGAAATACACGCGCCCAGGCTATTCGCGTGTGGAACTTCCCGCGCACCCCTGAAATACACGCGCCCAGGCTATTCGCGTGTGGAACTTCCCGCGCACCCCTGTAATACACGCGCCTAGGATATTCGCGTGTGGAACTTCCTGCGCACCCCTGAAATACACGTACCCTGGCTAATCGCGTGAAAAACTTCACGCGAACCCCTGAAATACACGTAGCCCGCTCCCCCAGGCCCGATCGCCTGAGAAACTTCACGCGAACCCCTGTAATACACGTAGCCCGCTCCCCCAGGCCCGATCGCGTGAGAAACTTCACGCGAACCCCTGTAATACACGTAGCCCGCTCCCCCAGACCAATCGCGTGAAAAACTTCACGCGAACCCCTGAAATACACGTAGCCCGCTCCCCCAGGCCCGATCGCGTGAAAAACTTCACGCGAACCCCTGTAATACACGTAGCCCGCTCCCACAGGCCCGATCGCGTGAAAAACTTCACGCGAAACCCCGTAATACACGTAGCCCGCTCCCCCAGGCCCGATCGCGTGAAAAACTTCACGCGAACCCCTGTAATACACGTAGCCCGCTCCCCCTGCCCGATCGCGTGAAAAACTTCACGCGAACCCCTGTAATACATGTACCCTGCTGAAATCGCGTGTGAGACTTCCCGCGCACCCCGGTATACACGCACACGTATTTTTTGTCAGCGGGTGTCCGTGTTTGTGGGTACCCCTTTGCACGTCATTTGTCCTGGAGGGCCACAGTATAGGACATTCATCATGGCAGTATATAGGTGCTATTTGTTGGCACACCTTTTGGCACACATTTCTTACAGCCGCAGAGACGCTACCGCCTGCTTTCTTGTGGCGGTCGTGTTTGTGCCTGTGCGCTGGTTTGAGCGTGCGCTTTTTTGCCCTATTCTATTCCATGAATACGTGTTGTAGGCGAGCGTGTGGGCGTTCCGCGCACTTGTGCCCTGTACTTCCCCCGTGACGCCCACGTTTTTGCAAGTTGTTCCCCATTCCGAGTGTTACGCCCGTGTTCCGCCTACTTTTGTTGCGTGCGCCGCGCTATGTGCGAATTTCGCTGTGGCCTGTGCGATTTTCGCTGTGACCTGGCGCACGCTGTTAGATGGCCTGTGCGCCAACGTGCGCGGCGCACTTTTTTATCGCACATCCACTGGTTTTCTTGCGCACGGACTTCCATGAATCGACGTGCGCTGCTTTTCGTGCGATTTTCGCACTTGCACTGCGATTTTCGCTATTTCACTGTGATTCGCACGTTTTTGCCCACTTGCGCCGCGCTAATTATTCCATGAATCGGCCTCTGTGTGTGTGAAGATGGCAGAAGTGGAGAAAGTCAGGATGTTGGTGCTCGGAGATATGTTTGTGCATGGTTTACAGCAGTACGCTGAATGCAGGCATGTTGCAAAGAACTTTGATGTGAAAGGAGCGGAGGTGGTGTGGAGCAGTGTGCCTGATTGCAATGTACAGGGAATTGTACAAGTTTGGGAGGATATGGCCACGATGAACAGTCCGCATGTGGTAGTTTTGCACTATGGTGCTTTTCATTTGGGCAACGTCAGTGCCCCTACTTTGTTGGTTGATTTGGAACACTTGGTTCAAGCAGTAATGAAGATCCTTCCAAATGCAAAAGTAATTTTTTCTGGATTACTACCTAGGGCAATGTGGGACAATAGTACAGTTTTTTGTCCTCAGCAAAATATTGCTAGGTGTGTCATCAACCGAGGCATGTGTGCCTTCATGCTTAGAGCTGGTATGTTCTTCTGTAACAATGAGAATATTGATGCCAGTAATGCTGTTAATTTTAAAGAAGGTGGCATTTCTTTATCTTTTACGGGAAATGCCTTTCTATTTTGGAATGTAAGGGTTGCTTTGGAGAAGGTTATGTGAAGATTTTAGGAGTAAAATAAGAAAAAAAAAACAAGAAAAAAATACAAAATAACAGGTGTCTGTCAAGCATCTGTAAAAAAAAAAAAACATGGCTCTTTTCAGAGCCAACTTCAAAGGGGAAATGGGGCACACTATTTAAATTTACATTCACCACGCTCAGATTTTCAATGTGTCCGCGGACATGGCGGTAGTCCGAAGACATGAAAATCACTACGAGGGGGTTAGTATGTTCTATGTTACATGTATATGAAGTCAGGGATATTATGGTTAAGTTGTGCGACTAAAAACCTATGAAATTCAGTGAAAAAACTTTGTTAAAGGGACGTTATGGTTAAGTTGCGCTACTAAAAACCTATGAAATTCAGTGAAAAAACTTTGTTAAAGGGACGTTATGGTTCCAAGTAAAACCGAAAAACCCTTGAAATTCGCCAGTTATGGTAAGCTAAGCAACCATAACTCGCGCCACCACCGTGCACTGCTAAGACTAACACCCAGGACATCAAAGATGACATCACAAATGTCATTGATGACATAACTGATGACATTACATGTGTATGTACTTCTCATGAAATATGTGTAGAAGGGATTCTTATTATGTTGCGAAAAAAATTTCATGAATCATTGCAAGAAATATACCCTAATAAGTGCATTGAACGATGCATTCATATAAATAGCATCCTATTATGGGGTTCTATCTAGTATACTAAGCTACTCATACAGAAACATAACATTGTGTGCAGCGTACAAGATGAAGGTATGATATTCGTAATGTTCATATGTTGAATAATGAAATGATAATTGTTTTCTTAATAGATTTTTGTGTACTGTGAAATATGTAATAAGTAGCTAATAAAACCCATGTATTACATAATTGCATTACTATAGACAAAACACAAAGACACAAGAACACATACCAATATGGGTATATACAGGGAAAGTGAAGTTAGCAAAAAAGCACAAGTAGTAGCAGAAACAATTCATAACTTAACTGATTAGTTTCATGCAAATAAATGATTGCTCTGTTTCAAAGCTGCTATTTACCCTATGTATATGTATCACTTGATGTGATTGGACCCTAAGGAAAGTAGTGTGAGTACAATGCATACAAATATGACCATATACAGGGAAAGTACAGCCATAAAAAAAACAAACAGAACTATAAGAAAGTGCTCATAAGTCTAGTGATTATCTTTATGCACAAAAAGGATTGCTGTCTTTCAAGCTTGTGTTTTCCCATATGTATATGTTTCATATGATGTGTCTGTACTCTAAGGGAATTACTGTAAGAACCTACTAGAAGGATATGTCTACAAATAAAATAAAATTCTTAGTTTCTGACTGTTACTGAAGAAAACCATGTGGCCTAGATATGTCAGCAAAAGAAAAAATAGTGAGCCAGACATGTGATGTCATCAGTGATGTCATCAATAACATTTGTGATGTCATCTTTGATGTCCTGGGTGTTAGTTTTAGCAGTGCACTGTGGTGGCGCTATGGTTGCTTAGCTTACCATAACTGGCGAATTTCAAGGGTTTTTCGGTTTTACTTGGAACCATAACGTCCCTTTAACAAAGTTTTTTCACTGAATTTCATAGGTTTTTAGTAGCGCAACTTAACCATAACGTCCCTTTAACAAAGTTTTTTCACTGATATATATATATATATATATATATATATATATATATATATATATATATATATATATATAATATAAATGTATTTAATACATATTAATCTATTGTATGACATTTTCTCTAAATACAATTTTTGTTATCATGTCTATGCAGATGATATCCAGTTCTTTTTGCAAGTAGATGATTCTAATGCTAACTTGAATATGTTGACGATCTGTCTCGCAGAGGTAGAAAACTGGATGTTGGAGCATTTCCTCCAACATAATCCTAACAAGACTGGGCCCAAAACATAAAAAACATGCCTTTTACTCCTCTATTTGATCAATAATTGTCATTATTTATTTGTTTATTTGTAATGCGCCGGCAGCCTGCAGGCTTCGGGCACAACAGTTACACAATAGTACTAACAGAAAAAATGGGACAACCAAGATCCTAGGAGGGACGGATCAAAGTTGAGCGGTCTGTTACTTGAAGAGAAGTGTCTTTAATCCTCTACGGGAAATCCCTTGTATTTTCATCCAGTCTAAGTGCTAATGGAAGGGAGTTCCAGAGTTTGGAAGTGCATACTGGAAACTATCTACCCAGTCCATGTGAGCGTAATTATCTGATTGGGGCATAATGGGTGACTACGGACTTCAGGTATGGGGGAGCTGTTCCAAAAAGGCAGCGATGCACAAGGGTGTCGGCTTTGAAGTTTATGCGTTCCCACACTGGCAACCAGTGGAGGTCCCTCCTGTGATCTCAGATCTGTGATCTGAGATATGGTCCCTTCTTGGGATTCTCTTGCAAATGCGCACTGTGCCGTTCTGTATGACTTGACATTTTTCCACGCAGGAGCTGGAGGCACTGATTAACAAGGCATTACAGTAATCTAGCCTTGAGAGTATTGTGGCTCGAGCAATGATAGTGCAGTTCTTATCACTCAAGAAAGGTTGGATGTTCTTTAATAGGCAGAGATAGTAGTTTCAGTTTCGGCCAACATGGTTAACATAGGCACCTGCATTCATAGAGGCTTCCAGAAGGATACCCAGGGTTTTCTGCACTGGAATGGCACACTTTTTAATGTTAAAGCTTTTATAGGTGGGGTTAGAATGAACGTGTCACGTGCCGAAGGTGAGGAGCTCGGTTTTGAAGCCATTTAGACACAACAAGTTTCTGGACATCCAAGACTCAATTAGATATTATGTGCCAAGGAGCTTGGCAGAGTCTAGGGCATAGTCAATGCTGACTTCGATAACTAGCTGTGTGTCGTTAGCGTAGTTTGTACACAATACGCCTGAGTCCTCAAAGAGTAAGCAAAGTGGTTTTAGGAACAGATTAAACAGCACAGGGGACAGGATGGCTCCCTGAGGTACCCCACATTGAATGAGGTCAGCTGGGGATACACCTTCTCCCCAGTGGATTCTGGACACCCGGTTAGAAAGAAATGAGCGGACAGCTCCCCTAGAGCAGTTGACCAGATGACCCAGTGTATGCAAGAGGCGGTCGTGGTCAAGCAAGTCGAAGGCTGCTGACAAATAGAGCAAGACCAGGATCCCGGCTCTTCCACTGTCCATGATCTTCAGCAAGTGGGACTGGACAATGACTAGTGCTATCTCTGTGCTCTGTGCTGGTCTAAAGCCTGATTGCCTGTTGTGGAGGAGACCATTCCATTAGACAAATGCTTGAAGTTGGGCCATGGCAGCTTTATTGAGGATTTGTAGAAGAAAGTTACAGTGTGTAATAGGCCTGAGTTTGCTCAGATCTTTGGGGTTCAGTCCAGGTTTCTTGAGTGAGAAGAGGGGTCACTGTGACTGCCTTGATAGAGTTGGGTACATGACTGTCCCGGAAGGATGCGTTCACTAGCCTTGCTAGGAACGGTGCAAAGAGCTCCTTGTGCTCCAATATACTGCATAGAGGATAGTATGCTCTTCATATCATGGTTTGATATACAAGTGTGAATTCAGGGTGTTTGCCAGCTTCAACATTAGGAGATAATGGATCCTTGATCAAGCTGGAGGTGGTCAAAGTATTTTTTATCTTGCCTGTGGCCTTTGTGACTTCTGCGTCAAAGGCAGCCTGAACCACAGCACAATCCTGGTCTGTAGGCGTGAGGGGTGTTAAGTGTGCTTTGGGTTTCTCCAGTGATCTCAAAAAGTTTTCCAGTGCTATTTGTGGCCTCTTTGTTCTGGGTATTAAAATAGTTCTTTTTAGTTTCCACTATATTAAGCTTATATGATTTTCTAAATCTTTCCAGGCATTCTTGTTTTCTTCAGATGGGCATTTTAGCCACTGTGTTTCGATCTTCCGTTTGTCTCTTTTTTTGAGCACTGAGAAATGGTGTGAACCATTTTTGGGGCCCTAGGTTGACCCTGGCCAGCTTTGATCAAAGCGGGGCTATTCTGTCTAACAGCTCCACAAAGTTGCTGGAGAAAGAAGTCACCAGATACGCAGCAGAGTCAGTGTCCGCTGTGCCGGTCATGAGTGATTCCAGGCAAGCTTGGATATCTGGGAAAGGCACCTTGCTAAAATTCCAGCTAATTACTTTTTTAGTGCTGTTTTGAATTTTTGGAGAAAGACCTTGATGCTGTAGAACTCTATGGTGTGATGACCAGATACACAGGGTGGTGCAATCAATTTATGTTGTAAGATTTCTGGTGGCAACCCAGTCCAGAATATTGTTATTGGCACTGCTGGGCTCATTATTATGCACTTGATAGTTGATATTATTCAGGGCTAATTCCAATTCTATAGCATCTTTATCAGATGGATTTCCACACCATCGGTTGAGGTCCCCTAAAAAGAGCATGGCACAGTTTGGGCCAGTAAATTTGCTCAGTAACTGAACAAATTTGTTGATAAAGCCCGACATCACAGACGGCTGACGGTAGATCAGAATGAAATTGATGCAGTTCTGATTTGTCGGGATCATCTTAATGTGCAGGATCATGCATTCTTGACCGAAAATCTAAGGTAAAAAATCTGGGCTTCTACTCATGAACTGAGTCAGGGCGTTCAAATAAATAATGTGGTAAAATCTTTTTTTGATTTTAAGTTTATCGAATAACAATAACTCTCTATGGCAATTGGCCCTTTAATCCACATGACCATTGATTACCGTAACCCTCTACATGTAGGCTTTCTGGATTTCAAAATTGAATAACTACAAAAAATCCAAAACTCTGCTATTTATCTGAATTTTCCAACTTTCATGATCCAATCATGTCTCCCTGCTTCGACAAACACTACATTGGCTTCCTGTTAGAGCTAGGATCAACTCAAGGTACTTTGCCTTACTTTTAAATGTCTTAATGGCATGGCCACCCCTTATCTTGACAAGAAAACGATCTGTCATCAACCTACTAGAGCTCCGAGCTCAAAAGAACAGATGCTGTCGGCAATTCCAAGTCTCATTTTAAATATAGAGGTGATCGAAGATTTTCAGTGGTGGCTCCTTGCCTCTGGCATAATCTCTGCATGCATATTAATTCCATAAATAATCTTTTAATGTTCCATAAAGCAATCAAAACGAGACTTTTTGGCTAATTATGGTGCCATACCCACCTCTAGACTCGTGCTCTGGTTACATGGAAGTCACTGTCCACGTCTTGATACAATTTATTATATCCGTGGCGCATTACACATCTTGGTAATGGAAATGGAAACATTCTGTTGGCCCTTCACTTGTATTTTGCAGAGTGAAAACATTTGACTCTAATGCTTATTTATTTAGAATATGTGTCTTTCCTATGTTTGGCCAAAGTCTGTTTTCATCGTCATTAGCAATTGCTCAGATGTAATCAAAATGCAATCTTTTAGAGGCCAGTCTGCGATTCATTGGAAGAAGCCATTACAGATACATTCTTTACTGCAAATACTGTACCGGTAAATACCAGTTTATTTAAAATAAATGATTTCTTTGTCCCTATGTGCCATTCTCCAACGCCATAATTGCATTTTTGCAAAATCATAGACCTTACCATTTCTTCATTTCAAATACACAGTGACATGGTGGCAACCAAGATCTGACCATTGTTTGTCATTATTCAAAAGGTTAGCGTGCCTTTTTGTAAGAAGTCACTGAGTTTCGTGAGAAACCTGAAGGTGTCTCACCCGCTAGTCCCCAGAGATCTGTCATCCATTGGAACCAGTTCCTGGGGGTAGATCTTTGGGGGAGGATCATCAGTCTTCGGTGAGTGGAAGTGCAACACCGACAGGTGAGACGCTGTAGCCCCTTCCTTATAATACCCTTTCCCCACCCTACCCCGTAGGATACTTAGAACCTCTTCCCCCCTTTTTTCCTACACAAACACTTTCTTACACCGTGAAAGACAACGGATTACACGACAGCTTCCTGACTTGTACCAACACAAGGGTCAGGCAGAGCCAGGCAATTGACAATAACTACAAACACATGACGGCCCGTTCCTTCCACACAGGGATAAAAGGCAGAGCACGAGAGCACACTCTGAGCAAGGACAAAAGCACGAGGAGGCAGCTATTCCAGGATGGCAGTTCAAACAGAGAAGAAAGGTGATGAGACCAGAAAGGACAACAAGGAGGGAAGTGCCCTTTCTGGTTTCGACCCAAGCCTATGTGAAAGTAATCATAAGACCGGGAACTACAGCTGACGTGTGGTGTAACAGATGGCAACGCTGCACACGACCCTTACACACTGATAACTGAGGCGGGGAGGCACGCTTGCTACCGTGGTAATGTCCATGACTCCAGAGACAATAAACAACAAGAAGGTCAGCACAGCAGGTGTGTCGAAGGGAGAAAAGATAGTAAACCGGATGGTGTTTTGGGCGAAGGTTGCAAACGGCAACTTGTTATGAACAAAGAACGTGTGTACTACTGAACTTTTAAAACCCAGGGAAAGTCCAGCTGCAGAGTAGTCCGGCGCCTCTTTTCCTGTGAACAATATAGTATCAAGCGGCCGTGGGAAAGGACGGCATACAGAGTTAAGGAGGTAATACGAGGGTCGAGCCAAAATCCCTTGTACAATCGAAAGTCCTTAACCCATTACCAAAGTTGAGACAGTGTGAAACAGGCGTGCGTCCGGCTGAAGGAAAACAATGAATGAACGAAAAATGTGGAAAGCCTGACTGGAGGTTTAAAAGATAGCCTGACAGGGGGCTATAAAAGCTAAGGAAACAGAATCCTGCAAAGTATTACAAATAAGTGAACTGTGTGAAACTGGCAAATGTGTATCCGACTGAGGGAAACCAAGGTTACGAAAAGGATCAGAGCCCAGTTGAGGTGGATCCACGGGTGAAAAGAAATCACCCAACAGGAAGGAACTTTTTGTTTGTTGTTTATAGTAGATCAGGCCCTCTGCAGCAAGAGACTTGGTGTAAAAGAGATTTTGCCATGAATGCCATGATAATTTGGAAACAAACTGTAAGCTCATGCTGAAGAAGCCCAGGAGTCGCTGTGCTCGAGAGTCCCACCTTATCCTGTGCTAAAAACCATGGGGAAGGGAGTCCCACCATCCTGACTTATCATTTTGTGAACACTTTTTTCTTTTCTGATGAACATTATCCCACACTGTTTTGTATCTTACCAGTAACAATTGGCATTATTTATTTTTAGTATAGGCCCTTTTTATTTGACAAAACGTCACTAGGAATGCCTTATTTTTATTTGATTGAACCATTAGGTCCTTTTTAAATGAGGAAGCACATCATTACATGTTTGGGGCTGCAGAAAAACTCACCCAGCAATAACCAGACCGACTCAGGAAGTTGGTAAATAAAACTGTTTTGTCAATTGTCTAAAACAGGCATCAACAAACATCTCACAGCATAATCTCAAAGCATCATATGAAAAAACATCCTTATATAGCAAAGATTTGTCATAAATGACGTCTTACTATATGGAAAACTAAGAAAACTCATTTGGGATTGTGATAGGGCTACGGGAACATCTAGGTATACCTTCTGTAGTGGATTGGATTGTGAATGGGTCTCTATAATCAGGTGGACAAATTATGCCCACCCCTTGGGCAAGTCATCCTCAATACTTGTTAGATGCATGACATGCCATTGGCTCTCAAACTATAGGGCTCTTTAATACATGGCCCTCTATAATTGGTTGGCCCGCTTGTACCCTTCTGGAATATTTGACTCGCTAGCAGCATGTAAGCTGGTACCCTAGGTGCTGGTGGGTGGACTTATCCACCCAATTAGCCCACCTCCATCATCACTCATGCCGTCTGCCATTCAAATTGTCTTTGAACTCGGCTTTGCAAAGTATCACTGCTCCTGAGAATAGAAGGGAGTGTGAGCACGTTCTTATCTTCAAGTCTCGATGCAGTTTGCCCATTTTCTATTTCCATCCATCCCACGTAGTAACAGGAGACTGTGTTTGAGCTCCTTTCTTTGCATTTAATGATATTAAATGAATAAAACTTGGCACTCATAGTGTGTCTGTGGCACCTTAATAGGAGCTCGCCATTGTTTCTCATGTTCTTTGTATTTCCTTGAATGCCGGGCCAGACAGCCTTCTCAATCCTTCCATGATTTACAGCTGTTTTTCTGCTGCACCACACTTTCAGCCCTTCTCTTCCATGGGTCCTGGCTTACTAAAGTTGCCACATCGTACATCCAGATTCTATAAATATATCTATATATTGGCGGCACTGCCTGCAGTCTATTCACTACATATAGCCAGCTTTCATGATTACTTAGTCTACTTGCGTTGCAGCATCTGTACAGTTTGAAAGCGACTTATATTTTCTTCAGTGTTCTTTGCACATGCAATCTTCATTTCACACATAAATGGTCACTCGATTCTTTATCTCGTCATCAGTTTCCATACGGTCTATGCATTCTCTTCTCTGATCATCCTTCTCAATGCGTCACTCTAATTTCCTGTGACGTCGCCAACCTCTTGCATTCACTGCTTCACGCTTCTTCAGGGATCTCCACTAAAGAGGCTGTCATCTCTTGGCGGGTACATCTAATAGGTAAAATAGGGGCCGTTTTTCCGGTAGAAGAACTTGACTCCTCCTCTACATGATGGTCATAGCTTGCTCCCATCTTAGATTTAGGTTTAGATTAGACATTTTTTTCACTCATTTATACAGGTTACTGAACACCCTTGAACTGTGATCAATTGTGTCTGTCTTTACTGGTGCCACTAAGAGTTCCCTACAGTTTGTGGATACATATTTCACTAGGTGAGAGTCAAACAGTGTTGTCCGGCCAATTGAAAGTTTAAGGGACATGTAAACTGTTTGATTTTGCATAAAAGAACACAAATTAACAATAGCAGACATGTGAGTTTTCAAATGCGATTAGTGTCCAATAAAAATCCCAAACATTTTAAGAAAGAAAAGAGCCAAACATGAGCCAACAAGGGACAACTGTAGAGGAAGAAGACCATCGAAAAAAACCTCTGTGATTGAAGGGTGTGATTTTATTAAGTCACAGGAAATCCACTCCTCAATTGTACTATCTTTCCCTTAAACATAAAATATCAGCGTGGAAATATTTCTTAAGAAATATTGATATTGATATTGATATTGATATTGGTATTTTATTTGTATTGCGCTCATACACATGTGTTTCAGAGCATGATGAGGCAAAGGCAGAGGAGAACAAAAACAATGATCTTACTAGGACCAGTGACATTGAGAAAGTGCAAGTGCAGGGGAGAGGGAAGAGGGAAAGTGGAGGGGGGAGGAGGGAAGTAGAAAGTGCTGAGTGCTGAATGAAAAACAACAACAAATGGTAGTGCAGCCAACAAGTAGCAAGTGCTAGGTAAAAGGTACAGACCAGGGGTGTCTGATACGTACAGGGAAAGGGTGGACTGTAGGGTTACCGATACAGACACAAAGTGCAAGGGTTACCAGGAGGCAGTGCGGGTGCATGGCAGGGTAGGCAAGTACCTGGGCCCGAAATCAGAGGGTACCCAGGTGCACGATGCCTAAGCAGAACAATCAACAGGGGAGATGAGGAAAGAAGGCAGAAGCAAAGAGGAAGTTCTTGAGGTGCTTCCGGAACCGGAGATGGTTCTCCTCAGAGTGGCAGGGAGGCTGTTCCAGAGGAAGGCCCGAGCCGAAGACAGAGAGCTTCCCCAGCACATCCCTTTGAGAAATGACTGACCGTGAGAGAGTTGGAGGCGGAGGAGCGAAGAGCTCGAGAGGGAAAATATTTGCAGAGGGAGAGTTGAAATATTTTGGACCCAAGCACCAGAAAGCCTTGTATCAGCTACCACCTTTTTGGTCTCCTGCCACCAGGGCTAGCCTGGAAAATGTATTGTGCCAATGCCTGTGATAATCAGACCTTGATCTGTGAAGGTTGTGAAGGAAGAAATAGAGGGAAAAGAAGTGGGTGGCAATTTACATGTGCAAATATCCTAGAGGGCTAGAGTTTTTGGAAAAAAACGGATATAGGAAATTCATGTTTCTGATTTAACATGTGGGATCTCATAGGTGGTGGTTGGTAAGAAAACGGTAACAGTTGTTGGCCGGGGTTTTAGACAGCTCTATATACTGCATGAGGTCTCATGAAATCTGGACGCCAGTAGCCAGGATGCATTAATAACAGGAACTGCACTTTGGGGGGCAGTTGGTGAGTGGATGCAATAGGATCTTGGACACATGGCCAAAACCCACCCACCTGCTTAGCCCTGCCCTTTGTTTCCTTTCTTAACTCTTAGATTAAGGGCGTCACTTGCCCCAGCGTCCGAAGTGAAGGGCAGATGAAGAAAAGGGACATTTCTGTTTGGAGCATTTTGGACCGTAAAACGCAGGACCAGAACTCTTTCTCCTCTAACATTGGAAAAGCTCTCTCCAATATGTGCTTCACCATTCTCTCCCAATTTCACATTGCTACCTTCATCACTCCTCTCCAACCACGGTCTCATTGGCAAAATCATGAACATTGCATCACAGCAATCTCACTCACGTCACCATAGATCCCATCAGCACTCCATAATCCACCACTACACAAAAACCGATGCTCACCAAAGTCCGCCCAAGAATTAACGATGCAGCAGACATCTCTGACCTCATCACCACTCATGACTTGGATGCCATCTTCATTACTGAAACTTGGATAACATCTACCTACACCCATATCCTAGATGTCCTCATGCCCAACGGCTACAGAATTCTATGACGAGACCATCCAAACATGAGCAGTGGGCCTCACCATCATTCAAATGGTATCATTCCATTTAACCAACTAGACATTAGCACTATTGACTCTTTCAAAAACCTTTCCTGCCACTTCATGCTCTCTTAAATGGACATATACACTTTTCACCTCATCTACAGACGACCCAAGCCCAACAAATCCTTCAACGGGGACTTCAGGGATTTTGTCATCACCATGTCTCTCACATATGCCAACATCTTCCACTGCCACTTCAACATACCTGCCACCCCAGCAACCAAATCACTGGAGGATCTCCACTTCCTACTTGACTCTCTAAACCTGACTCAGCCCATGAAAGACTCAATGCACAGGAAAGAGAATATACTCAACCTCATAATCACCACCCTGGCAATCCCATTTTGCATTTGTCACACCACACCAGTCATACAAACCCATCGGAAACCCAGCAAATAAGACTTCAGATCATACAAGAAATTCCAAGTGCAGACTGTTATGGAAGACCAAGCCAAACTCCATCTTATATGGGCTGGTCTACCTCTGATGAACTTGCATCTCCAAGAACTGAACACCACACACACAACCAACATCAACTGCCATGCCCCAGTGTAACAACACACCCTCAAGCCTAAACCTTCTGCACCCTAGTACTCAGTAACTCACCTTCAACAAATGCACCATCAGAAAATAAAAAAAAAAGACTTGCTGAAAATCCTGCAGTACATTTTAACTTGCACTGTTCAAGGAACTCTGTGCTACACGATGATGACGGATCACCATTGCCAAGGTCAACTACTACTAAACTACGATAGGCAAGGCCAACATTGAAAGCAAAGCCCTCCTCAAAGCCATCAAGCACTGCATCAACGCTCTGCCCGAGCCACACATACTGCTCTCCATTGAATAATCCACTGCCATCAACTCTTTCTTCATCAACAAGATCAGCATAATCCACCAACACATATACACCAATGCTGCAATTGACAGCACACATTCCATCTCACATAACCACAACTACCTGGATAAATGTTTGGACAATCACTGGGGAAGACCTCACTGCCTCCCAAGCATCCCCCAAGGCCACATCATAAGTGGACAACTTCCTCCATGCCTCCGTGCTCAAGAACCTAACAACCGGAGCCCCACTCCCTTAACTTCCAATCATCAACAGCTCCCTCACCCAAGGCATCTTCCCCGGGACACTCGAGAAAGGACAAATCTTCCCGGTTCTCAAGAAAGTGACCCTGGACCCTGACGACCCCAGCAATTACATCACCCATTTCTAAGCATGATCCTTGAGAAACCGTTGCCACACAACTACACCAACACACTGAGGTCAACAATCTCCTTCCTTCTTACCAATCTGGCTTCAGACTCATATGCAGCACAATGTGGCTACCATCAAGGTGATCGGTGATGCCCTTAAAATTCTTGATGAGGAGGCCATCCTTGCTGCATGGTTCTCCTTCACCTCTTAGAGCTTTTAACACAGTAGAGTACCGGAGACTCACTGACAACCTACATTGCTGCATGGGGATAAGCGGAAATGGCCCCAGCTGGTCCAAATCTTACCTTGCAAATTGCCACCAGTTCATACAAATGGATTGCTCCAGATCACCAACTCTATCCATTACCTCTGGAGTCCTGTAAGGATCCATCCTCTCTCTGGTAGCATGTAATCTTTACATGGAACATATTGGAACCCTCCATGCTCCACACAACATCCGCAGTCACCAGTACCCAGATGACACCTACCTCAACCTCAAGATATCCTTCATCAAAGGCATCCACAGTCTCAAGGCCAACCTCACATTTGTCCAGTTGTGGATGTCCATTGCTTACCTGAAACTCCACCCCTCCAAGACTGAATTCCTTCAGCTGGCCAACAACACAGAACACCCTGAGATACACTGGTGGCTCTCTTCTATTCATCCTCAGGGTTTCACACCGTTGCTGGACACCTTTGCCACCTGTGCCTAGTCCCTGCAGTTCAGAATTGACAGACACGATTCCTTCATACAACACATAGCAAGGAAGACACAAAGGACTCCTCCCAAAAAACAACTTCAGATCTGATGTTCAAGCCTTGATCCTCTCCCAACTGGATGGAGGCAATGTACTTTTGGAAGGCTTTCCTGTGATCACCCTGATACTTGTGAAATGTGTACTGCATGCTGCAGCAAAAATCATAAAAGGACTGCACAAATTCTACCACATCACCCAGAACCTCATCGAACTGCACTAGCTCCCGTTCCAAGCCCGTATCATCTACAAATCCTGCCGCAACATCTGCCAGGCTGTCACCCTGAAGTCCCCAAGCTACTTCGCTGAGAAACTCAGCATCTCTGAAGGCCTTCGATCAACCATAAGTAAGGACATGTGCAGACTTGAACTCTGTTGGTGTAGGAAGGAAACAACTCAAAGATAGGTCTTCTCTGTCTACGCCCAAGTCTCTGGAACCTCCTCGCCATTAACATCAGACTTCCACTCTTGCTTCTAGAGTTAAGGAAGGAGTTATAGACATCCTCGTCAAGGAATACCACCTCCCTAACAGCTATCAACACGCACCCTCCACGCCCCACCCTACCTGAGACAGGGTGATATGCTCCCCAGTGTCTCCTCCCTTGGTTGCTTGTAGATCCCTTGCTACCAATTTCCCACCCTCACGCTCCCACGTTAGCTCCCAGCTCCCTTGTTTATCTGCATCCCTCACTGTGTTCTTCTCTGTACAATTGCAAAGTATTCTGTTGCTTCCGATACTATGCCTGTGCTCAATGCTCAATAAATACCATAATATTAATAATGATGATTATTATTTTTGTTATTATAATAAAGCTCCATGTGGCATGGCTAGGATGCCTGAACCTGTAGACAACATTTGTACATTTAGTGTACAGTTTCTTAGGAAAGTTCAGAGCTGGTTCAGTGCTCGCTCCGACCCACGCGGGCTGACAAGATGTTGGATCTAATATGTGTCAAACTGGTTAAAAAGCTGCTGAGAGATTAAGAAGCACATGCAAACATGTATCTGCATTTTCCAAAACATGGACACTGTCTACTACTTGTATAGTATTAGATTCATACCGCACCAAGGGCGCCAGTCCAATCGATAGGTCCTGAGTAAATTGTCCCCGGTGAAGTGATAACAAAGTTGCCTTGCCACACACTTCTCATGGTGCCTGTACAGTAATAATAGAGCAGTAATCGATCATAGATTGACAATGTCAGGAGGGTCCTGAGTTGCATTCTTTAATGAAGGCAAAACCTTATGATGCTTCAGGCAAGTAGGAGAATTCAGCTTTGTTCCCCGATATGTTCGGGCTAAATGATTTGTATTGCTACCTAGTAATGAGTTATCAAATGGGAGGGACAGTGTGGTGTAATTAGCTACTTTCCCCAGAATTAGGGATACTTTATGATCTTATCATGATTTAGTTTAACACCTACTCCAGATATTATGTATCACAAGCTATTAATAAATGTTTCTCAACAAGGCTCTTCTCTTTCTTGGAGGTGATGGAAACTTAGGGGAGTGTCTGATGGCAGGCAAAGTATATGCTAAATAACAACCTTCACTCCAATCTGTATTTATATAAGTAGCATAACCAGAGTTTACAAATGAAAATGCTTTGTCAAAAGAAAAAGTAACATTGCAAATTGCAAAGGAGGCCACTAGTGCTAGTGTATCTGTATCTGTCGATAGTATCTGCACCCAGATGAGTGTGGCACAGAAGGCAGAAGAACACAGATGTATTGCAGCAGGTTTCTTCTGAAACTAATCTAGAGGGGGAACATTTGGAGGAGCTGACAATCTCATCTGCAAACATTGTCCTCAACAAGGTGTGGGTGGGGCCATTAGTTGCAGGAACTAATTTGAGATATCTGTAAATATCACCCACGTTAAAAGGTACAGGTGCCACAGGAAAGTCTGCAGCCAGGTCTTGTGGAAGATGATGGCAGACCCAGCCATCAGAAACATTTTGAATGCAGGTATACTGCCAAGCAGCACGCAGATACATGTTTTACTTTAAATTAAACTGTGTGTATTAAGACCCTCCTGTTCGTGGCAGGTCTTATTGAATACTGCAATGGTTAATGTAAAAGACAGCACTAGCAGGCACTGGACATGTATTTTGTACATAGTCATTGAAAAATTATTTCAGCTCAAAAGTTCTCAGAGCAGGATAGAAGGTACAGTTCAGGATTCAATCAGATGTCACAAGTTCTGAACAAGCTGCAATACTCAACACAGGGATAAGAGTAAGGAAAGTAACAGTGCAGACAGAAAAAAGCTGTTAATATCTGGATCAGTTAGTTGATGAACTGGATGATCATTAGAGTCTGGCATAGTTATATTTCCATACATTCGGACCAGGATAGAGACTGAGACTGTTCTCTTGCAGCGTTTAAATAAGCATTTACCAATGGTGAGACTGCACCACTTACTGAAACTGTCTGCAGAGCCTTTGCATAAACTGTCTCAATACTTGTTGTCATTTTTGATTGAGATTGACATCCCTGTTCTTCAAATAAATACAAACACTGATACAAAAATAATTGCTGCATACAGTATAGAGAGCTGGATATTAGGAACCGGTTGGTTTCCCCTTTTCATCATCAACCGGAGAATATGGCATGGATATCGTCATAGCTGGTCCAGGTGCTTCTGTCAGAGCAGGGGGATGCTGGCAGGTGGAGGCAAGAACTCACATCAGATGCTGCTAGCGCCTCAGGGATGCATTGGTGTTAAGAAGTGTTTGCAGAAGTTCACAGCAACATGTTGTAGTGCTGACTTTGTGACAGAATGCCTTCTAGTGAGGGTGGCATTGTCTGAGAATGTTTTTATTTGAATTACTAAAATGATGCAGGCTATTTGGTTTCTGAAAAGGGGGCCTAGTGATCAGAACCACCTTTCATAAACACTCCATATCAGAATGTTAGTGCACAAAAGTGCCTTTGCTGAGACAGCTTCCTCGTGCCTTCAGTACCAGCGCTGCAGTGGCACAGTGCAGGTTCAAAGGTCACACGTGCTAATCTGACTGCTGCTGGAAAACAATCGTGGAAGTACATTTGAAGTATTGTTAACTGTGGCCGTATACTACCGGAGCTCCCTTGGAAGCTGACGCCCTGTGTACCCACGCATTCAAACACGGAGGCATCAGGAAGTCTTTTTCGGATGCACAAGTGCCTGGCCTCTTCTACAGGAAGTGAAGGTATGTCCTGGAACGGTGACCTGCCCCTTGGTGTGGTGACGCCCCCCAGGCTGAAACAAATTACGCGCACCCAGCCCACCCGCGTGCGCACATCGTGGAAGTACATTTGAAGTACTGTTAACTGTGGCCGTATACTACTGGAGCTCCCTTGGAAGCTGACTCCCTGTGTACCCACGCATTCAAACACGTAGGCATCAGGAAGTCTTTTTCGGATGCACAAGTGCCTGGCCTCTTCTACAGGAAGTGAAGGTGACCGTTTACCTGCTTGGAGTTTAATCACACACGAGGATTTACGAGGCTTGTGCCACGTTATGCACAATTGCACGGGTCACGTTGTGCTAGTTGTGCTAGTGTCTTTGTTGTGCTTGACGAGCTTGCGTGCAACAGCTAACGTTGCAAATATTATAATACGCAAATCGCTAATTATGTTAATCTCCCTCCCTCTTTGAAGGTGTGTCCTGGAATGGTGAGCTGCCCTTGGTGTGGTGACGCCCCCTTGGCTGAAACAAATTACGCGCACCCAGCGCACCCGCGCGCGCACTTCATGGAAGTACATTTGAAGTACTGTTAACTGTTCACGGTGCGAGGGGCGCTGGGTGCACAAAAGGGCCAAAAACGTTGTCTAACATCCGTGGCCTCCGTACAATACCTCTGGAGCGTCTTGATATCCTATTGTAGTGTAGAAAAATAAAAAAAAAATGTATCTCCTTGTTTTTTACTCTATCCCTTGGGTCGGTTCCTATCTCTAGCCCATTGGATATAGGGCTTTTTTGTTCAATCAATCTGCTATTTTGCACTGAGGTGAGCATATGAATATCTAATGTGCTGTTTCATTATATAACTCCACTTCTTGAATTATGTCGCTGCCAAAACAGTGACACAATCAAAGTAGGCGGCAATCGAAGTGGGTTCCAAGTGGTTTTGGGCTGTTGGCCGGTGAGGCAGGGAGCACGGGCCCCTTGGCTGATTCTCAATTGAGAAATGTCTTGGTCTGGGTGGTGTTTCTGTGGGACTTTGCGCTTGCCCCTCAAAGAGCGTAGCATGCTAGGCCTAAATGGTTTCTTGCTTACATAGTGGTCACCCTTTAAAATTGTCTCCTTGCAAACCTGCAAACGCCAAAAAAACCCGAAAAAACCAACGAATGTCACTATCAAAGGAAGTCGTGAGGAGTGATGCTCCTATGCCGAGTGAAGGCACCAGCCTGGCGGCACACTGGGGTCCCGTAACTGACCAGGACCTAATAAAGCATGAGGTGGTATTTTCTTATGCGCGTGCCCAAGCACTCGCAGATGCAACAAATGGATCTCATTCCCTTGGCGCTGATCCTGCACTAAGTAAGATCTCACCCAAACCATCTCGCAAAAGCTTCCTCAGCATGCGTATGGATATCATACCTCCTGGCCCCGGGCAATCTATTGACGACACTCCCTCCTCACCGACTGACAATTCCATACTAGCCCCAGTCGTACTCGCAGCGCTCGAAAAACGTGTGCGGCTCTCAGTTGGACCTTTCACTCCAGTCACTTACCCTAGTTGCAAGAGAGCGGATGTGCATATTCATTGCAAAGATGTGGCACACATGGAGGATATAAATATCTCTCCAGCACCTCCTTTGCATGAATCTAAACCCTCCAACTTTCCTGTTTCTAGTTCTCGGCCTTCCTCTCCAACAATTTGAAATAGACCCATTGTATTCGCCTGCTAAAAAGCTGTCAAATCACCCATTGGGTTTTGACATTTTAGAACCCACTGAGGACATGCAATCCCTTGAAGCATCCTACCCCGTACTAACGAGAATACTGAATCTATTGGATCGTGGCCATGAGTACACGCATTATGAATTGAGGGACTGCAAATCAGCGTTGACAGAAATCCTATTAAAAATGAATAAATTGGAGGGTTTCATATTTGCGGACAGTCTTAGACGAGCACCAGAGGAGCAGAAACCGTTGAAAATTGACGCACCTCAAAATATCTCCGTGACTACGCAAACAGATGAACCAGCTGCCCCCCTGAATGAATCTAAAATCATGAATGTTCCCTGTGTTACTTACGCATTCCCGCAATCATTTGCGCAAACTGTGATTGCTCCAAGACCTGACACCTCCGTCCACATTCTCACGCATGCCCAACTATGTATGGAAGTTGCTTCACATGCTGAGAAGCTGGAACAGGTGCTATTTTTCTTACAACATGGCCCTGGGGAAGAGAAATCGGGGGATTCTTTTGGCTCTATGGAGGGGGGTCAGGTATTCCACCCAGACAGCCCCTCAGCACTAATCAAACTATTTGGGAACAATGACCAAATTGATTCTGTTCCTGTTAGCATTCCACCTGCAATTGCTGAAAGTCCCCCCCCCCCCTGGTAGAGCGTTCCTTTATTTCAAGGAGGGAGAAAAGACTTTTTTTCCGCGCCTTGAAAAGGAAAGCAGATCGTAAAAAAGCGACCCAAATTTCTAAATAGGAACCTGTTGTCCAAGTAAAAGCAAACGAAAAATCTAAAAATAAAATGGCAAAGAGCAATGTACCTCCACCAGCAACCGATCCAGAAATAGAGAAAATCACTGGAAATGGCATGGATCCTAGGGAAACTCTTTCTAATAAAAACCACAAAAAATTCCCACTTCAGAAGGCGCAGGCCCTTACTGATGAGAAAGCGCACTCATCGTCTCAGACCCAACTACCTGCTTTTTTCAAATCTGTTGACAATAAAATCACTCAAATAGGAAAGGTACTAGAGATAGCATCCACCAAAAGTGAGAAGGAGCTGGACACGGAGCCAGCCTATAGGGCTATCTTAGTAAACGATGACCGTCACCGGCCGCACCATCCGGGGAATCAGATCGAGTCTAGCAAAAAGCTTCCACTCATGAAAGACTTAAAGGGAGTGGGCGAAAAGCAGTGGGACTCATCTCCGGTACATTCTGGGGAGGACTTTGAAGCGACAGGGGAATTGCCCAAACAGTCCACTACGATTATAGGATGGGAAATTATCTCGGACAAGAATGGCATAAAGCGACTCAATCGATCTGCCTTTGGTCGTATTCCTGCTCTGCGCACTCTCCACACGACAGATATTGAGTGGATTACCCTGCCGCCTATTCAGAACCATCGCATGTTGTGCAAGGTGCAATCGGCCATCATTACCAACCTCCTCTTGCAATATACGGAAGAGTTGCGTTCTGTCGGCCTTATGCCGTACCCCTTCGATTCTATTGATGATGCCATCTCATTTAATGAAACTCCTTTAGTGCATACTCCCGAACATCTGCCAAATTTAGCCTCTGGTGTTGCACAGTGTGGAGTAAATGCAGAAGTCATTGCCCAATTAGTAGATTTATCCAATGCTAGCAAGGACTGGTCATGGTTAGCCGCCCTACACAACACTCTAAACCCTGCTGTGAATAATATTCCCCACTAAACAGACATCTTCCTTATCCATTCTGTCTTGGAACTCGTGTGGTTTTAACAATTTAAAGCAGTGGTTTAGTAATGTACACGTAGGTATGGAATGTGAGATTATGTTATGCCAGAAAACTATGTGCGACAACAAATTATTGTTCCCTGGATACACTGTCATACAAACAAAAGCGAAACGAGGCACATGTGGTAGGCCGTACGGTGGACTAGCAATATGCTTAAACACCAACCTAAATGCACTTGTGTTAGATGTCTATAACGCAATTGCAATGTTGGCCGTACTGATCTTGCTTAAGGTTAAACAGTCAACTCCATTTCTTATTGTATGTATATATCACAATCCTGTAACTCTCAACCTAACATTTGCCTTTCAAGAGTTGGATAACCTATTTGACGAAGTTTTATCAGTGCATCCTACTTGTGATATCATATTAGGAGTGGATTTCAATGCGTATTGTATGAAAATAAATGCTAATCTCGTGAATTGTGGGGCTACTCAGCAAGCGGGACACAGAGGTTGTTTGTGGAAAGAATACTTGGAATCCTGGGAACTAGATATTCTCCCTTTTGAAACAAGTGATGGGTGTTTTACTTGGAGGAGAGGTGGCAGTTCAACTTGTATTGACTATTTTGCAATATCTCGGGGCTTGCAGTCGCTCTCAAATAACATCAAAATCTTTGATCCTGGCTATAGTGACCATTACATGATTCATTTGAACCTGCAGTTAGATGTGACATTATTAGTCAAGGACCAGCACCAAGGGCTGCTAGAAGGGGATCGACCTGGTTTATCAATTCGATGGGCAACCAGACTTTGTGATAAGGTAAATTACATGGGGCCTCATTACGACCCTTGCGGAAATGGAAAAATGATGGCGGAAATGCAATACCGCCATCGAACACCGCTCGTTGCGATCATGACCCGTCACCGTAAAGTACGATGCCATTAGCGACACCGCAGTGAACGGCAACGCTAACTGCACCAAGTACGCGCACGCGCGCCTTGCAAAACCGGAATCACCGCCATGGCGCAACGGTACGCGAATTCTGACCCTAGCGGACATGTACTGAACGCCATCAAGCACGTCGTAAAGTACCATTCCGCCATGGCGAGAAATACGGCAACGCGAAACAACCGTAAATGGCCCACTGAGTGCCTGTACTCCACTCCCTGGCCTCATTGCACAACTCCTGGCAGGCGCAATGTACTCACACTATGCAACCAGTGAAATCCACAATTCACCCATGCATGCCAACGTAGAAAAGCATGCAGGGGCTCAAAGCGCCCCGTGAGTGGGCATCCATGTACGGCATGTCACCATAGCCGTACTGACGCAGCACAGGCATGTGAAGGTACAATACATCAAAATGAAAATCAAGAACACATGACACAAAACAACAGTAGTCCCCCATCGCTTGCCACCAGCGCAAGGCAACATCCAAAACAGCATCCTGAGGGGGATTGCACCAGCCCTGTACTCATGCCAGTAAACAAACCAACCATCAGCAGAAGCATGTACCACACAAGTCGGCAGAGTGACTGAGCAGCCAGGCTCATCCCAAGAGGGGCCGATGGGAGCTGCAGGGCACAGATGGCATCAATACAGAAGCTATTCCAATGGACATGACCCCAGTCCCCCTCCAACAAACGCACGCAAACACAGTCACCTGTGACCAGCCACATTCTGAACAACCCATCATTCCACCAATCGACCTGGCTGACAGGCACCAGTCGGCCAAAAGCCAATCCCCCGCCCCTGAACAGCACATCATGTAAACAGTCACAATGGCAGCCCCTATCCGTGACCATACTGTGCTACGTAGGCAAACGCGGCCAGTACTGTACCACACAACTCAACTCAGAAGGCGGAACACAATGCAGATCATCACGCAATACATACCGCCACAAAGCGAAAATCGCCACATCACCTGCAAAGAACAACGCAACACGACAAATATCGGAATACAATTTAAATGCACATCCAAATGACAAAGGCCCCACAGCAATTTGCAAAATACCACCAAAACAACCATCATCACCGAGGGCTGCATCTGCAATAATTGACCGGCTTCCACTTGTGTGACGCCCTGTACCATCATGGCACACAGGGCCTACATCAACGTTCCAAAAGGCAACATGGAAGCGGCAAGAACCGCAGGTCCGTCCCATGAGGCAGGCACTAGTCGAGCTGAAAGGCCGAAATGTTGCACCTAGCCACCAGTACAGCATAAGGGCATGTGGCCCATTGGCGATCGTCCCATATGATCGAAATGGTGCTCCACTGATTCACCCGAAGCTGCAGGAGTCGAGAGTAAAAACCATCTGGAGGAGTGGCGTAGAGATGGCATCTGCAATAGGGCAGGAGATACCTGTCACCCAAAAGAAACACAAATCAACCGATTGCATTACGGGACTCATGATGCATTACAATCTTCATTCAACACACCAAATCCACACCCATATGCATGCTAGCCCACTCCAAAGGAATATACACACCCCTAAATCAGTATCGAATCATAACGAAACCAATCGAGCTAAATACACCATTGTCAACGTCGGTTACTGTGCATGCGTCCGTCAAGATAGAACCCATGACATGGGATTAGTAACGTGCCTAGACACAAGTGTATGAAGGCGCGTCGAGACAGGGAGGATCCGACAAGGGCAGATAGACGTATGTCCCACTATGGCAGCCTTGCATCACATAACGCAGGGGAAGGGGAGTGAATCAAAAAACCCATGTACATGGCAGACCCTAAACGGAATCATCAGTCCATGCATCCACACATCATTCCCTCATCCCGCAATGAAAACGCATGAATATTCACTCACATAATATGTGAAACTTCCATCGCGTCTGTGCGTAATTCAGTCCGCAAAAACCACTGTGCCCCTGGCCGGATCTGTAGTGTTGTGAAGCAAGATGGATTTGGGAACGTCCTGCCTTATCGTCCACTACGCTATTGCGCATCCCATTCAATTCATATCATTCATTGCCTGCTCGTTATGGGCCATGTCCCAAGGACATTCTACAATAGAACGTTACATTTCCAGCCAGACCTGTGGGCGTATCCTCGCCGCTACTTCAAAACCCAAAATGCTGGCCTTCGAATTCCTCACTTGCAACATTACGTCGAAAAGGCTTCTGTGAACGCTTGCATTCACAATTACATCAATGTAGTGCGGCTGTGTGTCATGATGCTAACTGGCTGCAATCACAAATGGCACGCCACGCCCGTCGGTGAAGTACGTTACTGTGCTGCATGAGGGTCGGCCATCGATCGAGCCCTACATACCACTGACTCTTCGCAGGTATGTAAGCGGCTGCAATCATAGCATGTGTAACAATGGGAGCATAGCATGAAGATCAGTCAAAGTACATCACACTGCCATCGGGATTTGATACATGATTCAAATCCCAAGATGCCATGCGGCCAAATGCAGCCTTACGTGCGGGACGTGCTCGGCCAGAAGGGATTGCATCTGCCACAGATTCATTCAATCAGCACAGGTGGAGGCCATACAGGCCGACAGCACATATATTGCAGACCCAAACCGCTCCCACAACCACTCCCACTCCAAAATGCTACCGGCAGGACTAGCGATGTTGGGCCTGGGGTACCAGATAGCACTGCAAGTGCTACAACTACAAGAAGACGACGAACAACAACAGGTACAACAACCGGGCGCACAGGGGAGACGGAGGAGAAGGAGGAGGAGGAGGGCAAGGCAGGGTCAGCAAGGCCCACAAGCACTGCCACTACCACCACGCAGGCGGCCCGCAATCCCACGCCTCCGAGCCGATCCGTTCAACCTCACTGCTGAGCAGATCCACACCCTCTACCGTTTGGACCGGGACACCATAATCGCCATTGTGGACATGACACATGCTGACCTCGTGAGCATGATAGATAGCCCAACCGCCATCCCACCCCTACTGAAGGTGGTGTCTGCACTCCACTTCCTGGCCACAGGCACCTACCAGCACACAGTGGGACAGTTGCATGGCATTTCACAGCCACTGTTCTCACGGACACTCTTCCAAGTGCACGATGCCCTCCTGAAGCACGCCGACGACCACATCACACTACCACGCACGTACCAGGAGATTACCAACGCTAAAGTGGGATTCCATGCACTTGGCGGCATCCCGGGTTGCATTGGTGCCATCGACTGCACCCATGTTGAATTGGTTGTCCCACATGCCATGGAGGTCCAGTACCGCAACCGGAAACAATTTCATTCAATCAATGTGCAAATGGTGTGTGACTCCAACAAGATATTTACGCATTGTTGTGCCAGATTTCCAGGATCTACCCATGATTCTATGGTCCTGAGGAACACAAGAATACCACGCTACATGGAGCGACACGCAGGGCACAGATCCTGGCTACTCGGTGAGTCTCATTCCATGCATGACATCGTGGCCCATTTGATGCGTCAATGACCTTGCAGGGGGGGGGGGGGCTACTTAGCACTATCATTCCACTGACACCCTTTATTCGTCTCATACAGGTGATGCCGGGTATCCACTGAAGAGATGGCTCCTTACACCAATCCGGAACCCACAGAACGAGCATGAGGAGGACTACAACCATGCCCACTCACGTACCCGTGTGGTCATTGAACAGGCATTCGGCCTACTGAAGGCTCGTTTCCGCAGCCTCAGCAGGTCTGGCGGGGCACTCATGTACAGCCATGAGAAGGTTTCTAAGATGGTCATGGCATGTGTCATGCTGCACAACATGTGCATACGTAGGAATGTGCCCATGCCCCCTGACGCTGTACTGCATGCACCTGAAGATGATGATGATGATGAGGGTGGGGATGTGGAGGCACCTCAAGGAGTCCATGAGGCACAGGATGTACGTGCAATCCGACAGAGCATCATAGATGCATGCTTCTAGCAACCACGCATGGTGCCTATTACACGGAAAGGGGACCTGTGGCACTGTGTGTGTGTAGTACAGGCACATTGTGGACTGTACGCCTATGAAGGCCTCGTACGCAAATATCAATGTCCACACATGTCATTGGATGATAATGAGGTGCTGTATTGTTAATGTGATTTGATTTATACACCCTATGGACCCGCCACCCAGTGAAGCCCAACACACCCCCTCCACCCTACTCCCTCCCCCCCCAACACCAGTGTCCGAATATGCATGCTGTCCGTGGGTAGACGCTATTGCAAGCCCCCTCTACGGGTATCAGGGGCACCCCTGCCCGTGGAGCGCAGGTTCCTGCCAGATCTGCGTTGGGGGCTGCCCTGGACGGAACTTGCCACGGATGATGTCTCTGCCTGCTCGCGTCCATGCATGTCTCTGAGGGTTTGTGAGAGCTCCGAGAGCACACGGCGCACAGCAGCAAGTTCAGCACAAACGTCTTTGGACGTCGCATGCAGTTCCCCCCTCAGGCTCTCGGTGCTTTTCTCCATTTGTGCTCTCAGGCTCTCGGTGCTTCTCTCCATTTCTCCCCTGAGGCTCTCACTACTTTTCTCTATTTGTGCCCTGAGTGTCTCGGTGGATGTTTCCATGGCTGCCCTGGAACCCCCGCATTCATTTGCATGGTCCTTGAGTAGCGTGGACGCTTCCTGCTGTTGCTCGATCAGCAGGTCGAGGGACTGTTGCCTCTGCTGGGCCATGGACATTTGCGGTGGTGTGACAGGGGGGCTGCTCAACACATGTTGCCTTGGCACAGGACTTGTGGGGGTTGGCCAGTCGTCGTCTTCAGGGTGCCCCTGCGTGGTTTCGTCATGGTGTAGGGGATGGAACATGCAGGGGGATTGGGAAAGGTCATGGATGGTACCTACGTCGCCAGCACTGTTTTCCGTGTCGGAGCATGCTGGCATGACAGCTGTGTCACCTATGGTGCTGCTACCACCAGAGGCAGTGCCATCAGATACGTTCTTGGGGGGGACCTGTGGTGCTGGGGTTGTGGACTTGCTGGCTGCTGGGGTGCCTGTTGCAGTCCCCTCCAGTGTGCTGCCACTTGATTCCTGCTGCTGCCGTGTCTTGATCCTTGCACCTGAGGTGGAGGCTCTTGGGACGTTGGTCCTGGCCCTCTTTGCAGGCGTGCTGGTAGGGGTGTCCTGCAGCTCGTCGTTGGTATCGGACCCTGTGGTGGAGTAAAGAGGGGCGAGCGTTAGTTATGGGTCTGTCGGATTTGGAATGGCAACGTATCAAATGCATTGGGGTGGTACATGAGGCTGATTTGGGACTGGGCCTTGGAGGTGGTCTCATTTTCGTGTGGATTGAGGATGCATTCATTTGGCTGCCTGCAGTTAGGGGGTGCATGCTGCACATGTAGGGGTTGTTTATGGCTTCTTGATTGATTTGTTTGTTCATTCTGACTTTTAGAGGGCGCTGTCAGGGCAAAGTATGTATTGCACTATGGGGTCACATGGTACTGCACATGTTCGTGGTTTGTGGATTTCGCATTGTTTCTCTTGGCCGACCTACCTGATTCTCCGGATGTCGGCACTCCTTTCTCCATCCCTCCGACTCCCTCTATGCTCTCCATTCCTATGGTGGAGGCGCAGATTTCCTCCCAGGGGGTCAACTTGATGGGCGACTCTGAACCCCCCCCGGTAGCTGTGGCGATGTTCCTGTTCGCAGAAAGTATGCTGCGTACGCGGATCCGCAGGTCGTCCCACCGCTTGCGACATTGCTGTGGCGTGCGGGGTGTTGTCCCCACCGCACTTACGCGCTGTGCCACCAGGGCCCATATGGCCTTCTTGTTGGCAAGGGCCGTCCTGGTCATTTGACTGGAGAAGACGACGGCGGCATTTTCCTGGAGGGTCTCGGTGAGCACGGTCAGTTCCTCTCGGGAGAAGTGTACCTGCCGCTTGCGGTCACACGCTTTCTTGGCTACCTTTCCCATATTTATTTTTTTGACTGGGGTTGCTAACGGGTTGGGATGTGTGTCAGGGTCGGATTTTTATGGTTGTGTTGGGATTCGGATTTTATAGTTGTGCGGCGTGCTGTTTCCCGTTCCGGCCACATGCTTTTACTTCCGTTTCCGTATATTTACGGTGGCCGTAATTTGCGGTGCACGCTCGTTACGGTGACCGCTCATTACGGTGACCGCTAAGATGGGTGGCGGTATTGCACCTGGTGCAGCGTACGGCGGCGGTAAGGGCCGTTTTGGGGTCATTTCCGCCATCGCAGCCTTTCGGATTCCACCATGGCGTAATGCTCGTGCCCGATGGGTCGTGATTGGCCGCACTTTGCTCCTTCGTGCAATGGCGGAAACGCTATTTACGCTGTTGCGGTCCGGTCAGTCAATTTCCGCCAGGGTCGTAATGAGGCCCATGATCTCTGCACGCCTCATATTCTATTACAGCTCGCACCATCATAGAATATCCCCAAATCTAGAACCTGATGGTTTATCCAGAATAATAACTTGGGTAATAAACTCGTTGCAGTCAAATAGTCTGCATCCGCCCGTAGGTTACACCACTCTAAATTCCAACTTTATTCTTGAAGCCAAAAGATCTAAGAATGCGGCTCTTCGTGAAATTCGTAGAACTTCTCCCACGTGGGGGGTTTTACTGTTGGGGAAAAAAAAGGGTCTTGAACATCTATCGAAACAAATGCAGAGATCATAAGTACTTCATTCTTAATCAGGTAAATCAGAAAATGTTTGGTACTCTCTGCCACAGGGATAGACGATCCAAATGGGCTTTGCTCAGGGTGGGAACTACTGCACTCCCCACTGACCAGTCTTCCATGATCTCTGCACAGGTCTGGAAGACCTTCTTTGAAAATAAATTTGCCCTCCCCGCAGCCTTTGTAAAAATCGAGTATAAATGGACCAGCCTAGCCGTTGCATCTTTCCCGTTATGGGAAATGTCTAGTATAGAGACTACGATTAACAGTTTAAAATACTCGAAAGCAGCGAGCCCCGATGGAATTCCACCTTGTGTACTCAAACGGAATCCAGCTATGTGGGCTCAGATATTTAAGAAACTTTTTGATAATATTCTAGTAAGCGCTGACACCCCCCCTTCTTGGCTCAACTCCATCATTGTGCTAATATATAAAAAGGGAGTAAGGTCTGAGCCAGGTAATTTTCGACCGATTGCGCTAATTGATAATGCTCTGAATGTTTTTGCTAGCCTGCTTTAGGGTGAATTACAAGCAGTTATTGGCCAGCTTAGGATTTTGTCCAGATATCAAATTGGATTCCGGGCAAGGATGGTTACTCCCCTTAATGCAACAATTATGGCGCACTTACTAGCGAAAACCAAAAAACGGGATTCTGGTCCACTTTACATGGCTTCAATATACCTTACTTCCATCTTTGACTGTGTCATACATGCACTACTTTGGAAAAAAATGGCCGCCATGAATATACCTGAGTATATAATACAGTTGATATCTAAGCTTCACGCAAATACCACCTACTTGGTAAGAGTAAACAAAGAAGGTGCAACAACATATCCAATAAAGATCGATGTTGGTGTAAAGCAAGGATGCAACCTAGCGGCCACGCTATTTAATCTCTACTTATGTGGTATTAATGACATTTCGAACAAAGAGATTTCTTATCCGGCAAGGCTTGGCCATTTAAAAATGCAATGGCTAGCCTTTGCCGATGATATAATAATCTTCGATCGTACGCCCAAAGGCCTGCAAATTAAATTAGACTTGTTTACCTCCTATTGTCAGACCCACGACTTAAAATGCAATGTGGAAAATCTCACATTGTTGTATTTAGGAATTTTAAGAGGTAAAACATCACCCGCAACTGGAGAATCGGGAACTATCCTATAATCATAGTGCCTGCCATCCGCTATCTTGGTTACACAATATCTGATTCCAATTCCTTGGTAATGTGGAAGGAGATATTACAAAAGAAAGCGGCTCCCCTGTCCAGCCAAATGCGGATGGTTTACGTAAAGTTCTGCAAATTCTCACTGTTGCCATTACTGCAATTCTACATCTTGAAAGTGGAATCTGTGCTCCTGTTCGCATTGGATATGTGCCTTGTGAATATTAACAGCTATCTTGACCAACTACAAGGGCTCATATGGAAGGGCGCTTTGCGGTTGGCCCAATCCACTCCTAATGCGATAATAAGGCAGGAACTTGGTCTAACTGCTTTGTCCGCACGTCGGAACTGGCGCCTAGTCTCTAACTTTGCCAGAATGCTACATCCTCCAGATAATTGTCTGTACGAAGATCTAGGACAACTAATGGTCGCCTCTGAATGATCCTCCATCACGATCCTCCACAACGATCTACTACTTACAAATGGTCCAGCTATTGGACGAAATTGCACTTGAACCAGCAGATTTAGTATGTAGACCAAATCATGTGAAATTGTGTATTATTGAGCATGACTGGTGCAAAACATTAAACCGAATAGCTGAACTTAAAGGATACAAGGAAGCAGCCCTTTTCTGCTCTCCAAGACGTCCACACAAACCATATGTAATCCAGTTTCCCTGCAATAAAGCCTGAGAAATTTATTTTCGTTTCAAATTGAACCAATCCCTAACTTTAGAAAGAATTGGTAGCTGGAGCCCTCATCTGAAAGCAGATGGGGAGTTGGGTTGTAGGTTCTGTAATGATGGCTCTATAAAGGAAACACTGAAACATCTAGTTATATTGTGTCCACATTTTGAGACTACACGTACTTTAACAACTGCAACAGAGTGTGTACTCTCTGAGGGAACCAGGGAATGGCTTTGGCTAACCTTTATGTGGGGGACTAGAACGAGTTTCATATTGTCCTTGTGTAGACTCTTAACAATCATTAATTATGAACTTGAAAATATGTTCCAAAAGATGAAAGGGGCTGAGTAGCTGCAAAACAAGTAACTAACATTCCTTTTCTATTGCTTGTTGTCAGCAAATGTTGCTGGCCTGCTGTTATAGGTGTTAGATGACAGGGATTGGCAAGTGTTGTTTCCTTCTGATATGTGCTCAAAAAGAGGTTTGGCTATGCCCATGCTATCTGGCAGCTGTTTTAAAAAAATTGAAACATTACACTTAAGTCTAAACTGAAGTACCAAAATAGTGTTTTTACCACCTTTATTTCCTAAAAATATGCACATACGAAGATGGCAAAACATCGGCCATATGGTGAACAGCAAATGAATTAATTTTGAATTGTTTACTATATAATTTATATTAAATTGTATATAGCAGGTAAAGGTATAGCTATATAGGAAGAAAAACTATTTTTCTGAAAATTTTAATTGTATAATATGAAGAAACGATTAATGTATAAAAGTTGTAAAAGTTTGTTGATCGAGCTAAAAAACAACGGTTTGAATAAAAAAAAAAAAACAAAGGTCCTTCAGGTGGAGATGGCTTCTTAATCTTCTGCACCTCTTTTTGCAAACTTAATAATTGTATGTCTTTGTCAGTCCGGTTGCCCATAAATCTGGTTGGGCATGGTAACTACTAAGAGTGCCCAGTCATACAGCCATATCAATTTAGTATCACACTAGTGTCAGCTTTGTGAGAAGAACCTAGCTGTGGCAGTACTGGTGTGTGTTATTGTCTGGACTGTTTCCTCAACAACCATGTGGAAATATTGCCAAAATGCGGTCCCTTTATTTCTCCTGCAGGAATGGTAAAACCTTGCCCCGGGCACAGATACACTCCCCGGGGGAAGTCCTGATAACTTGTGCCTCAAAGCAGCACTGACATAACACATTCACTATCAAACCATGTTGCTGTCCACTGGAGTCCTTTGAAAGTCAGCGGGCATGGTACTGGGGCAGGTTTAGAGTATCCAAAGGGGAGAGGTGGACCGAGAGAAGGGTTCCACCATCTTGGTTTCTGTTATGGCATTCTTCCTCTTCCTGTCCCCTTCACATACAACAAATGGGATTGACCCAAAAATCGGAATTGGACCGTTTGTAGAAGACTTGTTTTGTACCGATCCGCTGTGATACGTTGCATTTATAAGGGGAGGGACATCCCTCATTGTTGGATTCATCTTTGCAATCACATTGTCCCTGGAGACTGTAGTTTGGGCCTTCTGGAACCCAAAAGTCACAGAACATGTTTGAGCCCTGATACCCGCAGTAAACTGCTTGTGAGCTACACTGACTTGGACATTGCCTGTCTGTCCCAGTCTCATTTGTGTGATATGCCATTGCTGCATGGGTCGAACTGCGTGCTAGACCTACTGAACCTGCTCCCCAACCTAAAACCAAATCACCACCTCAAGAAGCACCTGGAAGCGTGGTTCAATACTTTTGAGTCCTGAAGACAAAAACTCAGAGGTGCTATTAAGAAGCCCTCTGCCCGTTCCACTTTTTGGGACTATAGTGACTTTTAAGTCCCCCTTTATAAAGTGCATTTTGCCAAGACATATCCCTGAAATATTGACATTGTTGCCAAGCCGTCTCTTACCTGAATAACCATGCTGTTCTACAAAGAGTGTCCATTCCCACCAAGTTCTGCATTCTCTGTGTTCCTTTTCCAGGAGTGGGTTTGTAGCATTTTTAGTTAGTTTGTTGCATTGATAGTTTTATTAAAGTGCCTATATTTTTATAGAACATTGATTGGACAACATTTTATTTTATGAACCCTTGTACTAAAGTGAAGAGAGGGTCCCAGAAATGCCCCCACTCATCCCCATGAACATGACAGCCCTAAGAGTCAAGAATGCACAAAGTCACTCACCATTCGGACAGCCCCCAGGAGCAGCAGTGACTGACACGTATGCAGAGAAGTACTCTCTCACAAAGCCATTCAAACCTTATCAAGTGAATGTCTTTATGGATACAGGAGCTTCAACAGTGGTCATAGATCCAAACGCCATGATGGATGACGTTGACTAAATGCTGAGAATCCACTGTGCTGGCGTGATTAGTGACCCCAACACATAGACACGTTAGTCATGAAGTACACTCGCAACCATGCACAGCTTTACACAAGCAAACACTTGTAGAGGATGGATACATATACATACTGTCAAAGCTTTTATTATTTTTCTCATTAGCCAAGTGCAGAAACGCTGAACGCGAGGCCACAAAGAGATGCAGAGCAAGCTTGCAGATGCTTATAGCAACTAACCCTGTGGAACTACAGTATCATATAAGGAGCTTGGCATGACGAAATAGGACTAACCTATAGGAAATATAGCACTATATAAGTGCAGAAATCATAGTATTAGTATAATGAAAATCAGATAAGGCCTCAAACTGCAGGACAAGAGACGAGAAACAAGCAGAACCAGGCAGCACAAAGCAGGAAGGCCAGGACTCAAAACCAAGGTCAGAGGCAAGCAGCACATTCCAAACCTAAAACGACAAGGGCCCATCTGCAGAAAAACAGAATACATCCTCACAATTGCAGACCAGAAAAGCTCAATTTTGAGGCATCCCAGACATGAAGTGAAACATGAACAAGTTAACAATGGAGAGGGCTGTCGCAGGCAAAAGTGGTACTGCTAACAGATACATTGGGCACACATAGTCAATTGCATCACCTTCAAGAGGTGCACAGAGGTCTGTGAACCGAACTGGGTCCTGGGCCTGAGGAGACCAGTTCCAGCCAATCAGTGGACAGAAATCCAGGGGTGGATGGCAAGGGACAAGCGCCAATGGTAATCTTGCGACCCTGCAACAATGCAATAGATAGTTTTATGGGGATTGGCCAGGCCAGCCGCCTGACATGGAAGAGCCAAATGGGTAGGATGTATAAGGGCAATCCATAGTGTCTACCACTCCAAGCACCTAATGAGTATGTGCAATAGGTTGTTTGGTGAGGGCCCAACATTGTGACGCAATTCTGTATCAAAAAGGGTCGACATTACTTTGGGAATGGTAACTGCAGAGCTTTTTGAATGTCCTGTATGATCCCTGTCGGTTTTTGGAATAAACAACAGTTCTTACTTGCCCTTGGCTGAATCATCTGTTTGTTCTGGGGGAAGGGTTGTTGGGCCCTTGGGAGCTGAACGAGTGAGCTCGTAGTGACCCCCAGACCTCTGGCATACCAGACCTCACCAACAAAAGCTGTTTGAGTTGCTGTTGATATCAGCTCATGCCCGTCTTATATATATATCCTGCCCCCTGCCTGCACTACTAAATGAGGCAAAGGAGTATAACAATCAGCCTGAACCTGTTTCACCTTTATGATTGGAATCACTGCTGGTTTAGTAGTCATGTGGTGCTACGTAGGAGGTTTAGCCGCTGCTCATTGCCATACACCTGTAGAGCAGTAGTCATGTCCTCTCGGATTTCTTCTGATGCACTCACAAGTGAACCAACCTGTGTAAGAGAGAATGACAAGATCTGGTAGCTGGTTCTGGCAGGAGTTCCTTAGCCTGTGAATAAAGAGATTTGATATCCTTCACAAGGGATTTGCAGTAGTTCAATACATTATCTATAAAATGCATCTTTAAACATTTTGCTGTCAATGCAGGGGCTGTACCAATATGCAAAGGCTATCCAGTCATTAGCTCATGAGGTGGCAGCCTGTGTTTCTTGTTGGTGTTATTCCACAAGTGCAGCGTTACTAAAGGCAGGCCCTTGGGCAAGTCGCTGTACACATTTTGGGTAATCTAGTGTTAATATTGACACTGAGGAGTCTACTGTTCCACTAGAATGGAGTTGATAAGTACAATGAAAATACAGAGAAATGTTCAGGTCCTTGTAGATAGCTCCAACCACTTTCCTTGTAAAATGTAAAGCTCTGTCACCATTATTGGTTGCAGGAAGACCAAATAGAGGTATACATTCTGTAAGAAGTTTCTTGGCAAACATGTTAGAGGCAGCTCTTCAAAAGGGATAAGTAAGCCTCTACCCAACACATAAATATATCTACGACTACACGTCATTGTACAAAGGAAAGGCATTTAGGGAGCTGCATGAAGTGAACCTGCACATTGAGAAAATGAACTGCATGGGCAGAAGGCAACGTCTTGAAAGACGTCTCGTGGTGTAAGCCAGGCAAACGCCATTTACTGCAACATTTCTGGGCCACTTTGCTGAAATGTGGTGCAGAACAGTCCTGCTTAATCACCACAATCATAGATCCTTTTCCAGAGTAAGCTACAGAGTATGTTAATTGCCTGAAATAAGGAAGGAGCAGTCTGGGCATTGCCATAAGAAGGTGTAAGTTACAATATGTTTTTGGATCATAGCTCCTTCTCTGCCAGGTCATGCAGAACAGCCAGAATGGAAGGAGTTACAATGGGTGACAGTTCCACTGAAATACAGACAAGGACATTGCTAAGAACCAGAGGGTTCTAGAAATGCAGTGTGTGCTTATTTGTCTGCTAGGTTGTTGCCTTCGCATATTGGCATGGCAGACAGGTTGGTTTTAATGGGAAACCTTATTTAATATATGTAGACCGTAAACCCTGAATATTTATTACTTGGACGTGAAGTGGAAATAGAAATTGATGATTTGTGGCATTCTTCTAAACATTTGATATATTGAGTAATTGCAGTGGTGAAGAGAGCATGGGCCGAACCAAAATGCAGTGATGAATAAGACAGAGTATGAACCCCTTCTCTACCAGGGTGTTTGCACAAACCTGTGCCAGATAGGTTAATTGAAACCTCACCGATACCCCTTGGCACTTATGAGATAATATTGCATATTTAGTTTAGTTTTAGCATCTTCAGCATCTAGTTAAACAAGATGACTTTATAGTACATATTAGGGGAATGAAATGGCTAGAAGAAATTCAACATAATCGTAGAAGCTAACTTACATTTTGTAGGTGTACTGGAATAAGATTGACTATTATCAGGGGTTTTGTTGCAGTGGTGTAAATCAAGGTGATATGAGACATATCCTAATTCCTAACTACTATTAGTTTAAACTGACATTGCGGAAGCAGTGGCAAGTACGTTGCAGGTCTACGTGTGCCTAAGTTGAGGGAGACCTGACAGCAGAAATTTGAAACAGTACATCTTACACATTTTGCTTCAGTATGCTCACGTAAGGTAAACATATGAGCTTAACAAGACTCTTTAACATAACACAAACAAAAATTGTATCTAGTCCAATGATGAAAGCTTGTGTGGGAAATATATGCCAGAGTCCTTAAATAGTTCACATTTTGCTTGGAAAACCTATCAAACTTATGAAATTTATTAAACTTAGTCAAAGAGGACAATTGTGAAGGCAACAATCTGTCTTGTACAAGATCCCATGTTATCATCCAAGTATTTCTACCATGCAATAGAGCCAATTGGATCCTTGTTGGCCAATGAATAATCAACTAAAATAAAAATAGAAATTTCAATAAAAAACAAGAAAGACTGGATGTTGCAACACTTCCTGAAACTAAATCCAGAAAAATATCACCAGCCACGCTCTGCACACCACCTACTGACACAGGTAGGTGGTGTGGAGAGAGTAGTGTCACAGGATAAGGAATCAAGACTGGCACTGTTTCTAATAATACTAATAATACGTTGTGTTCTTAAAAAGCACTTCATGTAACATTTCTCACTCTTCTAAGCACTATAAAAATAAGTGTATGATACCCCATTTTATGACCCTCATTGGACGAAAGCCTAAGTAAGTCTGGCCGTGCCATTCACGCTTATGCAGTGAAAGGTGTCTTCATGTCAGGGATCAGAGCTTTACTTGTGAGATATCCTCCCATTATTACTGTGGAAATAAGGGGATTTGGGGGAGCAATCTCTCATCTATGTCGACTGGTGAGCCCATGTGAGACTGCAACATTTAATAAATGCTTCCACATCCAGAATGAGAAATATGAATATGAAATGTTTGACTCTCATTGAGTGCTACAAATGGCAATTGACTCACAGTTTCGAAGAGTGTCTAGTTGTTATGTTCTTTGTGCAAAATATAAACATTCTGCAGAGAACACTCTGGGAGCGGATAGTTATAAGACATCGGGATTCATCAACAAATCGTAATGGCTCAAAGGATTGCAAATCTGCTAGGATTTTTCAAATCGAAAGTGTAATAAAAGAGTGCTTTATTTGTTAATATTTTGAAACGTTATTTAGAACCACCAACGTAATCATCCAATCACAGGTTAATAGGATTGTCTTCTGGCTATTAAGTTCTTCCTACCTCAACTTGGTTCTTTTATCGGATTTGCAATGAAACGTCCAGGCATGGAATTCAGAAATGAAATGCATTGTCCACACACGGGATTCCAAAATCACACTGAAATGTGCAGACTTGGGAAAGAGAAGATTTTGAAAGCAGCACAGCACCACCTTCACTAGCCACAAAAAGGACATCCCAAGAGTAGCCTCTGCACAGATGAACAGAAACTCACTTGCTTTACAATAAATTTGACTAGGAGGAATTCAATAATAAATCAGATTGCCCCGGTTTGACCTCTGACAGAAATGTTATTTTTGCCAAAGTCATTGAGAGTCTTAGGAATCTTGGGAATCTCTATGGGAGTGTTTACAATCAGCCAATTGTACAAGATCTGTATGCAATGCCTTATATTCATTTATACAAAGACTGGGACTGTAATTGCGGAAATGCTCTGGAATCATAAATCATGGAATTACCGTTTCATCCCAATAAGTTACAACAATTAAATAGAGTCTGTAAGTGCTCCCTTCTCCAGTTGGAGTCATTCGGGATAATTTGTGGCACAATTGGTTACATCTTTTCTTTTGTAGTGTTATAATAATTGATTTTGTTTTGATTTATTTTGAAAATAGTCGTATTGCTTTTATGTAATAAACTGTGTTAACGCCTATTTATTTAGGCTACAAAACACTAAATAGAAAAATAAAAAATAATGAAGTGCCTTCTGTAATGCAGACTTGGCCCACTTACTTGAATCCATCCAGCATGCAGCTTTTATGCCTAGTATTAAGTACACACCGTTCTAAGCACTGGATTCAAGTCAGGATCCGCTACACTCCCTCTTTCTTTGGTGCCTTTTCTATATTTAGAAAAGGCCTCCTAACCTAGAGTAAAAAGCTGTCTATTAATAAGGATATCTGTCAAAAACACAACACACCCTTTGACAGTTTACTGGTGATCTAAGTAGATTTAATGCCCCTACAAAACCTGACTCTAAGAAGATGCGACACCTGAATACATTTTCAGTGCCACCCATTTGAGACTGGACCAAAATGTTCTGATTTTAAGGAAATAGATGGATTCTTTGCTCCGTGAGAAATATTTAGGATGATTTTCTTTGGGCATAAATTTTAGAAATATAAATAAACTGCAGTAATTGCTGTTGGTTGTTTATGCATATTGGCCCAACAAACACCAAGTGTACAGTACTTCCAAAAGACCCTACAGAATGAATGCAAGATGGCGGAAAAATGAAATTTTGATTTCTAGAAGCACATTAGCTGACCATCTTACATACTTCTGGCCACAGCTATTGGGCATTGCGCCTACGCAAGTTTGTCAGGAAGTATATTTGTCTTTTGTATAATTACCTATGTTTTGAGTCCCAAATCTCAAGCATATTTGTTAGCATCACTTTAGACTATCATGGAACCTCTTTCTGTATCTCTCAAACCCTTTCATTCACCTTTGAGACCAGTTATATTGTAACTATTGGATTAGGGCATTACCTTGTATGGCTGTCTGTCTGCCACACACCTAAGTATGATTCAAGAGCTATAAACCATGCCAGCCAAAATATTTACCAAGAGGAAGACTGCAGAGAGTACAAAGTTGATTCTTTTCAGAGACACCATCTGAAATTAGCCCCCTAAAGGGCTCCCCAACATGTTCAATACTTTGCAATTTGGAAAAGAGCTATAGAAATGCATCCCCCACAAAACGTTTTAATGAGACTGCAATTGCATCTGAGCTGAACTATCTACATTGCTGGTTAGATATCACGTGCTAAACAGTGGCCTTGAATTACACCTCTGGAAACAACCAGCAGTGAGTAACATGAAATAAAATGGTTATTTATTTACATTAGTGATTCATGAAGTGCCAGCATGTTGCTTTGGATACCATGAGTTGCACTATAAATTCCTGGTCAGCGCGGTCAGGGAGTGGATGTACAAACATGAAGGTGTTCAAGGATGAAGGATCCAGGATTGGGTTTGGCCTTCAGGGAGATTGACTACTTTTTGCACCCCCTGATCTTCAGGATTTGGTGAGAATATAATTGAGGGACAGCTTTCTCATCAGGTAGGTACCATTCTTTGTAGCTCTGCACAGATGTTTGAATTGAATCCCTTGCTCTACAGTGAGCTGGTGAAGCTCTCATAAGGCTGGGGTGACGTGATCTGTTTCTGTTAGTTTTAATAAAAGCTTTGGCCTCTTGATTTTAGTTGTCCTGTGAGTACCAACAGCAAAGGCTCTCCTTCTGAAATGGGCGTCTACTTCTCTGGAAAGAATCATTTAAACATCTTTTTAGTTTAGATTGTCTAAAATCTCTGCCACCTTTTCAAAGCTTTGAACAGTTTGAATGGGAGTTGTGCCAATGATGAATAAACAGCTTGCAATGGCATTCCAAAGTCCAGAGAATACAGGGCAGCGTTGGTGAGTTTGCATACGTTTATGGTGAATCGTTATGATGATTTATGGCACTTTTGGCCTAGATGCTAAGGTAAGAACTGCCAAAAGGTTGAGCTTTACTTTGTGTGCGATCCCTTGTTTACAGGAGATTGACCAGCACCACCCACTTAAACAATTTGTCCTTGATAAAGTGTAGTCTAACCTCTCAATAATTGCCTCTTGATACAAGTATCGATATTCTTGTGTTGCTTGACTTACCTTGGAAGTCTGGTTGGGCGATTTGTTTGTGGTGGCTTTGCTACTAAGTCAGGGTCTTTCAATGCTTTTGAATTATGACACACATTTTTGCTGGGCTGATGTGATCTGCACATTTTAGAGCAAGGTTGAGATGTGGATCCAATTTTGGGATCTTTGGAATTTTCTGACCACTTTGGATGGAGCTGCTTCATAGACGACATCTCAGTAATCAATCTGGACGAAAGCAAATGCATGAGCAACATAAATATGATAGGGGGAGAAACCGGTGAAGGAATACACGTGCTAGCTAAGCCCAATATCGGTTGAATGACAATCTCTAATACAGTATAATGCCATGTTGTGAACCAAACCTTTCCCATAAGTGTGTGTGGGTTGGGGGTGTTCATGATTGGTGTGTTGTGGGACTTCTACGGCGGAGTAACATGATCTAGACTTTCCATCACTTTGGAGTACATTGGTGGGCGAAGGTGGTGCTTTCGATAACACGATCATGATTTCCTGTCACCGTGCATTAACTTGTTTTGAAGAAAGTCCCTCCCCTAAAGTGCATATCATATGCATAACATATTCACATGTCTAAACATTTTAGAAAAACTTCCACAGACACAACTCTTAGGCATCACAACTGCACAGGACGGTGTCCAACAAAAATAGGAAATACATAAATAAATTAAGAATTGAATGGGCCACTGTTTGTCTTTTTTTATAACACATTAAGGCGCCCGCATATAACATCCACCTGCAACCACTGCCCTACCCATGTCACAAGTCTACTACCCTACATGAACGGATCTCCAGCCCAGCACTGCAACAGGCATCCTAGAAGGAAAGATATCCCCTCAATTACAGCACACCAGTAGCATCTGCTATAGCCTGAGGCAGTCCTGTTTCCTGCACTATGAAGGTAAGCCCCTTGCTCTCGCCCTCTGTTTGCGCATCGGAACCGACCTGCAGCGCTATAAGCCATCAATATGTAAACTTCACCTGTGCTGATCGCAAACTCCCACCTAAACCCACCACCTTCCTTCCAGTGCTCTGCCATGTGCATATAGATGTTCCCCTGATACCTGGAGCTAATGCCCTTAAACTGTTACCTCCCTTAGCAATTCCATGGCGCACCCACCATTATTCGCCATTCCTGCCCAAGAGATTGGTATCCTACATCCAATCACTCAGTGAACCATATCAGTGCCAACCGCCACCTGTGGCCACAGCCAACACACTTCCTTCCACCACTCTGCCCCTTGCCAAACATCACCCCTTCGCTACCTGTTCTGCTCACAACTACTCCCACAACACACCCTACCAGATGTGATCTGCCGCACACCAGATCTATATGCATGTGTTACCTGGGAGAGCTCCTCTCCCGCCTGTCGCAGCACGCCACCTTTAGGTCACTCACTACTGCTGCCCTGCCGATACATCTCCTCTGCTGCTCCTTACCCTGCACCTTATCAGAACATGCCTGCAACCTAGCCACTCCCACCCTAACACCAACTATCCTTCCCAAATCTCTCCCGCCGGCTACTGAAATGCAAAACACCAATCTCAGATGCTGCACCGCCACTCACAGTCCACCAGTCCCTCTCCCACGTCCCTTGTGGCCCATGCTCCTGACATCCTGGATCTGATCACCTTGAATAATATTAACATCTTTGCCATCACAGAAATATGGCTCACACCAGCAGCTGGTCCGTCACTTTCCATCGCGTCCCAGCAAGCTATGCTATACTTTGCTGTGATAGAGCAATCAGAAAAGGCGGGAAAAGGCGGGGTAGTGGCCCTCATTTATAAGGACACGTTCTCACTTCGCCCCATCACAACCTCTCCACTTCCTCACTGCATATCCATCTCAGCCAAACTCAACTACTCATCCAACCACACTATCACCGCCCACCTCATCTACTGCCCTCCTGGCCCTATTACCACATTTGAAGATGAACTCATCCAACTCATATCAACAAACCTCAAACATGATACCCAGCTCATCATCATGGGCGAATTCCACCTCAGTTTCACTGACCCATGTGACACAGATGCCATTACCCTCAATAAGTCTACCTTTGCCTTGGTCTGCACACAATTTATCCTTAATCCCACACACTCACAAGGACGCATCTCAGATTGGCTTTTGGATCAAGAATGCAACATATCCATACTCTCTAATCTACCCTGCCCTTGTTCAAACTACCATACTCTCACCTACACCATCCTATCCAGAACAAATGCATCAAAACTACCAACAATACTGACACCTCCTCAACCCACACCCTCACCCACAGCACTTGAAATCCTACCAGTGCCAACCTCAACCCTTTCCTCAGCCACCCTCTGACCCTTCTCCACGACACGGTGGCCCTAGTGGACCACTACAACACGCTGCTAAGTAATGCTGTTGACTCTCTGGCTCCACTCAAGGCTCGGAAACTAAAAAAGAGCAATCCCAACAGTGCGTGGTTCACTACAGATATTCATGCTACATAGGCAAAAAAAGAGAGCAGCTGAAACCACCTGGGAGAAAAAGTCCCCTACAGCAAACAAATCCCTCTTCTCAAAGATATCACAAACAAGCCATCCATACTTCCAAAGCTGCCATTTACAATGAGATGATCAACAATGCCTCCTATAACACCTGTGAACTCTTTGCAATTCTTTGCGCACTAGAAAACCCTATTTCTCCCCCACACGCTGTCATGAAAGATAACCTATGGTGCAGCAACATCCAAGATGCCCCCTGGGGAATATCGCACAACTGCAATCAAAAATCATCAACACACTCGCACACAGACCTGCTGCCTCGCCCCCCACTCACCAAATCGGAGCACCAACTAACCTCCCACTTTTCAACTTCAGACCCATCGCTTGCTACCATTATCAATGCCCTCAAACCTTCCAGGTATAAAGGTGATACCTGTCCTGCATCCCTTGTAAAGGAGTGCACAGAACCCCTACTCCCACTTATCATTACCATTGTCAACTCCTCCTTAAGCTCCTGCTCGGTCCCATCCACCCTAAAAAAATCCTGCATCACCCTTCTGGACAAAAACCCTCCTTGGTCCATGAAATCCCCCCAACTACCAGCCAATAACCACCGTTTGCTTCCTCCTTAAAATCATCGACAGAGTAGCCTACCTCCAAATTCAGGACTTCCTCGAGACTCACAACATACTGAGCACCCGGAAGTCTGGATTTTGCCCTAAACATAGGACTGAAACAGCCCACCTGGGCCTCGAAAACCAACTTGATGATGTGAATGACATTGGTAATCTCTCTCTCCTTTTGCTCCTCAAACTCTCTGCAGCCTTTGACCTCATTGACCACCAGACTCTCTGCTACCAACTCATGTCCTCTACCCATATCTCCCCTGATCCTGATAAATGGATCTCTTCCTTCCTGGCCAACAGAACCTCCAGAGTCTTTGCTCGTGATGGCATCATCCCATCCATACCAATCTCCTGTGGTGTTCCTCAAGGCTCATGTGTCTCCCCCACCTTCTACAATGCCTACACAATGCCTTTATTTGACCCCCTTCATTTGCTTGGCATCTCTTTCACAAACTACCCTGATGACAGCCAAATACTCATCCCCCTTACTGGGGTCTACACTCAGAACACCCTCAAAGTGAACACAATCTATGAAAGGATACTGCACACAGCCTCTGTCTAAACAATGAGAAAACAGAGCTGCTCCTCATTGGAATTCCTGCCCACCTTGCCAAATTGGACAAGTCCTTCAATTTCTTTGTCATTGCCGGCCACAATATCCCTGTTGCCTTATCCTTAAAAGCTTGGGTGTATTCCTAGACCCCCACACTCAATATGTCATGACAAGTGGATCACATTGCTTCCTCCTCAGCCAATGCCAAGAAACTCATTAATGAAAGCAAACTGTTCCTTTCATCTGAGCACCCCCTCTCAATCGCACACGCCGTCATCAGTTTTAAAATGGACTATTGCAACGCTCTACTTTGCGGCCCTAGTGGCAAAAAACGACATCTATTCAAAGCAACACGGTCCGTGCTGCAATGGATCTGGGAAAGTATGACCACATTTCTGATGCCAGATGATCTGTACACTGGATCCCCAGCCAGAGAAAGAAGTATATGTAAAACACGTTCAATCACTCACTGATGCCTGTCTAATAATGCCCCTTCATACCTGGCCCAAAGACTAAACAGATATACTCCTGCGACAACACTACGATCACTCACAACCACCGCCTCAGCATGCCACGACTCACACGCAAAAGAGCAGGGGGATCAAGCTTCCCTGTTTGCGCCACCACCCATTGGAACAACCTCCAGCTCGCTGTGCATTCTGACCCTCCTATCACCTGTTTCGGTAAAAACTCAAAACTCACCTACTTAACTAATTTTGATAAATTCACTGCCCTCTTTCCTCCCTGTAACCAGAGCCTAGATGCCCAGGCTTTGTGCGTTTGTATAAATGCAAAAATAAGTACACATACATAGATACAAAAATGTATCGCGTTATTAACGAATAAGCCACACATTGTGAGAAAACGGAATGTCTTTGTCAGCATTTGTTAACCTTACTGTATTTCCTCATTTCAACAAAAATGTATTGCTTCATTAGTGGATGTTTAAAAACAACAAATGTGACTCAGAGTTCAAACTGAGTGTCATGGCCCTCGCAGTAGAAAGATACTGACTCACTGTGTTGTGACCTGACCGCCTTTTTAAACACACTGGGCATGTCGCATGGACATGACCAATTAGCAAAGCCCATAACAGACTTAGATGAACCCAACCTGGCAGCTGATCCCCAGAAGGATTGCATCTAAACGTTGCCAGTGCACACAGCCCCGAGGGTCAATCTGAAGGTCAACTATGCTTTCCAGGAACCACACATTCTCAGGTTCTCAGTCCTTCCGTGAAACATGGACGGAAGGAGTCCTTTTAAGATACACTGCTGACATTACCTTACTTTAAGCAATGTGTTTTCATTAGTATTTTATGGTTTATGCAAACCTTGAGTACATTTAATCACGTTAGTTCTGATAAATTCATTTCATCATATGCTGATGGCATATGAGAAGGATCAAATCTCTCAGGCCCCGTCTGCTATTCACTGGATGCCGGTTGCAACACAATCCAAATGTAAAAGCAGCCTGCATTGCCCACGAGATCCTTCAAGGTCAAGGGCCTGAATTTGCATTCTCCAAAGATTCTCCCTATACTGTCCAGGACAATACTCTCTGCCAGTGCCAGACTTCTCTCCAGCCTCGAAGTTAAGTGGACAATTCCGGAGGGATGCTGGGGGGAGGGGGGCGATCAAGGGTGCGAAAGTTGCAGCCTTTTTATACCTCAGTGGTGCCAAGCTGGATAGCCCCCACCCCTTTCCCCCAGGCACCCACCACAATTAATCGTTCCTCCTTAAATTAAGACAGAAGATGAAAACCTGCCATTTCCAGAACTAACTCCCCTACTACTGCCACCTCACTGACTTCTTGCATGTGCACTCAGCAGCTGCTAGTGGCAATGAATGTATCATACGTGTGACAACTAAATACATCCAATCAAATTAAGAAAAATGGAAAGGACTGAGGCTCTTTTCCCACAGCCAATTCCTCTTTAAAGCCGGTTATGGTAGAAGCGCGAAGCAACGCTGAGATCTGCCACACTGAAGGCAAAAGGAGCTGGGACAGGGAGGCTGAGGGTTAGGTTTGGCGGTCGGAGCAGCTATACTGAGGCAGTAGTTGCGCTGATGATAGCAATCCTTGCAAAAGGGATATGTGTCTGCAAATGTTGAGCACAGTCCATGACAGTGAGGCAAATGCCTGAGCAGTTGATAGCAGTTCTTGACAAAGGGACTCATTTCTAACCATGTCATTCAGCCTTTGGAAATGGCGCACACACATCCCCATGTGGCTGTTAATCCTGCCATTGACACAAACACTGGGGTACATGTGCCAAACACTGGGGTAGTTCATGGAATTCCTTTGCCAGGGCGCAAATATCAGTTGGCAATCCATGCCAATATGGAAAATCTTGAGGCCATCTTTGTCTATGGTGCAACTTAATTGCCTGGGAAGATGGTGGGTAACCGGGATGTTTTCTGGGTATTTGATGGCAATCTTTGGCAATAAAGCAATTATCAAGGCATTTGACCACAGTCACTACCTTTGATGGCAATCCTTTAATAAGGACATTTGAGGTCCATCATTTTTTGGCCAAATGTCCCCAATCATCTGAAGGCAATGTTTGGAAGAATGGCTGTTCTCTTTGGTTCACCTGCCTAGGATCAGAGTGGTGGTCTACTCAAACAAAGAAGTTGGCTATGCAAACTACACAATGTGTGGCTTTTCCAGTGCTTCGAGTATGTGTGTTTCTGGCAACTTGGCTATCGCAAGGCTTCTCAAAATATGGTTTTCCATCAGTATTCTTCTCGGTGGCCCCTACATTACTTCTTTACATCGCTAGCTGTTAGTTTGGCCAGCAGTGATAGTTCTGGGGTGGCAAGGCTAATGGCACAAAATGTGAAGATCAACACAGGAAGTAGGATATGCCCTTCTAATTATGTGCCAGTTTTTCATATGGGTATGGCAGTAATGATAAAAACATGTGGTATTTCCAAAACTTCACATCTTTAAAGTGCCAACTAATTACGAGCTTGGAATATTTATGGCCTGGGTTACATAGCAAGTATATTTGAATGACGTAAATATCACATACTTACGGCTTACAAAGCTTCATGTTTCCCAAAGCATAAATATCCCCTGCGATCGCAACCCTTGATACCTATGTTTTTGTGGGGCAATAAGCTACCCTCAACAGTCTGTAAGTTGTGACCTCAACCTCCAACTCCAAATGGATCGAGTTGCCGCTGCTTGCTTTAGAGATGGCGAGAGGTGGTTAGGAGAGGTAATGGGTGGCTGCTCTTCCACCAGTTCTGCTGGCTGTAGCCCAATCGCCTCCCACCTCTAAGTTGTGTCGGCATAGGGCGGGGGGGGGGTTGTTGCTCACCCCACCTCCAACCAAACTGTGTTTAGCGGCAGGCAAACATGTTGAATTGAGCATTAGTGATAATGTCCTGTATTTGCTTGGATTTCAGTGGTGAAGCCAAAGTGTGTATCAGACTCGCAAGCCTGTTCTCTGACACTAAAAATAGGAATAACTTGCCAGTAAGACTATAGACAATACGAGGCAGGCCAAGCTTCCTAGAGTGTGTTCCATGGATGTGTTGTGGTTTATTTATTTATTTTATTTATTGTCGCAATTTATTCGGCTTCACAGCATAGAAAACCCTTTTACACTGACATTCAGCTTCCATCATAAAAATCACAGTTGCTTATTTGAGACCTCCATTCTGTCAGTGTAATCATCAATAGACATTTCTACATATCATTCTGTGCCAAGTCCAAACTGTCAATTTCTCTAAATGTGATCATCAGCAGCTTAATCGAGGCTAAGGTGATGTGTTATTGCTGTGTGCTGTCTCCTCACGGTGCATTGTGGGAAGGGGAAGAAAGGCCAATCGCAGGACTAAGTGGTTGAAGAGCCATTCTGCAGACACCAGTTTAAAAATCAACAGAATTAGTTGTTACCAAAATTCATTATATTATATTTCTTTTGTATTGTGCTCATGGCTTTACATAAAACCTTTTGCACCATAAAATACAAAAAGAAGACGTAGCACTAAAAACGAGCATAATTACAATATTTCATGAACATTACACATATATCAATCCTCAACATAGTGATAGTTAAGATAATAAACCTATTTTCAAAAATTCAATAGTAAAATTCCAAACTATCATCTAAAAACTTCCTTCCAATGCATCCTACAAATTCATTATCATTTGGAAAAGATTTTCGGTGGCCATTACTACTGTCAACCTATTTTTTTAATTTGTATTTAGTTTCATACACAACTTTTTAACAATTATGAAACAACATCCTTACTGTCAACCTATAAACTCGTGCTCTACCACCAAATGCTTGTTTGAACCAATTCTCCTGCAGCCGGTCAAAAGGCAACATGGCTTTTTATCAACGCATTTGCATTGGTTCATTTATATGTGTGGCATTTACATCGGGTTTTCAAAACTCAAATGAAACAATGGGAAGGAGGATATAGAAAAAATGAAAAGAGAGAAGTTAACGAAGCAAATGCGCAGATGCAGATGTGCAAAGTTGTAGTTGCACAGCTGTAGAGGCATGGAACCACCCTATGTATTTATCTACAGAAATGCTCAAGAGTTCTGATTCTTATTGACTTAGAGTTGGTGCTGGGACTATATAACTGCAGGCCACCATATACCACACAGGGGAGGTGGGATCAAGTATTACAAGAACGATTTATTTTGCTGCCTTTTCATGAACATCAGATACAGCAAAGAAAGGAATTAATATCTGCCAATGTGTTTTTAATTTTAGGATCTCCAAGTAGAACATCTTGTTTCTGACTGATCATGGAATCTCTTTCTAAATTGATGGGAGTAGGCCTTTCCACTCCTCCTGCAGCCCCTCGAAAAGCCAGCCCCGACCCCCACCCCCACACAAACGTCTACAGGCCCTATGCCTGCTCAGACCCAAAATATGTGTAAATATCATTTAACATGTATGCTCCGCACCCACCAGGAATAGGATGACGATTCCCGGTAGCACACCGAGTGACCTCGGTTCAGTGACTGCCCCCTACACTCTGCCGGCTTCATCCACCCACCCTATTATTCTGCTCAACCATTAGTCCTCACTTACTTTGAAGTAAATTCCCAAGTATAACGTTCTGCAAACCATGGGATTCATTTAAAATTGATATCCTCCATGAATCATTCCCAGAATGATTGGGGGAGAAAACATGTTAAGGCATGGGAATTAAAAAGTCCTCTGGCCCTATGCCAATCCCTCAGTCCATAAGCACAGTAGTTTGGCATAGATTTTGTATTTGTATTTATTTTATTTGTATTGTGCACCCTGCACAGGGGCATATGGGAGAAAGGATGTCCAGAGATGGGTCAGTGTGTCTGGTGACATATCTTTTCCATTCAGGGCTAAGGGCGTGATACATCTTCAGATCAGTGTAAAGGCATTGGGCTGAAGCATCATCCTATTTTTTTTAGAGAAGAAGAAAACTGAATTGAAAACACAGAGTAGAGGGGTTGTTGTGAAATATCCTTTTCCTGTTTAGGTAGCTGCTGCGGAGCAGCACTTTAGCCCCGCCTTGGGATGAAATGAGTTGAGCTGGGGCTACATCATTGGTCATGAAACTGGTGATGCTGTGCAGGGGAAGTGTAGAGCTGCCATCAAGGAGACCGTGCCCGGCATTCTGCGCCTGGTTGGGTAAGTCCTAAAGTACTGGCAATGTTGGATTTTGAATCAGTAGACTGGGGTTCTGCAACCTGCAGTGCTCCAGGTGCTTTGGAATAAGACTCCAATGATCCCTCACAATTGACGATGCTACCTAGGGTTGATGGGAGTTGTAGTCCAAAACCTCTGGAGAGCTCTGAAAAAGACCATATGTTCTGAGCTATTAGATTATGGATCATATTCCTTTAAACTACATACCACCAGGAAGATTTGGGCAGCCATGCCTGATTGTTCCTGCTGTGCCTGAGGTCTCGCCCCGTCTGTTTCCATAGTTTTCTTCTGATTTTCCATTTGTACAAGGCCTTCCCCAACCAGTTGGCACTTTTGTTGAAGTGTAGGAGAGACTTAATTTTGCATTGACTTCTCATATTGACCGAGTAACATTTACCTGTTTTCTTGTTTTCAGGTCAAGTCCTTGTCACTCTTTTTCTCTCTTTTCTTTTCTCCTGTGGTATTAGCAATGGCATCAATATTGTGTCTTCAATGAACGAATTAACTTTCTAAAGCACTTTGGTTAAAGGCACTATAAAATAAAACTTCATTCAAGTTAAGAGCATGATAGAAGACGAATGTGCATTAATTAAGCGCATTGGTATGTCCGACAGTATTGTGTGTTTGGGAGCAATCGCGTCACGTTCGATTTCTCTATTTCAGTATAGCCGTTGAGATGGCTAATGCGGTATACATATGACTTTTTTATGGGGAGGGCGTCATTAGAGCGACCTAGTCAGGATACGTGATGGTTACGGAGATTGACGTACACTTGTATCCCATAGTTTGCAGTGTCATGGGGCGGTTTTAGGGCTGTTCTCTCTGCATGGGCTTCTTAGGGCTGCTCCGTAAAGGTTGATTTGCCTATTCGTATAATGTGAAAGAGAAATAATCAGCACAGATTACCCTTTGTGGTGGTTAGACTACATTACAAGGGGTAAGTGGACATTATTTGTTTATTTTTTTAATTTTAAACCTTTCACATACTTTAAAATATACAAAAATATAGCATATTATTATTTAAAAAATCCATATAACATATGTGGACATTCCAGGAAGGTTGATAAGCGGGCAGACATTCTGCAACTAGGCTTCATTGAAAATGGAGTGAAATGATACATTAGTGGTTGGGCAGAGAAACCAATGTTTCAGACACACTGGATTCCCTTTGGATAAAATCATCAATAGCTAAGAGGAATTCCTCGAGTTAATCAGATAGCTCAGTGAGCAGAGCACCAATCCAGCTCTCATCACTATGGCACATTATTTCTTCAATCAGATTTAGGTCGAATTCAGAGACAGATTTATGGCTTCAATTTTCAATTATGGATTTAATTTTGGAGCTATATTTCGTCCTGCGAAAATCCACTAAAAGGTTCTCCTGGAGGCTTACATTTCTTGAAGGTTCCTGGGTACCAAGGCCCATACAATGGGTGCATTCAGAAATGAACTTTGATTTTCATGTTAAGAAGCGAGAAACGGGCCCGCCATGGCAAAGCCCACGTTGACTAAGGGCGCAGTGTTATGTGATGCAGGACCGCAAGAGACGCTGGCAGTGTATCCTTTAAGAAGCGAGGACCGGACCCTCTGTGACAAAGCCCACATTGGCTAGGGTTCGGTGTTGTGCGACTCAGGACCGCAGGACATGCAGGCCAATCGAACAAAGCATGTTGCACTACGCCCACGCATCGTGTCCTTTAAGAAGCGAGGACCGGACCTTCCATGGCAAAGTCCATGTTGGATAAGGGTGCAGTGTTGTGCGGCGCAGGTGTTTGGTGAGGAAGGGGTGCGACGCAGAGTGCGAGCATGCTGCACAGTCGTCGACCAACAGCGACCGAAAGGTAAAAAAGGGGGAGCCGCCAAAACTGATCTCTACTAAAATACCCAGCCTTTATGAGTACTTCCACCTAATCGTCTACATAAAGTTCTCTGTCCCTACGCAACCCAAGGCTCTCTCCACTAGCAGTTATCATACTTGTTTTTGTGTCGCTTCTCTAGGTCCATTTTTGCTGTGGTTATTGCTGTAAGGTGAACTGTGTCCCATTAGGCTCTTTCCCACTCTCTACGTCCCCGAAACAGTGTTACTGTCGTTCTGTAAACTGTGTCCCATTAGTCTCTCTCCAACTCTCTAGATCCCCATCCACTGTGATTACTGTTGTTCTGTGAACTGTGTCCCCATCCCCCTGTGGGTACCATTCTACTGCTATGTGTCAAATGTGTGCTGCCCTTGTGTGCTCCGTACTGCGTGACCCCCCTCTGCTCATTGTGCATTTTGCAGCATTGGGCTTTGCATCACCCCTTCTCTCTTTAACCACCTCATTCTCCTACTTTCCTTCCTCGCACCCTCTATGGTGCTTTCCGTTTCTCCAATCTTCTCTAACTGCTACTCTATCTCCAATCCTATCCTTCTCACTGAGTCTGCAAAGAAGAACTTCAAGAGCGACATCCTGGTCTCCAACCCTCGTCTCCATATCGCTGATGCCTACATCAGTGCTTCCTCCAGACAGACTCTCACCAACTTCCTCTTTGCCAATCCCTCACCAGACCTATGGAAACCTCATTTGGTCTTGGCTCTATCTCCTAGCTCTTCCTCTCCCATTAAATTTGGCACTCGGTAGTAGGTCCTCTTGGTCTCCTTCCACTCCTCCAAGACCATCATTAATGTGTATAATGTGTATCAGAATGGCACTATCTTGGTCCAGGGCCCTCGGCACAATCTCCTCATTTTCGATAGGTGTCTCCCACGTCCTATCAATTCCTTCCCTCTCCTGCTACTCTTACTAGCACCACACTGGCTCCTCTGCCAGCCCCTTCCTCCTCCACCTCTATGGCACCTTCCGCCTCCTCTCTGGCTACAATGCCAACAACTCCTGCTACCACCTCTGCCCACTCTTGTGCCCCACTACCACTTCTGCTGGGTGTACCTCAAGCCTTTACCCCACCACAGAAGTCTTTCAAATATGGCAACCTGCTCCTCGTTGCTACACTCAACTCTCGCTCGGTTGTCAAATATGCCTCTGACATCTGCCACCTCCTCAAAAAACTTGAGCTGGATGTCTTTGCTTTCACCGAGACATGGTTCACAGCCAGCTCTGTCACGAGTTTTGACACTCTCCTCCCTGATGGCTACAAGATCCTATCTGAACCCAGAACCAACTGAACCGGTGGTGGAGTAGGACTGACTTTCTGGAGTGAGTCCTTGCTTCTGTCATAACTACGCAAGTCTACTCCTCTTTTGAATGCCTGGTCTGTAGGCTCTTTATCTCTCTTGGCCTCTCTTTGACTGTGCCACCATCTAGAGGCCACCTGGCCAGGTTGCCCTCTTCCTCTCAGAGTCAGCTAACCTCTCCTCTTCTCTCCTTGCCTCTACCTCTCAGCTTCTCCTCCTTGGAGACCTTAACATTGACCTGGATGCTTCTAATCCCTGCTCTGGGCTCTTCCACAACCTCTGTGACACTCTATCTCTCTCCATTATACCCTCTGGTCCGATACACTCTTCCAAACACACCCTGGATGTTCTCACCTCCTCAGACATCCCCCTCTCTAACCCTGTCACCACTCCTCTTTCTTTGACTGACCACTTTCTGCTCTCCTCTGACCTGAAACTCTCGGTCCCTCAGGCTAAACCCACCCCAGCACTGCCACCTACCTTCTCGGTCATTTGGCCCATGAAGCGTGTGTCAGTGTATGCCTTTGCCTCTACTTTCTCTGCTCTGCCTACTCCTGTGACCGACTCACGCTCGAACATAGCCTTCTCTATCCTGTATCTATCTCCAACACTCTGGACATCCTTAACCCCTGTCATGAGAATCTGTCTGATGCTTACCACCAAGTGCAATTCTTGGTATGATTCCTACCTCTCCGCCCTATAATGCAAGTGCAGGGCGACTGAAAGAAAGCAGAGGGATTTGGGTGCATCCTCTGATAAACTGGCCTGCCGCCTGCTCTAAAGGCAATACAGACTCACTGTCCTGCCCAAGAAGAGAGTCCACATTCAAGCCTGCATCTCTGTGGCCTCTAACAACACGGCTAACTCTTTCAAATCTGCAAGGAGTTGGACAATCCTTCTGCCGTCTCCACCCTTCCAGTTCCCTCCCAGGTCCTCTGCACGGCTCTGGCGTCTCACTTCACTACTAAACTCAGGACATCAGGTTCTGTCTCTCCTCCTCCTCTCCCTCTACCTCTATTGGCACCCCTTTGGACGCCTCTCACTCTCCTCCTTCTTTGTCCTCTTTCTCTCCAACAACAACTGATGATGTTTCTAGACTAGCCTGATCCATGAAAATGTCATTCAAACAGGTGCTCTCCTGATCCTACAGAACCATCTAGTACCACATTGACATCCTTGCTCCAGCCTTGGTCGATTTCTACAATCACTCTTTCGCCACTGGATCTTTCTCCTCTCTCCTGAAGCACTTCCTTGTACACCCCCTCCTTATAAAGCCTTATGCCGATCCTACCTGCCCAGCAAACTATTGCCCGATCTCTATCACTCCTTTCCTGGGCAAACCCTTGGGAACTCTGGCCATCTCCCAGCTTACTCTCCACACTGAATTGTTGGTTGTCTCCATGACCATCAGTCTGGCTTCAGAGCAGCCAGAGGTATGGAAACTGCTCTCCAGAACATCCGTGAAGATCTGTTCACTCATCTTGATCCCAGCCTGCCCTCTGTCCTCATGTTCCTTGACCTTTCCTCTGCTTTTAATACGTCAATCACACCACCCTGATCAATCGACACCATGAGAACCTGGGCATCACAGATCAGGCCCTGGAGTGGTTGACCTCCTTCCTCCTGGACCGACCCTCCCTTTCTCTCCACCACATCTCTCTCCCCATGTGGTGTTCCCCAGGGCTCTATCCTCTCACCCTTGCGTTTCAATGTCTGTTAAGATGAATTTCTAAACTCTGTCCTGGAGGGGCAGAGGTTCAGAATGCCAGCCTAGTTTCTTGGAACAGGGTAACCTCTGGACAAGCCAGACCAATCAGGGTAGCGATGGCGGCCGTCAAGACTAGGTCTCAAAAGGGCTGAGGGTGACTGAAACGCTTACAAATTACTCCAGAAAGGTGTTATATTAAAAATATAGACACATTTATTACAAGGCCTTTGTAACATCGACCATAGTAAAGAATCACGGTAAAACTCCAGTAAACCAACACATCACAATCAATACAATATATATATACAAGACCGAGGGGTCTAAAGAGTTAGAAGCACGCAATATGCAGACCACCTAGATGGGGAGGAAAACAGGCAGTGCAAGTAATCGTTAGACCCAGTTCGACATCAGAGGCCACCTAAGTAGAAGGAAGTCCGAGCCCTATGAAGAGTGGAGCCTTGTGCTCAAAAGTACCTGCACACACGGGTGCCAACGGGCAAAGGAGAGTCTCTTCAGGGAAATCAGGCAGTTCAGAAAGGTGGACGAAAAGATGGTGAACAAATCTCTGTGACTCAAGAAAGGCCTTCCCTTGGGGGCATAAGCAGGGCGTGAGTGCGGCAAAGGGTTTGCTGTTTACAACAGCGATGGAAAGCCACAGGCTCCTGCGGGAGGGCGACCAGTTAGGGTATTGACTACTCACCGGTCCCCGATGCAGGCAGACCCAGGCTTCTCCGGTTCAGTTTCTGTACTGGCAGGTTCAGATGCGATCAGAGGGACATCTCGATGCCGTGGCAACTCGGCAACTGCGTGTATTCCGGTCCCAAAGCACACGTCTCACTTCAGACCTGGGAATGCCAAGTGTACGAATCATGTGAGAGTGCCGAGGACACGGGATTAGCAGTAAGCCAGATGGCGGTGACAGAGCAAGGTTCCTGTGTAGGCTGGTCAGTCCACTGGATGGCCCAGGGACGCTTCCAAAGCCTTACGTACAGGATTTGGTGAAGATGCCGAGAATAGTTGTTCCCACTATTCTAAAGGGTCGAAGCGCCTTTGCAGACCTTCTCGTATGATCAGAGTCCGAGTGGTCTCACAAGACGACAGCAGTGCAGGGTGCCAAACCTTCAGCAGGTCACCAGCGATTCCTCGACTCAGCTTCTTAGTTTGCAGGATACTTGGCTCCTTATCCTTTGTTCGTGAGAACTCAGGAGATCGACAAGGTAGTGGTGTTTTCAGCCTCCTCTTATCCAAAGTTCCCTTCGCGCCAAAACGGAGAGGGCCCAATGGGAGATCCGCTCACAAACACTCACACCATACGTGGACCTATCACGGACCACAGTGGTCCCAGGCAATCAGGACACTCTAGACTCTCTGGCACCCAGGATGTGTATTGGGAACAGACATCCCAGCCCACATACTGGAGGCACACACAAGGCATGCAGAAGCCCGCAAAAGCATTGTGTTTCACGGGAAAGTGCATGACCAAATAAGGATTGCCCCGGGTCGGCTCGACCTGGGTGAAGGTGAAGGGGCAAGACGGTCAGCGGACAAGACAAAGAACCACGTGGCATGGCCTTTTTGGAGGCCAGGCTACCCATTTGGGCCAAACGCAGGAAGCGCCGTCAACATGGCAAAAAGGGGTTCAAAACACAAAGAAACGATAGCTGCCACTAGTCCCGTCCGTGACACACTTGCACATTTCATAATAAGTCCAGCGAGAGTTTCTAGGGCCTTTGAAATTACTAAAGACCCAAGAGCGCGGTAATGTAAGTTACGGTGCACTCTTGTTTCATGTTGCTCAAAAGCTGCAACATGAAGAAAGGACTAAGGGAAACGAAGTCTCCCAGTACTGACTGTCTTAAGGGCATGTCAGTTTCCCCAGAAGAAGTGAGCGAAAGACCAGAGGAGTGCGGCGGAAGACTGCGCTTCTCTGGCAAAGTCTAGATCAGGGTGTAAAACAACAGCAAAAAGTTTGGGGGTTGCCACATGGAAGGAAAATTACCTACAATTATGAAATCTTTCCTAACAATGTCTACTTGGCCCCTTTGGCCCACCTGATCTCTACCTTCACTAACTTTCAGTGTTATGCGGATGACACGCAGCTCACTTTCTAGGTCCCCTCAGCCTCCTCTTCTCCCTCGCTCATTCCTGACTGTCTATCCGGGATTCAGGATTTGGTGCACCTTCAACGATCTCTGCCTTAATACCAGGAACACAGATATCCTTCTCATTGAGACCCCTGCTCCTGCTTTCCCTTTCTCACTCAGGCCTCCCTCCTTGGTCCCTCTCCCTTAGTCTTCCTGTGAGGCAAAAAACCTTGGTGTCATCTTCGACTGCACTCTCTCCTTCTCTCTTCACATTACAGACTTTGCCAAGCAGGCCCACTACCAGCTGCACCACCTCAGAGGTATTTTCCTATTCTCATTTTCCCCCAGAAGCTCACTCTCTCCAAAGCAATGGTTCTCACTAGGCCAGACTGTTGCAACAGTATCTTTCTCTATCTGCCCTATTCTACTCTCTGCCCTCTGCAACTAATCCATAACAGGACTGTAAGATTTGTCCTTTGCCTCAAGCCCAGGGAGTGTAGCTCTCCTGCCATGAAATCTCTCCACTCGCTCCCGGTGGCTGCAAGGATCAAGTTCAAGACCCTCTGCATCGTACACAAGGCTTTCTGGGGCAGGGGCCGGTACTACATCCAAATCTCTCTTCCGAAATACCTTCCTTCTCGATCCCTTCCCTCAGCGTCCTCTAACTCTCTGAGGGTCAGACGCTCGGTGCCTCCCTCTGGTATAGCCTCAAACTTGAGCTGGACCACCTTAAGTTCCGGAAGCAGGTCAAGATCTTCCTTTTCTCCTCTGCTTTTCTCTCATTATTTCCCCTGCTGACCTACCTGTTCTGCTGTGCCGACTGGTTGCCTGGATACCCCCAGAGTCTCACTGGGTACCAGGCTCCTCCATGATCAGTCTCCCCTGCACTGCCTCCGTACCTACAGCGCACTTAGGGGCGGTTACTGTATCCCTACAGTCCCCTGCCTCCTTGCATTTATCCAGAGCTGTGCTGCCCTGGCTGCACTCACTCAGAGCTATTGCTGCCCTAATTGCACTTCCCACTTTCTTCTCCCTGGCACTTCCACTTCCTCCCTTCCCCCTGCTCTTTGCGTTGTCAAACTTGCATGATCTGAATGACACAAGGCCTAGTAATATCGTTTGTCTTGTCCTCCCTCTGACTTCCCTGCCTGTTGTGCCTAGAAACACCTGTGTACAGGCGCGTTAAAAATGACATATATCATATCATATCATATCATATCATGTTTCTTATACTCTTAAGGCCTTATTCTCACACATGTGAACTCATGAAAGGAGGAGATGTTCATGAGCCTCTCAGATATGTACCCACCATCATACAACGGATTTACAAAGCGTAAATCTGCGTTAGTGTCTCTCAGATGCCCTTTGAGCCGATTTCGTGGATCACATTTGCACCAGGGGATCCCGGCATCTCCAGATTAGCTTTAATTTTACACTTTGTGTACAAGGTACAAGGTAGCATGGGTAAATCAGAGACTCTCACAGGAATCACCAATATAGAAACTCGTTATGAATCAAATCAATGGAGTGACTTATCCACACAGCTCTGCAGGCCAGGATGATGAGGCTATCCATCTCAATGCTTAAGGTAACAATTCAAGTTTCCCGTGGAGCGGTGAACTCAATGTCCACAGTGCCCAACTTTATCTTTGTGTCTCTGTTGTTCCTCACTGAATCCTCCTTTCTCAGCCCAAGAGGATGTGTGCGTTACTCAAGGAGGGCTCCAGAGATGTGATCAGGTACAACAGAGGCCAGAGGTGAAGATGACATTCAGAAGTGAAGCCATTCCTAAGGCTTCTCAGGCGGTGAAGTAGGACACGTGGCTACCAGGTCTGCAGACCAATCTCATCCAGGCATTTATCGCTAAATACATGGTCACTTAGGTCAAACTCATGAGTAATGCCACCTAACTAATTCCCTGTTGAGGTTGAAGCGGCCCAGATCGGCATGATAATTACATTAGGCTAATATTGTGCCTTGCATTTTAACCTCATTTTTCTTACACCCAATGCGTTTACCAGGTATCCTCATTGCTATCTGAAATTCCACATACTTATACTCCTACAAGATGTGGATGTAGACCTCACGCAATATGAATACAAATGTCTTGGCACTTTTTTTTTAATATGAATATGTTTTGGAGAAGTTATGGTGCTTCTTGTATTTTTACCCAGAAAGGCAATGATCACATATTTCTGCGATTTTCTATTCATTGGACAAATACCTTCTGACAATTTCACTTTTTGAGGAAGAAGCAGATACCAGGTTGAGAATTCACAGGCACGATTAACAGCAACTATGACGAGTTCCCAGATTGATGAAAAGGGGACATAAAGTAACATAAAATAAAAGGTAAAATATAGGTAGAGGGTACGTTTAAGGGACATTGGGCCTCATTAGGACCCTGGCAGCCGTGGCATTAATGGTGCCGGTAAGGGACCGGCAACGTTCATTCCGGGCCGCCTCATTACGAGGTCTACTGCCGGTCCTGCTCTGGACGCCTGGCCAGACCAGGCGTCCTTCGCAGGACCCACTAGCAGACCAGCATGCTAACAACGGGCCCGTCATTAACGGGTCTGTTGTTAGCATCCTTCCCATTCCCATTGAGCCCTATGGAGCTCATATGTGAATGGGGATTCATTTTTACCGGAGCCCAGAAAAGGGCAATTACCGGTTCCGCCAAGGTCGGCATGACCCGGTTATTGCCCTTTTCTGGGCTCCGGTAAAAAAATAATTACCGGCAGCAGCCGTGCCCTTAATAAGGGCACGGCTACCACCAGGGTCGTAATGATGCCCATTGCTTGATGTAGGGTTAGGGGTAGCAGGAGGTATAAGGGTAGGTGTAGAGTTAGGGTTATGGTTAAGGTGAAATAAAAACTAGAGATTAGCGTTAATGTTGCAGTTAGAGAGAGGAATACAGTAATAGGCAGAGGTCAGGTAAGTGTTAGGGTAGGCATTAGGTTAGGATAAAAGTTAGTTAGGATGGGATTAGGCACAGGATTAGGGTAATGATTAGGTATGTGTTAAGGTATAGGTTAATGTAAGTGGTATGATTAGTGTTGGAGAAAGTATATTATAGGATATTGTGAGACGAAAGGAGAAATTTAGGGAAATGAACAAGTAAATAAGGGAGGACAGTGAAGGAGGGAAAAGGACAGATGGAAGGTTAATGTGGAGTGAATTAGGGAGGCATAAGCAAATAAAAGGTGAATTACAGTGGGCTTTCCCCTGTGAAAAGCTGGAAACAAAGAAACAGCAAGAAGACAAGAAGAAGCCGAGTAGAGTATGAATTGTTAGGTCACGAATAGAAAATGCATCCAAAATGAAATGTTGGGGTGGTAATAAACCATATCAAGATATCCACGTGACTCATTACATGTTCGGTGGTGCAGGAAAAATCAGGTGCTTTTACCATTACCGCCACTTCTTTTTCCGCCGGTAACGGAAATACTGCCAATTTTCCCACACCAGTGAATTATGAATTTGGAGGTAAAGTGGCAGATTTACCTGCAGCAACAAACTGGAGGGGAATCAGCCACTTCACCTCAAAGAATCTGCAGATTTACTGTGTATTAAATCCACCAGCATTGAATCTGCTCAAAATCCCCATGGAGTTGCATTTACTTCATAATTGGGGAATTACCACCACTTATAATTCTGTGGTAAACCCACTGGTCCAAGTGCCAGTAACGGTAAATGAGTTTCCAAGCATTTCGGGAGATTTTCCACTGAATTACAATCAACCCATAATGAGGCCCATTTTTTCAAGGTGATATAACATGATGGCCAAACACAAATAAGAGAAATTGGGCCTCATTACAAGTCCGGCAGTAGCTGTGCCGGTAAATCCAGCAGACTGCCGCCGGACTTGCACATTTTTCCGGTGCCGTGCTTGCCGGTAACAGTAGGGGATTCTAACCCCGCCGGTCCGGGACGTCCGACGCGGGAAAAATGGTATTCCCCATTCCCATTTCAGTGCCATAGGACTCAATGGGAATGGGGAACACGGAGGCACCTCCTCTAGGGTCTGCTTACCGTGGTTGCTGTTCCCGGCAGGGCAGACCTGCCGGGCACAGCGACTCCCGCAGGAAGACTCGTAGTGTGCCGGTCTGGTAACTACGGTGCCGGTAGGCTTACCGGCACCGTTGTTACCAGACCGGCACACTCATAATGAGGCCCAATGGTTTGCTTGTGGACAATGTGCATCAAAACTAGTTTTATGAGGCAGTCTGTTATATGATCAAATGGTCACCATTAGTGTCGATATTGCAGGGTATAGTATTTTCGCATTAATCTCTTAACATTTTGGAAAAAGAACAAAACACAGTGAAAACCATCAGTGGTGTTGCTAAGTCTGAAAAAGTTCTGGGGCTATGCTAATGTCGGGACTGATAGGACTCGGGGCTAGCTAGCCTTTTCGGTGTAGCCCCTGTGCTTCTATCCGGGGGCTACAACCAAAAGACCCAGGGTTATAGCCTCCCCCCCCCTTAGCACCTTAGCAACGCCTGTGCAAACCATTGAAGCACCAACACTTTGTGATTAAGACCTAGATCCTTGTGTAAATAGCACTCCTTAAAAAACCTTTTGAAAAACAAATAAACATAACAAAAAAACTCCACATGTGTCTTAAAAATGGGTATTTCGAAAACACGTTGTTTGCTATCTACATCTCTGCCCTGGCGCATTTACCAATGATCACTGTTTTTAACAGCTTTTGACTAAAGGAATTAATGCACTGGTGTGTTCTTTGCTGTCAAAGTGCAAGATTTTCATTGTAAGAGCACACATAAACCAAAACTCATGTGTTTTTCTTCTTACCTGCAGCCGAACCAAGTGCTGTATATTCACAGTGTGTTGGAAACATGTCCACATCACCCAGGCTTTTCTGGGAAAGTCACCCGGGCCAGCAAGCTGGCAGGAGCAGGCGCATTGGTGAGCACATCAATGGTCTTCTGTGTTAAAATGGATACTCTCGGGTCAGACGGGGAATTGCAACAGGTCTCACCCGGGCCAGCAAGCTGGCAGGAGCAGGCGCATTGGTGAGCACATCAATGGTCTTCTGTGTTAAAATGGATACTCTCGGGTCAGACGGGGAATTGCAATAGGTCTGCTACATTTCCTGCCCCCTGATTGGCTGAGTCGAATCAAATGTGTAGGTTTGCATGTTTACCTTCCGAGGTCGAGGCCAGAATGCTGTGAACAATGTTTTCGTTTTGCCTCGTTAGAGCGGCAGCGTTTACGCACACTGCTGTGGACTTGGTAAACCTCCAGAGCAGTATTTCTTTGATACCGTGCGATGAGTAATCGAGTTGGAAGGCCCAAGAAGCGGTTCTCTCTGCATGCTTGCGTTATACAAAACGCATACACAAATACCTGCATCCACTATGTGGATGTGAGTGAACATGCCCAAGTCTCTTAGACTGGAAGTCAACTACCAGTTTTAGGAACGCCCTTTAAATCAGCCATGTAGAAAGCGGCATACCCATATACATAAGGTTCGCTGAAAGGCCTAAGATATGTTCTTCAAGGATTCCCACTGCTTACAATTCTTATCATGGCAGTGACTTAGATATCTTTGATCCCAGGCAACACAATTTCCTAATAAGGCCTCCCCTTAGATCGCTCTGGTATGATGGTATCAAGACTGAAAGCATAGTCTTGAGCCCATGCCTGTGGACAACTTCAAACACTTAATACTCTACTGTTCCTCTGTACTTTGTGATGATATTTAAAAGGTCTTTTCCTGGATCATGCTTGATTGGTTGTATGTACTACCCTTTTGCCCTGTAACACATGCACCCTCAGTGGTGCTTTGAAACACTTTGTTGCAAACTTGCGTGTTATTAAACTTCAATATAATAGAACAAAATGATTCTCAAACTATTCCCCGAAAATGTAAGAAATAGTAATTAGCATGCTGTCTCTAAAAATAGCCTTTCCTTTTTAAAAAGGTGTTGGGATGCACGTATTTTGTCCCAGCCAGACAATAAGGTTGCGGCTGAGAAACATCTATTAGTAAGTGCCGCAGTGTGAGCAGTTTGAGTTTTGCGTTGCAAAAGGCGCATGTATTGTAGTTAGTTTTGACACAAATTAGATATATCATATAGCAACACAGAAAGAGCAACAAATGTAATGTTGCAGTTGCAGATGTTACAGATAGTGCAGTGTGTAGAAGTAGTATATGATGCTACGTCTTGCGTAAGGTGCAAGAAGGGAGTTGAAGTAGGTGGAGAGAGAGAACGTGGAGTTAGAAAGGTGATTCAGTAAATACGAGGTCAGCGGGTCAACATGGCATGAGTGCCGCCATATTGTATCTCTAGTCCTACTACACTATGAACAGACTGGAGGCCTTGATGTGGAGCTGCAGCTTTGTTTACCTCAGTCCAAAGACAAATCCACATTCAATCCTCCAAGAAAGAAGCCGAGGTCAGATGCACCCGTGCTGCGCAAACAAACACTAATGGTTTCCAGCTGCAGAGCTCAAAGGCATTGCGAACGGAATGTTAGATGTGGGGAGGAAAACTAAGGATGCACCCTTTGAAAGACAAATTCATGTGAACACGGCACAATGGTTTGTGATGCCAAAAGGCCAGGGGAAGACTTAGAGCACTACTTGCTCACTCAAGGAGCGGTCATCCAATTTGTAATACACGTAGACACATAACTAAAGCAAATAAATCCCTGAAATTCAGACTCAAGAGTGGCGCCCTGGTCATGTCATTATTGGGCACCTGGGGTTTGAAGGAGATAACGGGGGAGCCAGGTCTGGAACGTTCTGCGATTTGGGATAGGATGAGAAGAGGTGATATTAGCAAATTCAGTACATGCTCTGGGCTGCAGCTTGTGTCGCTGTGTTGTCTGGTATAATGAGAATGCCTATTGTTTTATCAAAGCAGAATTGCCCTCACCAGTCTTCCTTTGGATGGGTCGGAGGGGTGCTCATCACGTGACGGTCACGATTTATTAGTATAACAATATACTCATTAGCCAATCCTGTACCTGGATTCAACAATGACGATGTAGTGAGCCACATGAAAAGCGGAATGTGTTTAGATACGGTGTGGCCAATTGGTCCAGGGAATATAAGTGGGTATTAGTGTGTACTATAGGCAGTAGCCAATGAGGATGGTAGGATGACATTCAAACCATTCGGCCAATGGATTATTTTTATCGCTTGGGTTTTGGGTCACGGTCTTCTTTACAAAGGTTATAGGTTACACTAAACATGTATAACTAAACAGTGAGTATGACACATTCTTGAGCCAATATATGAATGGAATACAACTGCTGGAACAAAAAATGAAGCATATTAAAGCATGTTAAATGATTTTAAGAAGGCATTTGGGCCTTTACACTGTTACTGTAGCTGAATGGAACAGAGGGTCTCTGTATAAGGGACCCTCGTAGCAAAAGGAGCCAACCCATTATATTTTGACTGTCATGTTTCATCACACAAAATATGACAGTTTGAAAATAAATGCCATTAGTCATTTTTTGGTCCATTCCTTTTAGTTAATGGCATAACCACTAACTGTTCTTTACTTTAGTGTTAATTATAATGTTGCTATTACCTGTTTTATTTCTTCAATATTAGGTTGTCTTCATTTTTATTTTCATTACTTTTAACATTTACATTTATATTATTACTTCTTTGGGGTTACATTTGATTAATGTTATTAGGGAAGTCACTTCTAAGATGCTGATGGAAATGTAGCCTTTATTGGGAGGGATCAATAGCCGCTTTTAGCTTTCCTGATCTGCAGTGGTGCTTTAAATTCAGCCAATCTAAAAGCTAGAGAACATGATATTGAACCCCCATTTGACATCATAGGCAGTGACCTTGCATAACGTTTGAGCTTTATGATGGGCTATTTTACTTTTAGTTATAACCAAACTTGATTAAGAGGTTGAGGCCCCTGGATGTCAATACATGTTTATGCATAACACTCAAAATCAGGTCAAAGAGATACAAGAAGCTAAAGGTAAATCAGTAGTCAGATTGGTTAAATTAGATGGCCAAAAAGCAGTCTTCAGGGGTTACAAACATAATGATAGCAAACTCCTCCCCTAGTAACTCCCAAATGGAGGTCATGAATCTTGCTACTATTGGTCAAGAAGAGCCTCCGAAGAAAATACATTTTGCCCACATGACATTTGTTTACATTTTCCGGTTTATGCCTTTAAATTTCTTCTTTTTCAGGTTTCATTCTTCACCATTCTCTTGAGCTCTGACTTCAGATGGCTACTCAATCATTCCCAGAGCTGTTCGAGGGTGACAGCTTTTCAATTGATTGATATGGCCACATTTCTCCTCATCCAGATCTTCTTTTAGGATTCATATCTTTTAGGCAACAGGAGAGATCTAGTCTATGACCTTAAAATCACCCTGCTAAAGAAGGTAAACACTTCTTCTCCTTGGCTTGGTTTCTTTGAAAATTGTATGAATGAACCCTGTCAACTACCTCGTACTCCTGTTTTGTTATCGTGAAGTTATATATAGTAAGACCTCATTCCTTCAGCATACTACTCCAGATTGGGTTTGCATATTCAAATGCATGCTTTAGGCACTTCCTAAAGTTCTCAATGTATGCATGAGCAGTTGTGCACTTACCAATGTCCTGGGTTTTGTACATCAGATGTTGAGGCAATACCATGTTTTGTCCAGTCATCAATTCAAATGGAGACATCTTGGTGGCAGAAGAAGGTGCAGATTGAATGGCCATCAGGACAAGTGACAACTTGGTCCAGAATCGGCCACAATCTTCTTCAAGATACTCATATTTGTTTTGTTGTATCTCTCCACACACCCTCTCGATGCTAGGCGTAGGTGATGTGGAGTTTTCTTTTTACTCCTACAATTTCCCACATCTTTGTCATAACCGCACTGGTAAAATGACTACCTCCATTGGACTCAATCATTTGTGGCAGACCAAATGGATAAAAGATATGGTTAATTATCAAAGTGGTAGCTGCCTCTGCCTTACAATTTGGGGCAGGAAGGCACTCCATCTACTTTGTGAAGAGGCAAGTCACCATCAACATGAATTTGTTTCCTCTGGAAGAACATGTGACAGGTCCAATGAAGTCTACATCTAAATCAGATCATGGTAACAACATTTCTCTTTTCTGTAAAGGGGCTCTGTGTGTGGGAGAACTCAGTTGTAACTGTGCACACATGAGACATCCTTTTAAATGTGTTTTGTGGGATATATTGACCCACTCAACAGCATTTCCCCAAATCACCAAGCTGCAGTTGCGCAGAAACCACAAAATGGTTGTGCTGGCTCCTGTGAGCGCCATGGCTCAAAACTGGGTTTTGCAACAACAACAAAAATAGTTGCACTGTCCTGCCAAGCACACATCAGCAGGATGGAACAAAGGGGGCACATTGAAGGAGATTGCCATGTGTGCCGACATAAACAAAAGGAAGAAAGTGGAAAAGGCAGCATTGCTTTGCTGTAAAAGCCAAAATCCCCATTAAAAAGAAACCCTTTTTCACTTTTTTTTAAATAATGCGGCTTTGACGCTAATTCCCTCTGTTCCTTAAAGCCACTATGATTAATAAGCCCTACCAAACATTTTGTGTCTCACTGTGCCTCAGCAAAACCAGGCATGATTCTGAATTGAAATCCCTGTCAAACCAACTGTAAAAAAAAATAATCAACCAGGAACTTTACTTTTACTTACACGGGAAATGCGTTCATTTTCTTTGCAAAAGTATCCAAAACTCTGCTGTTTAGAGAGAGACTCTAACTAGCTGAGCCATGTCTGTTTCAATGTATCTGTGCTGCAGATCAACTCCAGCATTCAAGAGAATAACTATAGCTGCAAGGCAGTGTGTGAAGCTGCTGGAGATGAAAAGTCGAATTTAAGAAGGAATGCACCATGCACCACATGTAAAAAAAAATTGGCCTTTTCAAACTAAAGAAAAACAAATGCCTGTGTGTTGGAACAGTACACTGGCGAATGAAAGCCTGCCAGTCTTTAGCAATATGAAGGGGTTTGTTGCTGGTGAGAATACATAACATGGGCTATGTATTGCAACAGGCTTGTTTTAATTCTGGATCTAAGATCAGAAAATAAAGGTTAAAACTATGGTGGCTGGAGCTGCAAGTAGAAAAACAGTTTTTCTGCTTGGAGGGGTGGCATCAAAAGGAGGGCTCTCTCTCAGCAGATACTGACAACCCCCTGATAATTACGGGGTTGAACAGCCTTTCGTGTCTGCTGTGACCCTGACAATGAAGCTCCCAGGGAAGGAAGCCTGAAGTGTGAAGGGGCAGTATAACTTCAATCAAGGGAGAAACCCCCACCATGCTCTAAAGGAAATGACAGTTGGCAGCAGTTGAAGGAAAGAAAAAAATATGACCCAGGGACAAAGGGAGTGCCATTTGTTCCCAAAGACTATTTCAGGAATAAACTTTAACCTTTTAACTGCCATGGGTCCCCCCCCAGTGCCAAGGCCTTTTTTGGTGATTTCAGTATTTCACAATGCAAAGCCTTCTAACATTTTCTCCTTCATTAACCCCTTAAGTGCCAAGGACGAGCTATCTCAGCCTTGGCACTGGAGAGGTAATTCTGCAGCAAGACTTTGAAACATTGTACAAGTGTTGCAGTGTAAAGGTGATTTTTTCTGTGCTTTCTCTTGAGACATGGTAGAACTCACTGACACCTTGGGGGTAGAAAGGGCAAAGTATTGAGGATAAATAGAAAAGTATCAATGTTGCATTCCTTGGGATAATTCACATCTGTGTATAAAGTTATGGAATTGTAAGCGGAATCTTTCATGCTCAGAATTACCAAAATGTATCAGAAGGGTGAAACAAAGTCCCACAGACTGGAGGATTGGACTGGTATGTGCTGCACATAATATGTAACCTATGAATATAATTTGCTAAGAGATTGCAATTGTATAAATGTATGTTTTTGGCAAAATCGGATTTAAAGTAAAGTATTGTGGGAGTTTTTGGACATTGTAAAACTCACCTCATAAATCTGACATCATTCCCTTGGAAATCCAACCAGCTGAGAGCAAGGCAAATACTAGCCCCCCTGTCCAATCCAAGTAGTTTAGGGGCATGCTTAGTTAAACCTGCCCAGCCTATACTTTGATGATGTCATTATGTATTATAAATAAGGGTCCCTGACAAGACTCTAGACAGACATTCTTCCTGATTTCCTGTGCTGCGTTCCTATACCTGTCATCTTCCAGATCCAGACTCCAACTACAAGGCCAAGCATTGCTGATCCTACCCCTGGGCCCACTATAAAACCCAAGCAGTGCTAATCTCATTCCCAGCAAGGCCTCAAATCTAAAAACCCACTAAATTTCCCATTAACAAGGGGAAAGCTGTGGTACCTTTGGCATCCTGATCCAGCCTGGCTTGCTGCCACTCACTGCATGCTGCTGCAGTCTTGCTACCCTGATGACGTTTAGTATCCAGTGACCAGAATTGCCCGTCCAGTTCCTGCTAGCCAGTGACCAGAACCGCACAGCTGTTTGACAGATGCTCTGCCGTGTGGTGACCAGAGCCGGTTGACTGTCCAAAAAGCCCAAAACTAAAAAAGTGGATAGTGAGTATTTCATCACCCCATAGAAATCCCTAGTATCCCTTGTCTTGCATTGTCCTCATCCCACTCTATAAGTCATCCTATCCTTATCCTGAGAACTTGTCCAACTGTCATAATTCTCTGTGCATTTTGTCATTAATCTCCAAGCATTAGCGCTACTTTTCTCTCTATTTCTGTCCTGCATAGATCATATGTCATTAGCGATATTTTGATTAAATAAAGTAATTTTCCTTAAAGAAAAGGGGTACACAGCATGAAGGGTTACATCTGCAGCGTAACTTAGAGAATTCACGGATGGCGTTCCTCTTTTCTTAGTCCTTAAATCTAGTTTAAAGTAAAACTGTTCTTTTCACAAACTGATTTCCTTTCCAATTTCACCCTTCATTTTACTCAAAGCGTGCTTCCTTCTATATTGCATAACACTTTCAATCTACCAGCTAGAAACTTAATTTCAATTCCCTTTGTACCTGTGATATATATCTATCCCCCAATATACGAACAGCACTCCAAATCAGTGTATTTAACCCATTTTTATTAACAACCGTTTGGGTAATTTTAGGCGGGAATTGCAAAAGCGTACATTTTAAACGTGTTATTTGACTGCAATCTATTTCCACTCATTTCTGAACTGTATGCTTTTTGGTAATCCATTCTTTGTAATTGTTAGTATCTTGGCATTGTTGCTTTAGCAAGGAATCGTATTTGCTTCAAGGTTTTTAACACACATTCATTATTGATTTATCCATTTCCGAGTGTCATTTCACCACATTGCAAGGGGTTTAAAATCCTTTTTCTCTCTGATTTGGGGAGGAAAGGCCAGATTTGGATTCTGTTTTCAGTTTCTTATTCCTGAGTACCTGCTGCTTCTTTGTATCCACTCAGAATCGATTATTGGTGGGTCGAGGGAGCATTGCAGGAGGACATTTTAACTTGGGTGTTATCTGTCCTGAATCAAAAGTGCTCCTATTCTGCTGTGCTGTGTCTATGCTCCACTGAACAGTCAAACCCAGTGCATTGCTCACATTCTCATTGTAATTATCACCCCATTGGTGATTGCTACCCCATATTAAAAAGTGTGTGATTTCTTTTGAATTTTAAATAAATAAATATTGCATTTGACCAACCAGCCTGGTTCATGGTCCATTATGACCCAGGGTCTTTGAAAAGGGGCGTGATATGAGTGGTTTATCATCCCAAAATTGAATCCACATAAATAAGGAGAAAAGCACCTCAGTTAGGCGCTAACTACTAGGCCGAGACCAAGGTGTGCGTGTTGCCTGATTGAAATCCTTAACTGTGTTGAGACCCTGTCCCATGTGTGGCCAGTGAGCGACTTCTCCCAGTGTACCAAGTGTCTTTTGAAATTTCCTAGGTATGGCAGTGGCCACATCATGGGCATAGTTTAGCATTAGACTTCAGAATGAGGTAGGTAGCACCCACTTTTAAATACAAAAAGGCACCTGGTGCACCCATGATCCCCCAGGTTCCTACGAACAATATACATAAACCAATGATCAGGGTATGGGATTTAGATAGACATACCTTGGACCATGAGCCATCCAATGGTCTCCACTACTTTGCTTTCTATTTGTTCAGAATGTATTTAATTCAAAACATTGAATTATTTAAAAACTTCCCACCAATATATGGGACACATACACAAATATATTTCCCTTATATACAGAGACACAATGGCCTACACACAACCTATACATCAGTGCATTTGTCGTGTAAATAACCATCAATCATCGACAAACAACATTTACATACAATACATTATTGGTTTTAAGTGTAAGTATCAATATTTGATTTCAACCCTTTTTATACACATGACTAACTAATTGGCTTTTGTTCAAAATCTCTATTGTTGATTATTTATTCCTGTGCCATCCGGCTTTTGTGGCAATATCATCTGGTTCTTTCTTTACTGATCCCGTGATTTTGTACAGTGGGTTAATATTTAATTATCATGGTATGGGTCGACACCCAGTGTTTCAGCCTTCTGGGCTTCTTTACGCTCTACATTATAGCAGTCTTCATCAGGATAGATACATTCATCTGTGGAATGCAAACAGACCTAATCAGTGTACTTGTCTTACAAAGTCTATCTAAAGCTAAATTATCAAAAGCCAACATATGTTGGTGTTATACATTATTGTTGTCATTGATGATAAAAGCCAATACCTATAATAATAATAATAATAATAATAATAATAATAATAATAATAATAATAATAATAATAATAATAATAATAATAATAATAATAATAATGTCAACGAATATTTTCAGCGCTTACACACCTGTGGGTTTGTAGCGCTACATACAACTAGATATTATCATATTATAATTCAGCATGTCCACACATATTCTAAACCCCTTTCAGGAGCTCCTGTAGTCATTCCATTCTGCAACCTTTAAAATATAACAGGGAATGTTTATAGGCAACAAATTAGATTCCAGGAACATCGTACTCCATATTAGTGAGCCACTCACGTCATTTCTAAGGGATGAGGACTCAATCTGTTCATTTGCCACTTCCGAATCAGCCCCACATGTGGAGATCTGGGAGCAGAGTATCATGAGGTATTGAATTCTCCTTATTCTCAACTGAGAAGCATGTAGACATATTCTCTGACTCAAAGATAGTGTTCAACCACCCCAAATTAACACATTTTCAAATTCACTTGAGGGACAGAAGTTCATCTGATGTTTAGGAAGATAGAAATTGATACATACTGGGATAGTAACCTCTTATTTTGCTTGGACCTGAACAGCCTAAGGCAACCCCGGGTCTGCGCTTAGAAACCTCTGGGTGTTTAAGCGCGTTATAAATACGTAACTAAGACAAAAAAAAAAAATACACAATTACGCAACTAAGAAAAACAAACAATTCTTGTAACAGCGCCTCGATGCCTGCGGGCCATTGAGCTGACCAAAATGCTTTCTCAGCATTGCCAAAGCCCATTGGGTTACCTTCCAGTCTTGACCAAACGTTTTCATTAATAAAATCCAAATGATTTGAAAATCGATGGCAATATCACTACCTAGAAAAAATTCAGAAACAACATCTCTAACGGTCCAAATGAAGACCAGGGGTCTCGACGGGAATCCAAGAAAAATGCAAAAGTAATCCAAAGGAAGAGCACACCATGCAAGAAAAAATCTATTAAACAGTCAACTGGGAGAAAGAACAGCTCAGTGGACCTGAACTGTAATACATTCTACAGTCCACCCAGAAGAGCTACAATATTTATTATACAAGAAAGTCGTGTGTTAGCATACTTTGTCAATCATTACAATGTTGGGGATATGCTAATACACAATTGGTGGGTCGTCATCAGTCTGCGAAAGGTTCATACACATTACATGTCCTGATTGGTTAAAAACATTTCCTGGAACATCATCCTCAACACCCCTTCACAAAGTCATGACCATTAAGCATGCTTCCCCACAATTACATCAATATCTGCTGACTTGCAGAAGCTCTGGCATGCCATTGGTTGGCATCCACTAAGGTTCAGGATGATAAATCCCTCAATGCAGATTGGACTGCTTTGATGGAAACAGTGTGTGCCCCAGCATCCCACCAAATCTATCCAATGGAATTATGAGGGAACAGAAACAAGGCCAGGAGCATTGTTACAGCCCCTGCACCATCATATCCCAGTCCCCATATTAATTCCCCACTTCCCTCACCCCTTCATCTATCCACTCCCCATCCCCTCTCTTGCATTGTGCCAGCTCTAGATAGAAACAAACTGTGCGTTGGTGTAACCACATTTTTCACATTTAATTCTCTTGGACCTGTGTACTTGCTGCCTGGGCCCTTGGTACCCTAGCCCAATGACCTTGAAAATGATCATATGGGTCTGCATATGGTATCCGGCTGCAGTTCTCTTCCCATGAGAAATATTTCCTTCTGCAACAATTAATTAGCTATTAGACCTTTTGGTGTATTATTTCCATCAGGGGCTTGTGATCAGTGCGGAATTCGAAATTCGTGCCCCAGATGAAATTCCTAAATTTGTCTGCAGCCCACTTTATTGCTAAAGCCACTTTCTCAATGGTGGCATATGACTTCTCTGCTCCCTTCAATAGTCTGGAGGCGAACACACTGAGAAATTCCTTCCACTTTTCTTCTTGTGTCATTACTGCGCCTAAACCAATATTGCTAGCATCAGTCGATATTACACTCTTTCTGTTGCTCTTAAAATTCGGTAGTGTGGGGACTCTCGCCAAGACTCTCCTGGTGAATTCAAACTCTTCTTCACATGCTGAAAGGAATGTGCTCTTCCCTTTGGTAAGCTCATGCATAGAACTAGTGTGTTTTGCAAAGTCTTGAATACATTTTGAGTAGTGCTCCACCATCCCTAGAAAAGTTTGAATTTCGTCACAGGAAATTGGTCTAGCCATGCGTTCGATTGCCTCAGCGAGTTGTCTTTTGGGACGTATACCTACTGATAATATCACATGTCGCAGATATTTGATTTCATGTCTATTCATTTTGCATTTTTCTTTACTCAGATTAATTCCTGCAGTGTGTAATTTCTTGAAAACACCATCTAATCTCTCGTTGTGAAGTTTGGAACTGGCTGCATACACTAAAACATCATCTTGGAAACACAGGATTCCTTTATCTTCATTAAATAGTTTGCAAATGATTTTTTGGAAAACTGAGGCATCAACTAGCCAAATGGCATTTTCCTGTATTGAAATAGTCCTTCAGGTGCGATGAAAGCTGTCAAACATTTGGACTCTTCATGCAATGTTACTTGATGGCATGCAGATGCAAGGTCCAGAGTGGAGAAGTATTTAGCTGGGCCTATTGTTGAAATAATTTCCTGTATGTTGGGTAATGGACATCTCTCTGTTATCACACATTTATTAGGTTCTCTCATATCTACAGCGATTCTGAGTTTTCCAGTCTTATTCCTCAAAACTACTAAAGGAGAAATCCATTCCACCACATCTATCTTTTCTATGATGCCTTGACTTTCTAATTTCCACAATTGCAGTTTTACCTTGTCTCTCATCGATAAAGGAATGCTGCGCAGTTTCTGTGCTACTGGTTTGTAATCATTTTCATTTTTATTTTGTGTACAAATCCATGTGGACAGCCTATTTCATCTCGAAATACCTAATAACTACTTTATCTTGGCTGTTGACACTTCCTACAGTGAGCACTGTTTCTTTGGCATTGGGTTCTAATTTCACTTTGAGTTTCCTTTGGTTTGTCCAGCTCAATAAAGGAGTGTTTCTTTTTCTCATCACAAAAATCTTACCTTTGGCTTCTCTGTCTCTGAATTTAAGATTGGCCCAGAACCATCCAATTAATTCAATCCTCACTCCTCCATATGCTCTGGGATTAATACCGACTTCATTCAAGAATTCATGTTTCAGTTCCTTCCATACACTTTGGGATAATAGTGTATACTTAGTCAATCATCATAGAAACGGATGTGTTGTCTACTAGTACTGAGGCTTTTGGACTATCCATTTCTTCTTCATTTTCATCTGTCACCATGGATATGCATTCTTTACTTTCTTCCTCACTGTGATGACTCTAGAAAGTCAGACCAATATGGTATTTGTGGAACAGTGATGCTCCTTTGTACTGTATTTCAAAGTACTAGGATTTTGTTAAAATTATGATTCTCTTCTAAACAGTGTTATACGATAGAAATTATTTGATGTATCAGGAACTTTGAAATTAATGTCTTTATGTACAGTGTTGTACGGTAGCAGGAGATTACTTGAGAAGGCAGTGTTTCGCAAGTGTATTCTTCTTAACACTGTGTTATGTGATGGATTTCACCTTATATGAGGCAGCAGAGGGCAGTTGCAGTCTCCTTTTTACTGTGTTATACAGTAGCTTTCGTTAGGAGACACCGTTAAGAGCTGTGCTAACTTATCCGATCTCCTTTATGCCATGTAACACAGTAGAGTTGATCAAAGGTGTCTTTGATCCCTTGCGCATGCGTGTAATCCCAGCGCGTAATGGTGTCGGGTTAATTGGATTAGCTTAGTCAGGAGTTAACTGCGGCGCTGGGGCTTATTTGGATCCTGCACAGTGGTGCTAGATTGTAGAGTACAGTAGCAGAGCACCGCGGTTTGCTTACCGTGATCACTTTATCCCTCACTTTATATGGATGCTTCACATTGCATTAGCCAGTGTTCACTGGTATACGGTAAATCTGTGTGACGGGTGACTGCAGGACTCAAGGTTATTTTAGGACCATCCCATCTTCATTGCCATTGTAATGTAAGTAAAAGTTATGGGGAGATGTGGGATAGTGGCAATAGCAGGATTTTATATATATATATATATATATATATGTATATATATATATATATATATATATATATATATATATATATATAATATATATATATATTCAGTAAAAAAACTTTGTTAAAGGTACGTTATGGTTAAGTTGCGCTACTAAAAACCTATGAAATTCAGTGGAAAAACTTTGTTAAAGGGACGTTATGGTTCCAAGTAAAACCAAAAAACTTGAAATTCGCCAGTTATGGTAAGCTAAGCAACCATAACTCGCACCACCACCGTGCACTGCTAAACCTAACACCCAGAACATCAAAGATGACATCACAAATGTCATTGATGACATCACTGATGACATCACATGTGCATTTACCTTTCATGAAAAGTCTGTACAAGGGATTCTTAGTGTAATGTTAATAAAAAAGTGTCAAAGATTATTGGAATAAATATCAAGTGCTAATCAGTGCATTAAGCTATGCATTGATATAAATAGCATTCTATTATTAACTTCAATACAGTATACTAAGGTACTCATGTAGAAACATAGGCATTGTGTGCAGCATACATGATGGAGGTGCAATATTCATAAGCTTTCATGTTGACATGGCCACTTTAACCCCATGTGTTGTCCCTCATGGTCATGGCCAGTAGCAAGATTGTCTGGATCATTACCTTATTCCATGACCCGGACAATCTGGCCACTGCCCATGGCTACCGGCTAAACCTCAGTCACCAAAAAGGTATATCACTATTTTTTGTACCTACAATATGACACTTGTTCAAAAATAAAACACAGGCACATTTGCAAAACCATGCTTTCAGATCCTTGCCAATACTCCTTGGACAAGTTTGCTGGAAATCCACCCATGTTTTATTTTTTCAAGTGTCAAATGTATGCACATACAATAATCATACAACCTAGCCTCCACTTGACAAAATCCATTCAGACTTTATGAAAACATTTATATCTAGATCTAAAATCTTTTTGCAAACTTGTGGGTAGATTCATCAAATTGCACCACATTTATAAGCTTTTACAATATTTTGGGACCCCCCTCTAACTATGGGCCCTCTTGACAAAATCCCACCAAACATTGCAAAAACATGTATATCTAGATTCATTTAAAAAAATAAACTTTGTTGAAGGGACGTTATGGTTAAGTTGCGCTACTAAAAACCTATGAAATTCATTAAAAACACATTGTTAACGGGATGTTATGGTGCAAAGTAAAACCGAAAAACCCTTGAAATTCGCCAGTTATGGTAAGCTAATAACTCGCGCCACCACTGTGCACTGCTAAGACTAACACCCAGGACATCAAAGATGACATCACAAATGTAATTGATGACATCACTGATGACATCACATGTACATTTACTTTTCATGAAAACTATGTAGAAGATATTCTTAGTATAATGTTGACCAAAAAGTGTCAAGGATCATTGGAGTAAATATCAAGTGCTAATTAGTGCATTAAGCAATGCGTTCATATAAATAACATTCTATTATGAAGTTCTATCCAGTATACTAAGGGACTCATGTAGAAGCATAGGCACTGTGTGCAGCATACATGATGAAGGTGCAATATTCATAAGCTTGCCATGTTGAATAGTGAAATGATAACTGTTTTCATATTAGAGTTTTGCGTACAGTGAAACTTGTGATAAGTAGGTAATAAAACCCACTTACTACATAATTGCATTATTATAGACAAATCACAAAGAGACAACACCCCATACAAATATGAATATATACAAGGGAACTGAAGTAAGAAAAAAAACAGCAATAGTAGCAGAAAGTGTTCATAACCTAACTGATTACCTTTATGCAGAGAAATGATTGCTCTGTTTCAAAGCTGTTACTTACCCTATCTATATGTATATCACATGATGTGTCTGGACCCTAAGGAAAATAGGGTGAGTACAACATATAAAAATATGAGCATATACAGGGAAAGTACAGTAATAAAAAAAGCATCAAAAGTATCAGAAAGTGCTGATAAATCTACTGATAATGTTAATGCACAAAAAGGATTGCTGTCTTTCAAGGTTCTGTCTTCCCCTATGTATATGTTTCATATGATATGACTGGACCCTAAGGGAATTATTGTAAGAAAATACTTGAAGGATAAGTCTACGAATATAGTACATTTACAATTTTTAGTTCCTGACTGTTACTGAAGAAAATCATGTGGCCTAGATATGTCAGGAAAAGAAAAAAGGGGAATCAGACATGTGATGTCATCAGTGATGTCATCAATGACATTTGTGATGTCATCTTTGATGTCTGGGGTGTTAGGCTTAGCAGTGCACAGTGGTGGCGCGAGTTATGGTTGCTTAGCTTACCATAACTGGCGAATTTCAAGGGTTTTTCAGTTTTACTTGGAACCATAACGTACCTTTAACAAAGTTTTTTCACTGAATTTCATAGGTTTTTAGTAGCACAACTTAACCATAACGTACCTTTAACAAAGTTTTTTTTACTGAATTTCATAGGTTTTTAGTAGCGCAACTTAACCATAACGTCCCTTTAACAACGTTTTTTCACAGAATTTCAAAGGTTTTTAATAGCGCAACTTAACCATAACGTCCCTTTAACAAAGTTTTTTTACTGAATTTCATAGGTTTTTAGTAGTGCAACTTAACCATAAAGTCACTTTAACACATTTCTTTTTACCGAATTTCATAGTTTTTTATTAGTGCAACATAACCATAACGTCCTTTTCAATGGAGGAAGACCACTAGCATCCTAGGTTCTCAAAGTGGGAACCCGGGGTGGTAAAAAAAAGATGTTTCTTCCCAAACCGGGACGCCACAGGCAGGCGTCCCGGTGTAGGAAGGAAAATCTTTTACCAAGATGGAGACCAGGGAAAGGGAAGGTGGGGTGTATAAAGAGAACACAACAGGGCATCGGCGGGGGGTCGGGAAGACCAGGAGAGAGACACGGGGCATGAGTTGGGGGTAACACGAGGGAGACATGGGGCATGAGCGGGGGTGGGGGGTAACACGAGGTTGACATGGGGCATGAGCGGGGGGTGGTGGGAAAGAAGGAAGACATGGGGCATGAGCGTGGGGTGGGGGGAGGAAGAAGGAAGACAAGGGGCATGAGCGGGGGGGAGAAAGGAGACACGGGGCATGAGCGGGGGTGGGGGGTACAGGAAGGAGGCACGGGGCATGAGCGGGGGGTGGGGGGTACAGGAGGGAGACATGGGGCATGAGCGGGGTGGGGGGAACAGGGCAGACACGGGGCATGAGCGGGGGTGGGGAAGGAAGAAGGGAGACACAGGGCATGAGCGGGGGTGGGGGGAACAAGGGAGACATGGGGCATGAGCGAGGGGTGGGGGAAAGAAGGGATACACTGGGCATGATCGGGTGGTGGGGGAAGAAGGGAGACACGGGGCAGGGGGTGGGGGGGAAAGAAGGAAGACACGGGGCATGAGCGGGGGTGGGGAAAAGGAAGACACGGGGCATGAGCGGGGGGTGGGGGGAAAGAAAGGAGACACGGGGTATGAGCGGGGGATGGGGGCAAAGAAGGGAGACACCGGGCATGAGCAGGGAGAGGAAAGAAGGGAGACACGGGGCATTGAGCGGGGGTGGGGGTGAAGAAGGGAGACACGGGGCATCAGCAGGTGGTGGGGGAAGAAGGGAGTATCGGGGCATGAGCGGGGGTGGGGGGGAAAGAAGGGAGACACGGGGCATGAGCGGGGGGTGGAAAGAAGGGAGACACGGGGCATGGGCAGGGGGTGGGGGGAAAGAAGGGAGACACGGGGCATGAGCGGGGGGTGGAAAGAAGGGAGACACAGGGCATGAGTGGGAAAGAAGGGAGACATGGGGCATGAGCGGGGGGTGGGGGGAAGAAGGGAGACACGGGGCATGAGCAGGGGGAAAAGGAGGGAGACAGACACGGAGCATGAGCGGGGGTGGGGATGAACAGGAGAGACACGGGGCATGAGCGGGGGTAGGGCAAGGTGGGGCCTCTGCTCATGCCGTATGTCTGCCCTGTTCCAACAGGACACGGGGCATGAGCGGGGGGTGCGGGGGAGAAGGGAGACACGGGCATGTGCGAGGGATGGGAGGGAGAAGGGAGACACGGGGCATGAGCAGGGGGTGGGGGGGAAAGAAGGGAGACATGGGGCATGAGCGGAGGGAAAGAAGGGAGACACAGGGCATGAGCGGGTGGTGGGGTGGGAAGAAGGGAGACATGGGGCATGAGCGGGGAGTGGGGTGGGAAGAAGGCAGACACGGGGCATGAGCGGGGGTTGGGGGAAAGAAGGGAGACACAGGGCATGAGCGGGGGGTGGGGGGGAAGAAGGGAGACAAGGGGCATGAGCGGGGGGTGGGGGGGTAAGAAGGGAGACACGGGACACGAGCGGGGGTGGGGGGAAAGAGGTGAGACATGGGCCATGAGCGGGAGGGAGAAGGGAGACACGGGGCATGAGCGGGAGGGTGGGGGGAAGAAGGGAGACACGGTGCATGAGCGAGGGGTGGGGGGAAAGAAGGGAGACATGGGACATGAGCGGGGGAAAAGAAGGGAGACACAGGGCATGAGCGGGGTGGAAAGAAGGGAGACATGGGGCATGGGCAGGGGGTGGGGGAAAGAAGGGAGACACAGGGCATGAGCGGGGGGTGGAAAGAAGGGAGACACAGGGCATGAGCAGGAAAGAAGGGAGACATGGGGCATGAGCTGCTGGTCGGGGGGAAGAAGGGAGACATGGGGCATGAGTGGGGGGTGGGGTTGAACAGGGGAGACACGGGCCATGAGCAGGGGGAAAAGGAGGGAGACAGAAACGGAGCATGAGCGGCGGTGGGGGTGAACAGGAGAGACACGGGGCCTGAGCGGGGGCAGGGCAAGGTGGGACTCCCGCCCCCGCTCATGCCCCGTGTCTGCCCTGTTCCAACAGGGCAGACACAGGGTATGAGCGGGGGGTGGGGGAGAAAGAAGGGAGACACGGGGCATGAGCGGGGGGTGGGGGAGAAGAAGGGAGACAAGGGGCATGAGCGGGGGTGGGGGGAAAGAAGGGAGACACGGGGCATGAGCGGGGGAAAGGGGAAAAGAAGGGAGACACAGGGCCTGAGCGGGGGGTGGGGAGGAAGAAGGGAGACACTGGCATGAACAGGGGATGGGGAAAGAAGGGAGACACGGGGCATGAGCGGGGGTGGGGGGAAAAGAAGGGAGCCACAGTCATGAGCGGGGGTGGGGGGGAAAGAAGGGAGACACGGGGCATGAGCGGGGGTGGGGGGAAAAGAAGGGAGCCACAGTCATGAGCGGGGGGTGGGGGGAAAAGAAGGGAGACACGGGGCATGAGAGGGGGGTGGGGGGGAAGAAGGGAGACACAGGGCATGAGCGGGGGGTGGGGGGAGAAGGAAGACACGGGACATGAGCGGGGAGTGGGGGGGAAGAAGGGAGACACAGGGCATGAGCGGGGGGTGGGGGGGAGAAGGAAGACACGGGACATGAGCGGGGAGTGGGGGGGAAGAAGGGAGACACGGTGCATGAGCGGGGGGTGGGGGGGAAAGAAGAAAGACATGGGGCATGAGGGGGGGGTGGGGGGAAGAAGGGAGACACGGGGCATGAGCGGGGGTGGGTAGAAGGGAGACACAGGGCATGAGCGGGGGGTGCTGGGGAAGAAAGGATACACAGGGCATGAGCGGGGGGGAAGAAGGAAGACACGGGGCATGAGCGTGGGGTGGAGGGGAAGAAGGGAGCCATGGGGCATGAGCGGGGGGGGAAAGATGGGAGACACGGGGTAGGAGCGGGGGGTGGGGGGGAAGAAGGGAGATACAGGGCATGAACAGGGGGATGGGGGGAAAGAAGGGAGACACGGGGCATGAGCAGGTGGTGGTGGGGGAGAAGGGAGACAAAGGGCATGAGCGGGGGTGGGGGGAAGAAGGGAGACACGGGGCATGGGCGGGGGTGGGGGGGAAAGGAAGGAGACACGGGGCATGAGCGGGGGTGGGAGGAACGCAAGGGAGACACGGGGCATGAGCTGGGGTGTGGAGAAACAGGGCACTCACGGGGCATGAGCAGGGGGTTGGGGGGAACAGGGCACACATGGGGCATGAGCGGGGGGTGGGACGGGAACAGGATGTACACGGGGCATGAGCAGGGGGTGGGGGAACGGGAGGAACACACAGAGCATCAGCGGGGGTGGGGGGAACAGGGGAGACAGGGCATGAGCGGGGGGTGGGGGAGGAAGAAGGGAGACACAGGGCATGAGTGGGGCATGGGGGAGGAAGAAGGGAGACACAGGGCATGAGTGGGTGTGGGGGAGAAGAAGGGAGACACGGGGCATGAGTGAGGGGTGGGGTGGAAAGAAGGGAGACACAGGGCATGAGCGAGGGGTGGGGGGAAAGAAGTGAGACACGTGCATGAGCGGGGGGTGGGGATTAAAGAAGGGAGACACGGGGCATGAACAGGGGGTGGGGGGGAAAGAAGGGAGACACAAGGCATGAGCAGGTGGTGGTGGGGGAAGAGGAACACACGGGGCATGAGCGGGGGTGGGGGGGAAGAAGGGAGACACGGGGCATGAGCGGGGGTTGGGGGGAGAAGGAAGACATGGGGAATGAGAGGGGGTGGGGGGAGAAGGGAGAAACAGGGCATGAGCGGGGGTGGGGGGGAAGAAGGGAGACATGGGGCATGGGCAGGGAGTGGGGGGAAAGGAGGGAGACACGAGCATGAGCGGGGGGTGGGGGGAAGGGGGAGAGACACACGGGGCATGAATGGGGGTGGGGGGAAGGGGAGAGACACACGGGGCATGAGCGGGCGGTGGGGGGGAGGGGAGTGACGCACGGGGCATGAGCGGGGGGTGGTAGGAAGGGGAGAGACACACAGGGCATGAGCGGGGGGTGGGGGGAAGGGGAGAGACACACGGGGCATGAGCGGGGGTTAACAGGGAAGACAGGTCATGAGTGGGAGTGGGGGGAGGGTAGAGACACACGGGCATGAGCGGGGGGTGGGGGGGAGGGGAGAGACACACGGGGCATGAGCGGGGGGGTGGAGGGGAGAGACACACAGGGCATGAGCGGGGGGTGGGGGGAGGGGAGAGACACACAGGGCATGAGCGGGGGGTGGGGGGAGGGGAGAGACGCACGGGGCATGAGCAGGGGGTGGAGGGGAGAGACACACAGGGCATGAGCGGGGGGAGGGGAGAGACACACGCGGCATGAGCGGGGGGTGGGGGGAAGGGGAGAGACACACGGGGCATGAGCGGGGGTGGGGGGAGGGGGGAGTCACACGGGGCATGAGCGGGGGTGGGGGGGAAGAGGAGAGTCACACGGGTCATGAGCAGGGGGTGGGGGGAAGTGGAGACACATGGGGCATGAGCGGGGGGAGGGGGAGGGGAGAGAAACACGGGGCATGAGGGGTGGGGGGAAGGGGAGAGACACATGGGCCATGAGCTGGGGGTGGGGGGGTGGAGACACACGGGGCTTGAGCGGGGGGTGGGGGAAGGGGAGAGACACATGGGGCATGAGCGGGGGTGGGGGGAGGGGAGAGACACATGGGGCATGAGCGGGGGGTGGAGGGAGGGGAAGAGACACACGGGGCATGAATGGGGGGTGGGGGAAGGGGAGAGACACACAGGGCATGAGCGGTCGGTGGGGGGAGGGGAGTGACGCACGGGGCATGAGCGGGGCGTGGGGGGAAGGGGAGAGACACACGGGGCATGAGCAGGGGGTGGGGGGAGGGCAGAGACACACAGGGCATGAGCGGGGGGTGGAGGGGAGAGACACACAGGGCATGAGCGGGGGGTGGGGGGTCAGAGGAGAGACACACGGGTCATGAGCAGGGGGTGGGGAGAAGTGGAGACACATGGGGCATGAGCGGGGGTGAGGGGAGAGAAACATGGGGCATGAGGGGTGGGGGGAAGGGGAGAGACACATGGGCCATGAGCTGGGGGTGGGGGGTGGAGACACACGGGGCTTGAGCGGGGGGTGGGGGAAGGAGAGAGACACACGGGGCATGAGCGGGGATGGGGGAGGGGAGAGACACACGGGACATGAGCGGGGGGTGGGGTTTAGGGGCGAGACACACAGGGCATGAGTGGGGGGAAGGGGAGACACATGGGGCATGAGCGGGGTGGGGGGAAGGGGAGAGACACACGGGGCATGCGCGGGGGTGGGGAGAAGGAGAGACACACAGGGCATGAGCGGGGGTGGGGGGGAGGGGAGAGACACATGGGTCATGAGCAGGGGGTGGGGGGAAGGGAAGACACACGGGGCATGAGCGAGGGGTGGGGGGAAGGGGAGAGACACACGGGGCATGAGCAGGGGGTTAGGGGAAGGGGATAGACACACGGGGCATGATGAGCGGAGGGTGGGGGGAACAGAGGAGACACAGGGATGAGCGGAGACATGAGCGGGGGTGGGGGGGAACAGGGGAGACATGGGGGATGTGTGGGGGGTGTGGGGAATGGGAGGAAGACACAGGGCCTGAGCTAACTATGCAGGCAGCAGATCCCGCTCCCCGGCCCTCCGCAGGCCACCATGTGCCGATGGCGTGAGCGGCGGCTGGAGGAACAGGGGAGACACGGGGTGGGGGTGGGGGGGCAGGAAGGCGACACGGACATGAGCGGGGGTGGGGGGAACGGGAGGAAGACACTTACTAGCCGGGCTCTCACAGCAAACCACAAACAAAGATGGCGGGCGTCTTTAAAATACGACGCACTGCACGCTGCCGTGCAGCCAATGGGAAAGCACGTAACATGTCCACGGACACGACGCAACCCGCTTGCCCAATCCCTGTCCTGTCCGCGGCGCGAACAGGGAAGTGTGTTCGCGAAGCGAACACAGATATCACTAATTTTTTTTTACCTACTTTTTGGTCATTTTTTAAAAAACTACTGGACAGATTTTCACCAAATTTGCAAAAGCATGCTTTTGGGACCAAGCTGCTGCTCCTGGTCCAAATTTGGTGATAATCCGTCCAGCGGTTTGGGCTGTAGGCACGAGCAAAAAAAAATTCCCATTCAATCTATGGGAAAAAAAGAAATTTTGGGACCCCCCTATAACTTTTCCTCCCCCAGACGAATCCTCACCAAACTTTGCAAAGAAATTTAGAGTGGGCCATATACTTTTTTTGCAAAGTTTGGTGAGGATTCGTCCAGGGGGAGCGAAGTTATAAGCCGCTCAAAAAGTGCTCTTCCTATGGAAACAGCAACTTATCCATAACTACATGGCCACGACCGTGGCCATGTAATATATAAATATATATATATTCAATGAAAAAACTTTGTTAAGGGGACGTCATGGTTAAGTTGCACTAATAAAAACCTATGAAATTATGGTTAAATTGCACTAATAAAAACCTATGAAATTCAGTAAAAAAAAACATTCTTAAAAGGATGTTATGGTTACAAGTAAAATCGAAAAAGCCCTGAAATTCACCAGTTATGGTAAGATAAGCAAACATAACTAGCGCCACCACCGTGTAAGAAGGAAGGATTATTCTTCCAACAGCAGGAAGCAAAATCCTTTTCCAAGACAGCCATCATGGAAAGAGAATGCAGAGCTCCGTACACAGCCCCTCTTTCCTTGCCATGGCAGCCTGCAAAACCCTATGAACATATTACTACAAGCACTTTTTTCCCTTTCGAACCTATCCTACCTTCAAATAACTTTACCACAAAGCCGGTCCCAGGTAGACATAGCCACTTTAACACCATTTTTCGTCCCTAGCGGTCATGGCCAGTAGCCAGATTGTCCGTGTCATGACCTTATGCCATGACCCAGACAATCTGGCTACTGCCCACAGCCACAGGCTATACCTCAGTCACCAAAGGTATACAACTATTTTTTGTACCTACATTATTACACTTGACAGAAAAATAAAACACGGGCACATTTGCAAAACCATGCTTTAATGTCCTTGCCTTACGAGTTTGCTCCGCCCATGTTTTATTTTTTTAAAAGTGTCAAAATGTATGTACATACAATAGTTATATAACTTAGCCCCAACTTGACAAAATCCATTCAGTCTTTACACAAACATTGAAGGTTGGGTCTATAATGTTTCTCAAAACATTTGTCCACATTCATCAAATAGCAACAAATGTATAAGCCATCTACAAATGTTGAGACCCCCCCTCTAATTTCACCCCCTCTTGAGAAAATCCCAGAAAACTATTTATATCTAGATCGAAAATTGTTTTGCCAAATGTTGTGTAGATTCGTCAAATGACACCACATTTATATGCCTTTACAATATTTTGGGACCATCCCTCTAATTTTGCCCCCTCTTAACAGAATCCCATAAACCTACGCAAAACCATTCAGGATTAGTCCTAGCATAAAATTGCAAAATTACAGGCAGTTTTGCTGAGTGGCGCAAAAGTTATAAGCCACCCAAAAACTGCTTTTCACTAACTCTGTAATGCAGAAATAGGTACAGATGTCCTAGGACATCTGAAGTGTCCGCAAACACCACAGGACTGCACCAGGACATCTGGAGTGTTCGCTGACTTTCGAGGGTTGAAACAACCCATTTTTTGGCTTCTTATGGCCATATCCAATCCAATCCTCCCCTCCCCCACATCCCGAGATTGTTTGTGAGTTTCACAAGTGAAATGCTGCTTTTTTTTAATGTTTTCACTGCGCTGTACACGATGGCGGGTGTTTCGGGAAAACCGACGCATTTTACCTTTTCCCAACAGCCAATGCGCAAATTTTCTGCCCAATCAGGCCAGTCCGTGGACAGAATAGCCAATCAGAGGCCAGTCCGCGGCCCGAACAGGGAAGTGAGTCCACGGAGCAGACATAGATATCACACATTTTTTTGCATTACGTTTTGGTTGTTTAAAAAAAAAAACTACTTACACCAAGTTAACAAAAGCACGCTTTCGGGATCAAGCCACCGCTCCTACCACACATTTGGTGGAAATCCATCCAGCGGTTTGGGCTGTAGGCGTGAGCAAAGTTTTTTCCCATAATGTCTGTGGGAAAAAAAGACATTTTGGGACCCCCTATAACTTAGCCCTCCCCCCGTGACCAAACCTCAGCAAACTTTGCACAGAAATTCAGAGTGGGCCATATACTTTATGTGCAAAGTTTGATGAGGATTCGTTAGGGGAGCAAAGGTATAAGATGCTCAAAAAGTGCTCTTCCTATGGGTTTAGTAACTTAATCATAACTACATGGCCGCTACCGCAGGCCATGTAATTCAGTAAAAAAACTTTGTTAAAAGGACTAACACCCAGGACATCAAAGATGACATCACAAATGTCATTGATGACATCACTGATGACATCACATGTGCATTTACTTTTCATACAAGGGGTTGTGAATGTAATGTGGGCAAAAAAGTACCAGGGATTATCGGGAGATGTGTAATAAACTACATACTTCATTATGCAATGTAGTGTTCTAAAGAACATTCCATTGCAGTGTTATTTCTAGTACAGGAACCTACTCATGCAGAAATGTAGGTATTGGCTGCAGCATGCACCATAGAGGTGCAATATTTGTAATTTACCAAAGTTATATAATGAAATGGTGAATGCTTCTGTATCAGAATTTTCCGTACTGTAAAACATGTACTAAGTAGCTAATAATGCATCACTTACTACATATTTCGACTAATACACACAAAACATAAATAGACTACAATGCATACAAATATAGGGCTTATATATGGAGAGTAAAGTAAGCAAACAAGATGCAGTATCATTAGCAACTGTGTATAACCTACATGATTGTATTCACGCACAACAATGATTGCTGTGTTTCAGGCCTGCTTCTTCCCCTATATATGTACATCATAAAATGTGATTAAATTCTAAGGAAAGTAGTGTAAGAACATGTGAGAATAGGAACATCTATAAATGTAATACCTTTTGAATGTTCAGTTTCTGACTGTCAGTAAATAAAACCACCTGGCCTAGGTATGGCAGTGACCAAAAAAAAAGGCAAGGCATGTGATGTCATCAGTGATGTCATCAATAACATTTGTGATGTCATCTTTGATGTCCTGGGTGTTATACTTAGCAGTGCACGGTGGTAGCGTGAGTTATGGTTGCTTAGCTCACCATAACTGACGAATTTCAGGTTTTTTTTGGTTTTACTTGGAACCATAACGTCCCTTTAACAAAGATTTTTTCACTGAATTTCATAGGTCTTTAGGAGAGCAACTTAACCATACCGTTCCTGTAACAAAGTTTTTTCACTGAATATAGATATATAGATAATGTAAATTTGATAAATGTTTACTAGGATGCCCTTAGTTTATATACATATAACATAGAATATACTGAACCCCCTACCTGTGCTAGTGGGTCTGATATCCGCGGACCATGCGCCTTTTCACAGACAGACTCGGACAACATCAACACTATCCAAAAACTCAGGGGGTATCTTACATTGTTATATCATCCATTAAAAACACTAAACATGTTCAAAAAGCAGCACATAAATAAATTACATTCAATAATAAATAAGAAGTGAAACTGTATTTTCCAATTACATAGCATCATAGCGGAATATACCAAAACACAATAAATATGCCTCCAACAGAATTACCTCACAGAAAGTGCACAGCAAAAATCAATAGGAACACCTACTCAGCAGTAACAGCAAAACTTAGCAAGAAACTAGTGAGTACACAACATTTATTGTATACATTTATAAACTTTCTGTATTAGGTACAATAAAACTAAAATTTTCCCCAGGATGAAATGAGTGAAGACAGTGATACTAATGGTAGACACTACACTTCTCTATGTAAGCCAATTAATAACCATTTCTTTTCTGTACTTAACACATATTTTTTTTAACGGACCATACAGACATTAAAAATAATATACCAAGAGAGATGTTAGATAATTCTCTGCAGCGAATGGAGCGAAAAATGGATCTGTTAATGAAAAATGTCATTCTTATAAAAAAATTCAATATCACTGTCCCACATGTACCTGTTCCCCCTCTCCATGTCCCACCCAACTATCCCCAAAACCTCGCCAGCAAGAAAAACATTTTGACGAGACTTCCATCCCTTCCTCCCAAACTTCCATCATGTCCAAACCCCTGAATCCTCTGTACTTGTTTCAGTTTCTGCTTCCCCCTCTCTTTCGTAATTTGTATACGTTTATACAATAATAAAATATTAGGTGTGTTGTTAGTATATTCCTCTGTGTTTTATTTTTGTTTTAAAGGCAGTTAGGGCGCCTGCCGACAGCGCGACTGTCCGGGATGTCCTCAATTAACCAAAATGGGGGTGTCCTAAATACACTATACCTGTTCGTATTGTTGCCAATCAAAATGAAGATGTCCTTAGGACACACAAGATGTCCGCCTGTCCGTAATTAACCAAAATGGGGGTGTCCTAAAACAGTATACCTGTTCAAATTGGCCATAGTCAAAATGGGGGTGTCCGCAGAACAGTAAAGACGTCTGCATGTTCGTAGCTATGCAAAATAAAGTGTCCTAAGAACATTTCCCCTGTTTGCATTGTCCATAACCAGAATGAATATGTCCGTAGAACACATAGCCCGTCTGTCTGTCCGCAAAGTTCTGACGCACATTTGTTTTGTTTGGGGACCTGAACACTGTCTGTCGAACACCCACGTGCATGCGTAGCACCCCATTGCCCCTACGAACATTGTGCCTGTCCGCAACTGTCCACCGCAAGTGTGTCACACTTTTGATTAGTTCGGGGACTGGAACGCTGTCCATAGAACACCCGCACGCATGCATAGAACCGACCCGCGCATTTGGTGTCCTACGGACAGCTGTCCCATTCGCCAACGTGTTCTCGACGTGATCATGTGACCGCACCCGCGCTAATCTTAACAAACACTGTTCAGGCCCCCGGACACCTAAAAAGTGTTTTTCTCAGCAATCCAAGGTATTTTCCTGGGAAAGTTCACCCTTGCACATGTCCCACACTGTCCCTGGCGACCTGCATACTTTTTGGGTTTTTTTTAGCCCTTTCTTGGTGTTCAAAATGTTCAGGGACAGCGCGGATGTCCACGGTCCTCTAAAGTCTTTGCATTGCTGCCCTGTCGCAACCATTGCACTTTTCGCTGGGAGGAATGGTGGCTCTGAAAAGAACCTTTTTGTGGTGTTTTTTTGTGTTTCAAAAACTTCAAACGGTCAACACCTACTGCAAAATGTATTGCTGTAATTCCAAAAAAGGTTGCAATGCATTTTGTATATTTTGCTGAAAAATCTGATTGCAGGCAAAAGTAAGATGTACTCCATCTCTGCGAAAAATGTGTGTACAAAGAAACATAATGTTTTCATTGTGAAAAGAGGGCATACCAACATCTCTCAAAAAGGCACAGACAGCCTGGTTAACATTGCGCCTTGCTTTCTCCATTTGTGGACCAAATGAAGAAGAATGCAGTCACCTTTGTCTCTGTGTAATACAGGAAATAATTACTCTGGAGTTTGGGTACATGTCCATGAATTTCCCAAGTCCTTCTTTGATTGCAAATTGCAAAGAGATTCCAGACACGTTCCCTCCACAATGAATAATAATAATGTCTGGATGACACTGTGTCACCAAAGTAGCACAAAGAGGTACCAAATCCAGCCACTTCATTCTACGCACTCCATGCCAGTGCACTTCCACATGAGGGAATCCAAGATGTACAGCCACTCTGCAGAGATCTGCATGCACCGCCAACCAATGTATCCACAAATCTCCCAAAATGCAGACAATATGCTTCCTGAAACACACAGCCATAGCTATCTCCTCTCCTCTCAGGAAAAATACTTTCTAACAAACTCTTTGCTCACACATCACACCCAGTAAACCCTATTGACCAATCCCATGCTGTGCTACATCTCATTTACATCCCTCTCAACCTCAAAAATCCTCCATGTAATACACACTGTCAGCGGACAACCGCAGTGTCCGCGGACAAATCGAAAAATCTGAGCATGGGGAATAAAAATTTAAATAGTGTGCCCCATTTCCCCTTTGAGGTTGGCTCTGAAAAGATTCAGAACCTTTTTTTTTGGTTTTTTTTGCAGATGCTTCAGAAGCACCTTTTATTTTGTATTTTTTTCCTTATTTTCCTCCAAAATCTTCACATTAGCTTCTCCAAAGCAACCCTTATGTTCCAAAACAGCATGGCATTTGCCATAAAAGATAAAGACATGCCATCTTCTTTAAAGTAATCAACATTACCAGAGTCAATGTTCTCATTGTTGCAAAACAACATGGCAGCTCTAGTCATAAAGGCAAACATGCCTCGGTTGATTAAGCACCTACCAACATTTTGCTGATGACATAAAACAGAACTATTGTCCCATACTGCCCTAGGTACCAAAGCAGAAAAAATAACCTTCGCATTTGAAAGCACTTTCATGACTGCCTGAACCATGTTTTGCAGATCTTGCAACAAAGTAGGGGCATTGACATAGCCCAAATGCAAAGCACCACAGGGCAGAACAACTACATGTGTACTATAATACCTAGCCATATCCAACACACTTATAGCATTGCCTGCGAATTAAAACCAGGCACAGTGCACCACACCACTTCCACTCCTTTTGTGTCAAAATGGTTAGCCACATTCCTAGATTTAGCATATTGCTCCAAACCATTCACAAACATATATCCAAGCACCACCACCCTGACTTTCTCCACCTTCGCCATCTTCACTACACACAACCTCTCTCAATAAGAAGCAGAACCTCAACACCTGATTGGCTTATCCTCAAAATACACTCCCATTTCATGCTCGGAAGCCCCAGATGTGCATGTCCTGTCTACGAACAGCCGTCCTGTCCACGGACCACGTAAGTAACACTTGGGCAGCCCTTCTACCCTTTCCACTTTACTCTCTGCACCATTCCCTCATTGACTGCTGTTAAGCAGTTACACAACCATCCACCAATCACATGCAAGACCTCTACATCTAACTCTATCATCACAAATCAGCACTTTAGATGTACTGTTTATCACTCAGAGTAAAATTGTACTGTAACTGCAAAGCACCTACAGCAATTACTAGTAAACACTCCAACATTTCTACTTGCAGATTCATGCACATCCACATGCATGAACACAAAGTACAGGTATGACTATTTTTTCAACAGTACATCATACATGCCAACATTCCGACCCACCTGGAAGGGACATTTCCTCCGAAAAATCAGGAGACAACACTTGTGTTATAAGAATGCATTGGGCAAAGATGTATTTCCGGCGGGAGAACGTGAAAAAATAACAATATTTTTCACGTAAAAATCGGGAGTCTCCCGCCGAAATTGGGAGGATTGGCATGTATGGTACATGTACATCTCTTCTATAAATGCATATAAACAGAGTAACTGCCACTTACCCTGTGCAACCTCTAAAATAAGCTTACTGTCATTTCTCCCATCTGCAATGATCAAGTGTCACTTGCAAAGTTGCCTGCTCTCCAAATTTTTATTTACCCATATTATTAACTGCAATGTGCAAACTGTTATTTTCTTCATTCATTTTATCATTTCTGTAACCACTACCACGTATTTAACCACATTACAACCATGATAGCATTTAATGCATTAAAGTGCAAAAGATGTACATACAATTTCCTTTCTATACATTCTGCATATTTCACATACATTCTATCATTTCAACTTCCTTTACAAATGACTATATTAGTAAGGCACAACACACACAGCTATCTAACAAAGTGTAATTTCATGTTAAAAAGATGGGAGACATAACAGTATAATTATGGAGAAAGGCTTTATTTATGCAGACAGATAGCCAATATCATTTTAAAGGCTCCTAGCTGAAACAATACGACTAACTCTACAACTGTTCTTTCGATCTAGACAACTCTCACATTCCAGCTGGTTTCCCATTCTGTTCTAGATTTCACAAAAGCATTCAACTATCCACAGGTGCAGTCTTATCTATCACATCATCTACAACTATGTACAGTGTTGTAAAGCAAGACATACAACATCTCCCCCCTTCCCTTCAGTCTGCAACACAAGCCGGAGGGCATGCACCCAAGACTCTAGGCACTGGCCACAACCACCGCAGCTTAACACACCCATAGAAACAAACACCTACCAAATGACCACAACCCAAAAATATAATACATCCACCTCAAAACTATCCACTTCAATTAACATTCTAAAAAATAATTACAACCAATGTACAAACTCTTCAAAACATGCCCTCTCCACCCAATGCTCTTCTAACGACCCAAAACCAACATCATACTAAAGTAAAATAGCCAGTAGTGCGCCCAGTGTTAGTATGTCTGAGTGTTAGTATGTATGCAGACAACCACGTTGATGGCGGACATCACAAACTCATCACAGCCTTTTCCCACCTGAACAAATACAGCATTTGACCCATCTCTTACTCCCCCACCCCCTCCAAGCACTCATACACACCAGCACACTCCCCAAAATTGGATTTATGCTCACTTTCAGAGCATGTCCGCGCATCCAATATGGCGGGCGCATTGAAACAATTTGACCACCTCACGCATCATCCCAGCTAATCAGACAACAAGTTGCATGTCTGACGCAAGCTGATTATCCAATCAGTGTCCTGTCCGTGGAGCGAACAGGGAAGTGTGTCTGCAGAGCAGACATAGATATCACTAATATTTTTGTCTTACGTTTTGTTCATTTAAAAAAAACTACTGGACGGATTTACACCAAATTAACAAAAGCACACTTTTGGGACCAAGCTGCCGCTCCTGCCACAAGTTTGGTGAAAATCCGTCCATCGGTTTGGGCTCTAGGCGTGACATTTTTTCCTATGATGTCTATGAGAAAAAAAAAAAAGTTGGGTCCCCCCTATAACTTTGCCCCCCCTTGACAAAACCTCACTAAACTTTGCAATTATTTAGAGTGGGCCATACAACGTTTTTGCAAAGTTTGGTGAAGATTGGTCCAGGGGGAGCGAAGTTATAACCCGCCAATAAAGTGCTCTTCCTGTGGGTTTATCAACTTAACCATAACTACACGGCCACCACCATTATATACATATGGAAAAACCATAAGTAGATACGGGCCCTGCCAGTCTCTTCTGTCTTCTCCCTCAGCTCTCCAACTATCCGTCACATGTGTCTCCTGGAACGCTCATCACCTATCCGCTCACTGAGTCTTGTGGGTAATGTATTATGACTCCCAGCTGGCATACTACACATTTCTTATGGAATTACCCCTTCATGTAGATCCCCCCGTTCTGTGGAAGTGTATATATAGTCAATGGTGGGCCTAGTACCCAGGTACCATGGATATATGTAGGTATGAGTGTCAGAATGGTCAGTATTTTGGAACAGTGTTTGTGTCACTTTATTGGAACTATGCAGAGTGCCTCCTCCGTTGGTCATTCTGTTTGGTGTTAGGAGGAGCACTCTTTAAACCCCAGATTGCAGATCAAAATGAGGTGCACTCTTCACCTCCACTACTTTCATAGTGGTACGCACTGAATTAGATTTGGAGTTTTTGGATTATTTTTGCTTTCTGCAGGTGTTTTGCCCTAATTTATACTGGTTGCCTGTGAAATCACCAATTCTAGAGTCTGTGAATTGTGGAAGTGCTGCACTAGTTAGGTGGTTATGTATTTCTTAAGTGCATGGAAAAATGTGCAAATAAACGTTTAGTATTTACCCACCAAGAAGTCTGTGTAAAGGCACGCCTCAACTCTTGGGCAAGCGCTCTCTGAGATTGGTTTTCATCACACACCATATTGTACGCAGCTTTGCAGGCCTCTTGTGGGTTTCTTTGAGTAGAAATATGTTTTAAAATGGCTGCTTATATGTAGACTATTTATGATTTTGGTCTTCCAGCCCTGCCTTGCAAAGAAGCTGGAAAACTCAGGAGAAAATGTTAATTTGGCATATTTCATGTTATTAAAATTATTCCTTATTCCAAATGAGGACATCATTTGCACATAAGGCTCTAGATGTTCCCACACAGAATATTTGGTGTTTTTACGATAAGGAAGTCATAGCACTTTTGCTAACTTTTATTTGTTTTATAGGGTCTGTAAGAAAATCCTGTTGGGATCTGCTCTTCTTCCATATGTGAACTTGAGTCCACTTTTCCTCTGAGTCAGAGCTACTGCTGGAACGCCATTGCCTATTGTCATCTAGGCCCTCCCTATGGCTATTTGTTTCTTCCTCTGGAATTTCTGAGGGTTATTTTCCCAGCATCCCTATTTAGAGGTCGGGTAATATGGGGTTTCCTTTTCAGAGGGCTGAAAATAAACATTGTCTCTTCTCCTAGATTGTCTAGAAGAATTCTCCCAGTCTCCCTGATAGGAAGAGTCTTTTAAAATGCCCTTTCTTGACTGATGCTTTTGTCTTTCCATGCCAGCTAAATGATTTCTCTTCATGATATTTTGTCCTGAAGGCCAGATGTATCTTCATTTCCACTCTTGCCTCCTCCTGACATGCTAAATGGGGGACCCCTCAACCCCTGTCTCGGTGGCAAAGGCGAGAAGACATGTATATAAGATTGGGAATGCTCGCCTTCCTGATCAGAAATATTTTGGAGAATGGATGTTAGACACAAGAGGCCTTTGGCAAGAGGGAATGATCCCCTCTGTTCAAAGTACTTGCCTCTAGTGGTTGTCTGCTGGGTAATGGTAGGGCAATTTTATGACTCCTTACTTCTTGGAGTAATTTTTCATTGTTTTCAATTTCAAAATCTTTTTCTGCTTACACTGGGCTAACTGCTCTCTCAAATCACATATGCTGGCCTGATTAGCTTCCAGCGTTCTGCTTTGGAAAGTTAGCAAGTCCTTCTTATTTTGTAACTCCTGCTGTACACATTAACTGGCAATTTTAAATTACACTAGACCTTTCCTGAGTTTCCTCTTGCCAGTGTAGCATTTCTTGTTCACAGTATCCTTTTAGCTGTACTGACTGTTTCAGGTCAGTCTCTATTTGTTGCAATTTGTCCTGTAGATGTGAATACATGCAAATTTGAACCTTTCACCTTGTCTAATTCTTGTGAAGAGACTTGGTTCAAACCTTCATTTTCCAGCGCCTGTTTCAGTTTTAGGATCACTTGCAGCTTCTCGGGAACTAGAGCATCATGCTCTTGTGCAATCTGCTCTCTCTGTCCTTTTGTAACACTTAGATTGTGATATGTTTGTTAAGATTTGTTTCGGGACTCAACTTCTTTGAGAATTCATTTATGTTGTTCTTACTATAATTCCGCTAACTGGAGTTTTAGTGTCACAGTGCTGTTTTACAAGGCATTGTTATGCACAGATTGGTCATTATATTTTCCTTGTAGCTTATTATTTCCCTCAATACACTGATTATAAGTGCACTGTAGATTCAAAAATTGTGTCATCTGATTCTACAACTTGTCATGTGATGTCTTAATTTTCGGCTTGCAGTTGTTCCATGACATTGTGCTGTTGTAACATGGAACCCTGATTTTTCTTCGATGTATCTCAAAGCAGTACAATGTCTTTCAGTTTGTCTCTATACATTTGCTTGATGCTCAGCAGCTTTTCAAAATGTTTCTGTCCCACTTCTTAACACTTTTTAATCTGAGCATCTCTGTCAGTTTACCAGTTGAAGGTGAAAATATAGGTTTGCAGAATGGGAGTTCTCTTTTTTAAGAGTGGAAGTCATATTTGACCTCTGTAGGGATTGGTTTAATGGGCCACATTCATCACAAATGTCCAGGCCCATGGAGGTGATTTTGTGTAACATCTTTGTCTTCCAATGGTTAATATCTGTGCCTGCCCAGTCCCCTCCAAATATAACTTTGAAAGAGCATGGTCCTTAACCACAAATACTGATATGTCAGATATCTCTTTGTTTAAAATATAGCAATCTACCTCCCAAGTTCTTACTACCCCAAGGATGCTGTCATGAGCACTGCTCCCGAGAAGCCAAGTCAAGCCCAGCATCCCCGGAAGCAGGCTCACGACCCTCGTCCCCGGCTCCAGCAAACCCCTATTGGGGCCCTCTGGCGCCAGGCTCATAAGGAACCTCAGTCCCGGCGCCAGGGGCGCCGGGCTCATAATTCTTGCAAAGGTGCTTGGGTGGACCTACCTGTAGCAGACCATGCTGCATACTCACCTTTGCAAATGCTGGCAGGATGAAGTCCCCAGCCTTCTGCTGGGAGGAACTATTCCCTGAACTGGGAGTACTTTCTTACCTGGGTGGGGCTGGTGCCACTCCTTAGCTCTGGAACACAGGAACTCTTTTACCTGGGCGAGGCTGAGGAAGAAGACACCCAATCACTCCAACACTATTTAAACCACACCCGATTGGGAAAACGTGCTTTGCGTTATTCTGCATCTGCAGCAGGACGCTCACCGAGTCAGCTCCAGCATTCCAGTGACATCTCCAGCTTCAGCTCAGCAACCTGTGGAAGAAAGACACGAGAACTATACTTACCATCCAGGAATCCAGACACCGGCAGAACCTGCAAGCAAAAGAAACATAAGGTTAGCAAGTTGCAACACGTTTGCAGCCGCGCTCGCTTACCTGATCCATCTGTGCTTTCACGGATCCTTCGCGGCCTTTGCTTCAGCAGCCTAACGGCACCTGTAAAGTCAAAGAACATTGTTAAGTAGGAATTGGGTGAAGGCGGCCGCATTTACTTTTCTTACCTGCTTTTGTGTGCGTATTACGATCTCTTCAACCGCAGCAGCCCGGCACCTGAAAACAAGAAAAGACATTATTTAAGTGCCATTAAAGACTGCAAGAAAGCCTAACACTTACGTGTTTCCCCACGTGCATCCGCGACTGGGAAAACGCCCGCAAGGTCCCGACACCTGCAAATAAGAAAAGAACATTGTTAGAGGTGCTATAATAAGGTCACAGATCAGTATACTCACGTACTTCGCACGTGCAACGGCAACGGACGAACAACGCCCGCAACATCTCAAAACCTGAAAACAGAAAACAAGGGACATTATTGAGGTGTCATTGAAATTCCCATACCTACGTACAACCGCACGTGTCGCGCTCTCAGTGACCACGCCCTCAGCATCCAGGCACCTGAAAAAGACAATGCAAAGACTTCATTAAAGGTGCCCATCTCTTCAAGACTATAAACTCTTTATACCTACTGGCATCCGCTCGTGCAGTAACGGCGGCATCACCTTTTGGCATCTCAGCACCTGTGCCACTTCTAAGGCCACAAAAGACTTTGAGGACCTCCAGTGACGTAACTGGAACCCACGCACCCCTGCATAAGTCGCAGGATGGAGAGCCCAGCATTTATACGCCTAAGGTGAGAGCTCACCAGGACATTGGATTTTCGGAGAGTTGGCGATTAGTGAGGAGGAAGTCCAGCCAAACGGTCATTAACCCTTTTTTCTTCAGCCTGCAGAAACCTTACCCTGCAAGCCAGACGGTCAATAAGAGGAAGCCCAGTCCAGAGAGTCATCCGAGCTCTACGCTTCTCAATTGAAGAGACTATAACAGTTCAGCCGGGACCAGCGCCTCCGTGGGAATCAGGTGAGCGTTACAGATGCACACTATTCTTACTCTTACTTTACCATTGCCAATCAATCACTTACAACTCCAATTCAAACCTCTAATAATTTTCTATGTAACAATTTCCACTTCTGGGCACACCTAAGTGTTTCCTTATGAGGCTGCGGGACCAATACCACATATTTCAATGCAACACAAAGCATTTATGCACATTCGTGAGCTCTGCACAATTTGGGTAAAAAGGGTCTAGGTTGTAATAACACTAGTAATCCCAGAAATCATATATCAGTGGGATCTTCAGTACTGCAAGATGTTTTAACCAGGGGAATTTTCCACCCACCCCAAACCAGGTACAAACAATTCAGCTTTAATTAATAAAGTTCTTTTTATGAATCTGGGACCACAATCTAATAGAATTGATTCCCCGCAGCGCCCCCCCCCCCTTTTGGTACAAGAATCCCACTATGTTGCACTGAAGATCTGTTTATTAACACATCAAACACCTCAATTTTCAATGCTGCAGTTATAGAAACATATTCAAAATGCCTCTGCCTGTCGAATTCCCTCTACTTACCCCTTATTTCTAACAGATAGCACCCCCATCTACTCAATAAATAGGTCAGAGTTTTAACTGAATTGTATGAAATGATTGGACATTCGGATATGCGACTGGCTTGTAGAAAAACAAATGTAAATTCAGCAATATTTTGGCAAAATATCTCTTTAGTGATGTTTCTATTCCATTTCTGATTAAAATGTAACTTTCTCCTGTTTCAATGGGTGCCTTGAACAGCGGAATGAAATGGACAGCAAATAATCACCCTCTCCCTTTTATCTTGAACAACTCTGCATTATTAATAATATTCTGTTTGAATGTATGCCCAGGAATTACTTCAATGATCTTCTTTTCCAAGGTATACACACTGTAAGATTCACTTTTTGACAATCATTAATAATTCCTCTGTGCTAGATGTCATTGCCAGGAAAAGGGGTCAGGTGACTCTCACTGTATACACACCATGGGACCTAATATATCAATATCTATATTTTCCATATGCACATACACACGTTCCATAACCTCACGGGATGCACAATTAACTTGTCGATTCCCACCGCTCCATACTACAAAATAATAGGGGATAGGATTTACTCTAATTCCCGTTATAGGATCACACCCCACAAGATTATTTCCCTTTTAGATAATACTTGCATCAGGATTTATTTTAGCTGATTCACAGACAATTGTGCAACCACCCTTAAGGACTGCTTCAATTCTCCCCTCCAAGAACAGGTGGCATCAGTCAGCATGATGGGATCAGCTTTTCTCCACAGTCTGATTTCCTTTCAACTGAAGAAGGCCTGGGACTTTAACTCCTTCTTGACCTCACTTTCAGGGCTCAGGTGATATTCCAAAAGATCCATAAAGAGAGCAATCTATTCAGTCTCCTGCTGGTTGTTATCATTCCTCCTTTCGCTACTTCCCCATCAGTGAGTAAGTAAGTGAATGAGTGAGTGAGTTTCATCAGTGAGTGTCCCTGTGTGAGTGCCTAAATCCCAATCTCAGTGTGTGTTTGACATTTAATCAAACAGAATCCACACCTTTTTCAGTTGTGTATACTTTTCGCAATCTAATTGGTCAATGTATATTATTAGACAATGTTCCCAAAGTGACTTTACAGTAGACCTTTTGCTCGGTAGTCAATGGGCATATTAATAAAAAGTAGAGTCAATGGGAGTAACTTCTACACCCAGCTTCCCTCCCATTTAATATGATGTAATCTCAGAGGTTTCTTGCATTAAAATGTATCATCTTCTGAAACACTAAATTCCACCTTTTTGAACACTTTAATAATTTGATCACCAGATTACTCACTCTGGCACAACTCAACTGATGCACTTTTTCTCATAATAACACAAATATTATCTGAGTTATAGATTTTTCCCTTTAATTCACTTCTACATTCATATTTAAATTATTTTTCTATCTCAACATCACGGGTTGGTAACTGCAAATGCTAGGATGTATGGGCTGCTGGGGTGTGCTGTTTCGGCATAAGGCAATGCACATTTGTGTAATTTGCATATTAAAACTACATTTAAAAAAATCATTTTTGGTCATGGCCTGGCTGATGAAGATAGCCTTTGTAATTTGAATATCTGTGGTGTTAGTTCTGTCTCCTCTTAAGAAGTTTCCAGAGCTGAAGTCCTGTCAAGTGTTAAATTCTTTCATTCCAGAAGGTCTGCAAGATAGTGTTAATAGATTTGAAATGAGCAGGATGACAGATTCATCTGAATTTAAATTATTGTTTTAAATGTTCGCCTCTAACATATTCAAAGGGCAAGTAATAAAACTCAACAGTATCCTTATTTGCAGTGAGCAGGTTTTCAAAGAGTTTATTAGGTTGGGATGAACAACAGAACAAGGAAGCAGGGATATAAAGGACATCAAGACATCGGAAAATACACAAGAAACAAGAATCAGGAGAAAATCCAGGGGGGCGCTGAGCTACAGTTTGTCTAGCGTTGAGACGTGGTGAGCGAAGGATCTCCAGTGAATGTGTAGCGAGAAACCCAGAAGTGCTGGAAAGATGCCGCCGAAAGATGCCGCCTTCAACAACTAGACCAGTTAATCTACTTCCTCATCAAAGCGCAAGGAACCATCTTGGGAAGGCGCACTGATTGCAGCAAATTAGGGAGAGGCGCCAATCGGACCAGACAGACCCGGGGTGATACCTCATGACAGGATGCCCCCTCCAAAACCTCTCCAAGATGTACAAGAATGTCGGTCCCTTATGTTGGAATGCGTGCGGGTGAAGGGCAGATTACTGGCACATGTGGTGGGGGTGTCCTAAGGTGCAGGTGTTCTGGGACAAAACACTGGGGTGGATAAAGAAGCTCGATGGAATCCCCAGAGAGAAGGCCCCTCTGTTGGTCTTGTTCGGATTACATGAGGTGGAGGAGGGGCAGTGCTCTACACACACCCCAAAGGCGGAGGGCTTACTACTGGTAGACAGTGCATGTCTGACGACCCGGTTGAAAAATGGCCACACCCCAAGCAAAAAGGAATGGACCAATGTGGCTAAAAGTGTGTTTGCTATGAAACGAATAACAGCAGGGCTCCACGGTGTCTGGGGACCATTGGAACTGGAATGGGTTGAGTTTGTTAACAAATATGTGTCACTCGAAGTAGACTGAGTCGACACTCCACTAGAGAATTGGACTGAGAGTGCAGGGAGCACTATTGTAAAAATACCACTTTAAAAGGTGAATGCAAATGGTCAAAAGGTTTAAAGGGACCGCCCGAAAGGTCCCAGAACCTCATGAGACTCTAATGCAGGTGGACACTGTATCACCGGCCAAGGGGACTAGATGGGAAAGAGCCATAGTTTGGGGGAGAGGGATGTGGGCGAGGGGAGGAGGGAAGGGAGTGGGGTCAAGGTTTGAGGTCTGATGATTGTTTTCGATGGCTGAAGGCCGAAGATGAATTTGGATTCCCTAAAAGTTGTTATAACCTTTGTGACATTCATCTCATTACATCCGCTGCCTTGATGAACGTTGTTAATTTGTACAATTCTAAAAATGTTAATAAAGTCTAATTTGAAAAAGAAATCTGACTTCCATATCTGCCCTAACGTCTTTAGACAATCGCACCCGGGGAAGGGCGCTCAGCCAATCAGGTGAATGGAACAGCCAGCGAGAATACACACTCCATGCCAGCTGTCAGAGCCAACGAGGCCCTTCCTGAGGTGTTGTTTTTTTTCTTTTTTCATTGTGGGGAGGCAACCGAGAGTCCTGTTGCATCCCCACTCCCTCCACTTACCTTTCGGACCAGAGCATTGCATCCCATCCTGGCAGCTCCTCCTGTCTGGCCACCATCATTATTATGGAAAGGGGACTGGCGGCAGACATTTATTTATTTTTCTTCTATTTTCCATCGGACGATCGACTGCGCTAGCAGCGTGGATTTTCCGATGAAAGATTAAGAAACCCATTTGCCGTACCATGGGGTGCGAATGGCTTTCATACCATTCCAGGAGGGTGGGCATGGCCTGTAACTGCCAACATCCTGAGCTGAGGCCTTCCCTTCGATCGGGCCTGCCTGAGCTCAGGCTGGCGGGCCCTTAAAGGCCATGTCAACTCCCCTGGCGGAGCATGAAAGCCATAATCTTGTATGGTGATGCTTTTCCTTTAGGCCTGCCCTGGGCATTTTCTTTGAAAATTACGCATCACATTGGTATCTCCCAGAAGGCAAAATTCAGTTGACCAATCGGGACCTGCATCTAATGTAAAACAACCATTTTGGCTTCCAAAAGAACTTCCAGAGTTTCCTTGGACTCTTCAACCTTCCCTTGTGGCACCCTAGTTTCATCCAACTCGGATTACAATTGAATTCCAAGAAATATTAATGATATAAGGACCCTCTATCTTCTCTTTTGAAGCAAACTTCCACATTCACGCGATACTGCCTGGACAAAAAATAAAAAATAAAACATCAAGATAACGGAGGATATAGTCAGAACCAGAGAGGCTACAAGGCCATTGAAGGAATCTACTGAAAGTTTCAAAATAGGAGCCATAGACAGAACAGCCCATGAGCAAAAATGTATCAAAGTAGTAGCCATCTTCAAATTGAAAACCCAAAATGCCAAAATAAACAGATGGAACGCTACAGGGCCTCCCTCCCACACTCCTGCTATTTTTCAATTGCCATATCGAATGACATGTATCAAACTGAGCACCGTTGAAGATCCATGCCAGACATGAGCAGGACAAAGACTGATATGTGGGGAAATGTCTTCTCTGTGAAAAGAACAGTGAGCTAAAGACTCCACCCAAGAACAAGTCAATGGGCTGTGTTTGTGCTGGTAGAGAGTTTCCCAGACCCCCCCCCTGTTTTACATACCAAGTAACTTTGGGTCTCACCCTAAGTTACCAGGGGACTCCAGACGTGGACCCCTTGCTCACTGCTCTTGGAGAGACACAGCTTCACCTCACTGATGAGGCCCAACAAGGTTGAAACACGTGTATGGGGTTGCTGCGGTACTCTTGTTCAGAGGAGAATTGCCAAGCATTTCGGTGCTGGACTGCCCCTGGGCAGGACAAAGACTGATATGTGGGGAAATGTCTTCTCTGTGAAAAGAACAGTGAGCTAAAGACTTGGTTGAGACTCTCCCAGGGGCCATCCACCCAAGAACAAGTCAATGGGCTGTGTTCGTGCTGGTAGACAGTTTCCCAGACCCCCCCCCCAGTTTTACTTACTTATAGATCAGTTTACAATTGCAGTAGGATAGCTAGGACAGACATTTGTGTTGCTGCACTAAAGAGTTCTGAAAAAAACTGCGCCAACATCGACTATTTGCCAAACTGGAAAAATGCTCCTTCCACGTCATGGAAGTCGAGTTCCTGGGCTTCATGCTTACCCCGCGAGGAGTGCACTTGTATGGTAGAGGCTATTCTTCAATGGCCGTCCCCGACATCGGTCAAGGGAGTGCAAAGCGTACTTGGATTTGCTAATTTCTACTCGCGATTCATTCCGGGATTTTCCCAAATCGTTCACCCTATCACATCTTTGTTAAAAAAGAATAAGAAGTTTTATTGGTCTCCCGATGCAGAAAAGACCTTTCTGGAATTAAAATCGGCTTTCACTTTAGCACCCGTCCTTTGGCATCCTTGACCCGATCTGCCCTATATTGTTGAGACCGATGCCTCCAGTGTGGCCATGGGGGCAATATTATCGCAGAAGGATCCAGACACTGGACAGTTACATCCCATAGCATTTTGGTCTCTCAAGTTTACAGCACCAGAAAAGAACTATGCCATAACCGACAAAGAATTACTGGTGATCAAAGGAGCTCTTAAATCCTGGAGACACTATCTACTAGGAGCTAGACATACTGTCACCATTATTACAGATCACCGTAATCTGCAATATTTGAAAACTGCCAAGGCCCAATCTTCTCGTCAGCTTCGCTGGGCTCTCTTGTTCGCGGAGTATGATTTTGTGATCACGTATCAGCCAGGAGTGCGTAACAGAAAGGCAGATGCTCTGACATGAATGGGAGAGGAAAAAGAAGTGTTTATGCCATCAGAACCAGTATTTATCAACCCAGAAGAGCGAATTCAAAATCATATCGCAGTAACCGCCTGCTGGGAAAATTTGAAGATTGACCTCCAGTCTCAAATGGACCAAGCCGCCCAACAAGAATGGCTACGCAAGGGGAACCAGTACTTTATTAAGGACAACTTACCCTATTTCCAGGGAAGACTTTACATCAAAGACAAAGAAACTCAAAACAAGATCATTGCAAACTACCACAAATCATTTTTGGAGGGGCACCCCGTGATTACTAAAACCCGAGCCAAGATCAGAAAAAGTTATTGGTGGCCAACCTGGAGAAAAGATGTGGCCCAATTTATTACTGCCTGCAGAGTTTGTGCACAACAAAAATCCCAAAAGTCAAGTCCTGCAGGATTATTGCATACAGAAGCTTTACCACGGGTCCCTTGGCACACATTATCCATGGACTTTATTACAGAGTGACCTCCCTGCGACGGCTTCAACACAATCTTAGTGGTGGTAGATTTATTCGCCAAGATGGCACACTTTATTCCCCTTAAAGGACTTCCGACCGCTGGAACTCTGGCAACTGTATTCCTAGAACAGATAGTCAAGCTACATGGTTTTCCTTCGGTATTGGTTTCTGACCGAGGAACGCAATTTGTCTCAGCATTTTGGAGGAGTTGTTACAAGATAGCGCAAATTGACCTTCACCTCTCCACCAGTCACCATCCCCAAACCGATGGTCAAATGGAAAGAACTAACCAGACGCTAGAACAATACCTGAGATGCATGCTGAAGCAAACTGAAAGACCCTGGAAGGACATTGGGCCTCATTAGGACCCCGGCGCTAAACCATGGTGCTATTAGCCGGGGTCCGCCATGGTGAATGGTGGAATTACCGCCCCATTCCAAGGTAGGCAGGTCGGTAATTCCCCATTCACCATGACCCCTTCCACATTCCCATTTTTGGCCCATAGGGCTCAATGGGAATGGGGAAGGCGCTAATTATGGCACCGTGGCATAATTAGCTCCTAGGTCCCTTTGCGGGTTGGTTTTTTAACGCATGCTAAAAGCAGGCATTAAAGTGCAACCCGCAATGGGACCTCGTAATCAGGCGTTAAGGGTTTAACGGCGCTGACACCTTTTACGGCGCTGTTAACCCCTTAACGCCTGGGTTGTAATGAGGCCCATTCTCTGGTCAACTAAATTTGCGTACAATAACTCCATCCACACCAGTACTGGCCAGACCCCATTCTATACTATGAATGGTCGGCATCCCCGGACATCATCCTTTGACCTGGTTGATGAGCTAGAAATGCCAGCAATGACAATTACTCAAACTCTGAAGGAAGCAACCAGTAATTTAACCAAAGCCAAGGAGCAAAAAAAGAAGTTTGCTGACAGACATAGAAGGGAAGCCCCACATTACCATATTTCGGATATAGTATGGTTGGCTGCCAGAAATATACCACTAAAAGGACCTCGCGTATTCCGTCCCAGATATCTCAGACCTTATCCCATCAAGGCTATTATCAACCGGCCGCTGTAAAACCTGATCTACCCACCAATATGTGAATTAATCCAGTGTTTCACGTTTCACTCCTGGAGCCTGTGAAGCCCAAAACTAGGATCAAAAAGCCTCCGGTGCCGGAAATTATCGAAAGAAAACCTGAGTATGAGGTTAAAGACATCCTGGACCCGAAGATGGTATGAGGAAGACCATACTATTAAATTGATTGGGAAGGCTATGGATCCCAGGATTGCACTTGGGAACCAGTGGAATTCGTCCATGCACCTGGACTAATCAGGCGGTTTCACAGTGACAATCCCACCAAACCAAGACCGGGGAGAAGGGTGCCCAAGAGAGGGGCCTTGCGGGGGAGTTCTGTCATGGCCATTGGGCAAGGGCCTAGGCCTTCATCACCCCCATGGTCCACATGGACCCAGTCCTGGCACCTCTGGCGCCAGGCTCATGGAAATGTGTGCATTGCACATTCTGTGCCTAAGGTACGTGCATCAGGGCTGGGCGTGGCCATAGAACAGCATTGGGAGGCATGTGTTGGAGTCCTTGGGTGGGGCAAGGTGGAGCCACAAGGCATGACTAAAGGGGGGGGCCAGAGTGAGCCTATATAAGGCCAGCCCAACCACATGCCCTCGCTTCGCATTACTCTGCTTTGCAGCATGATGCTCACCGCTGTTCTCCACCTTGATTCCAGTTACTCCATCTTTGAAGACCATCTTACCTACCTGATCCCAGTCGCTCCATAGCTGAAGGCGCACCTACCTGATCCCAGCCGCTCCATCGCTGAAGGCGCACCTACCTAATCCCAGCCGCTCTATCGCTGAAGTCGCACCTACCTGATCCTAGCCGCTCCATCGCTGAATGTGCACCATACCTAATCCAAGCTGCTCCATTGCTGAATGGCGCACCTGCCTGATCCCAGCCGCTCCATAGCTGAAGGCGCGCTTGCCTGATTCCAGCCACTCCATCGCTGTGTGCGCACCCTACCTGCATTCCATCGGAGTCGGGGCCTTTTCTCACCCAATTCGGACTTCCAGCGAGCCGCTGAACTGTTTTCAAGCATCCGGACTCTGCTCCATGCCATTGGACCACTCCTACAAGGGGAAAAGAACACTGGCCGCATCATACCTGAGTCTTGACTTCCATTATAACGGCCAGTTTACCTGTTGACCTTGATAGTCCATCATCCTCAGGGGAATCCCCGGATCCGCTCCACGCTTCCGATCTACCATCTTCACACCTAAATGGAAGAGCAGAGACATTGCAAGAAACCATTATTACTTACCATCAAGTCAAGACTCATTGCTAAAGACATTATTAAAGAACAAACAATAACCATAACCAAAAACTTACCCTCCAAGTGGATTGGTCGCAGCCAGTCTGGATCTCCACTTTGCGGGCCAGTGAAGCAACTAGGCCCATTCTAAATGCCCCTGCTGAAGGAAGCAGGACGGAGAGCCCAGCATTACAAATAACAGCTGAGCTTGCATGGCAAGACTCTTGCACACTCCGTTTTGACACAAAAGGGGTGAGGGAATTCGTAACACCTCCGCGCCATCCTCATTGCCTCTCCTCTTCTCCCAGGGCAAACTAGCATCCAGAGCAACATACTCCGTAGCAGCTGGGGAAGACAGCTGATACAGGGGAGCCAACTCTAGGGAGGGCTCCAACCGTGCCCCAACGCCCCCGCAGAGACCAGGTGAGCGTAACAGTACCTTCTTATAGGGCAATTCATTAATTTATATAAAAAATGGCACTAAGAACTTACACTGATAACTGAAATAATTATAAAAGGAATACGCTAACAGATATGGACTAACACAGATTCTTCTAGGGAAAGAGTGAACAGAGGATACTGGCAATTTAGAAAATGACTAAGGTTTTTATGGGATTTTAATAGGATGCAAGGTAAAAGAGTGGGATATGCAGTTTTTGGGTACTGCGTGATATGATACTTACAAGGCAATCTTAAGTTTGGTAATTTGGACAGCCAGCAGCGTCTCTGCACAGCGGGGCCAAGGATCTGGGCACTGGGCAGCAGGGTCAAGAGATCCGGTTACAGGGTCAGCTGGGCTCACCAGAATGGGATCAGCTGGGCAAGATCTAGTCGCTGTGGACAGCAGGATGGGTCAGCTGGGCAAAGGGTCTGGTTACTGGATTCTACTAAAGGGGATCAGCAGCCTTTCCTCTTTTCTCCCAGGATTATTGAGTATGCCTGGATCTGGATGGGCGGTTCTGCCTGGATCTAGACGGTCCTGCCTGGATGGACTCAGCTGCCTCTGGATCTGGTTTTGGAGTCTGTGAAACTTGAATGTTGAATGTTGAATATCCCTTGTGTCTCTCTGTCTCCTGTTTATATAGCCAGAATGGCCTCATAGAATTTTACAATATGGGCAAAGTACCCAGGATTCCGTCCTCTCCTAGGATAGGCCAGCCTATAGGTCCTCCCACCTCTCTCTGGGCTGAAAGGTCCAGGAGAAGTGACCTAATTTTATGTGTGTGCATTTTAAGACCCCCTTTGTCTCTCAAGCCTAATTTTTTACAAACATTAATTATGCGACAAAACTTCATATTTACACTAGTCACCATCATAAAAAGCTGATATGCAGATCCCATATTTCACGAGGAATTAGCCAGATTGAACGCCAATTCTGTGTGATGTTGCATCGCCCTTTGGCACAATTTCCCTGTTTTCAGGAGAACCATAACATCTAAAATTCTACACATATGCATACTAGTATTTGGCATATTTTCCCCAGGTTTCATGGCTGTGCCATTTATGATTCACACTGAAATATATTTATCTCTGTCATTCTAGTTCACGATGGGCTATAAAAGCACACATAGGCCCACATTACAACCCAGGCGGTAAGTGTCTAATGGCGCCGTAAAGAGCGTTGGCGCCGTTAAACACTTACCGCCTGATTACAAGGTCCCTTAGCGGGATGGTGACTTTAACGCCTGCATTTTGCAGGCGTTAAAAACCAACCCGCTAAGGGACCTTGGCGATAATTACGGCAACCGTAATTTACGGTGCCGTAATTATCGCCTTCCCCATTCCCATTATGCCCTATGGGGCAAAAATGGGAATGGGGAAGGGGCCATTGGTGAATGGGGAATTACTGCCCCACTCACCTTGTAATGGGGCGGTAATTCCGCCATCCACCATGGCGGAATAGTAACCTTAGCGGCATGGACCATGGTGCTAGTAGCACCATGGTCCTCCGCCAAGGTTGTAATGAGGGCCCTAGTCTCTTTCTGTGTGTCTAAAGATCACACGATAACTGTCATAATATCACATTACTGCTTATTCAGGGTATTGAGAGATATGGCTTAATGTAAAAAGTTATTTAAAGTCTATGGAGGGTATTTCTCACTGTGTGGGCGGTCCTTAAAATCTCCACAGGCAACTTGCTTCCTCTGTATCACATTTCTGTGCAAGCACAGGGCGTCATTTAACATTTCACTTTCAAAAGGCATTTTCCTACTTTGCAAAAGCACCCTTTTATATATGGGTTAATTTTTCCTTTATGTCACTTTCAGAAATGCGGTTTCTGCCACACATAGTTTCACTTCAATTTGTCTTCTTGAGGACTTTTGCAGATACGGTCAGTTACTGGACACATAAAGACAAAGAAACACTGCGTTATTTCTTTCATTTATAGCAGTTTGTGCATGATAATTTATAGCAAAAGAAAACACAATCCGAGGTTAAGTGGAAATCCAAATTCTTTGCCTCTAAAGGGATTTCCCAGTACATCAGTTGTCTGGAAAAGTATTGCCTCACATCTTGGTACTCAGCAGACGTAAAGCATGTCAGGGGGTTTTCATGAAAGCACAACTTTGTGATGTTTTAAAATGAAACCAAGAGCAAATTGCAAAGCCGTCTTGAATGTGTGTCATGTGTAGAGCTTTAGTATTCAGGAAACAGAACAGCAAGTGTGGTGCTTTTCTGCATGTAGGTCATTTCCAGATGATTTAAATGGTGGTAAAACAATACAGAGCACTTCTTTTCGTGGCATTCTTGTGTTCAGTGCTCGCCACACATATTCGCCATGGAAAGAAAAGCACAGCTGTTTTTCCGCAATATTTCCATTCGGTTTTTGTTTGAAGGGGATTTCTGCAAGGGCCTAAATGCACCCCACATTATTGCTTGCCAACTTTAGCCATAAGGAGAAGCATTTGACTTTTTGGTGGGTGTTGTTCCCGGATCACGCAAGAGAGGTTTTTCAAAGGGCCCTTAATTTCTATCCAACTTTAGTTCCTTAGCGCTTGCAACCTTAAGACATAAGGTGAGGCATTTGAGTTTTTGGTGGGTGTTGTTCCCAGATCACGCACGTGAGGTCTTCAAAGGAACCTTAATTTCTACCCACGTCTAGTTCCTTAGTTGTCTTAGTGCTTGCACTCTTTGGACCATGAGGAGAGATATTTGACTTTTTGGTGGGTGTTGTTCCCAGAGCAAGCAAGAGAGGTTTTAAAATGGCCTGTTATTTTTACCCTACTCTAGTTCCTTAGTTATCTTAGTGCTTGCCGCCTTTGAGCCATGGGATTGACCTTCGACATTTTGGCGGGTGTTGTTCGCTCCTTCACATTCTGAAGGAATTCTGAGGACACATTTGAAACCCTGATATAGAAACAGAGCATTGTGTAATCTGTGGCGAACATTCAGGTAAAGGGACAAAACAAGCAACTTGATAAAAGACTTGGGGTCTCATTCTGAGGTTGGAGGTAGCCATGGCACTATTAGCGCCATAGCTACCCCCATACCGCATACCGAGTCCGGGTTCCCTGAATGGGGAATTACCGGGCCATTCCAAACTTGGAGGACCCGGTATTTCCCCATTCAGGGAACCCATCCCCATTCCCATTGTAGCCCCCATAGGGCTCAATGGGAATGGGGAGCATGCTAACAACGGGCTCGTTAATAACGGGCCCCTTGTTAGCATGCTGGTCCTTTAGCGGCTCCCACTAAGGGCGCCTGGTAAAACCAGCCCCCCTTAGCGGGACCCGCTAAAGTACCTCGTAATGCGGCGGTAAGGGGTTAATGGCACCGTCACCCTTACCAGCGCTGTTAACCCCTTACCACCCACCTCGGAATGAGGCCCTTGGCCTTAATAAATATACAATTGGAAATGGGCACTGGATCTTTAGACAATTGGCTCTCTTTATAGAGCACATTCTTAAAGCACCTGAGTTTGGGATGACCATCGACGCCGAAGAAGGAGCAAACTTCCCCGAACTTACATGCTTTCCCACTGCAACAAGATTTCTTGTTGAAGTGCAAAAATGACCCTTCTTTTCTTCCCCAGTCAGACTGTTCCAAACTGAGCCAGTAGGCCTGGCCCCCATAGCCCTGTTAGTTCTCTCATTAATACATATATTAGCTTCGTTCTGTCCCTAGCCATTTCTGAGTCTTTATGCCTTCATCTGCTGGAACTTTGTGCCATATTGCAGCCCAGCATTCCATAAAAATCCTTCTGGAGACATTTAATGAGCGTGAGATAAGCATAAGGTTTTGGGGGTAAATCAGGATTTCTTTCCACTAGCACCCTGGCATAAATAGGGAAGCCTATTTAACTTTAATTTCCCCTTCTTTGCCTTCTTTCAGCTTAGCTGCTTTTTTTGGAGACAGGGAAGTATTTTAAAACCCCTTGCTCCTCTTCCTTACTACCTCCGGTGGATATTTCATGCCCCCCCACCCCCGAACGCCCCCACACCGAAAGGTCTAGAAAAGAAAGGACGAGAAGGGCCTTTTGTGCAGCGAGCCGGAGTGTCCTTAATGGTGTAAGCTGCCTTCTGCCTTCACCTAATGGCCGCAGCCATTATACTAGCGGCTGCCTTCACCTAATGGCCGCCGCTACTATACTAGTAGCAGCCTTCATCTAATGGCCGCACTCACTATACTAGTGGCTGCCTTCACCTGATGGCCGCACTCACTATACTAGTGGCTGCCTTCACCTAATGGCGGCAGCCACTATACTAGTGGCTGCCTTCACCTAATGGCCAAAGCCACTATACTAGCGGCTGCCTTCACTTAATGGCCGCAGCCACTGTACAGACGGCTGTTTTCGACTAATAGTCACCGCCTCTATACTAGCGGTATGCCTTAACCTAATGGACTGCAGCCACTATACTAGCGGCTGCCTTCACCCAATGGCCGCAGCCACTATACTAGCGGCTGCCTTCACCTGATGGCCGCAGCCACTATACAGACGACTGCCTTCATCTAATGGCCGCAGCCACTATACTAATGGCATGCCTTCCCCTAATGGCCGCAGCCACTATACTAGCGGCTGCCTTCACCTAATGGCTGCAGCCACTATACTAATGGCATGCCTTCCCCTAATTGCCACAGCCACTATACTAGTGACTGCCTTAACATAATGCCTGCAGCCACTATACTAGCAGCTGCCTTCACCTACTGGCTACAGCAACTATACTTGCGGGACGCATCCAGTACTTCTGGGAAGAGAGAAAATACATCACAATCCCATTTCGACAGCACACGTTAATACCAATTCAGAGTCCTGGCATCAATAACATATGTTTACTTTCGCGTAACTCATTAGTAGTCATTTTATCATGAACTGCTGAGGGGACTTGCCGGGACTGGAGCTTGTGACTAGGAGGTCGGCCACAAATCCTTGCAGTGTCCATGCATTAGTCTACTGAGCCACCGACATGGCCTGAAGGTCGAGAGTGAGTAAGGTTCACTGGGACTTTCTTTACCTTCGCTGATGTATCTTGGGAGTTGTAGTCTTGGGTGATCTCAGTTACACAAATTTGACCTAATACCAATAGTTTGTAAAAGCTAAGGTTGGAGACTTGGGATCAAGATGGCATTGAGTCTTCTGCTTGCCTTAAATATCTTAAACACTCAAATCATGCACACTTCTTTCTCTCCCTCAAAGCTGTTTCAGGCTGTTGGCCAATGTTCTTGAGTAAGATCCCTCTGAACGCCACTGCTCATAAAAACACACAATCGATCGTGACGCCCCCAGGTCCGCAGTAGACCCCTAGGAGATACCCAATCTGAAAAGTTGCTACATTTGGACAGAGACGCGGCCTCACGCTCCACCAAGAAGTTGGCAGTGAACACAGGGTTCCCATGAGGCCATTTATTACGCGTTGCTCAAGTCCTTCGAGTTGGCTGTCGAGAAAACACGGTACGTGGCGAAACGCAAGGGTCCCTTATCTGAAGGTTGGCTGCGGCTATGAAAGCTCTTGAATTAATTATCTGCCATTTATGAACAAACATCTGCTAAATAATAAAATAAAAGATGCAGTCAGCTGGGTTTTCTGCTTCAGACAGACCAGCCTTAAAGTAACAGTACATGCAACCTAGAAAAATAAACCCCACTTTTTTACTTGCCCCAAAATAAAACTGCATCAATATTCTACGTAATTTCCATTCTTTTTGTATTTATTCTTCATTGAGTTGTTCATTTCGGAAAATTTTATTTTCTAAATATTATTTCTATTATTTTCATTTCCATTCTATGCATGCATTTATTTACTGTAGGAAGTGATAGGCACTGACCGCAGACATCTTGCAAGCGCTCAGAAGATAGTTTGAGCATTAGGGATGGGTGATGTTACTACCAGTGAAGGGAAATTTTAAAAACATTTGCCTACAATTTCACTTTGCTGGCCAAGCAGATCAGTACACAATCCAACATTTATTTAGGCTAATTTAGATTTTTTTCCTTTAATTCTCGTTTGGTTCCTAAAAATATCAGTTTTTATGTGGTTCGATAATTTTTGCACAGCATTTAGGGCAAAAATAGACATTTTGCGAGAAATCAATATTTCTGTCAAATAAACGTAATTTCGGGAAAAGAACGACATTTCCAGAAAACCATTAGAAATGGCCAATTTCACCCAACAGGCGAAATTAGCGACGCAGGCACATTTTGCAGGGAATTCTCAAGTTTCTCCAGGGAGAAAATGTCGTCTGTTTTGTCCACCCGAGAGCAGAGATGCAATGGCAGGTAGACATGAAGCAAGAGGCGAGCATCAGTCAAGAATCCAAATGCAGAGAGGAAACAGGTGAGTCTTCAGAGTCCTCCTGGACTTCGCAGACCTGCCTCGACATTAAGTGACAGAAATAAAAGAGTCTGTAGAGTCTTAATTGCTGAGAGACCTATAGCTAAAATGAGCATACCATGACCAGCTGAAGCCAGCAGACTTTGGGTAGCTGATCCTTTGTGTCAGGTACGCATTGGTGTTTCATTTTAGCCAGTGCCAGCCCTTGTTTTGTCCAGCTGAGACACCGATCCCAACAAAGTGTATGTCTGGATATGGAACTGTCTCTTGTTATTAAAAATAATGACATGTGCCTTAAGCTAGGAAATAGCCTTTCAATCAGAAAGAAAATTCAGAAAAAAACAATGGGGTAATAGCTGTGTATAGATGGGGAGGTGGTATGTTACATGTATCAGACATGTTATGGAAGGCCGGTCATAAAGAGCAAGAGGATGGGACATTCAGTAATAAATTGTGCAGATAATTCGCTGATCCTTCCCATGGGAACAAAAAACATAAATCCCTGCATATGGACGGAGGCTGCTCCCCTCCCTGAATTTCCTTGATCAACCCTCAAGGGTCCCACTGCAAGTTTGTGATGAGATGTTGACGTTGGAACAAATGAAGGCCAACTATGAAATTTGGATCAGCTGATAGCAGTCTCCACTCTAAAACCAGTCAGACAACCTACTTCCCACAACAAGCACCTGAGGGATGGGATCAGAGGCCGAGAGAGCACACTGTATGCTACCATGGCAACTGTAGCAGAAGTAACCAAGTGCACATCTATAAACATTTCATATTGTGAAGAACAAAGCAATACTGGGATGTATCCTGAAATGGATGGGGATGTTTCTAAGCCATATCAGCAAACATCGGCCACCACTAAGAGGAAAAACAATGTGCACCCCAGGATCCATAGTGGAAACATCTAAGCACACATCAACAAAAAGCCAAGGTGTGCTGCAACCTGGCATTAGTAGCGAATGTTCTCAGCTACGCATCCACAGACCTTGCTTATTGTACAGTGCCACTCCATTCAGCACTGAATCCTGGAATCAATGGGGAAGGTTTCCAAGTCAATATCAACAACTATTGAACCTCGAAAGGATGAAAGCCGAAGTGCATTTCTTCTTCGGGTCTTCTTCAACAGAAATCCAATGTGTGTTTTATCCTGGGATCTGCAGTGATTGTTCACAAGCACACTTCAATAGAAATCCAGTGTTTGTTGCATCCTGGGATCTGTAGTGAATGTTCCCAGGCACACATCCACAAAGCTTGAAAATGGTCAAGTACCAGTGCATATTGGGATGCTTCCTGGTACCGGAGGGGAAGGTTTTCAAGTGCATATCAGCGACAAGCATTGGAAATTGTAAACTACAGCCAAATCGTGCTTTATGCTGGAGACTATATATACATATTGAGGATTGTGAGGCAGGCAAAGTTGTGTTGAATTCAGAACACAAAGTGAATGTTTCAAACTTTTTAAAAAAAATACTGACCCATGTAGAACTAAAGTCTTAGGATTTTATTTTAATTTATTTAATTTTTGGGCTAATGGTTTATAAAAAAACATTTACAAAAAGATTACAAAATCAACAAAAAACCCAAATAATACGTTGATATATCGATATAAAACACAAATGACATGTTACAGAAGAAAAAAACAAGAACAATAATTACACTTGAAAAAAGAAACATCCTAATAATGTTTGCGACATTTACCATCTTAGAAATAGCATGGTATTACCTAGGGTGAAGGTTCCCAAGGACCACACAACTGGATTCAAGGTTTTACTAGTACCTGGTTGGCCAACTGTATACAATGAGAACAAGATAACCAGTTGCATTCTGGAACTTGGAGTGAGTGATTCCAAAGAAGCATGAGTACTAGTGGACTAGTCTGAGAGCCAACCTGTCAATTCACAGCTGCCACTAGGTCGTAGACATCCAACGATTTGTATTTCAGATGAAAAAAATATAAGACTTTATAGACTGAAATCACAGTCTGAGACATCTATTTTGCAGCACAATGCCAGAGAATTTCGCAAGATTTCGGGCTTTAACTGGGACCTGCTGAACACTAGTGTTTCTCCTGGCTTTGTATCAATGGTGTCATTTAACGTAGTAGGGTTCCGACTTGTTGGCTTTTTCACGGGTCTGTATTGGACTGGTGCTTGGCTTTAGGGTGCTGGAGTGTCTACAGTTGACCTCATGACAATGGCAAACGTGGTGAGGGGTATGCTTGCCATTGTGGGCCATGATCAAACGGAAAACGTGATTGGTGGAATTTCAAAGTAATCTTCAAACGCAAAAGACAGAATTTGCAATGGGGAATAACAACTGGAATCCAAATTGAATAAATGAAGAAAGGCCCTTGAAAGATCCCAGCTATATCCAGATATGAGTGCAGGCAGAGGCGATACTCGCAGCAGAATGACAAAAGATGTCCGTTCCTTGAAGTAGACACTGTCAAGGGCCAGAAGTGGCAAAAGAGATGGAAAGAAACACTTAGGAAATACTTAGTCAAAGACTGCCCATTAATATGTTCTACTGTAACGTTATAACGCAAAACCAGGTGAAACACTTCTCTTTCCTCCGTCCCTCTGGGCATAGTTTCCCATCAATTCTCTGTGGATAGCACCCACTGCTCACAGTCAGGTTTTAATGAAACCCTAGACAAACGTTCGTTTTTTCAAAAATTTCAGAAAGATACTTGTCCCAGCCATACTAGCCATAACATTCTAGGCAAAGTCATCAAACCATGGCTTTTGCATACTTAAGCCAAACGTCCATTGAAATGTACTGCAGGTTAAAGGTTATGTTTATTGTTATGTTTATTGAGTTTATATAGCGCTTTAAGCCAAAGCGCTTTACAGTATAACAATGAGAGAATCATATTTACAAACATGAAACAAATCATTGGAACAATATGTAGAACAATTTACTTAAAGGAGGGGGATAGTGGAGGAATGGGGGGAGAGAGGGTAGGTGATGGGGGTTACAATATCTGTTATGAGGTCAGGGGAGTGGGAGGAAGGGGGAAGGAGGAAGGGGAGAGGAAGGGACGGGGGAGGGCTCTGGTGACCTCCAACGTCCCTAAATGGTTTCATTGTCCAATTTGAGGTCATTGGAGGAGGAGGAAGGAGGGAAGGGAAGGGGGGTATGGGTTAGAAGGAGAGAGAGGTAGTGAAGGAGAGTCGGGGGGAGTGAAGAAGAAGGGCTTTCAGGGAGGAGCGGAATGATGAGTAGGTAGGGGTGGAGCGGATGGAGAGCGGGAGGGAGTTCCTTTGGAGGGGGACCAAGAGTTGGAAGGAGCGAAAGCGTGAGGAGGCACATGGGCCTGGGGGTACACTGAGAAGATAGAGATCTGCTGAGCGGAGAGAGCAGGAGGGAGAGTAAAATGAGAGGAGAGAAGAACGGTAGGGGGGTAGGTCATGGAGAGATCTGTAGACAAGACAGAGAAATTGAAATTTCAGTTGTGAGAGGAAAGGAAGCCAGCCGAGTTGAGAGAGAGAGGTAAAAATTGAGTCTTGAGGGCCGAGAAGACATAGAGTACGGATAGTGGAGTGGTAGATTGATTTTAGGGGAGTCCGGTGGAAGAGACATGGAGTCCGAAGAGGAGAGAGGAGCAGTAGAAGAGGCGGGAGAAAATAAGGGAGGAGATTAGGAGTTTAGAAGCATGGAAGGTGAGAGAGGAGCGGGTCTTGCGGATGTTGAAGAGGTGGTGCCGACAGGCACGAGAGATTAGAGAGATGTGGTTGGAGAAGGAGAGAGAGGAGTCGATATGGAGGCCGAGATTGCGGGCATGGGTCAAGATGGGGAGGTTGGAGGGTGGAACGTGGATGAAAGGAGGGGGCGAAGGGGAGAGAGTGTTAGGAGGGAAGAAAAACACTTCAGACTTGTCAGTTTTGACTGAAAAATAGTGGGATGACATCCAGTTTTTTATGGCCGTGAGGCTGGAAGAAAGGCGTGGTGAAGGTCAGAGGTGAAGGAAGAGAAGGAGATGACTGGGGCGAGAAGGAAGGTATAGAGAGAGAAAAGAAAGGGTCCAAGTACGTATCCCTGGGGTCCTACAGCACCAACAAGGAGCCTGATAAGGTCAGACCTTCTTAGACCTTTTAATAACATAGCATGTTCCTGGTGTCATAGTGGGTTATCACGGCCTTCTTAGAGGCCTTCATTTTAATAAGAAAATTCCCATGGTGGAGTAGTGGGGCCCTTATTTGACACAGACACAGTCTGCCGGTGCCACACAGGTGTTGTGTTAGTCGCTGCCCTTCCTGATGCTGCGTACAACCTAGCTGTGTCCTCCAGCAGCCATTGTTGTAGCGTTCGTGGCACCCCTTTCATTGTTGTAGACCACCACAGCATGGTTTCCAGCATCACCTCGCTCTGCTCCGGCTGTGGCGTGGTACTTCCAGGTCCCGCTGCCTACATCCTTCAGGTAAGGTGCCAGTCAGTGTATTGGGGTGGGGTGTGCTGGTGTTGGGGTGGGCTCCTTCCTCTACCCTCTTCCTCCCTCCCCCATCTTGACAGGGCCTGAAAGCTGGCCCTGTCACATAGTCCAAAATAAATATCAATATTGGGTACCTGGGCATCATAATCTCAGCATAAGGGTGTGTCCAACTTTCACCTAAAGGCTGACATGTTGTGATAGATGCTATGAATCAGAACTCTCACATGTCCAAAACAAATTTGACCATTGTTACAGAAACATTGCACTTCAATTCCTAGACATTAAAACTTAATCGCTCAAGTGTGGGACACTCATTACTCTTCCACCTTCAACTCTCTACAATCCCATAATATAACCAACCTCCTTAGGTTAAAGTCTTAACCCCTCTCTGCATCTAAAATAAACATTGGGATTATAATTGGTCACAATGTTTCATTGATCCCACTAATTACTTCAGCCACACAAATTGCATCTGATATTGCTTTATGTTATCCCAAAAAGATGAACGTAGTGCTGGTCGATGTGCTGTAATGTTCGGTCATGATGTACCGAGGCCTACTTTATTCATCTATTTAGACATGACAAGTGAACAGTAAATGCCAGCACTGATCTGTTGAGAGGTCAGAATTATAGATGGTTTGTTTAATTGACACAGGTCATTGGCCCATAGTTATCCATCACAGGGATTTTAAAATTTGAGAAGACTGTGAATTATAACCACCAAGTTACTGTCATTTTCATCTTCATTTGTCCATGTTGAGCCTCAACCGCAGCATCAATGGATATCGTGGGCATTGACAAATGATAGTTACCCTCAAAAAGTGATCAAATATAGCAAAGGATTGCGACTTTTGCCTCTCCAGTAAGAAATGGCTAGACTGGCTACACCAAAATGCCAGTCGAGCCACGTAATAACACTTATCATACTTGTTTTATCATAGATGGTCATTAAAAAAAGTCATACCACAGTAAGAACACCCTGTTAGAAATGTCATGCCACAGCAAGAAATGGCTAGACTAGCTTCACCAAAATGCCATTCTAGCCACACAATTACACTTATCAATTTGCTTGCTTTATCACCGAATATCTGTGACAAAGCAAGAATGATAAGTGTGATTGCATGGCTAAACTGAACAGCATTGCTGCAGACAGTCTGGTTATGTTTTCTGGCTCAGGCACGACATTTTCTATGGCAATCATGGTTAAAGCAAACATGATAAGTGTTATTATATGGTTATACTGGCTTACATTGACACAGACAGGCTGGTTGTATTTTCTTGATTTTTTACCTGGGCCTCAAGGTTAAAGCAAATATGTCGAGCCAACATTTTTTGCTTTAAAGTTGATAGCAGGTAACAAATGCCATGCTAGAGTCAGGAGTGGGGGTAAAATGGCACCCAAACCTGCACACTTCTACAAACAAAACCCAGCACAATCATAAAGGTAAAACAGGAACAGTCAAGAGACATACCTCCTTCGCCTTTTGTGGTAACATGCACCGAGGGAAGGCTATGCTCTTAAGGAGGTGAGATGTGATTTAGTAGTGACCTAAACAACCCAGAAACACAGTCCTAAATAAAGGGAATGACCAATCAAGTTTATATAAAAATATACATTCTTTATTTAAACACACCAGCTGCAATAGAACCAAATACTGTACACAAACCAACCCCTGTGAAAGACAGAGGGGAAGCAAAGTAGAAGTTAGCCCTCTGAGTGTGAGTACTGGGGTGATAGGCAAATACCAACCATGACAGGATATGTCTTGATGACAGAAGGTGCTGAAGTGACCTAACAACTCACTAGGGTCCTAGTGGACTGAGGGGCAGTTTGTGGTCAACAGTAACTGGTTGGGATTCTTGGTGGATTGCCAGACGTGTTGATTTGGGCTGAATGTAATCGCACCGTGCTGTCGAAGGGGAACTCTCAACAATGTAGTTCAGGGATTGAGGGGTGAAATAGCCATTAACACTATAAGTAAAGGCCGAAGTCAGTATGAGGGTTCCCCAAAATGAAAAGCCTGCTTGAATTAACATGGAAATAAGGCCTTGCAATTTCAAAGAGAAAAGGAGCAAATTTAGGCATCAAGACTTGGAGATGCCTGAAAATGCTCATTGCCTCACAGAAGGGAAAGACATGAGACTTCCTTTGCAAAAAGTATCAAATGGCTGAAGTGCTGTTGTCAGAAATGACAGCATCATGCATGTAAATAAAAATGACCAAAATGTGTGCAAGCCTGCACAACAGAATGTAGCTGTTTACTGTGACAGAAATAATTGTGTGTACAAATCCATTTCACCCTTTCAATTAAATATATGCTTCTTAAAAATGTGTGCAAGAGGTGCAATAAATGAACTGGAGTTCTGTTCATAAGGAAGTCATCAGAGAAGAATCCTTTAAGTTACAAGAATCTACAAGGAAATGTGAAATTGCAAGAGAATGAAATGTTTCACAGCTGGAACTTTCCCCAGTAACATTTAAATTGTGCTTTTAACATTAACACTTTAAGTATTCACATGCACAGCTAAAGTCTGGGAATATGTACATAATGTTTCCCTTCTGTGATCACTGTTTGCAGGAACTTACTGTGCAAGGGTTTAACATATAAAAGTGTGAAATTCTAAGAGTTGATTTAAATGTAAAATGGTCAGCAGAGAAAAGCCGAAGTCCTGGTTTTGTTTTTGCTGTTGGCTTCCCAAGTGTGAAACTAAATTCCAAAGGCTCTGTTACCAGGGGAACGAGATGAGGAATTCTCCTGCTCCCCAGGTTTTTTGACCAAAAGAACTTAGGTCATTATAAAGCTGGCCATCAGCCTTTGAAGCTTTGGGGCTAACCTAAACAAAAGCCTCCCTCTTGACGTTAGAGCTAAAGCCAGATCTCTTCCATGGCTAAGGGTAAGGAGGAGTCTCACACCCATTGCAGAGAATATGAGATATGTTGTTTAGGGGATAACCTGGGAAATATTAATCGCACAAGTTTCGTGTTTGGATTTCTGAAAAGCTGGCAGTGAGCTGCTTCTGGTGAGCCAAAAATGAATTTGGTGACACCAACATACCAAATGTTAGTAGGAAAAATGTGATTGTGATCTCTGTATAAATGTGAGAACCATGGAAATTAGAAGAAACATGTCAAATGTGATCAATTTTCTGCCCACAGAGTGCCAGATTTTTCATTAATATAGTTTGGGAGACAATGAGAAAATACTGTAGCTTTGCATCAATAGGTCACACAGACATCAAACAAGGTTTATGTGATTCCCTAGAAATTGGAGTATTCAAAAATGCTGACATATGAGTCATAATATGATGAGATAGGGCATTTGTCATGCAGTGAGATTTTTATGTGCACAAACCTGACCCAGCCCCTTGTCTAAATTAGATGATGGATGGGGTCCTATCTTGTCTTCCCAAAACACACTCACATTCTCTGGACCTATTGGCCCACAAATGGGATGGAACCCTTGACCAGTGACCTATCAATTCTGTGAGAACTATGACAAATCAGTGATGTTAGCTGCCTTATAAATAGGTCAATCCGCCTCCAATCAGGACTCTCCCTACAAGATCTTGAGGTGTGCAGCTGACTACATTTGAACCATCCTTGCAGAGTTGGGCCTAAATCTTGGACTGAAGCCAGGAGCTGGAGTGGCACCATTTTGGAGGACAGAGAGAGGCCTTGACTGGCACCTTGATTGTCCCAGCTGTGAGGCTCTTCCACCCCCTTTATGTCCATCTAGCCCTCTTCTGTAAGTATATACATCCCCAGCAATAGATTACATAAGACATATAATATTCAGCATTGCCATAGAGATTCGGCCATGGCAAAATACCCTATTTTCTTTGTTTGTGTAATTCTGTCACTTTTCCCTTTGAAAAGTATTTCACTTGTCTGTGCATTGTGGTAATTGTTCCCATTGAAAGTCCTTTATTTGCCTGTATATTTAAGTATATTTCCTGTTGAAGAATCCTTTGTATGTCTGTGCATTTCAGTGATTTCCCATTGAAAGAATTTCAGTCGATTGAGTAGATCCCTGGTATATTTTGTTTCGTAGATCATTTAATTACTACATTATTTCACGAGATTGGAATAGTTCATATTCAAAACTAACTATTCCTTCCCGCTGCCTTGTGAGTCATTATAGTCTTAAAGGGTTTCCCCAAAGAATCAAATTCATTGCACGCTAAAATACTAAGTTGTCCATGGGTTTAAAAGGTGTTTTTCCAAAACAAATGTCTACTTGCATCTGTCATTTCAATCCCAAACCGTTTTTCCTATTGTGAGCAATCCCTTTGCCCAGTGCCTACCTGTTATGTGCCTTTGTCACTTTAACTGAAAACTGATTTTTCTACGTGAGTTCCCCATTGCTTAAGCATGTCTATCATTTGCAGCCTTAGTAAAAAATGTTGTGTTATTTGCATTTTCGTTTTCCTGGAAACTTCACTTAACCTGTCTAAAATATTTTTTCCTAGTCTATCCCTCTTCCCCTACCATAGTTTGATAACGGATTTACAATTGCATTACCTTTTTATTTTTTTCATGTGTTGCATGTATTAAGTTTCCTATTGTGTGGTAGCTAGTCTGTTTTGAAGCCCTATTTGTCTCCTAAAAGCAAGCAGCACGAAGTGCCCTTGTGTGCTGTCCCATAGCAGTTGTCCTAATAAAGTAAAAACCCATTTACCTGGTGCAGAAAATGAATTGTTCCATTGATTGCTAGCTTCATAGTGTTTCTGAAAACCCCATTCAAAATTTGATTTTAACCTGGTGTTCTCAGTCCTTGCCACTGTCTTCCCTCCCAAGCTGACAAGCCTAGTGCAGGTCAAGGGGGGTGAGGGTTGCTGGGACTCTAGCATCTTTTGTGTGTGCAACCACTTTCCGGAGGGGTTGCATTCACTTCATGTTTTGAATTGTTGATTGTAGGGGTAAAACCCATAAGGTAAATCCATGTGCCATCGCTGTTTGAGTTGTCTTAGTGTGCCATTTGACGAAGAATACTCTGAAGTCTGTGTTGTCACTCCCTGGTGGTCATTGTAACTGTTTATTAAGGGGGTAATTCATAGAATTCAGCGCACAAGTGGCACACGTGGCAGGTGCACAGTGTGCGCGTGCGGCAATCTGCGCGAGCCGCGTGCGCCAAAATCCATTTCCGCGCACAGCGTATTCATGGATTTTAACATCCAAAACCAGCCGTGGCACAGAGTGGTGCAGCGACTCTGCAGCAGCACCAGTTACGCCCCCAACCCCTCCCCGTGTGCCATGAACAGGGCACAAATCCCGTACATGGCGCACAGGCCAGTGGACCAGCATACGTCCTCCCAACCACGAAAAAGTCCGTAAAAATCCCTGCGCACCCCTCCAAATACACATACCGCCCTGCGTGGGATGTTTTACACGCGATTGGCCCTGTGCGAGCGGGGTACGTGTATTTCTGGGGTGCGTGGGAAGTTTCACACGCGATTGGCCCTGTGCGAGCGGGGTACGTGTATTTCTGGGGTGCGCGGGAAGTTTCACACGCGATTGGCCCCGTGCGAGCGGGGTACGTGTATTTCGGGGGTGCGCGGGAAGTTTCACATGCGATTGGCCCTCTGCGAGTGGGGTACGTGTATTTCGGGGGTGCACAGGAAGTTTCACATGCGATTGGCCCTGTGCGAGCGGGGTACGTGTATTTCGGTGGTGTACGGGAAGTTTCACATGCGATTGGCCCTGTGCGAGCGGGGTACGTGTATTTCAGGGGTGCGTGGGAAGTTTTACACGCGATTGGCCTTGGGAGAGTGGGGTACGTGTATTCTAGGGGTGCACCGGGAGTTTCACGCGTGATAGGCCTTGGGTGAGCGGGTACGTGTATTCTGAGGGGATCGCGGGGAGTTTCACACGCAATAGGCCTTGGGCGAGCAGGGTACATGTATTCTGAGGGGTGCGCGGGGAGTTTCACACGCGATAGGCCTTGGGCGAGTGGGGTACGTGTATTCTGAGGGGTGCGCGGGAAGTTTTACACGCGATTGGCCTTGGGCGAGCGGGGTATGTGTATTTCCGGGGTGCATGGGACGTTTCACACGCGATTGGCCCTGTGCGAGCGGGGTACGTGTATTTCGGGGGTGCGCGGGAAGTTTCACACGCGATTGGCCCTCTGCGAGCGGGGTACGTGTATTTCCGGGGTGCGCAGGAAGTTTCACACACGATTGGCCCTGTATGAGCAGGGTATGTGTATTTCGGGGATACGCGGGAAGTTTCACACGCGATTGGCCCTGTGTGAGCAGGTTACGTGTATTTTGGAGGTGTGCGGCATGTTTTACACGCGATTGGCCTTGGGCAAGTGGGGTATGTGTATTCCGAGCGGTGAGCGTGGAGTTTCACATGCGATAGCCCTTGGGGGAGCGGGGTACATGTATTCTGAGGGGTGCACAGGGAGTTTCACACGCGATAGGCCTTGGGCGAGCAGGGTAGGTGTATTTCGGGGGTGTGCAGGAAGTTTTACACGCGATTGGTCTTGGGCAAGTGGGGTACGTGTATTCTGAGGGGTGAATGGGGAGTTTCACACGCGATAGACCTTGGGCGAGCGGGGTACGTGTATTTCGGGGGTGCGCGGGAAGTTTTACACGCGATTGGTGCAGAAAATGAATTGTTCCATTGATTGCTAGCTTCATAGTGTTTCTGAAAACCCCATTCAAAATTTGATTTTAACCTGGTGTTCTCAGTCCTTGCCACTGTCTTCCCTCCCAAGCTGACAAGCCTAGTGCAGGTCAAGAGGGGTGAGGGTTGCTGGGACTCTAGCATCTTTTGTGTGTGCAACCACTTTCCGGAGAGGTTGCATTCATTTCATGTTTTGAATTGTTGATTGTAGGGGTAAAACCCATAAGGTAAATCCATGTGCCATCGCTGTTTGAGTTGTCTTAGTGTGCCATTTGACGAAGAATACTCTGAAGTCTGTGTTGTCACTCCCTGGTGGTCATTGTAACTGTTTATTAAGGGGGTAATTCATAGAATTCAGCGCACAAGTGGCACACGTCGCAGGTGCACAGTGTGCGCGTGCGGCAGTCTGCGCGAGCCGCGTGCGCCAAAATCCATTTCCGCGCACAGCGTATTCATGGATTTTAACATCCAAAACCAGCCGTGGCACAGAGTGGTGCAGTGACCCTGCAGCAGCACCAGTTATGCCCCCAAACCCTCCCCGTGTGCCATGAACAGCGCACAAATCCCGTACATGGCGCACAGGCCAGTGGACCAGCATACGACCCCCCAACCACGAAAAAGTCCGTAAAAATCCCTGCGCACCCCTCCGAATACACGTACCGCCCTGCGTGGGATGTTTTACACGCGATTGGCCCTGTGCGAGCGGGGTACGTGTATTTCGGGGGTGCGCGGGAAGTTTCACATGCAATTGGCCCTCTGCGAGTGGGGTACATGTATTTCCGGGGTGCGCGGGAAGTTTCACACGCGATTGGCCCTGTACGAGTGGGGTACGTGTATTTCAGGGGTGCGTGGCAATCGCGTACACACGATTGGCCTTGGGAGAGTGGGGTACGTGTATTCTGAGGGGTGCGCGGGGAGTTTCACACACGATAGGCCTTGGGCGAGCGGGGTGCGTGTATTCTGAGGGGTGCACAGGGAGTTTCACACGCGATAGGCCTTGGGCGAGTGGGGTACGTGTATTTCGGGGGTGCGCGGGAAGTTTCACACGCGATTGGCCCTGTGCGAGCGGGATACGTGTATTTCGGGGATGCACAGGAAGTTTCACATGCGATTGGCCCTGAGCGAGCGGGGTACGTGTATTTCGGTGGTGTACGGGAAGTTTCACATGCGATTGGCCCTCTGCGAGTGGGGTATGCGTATTCTGAGGGGTGCGCAGGGAGTTTCACACGCGATAGGCCTTGGGCGAGCAGGGCACGTGTATTCGGAGGGGTGCACAGGGTGTTTCACACGCGATAGGCCTTGGGCGAGCGGGGTACGTGTATTCTGAGGGGTCCGCGGGGAGTTTTACACGCGATTGGCCTTGGGCGAGTGGGATACGTGTATTCTGAGCGGTGTGCAGGGATTTTCACACGCGATAGGCCTTGGGCGAGCAGGGTACGTGTATTCTGAGGGGTGCGCGGGAACTTTCACACGCGATTTCGCTTGCAGAGTGGGGTACGTGTATCCAGTGGGGTGCGCGGGGTGTTACACACGTGAATTGCCAGTGTGGGTCCTCCCAGGTGTGCCCTCAACCCCCTCCCCAGCCTGTGCAGGCAGCCCACACCACAGGGGACTACCCTGCACCCCTGGTCAAGTCCCGCAGGCAGCCCATCCACCATGGGCATGCCCCCCAGCCATCCCACGTCACCTTGCACTAGTGATCACCCACTCATGTCCCTCAGCACCCCCACCCACCCAGCATTGAGGGGCACCTACCAGCAGGTCCCGACTCATGTCCCTCAGCACCCCCACCCACCCAGCATTGAGGGGCACCTGCCAGCAGGCCCCGACTCATGTCCTCCCAACACGTCATAAAGATGCACAATCAAGGGCCTCATGTGCAGCAAAATCCCACAGCACCCCACCCCAGTCTTGAGAGGCAATCAAGTCCCCAATCCACCCCACACTGAAATGGCTTTTCCATGACACAAACCGAAAGTCAACTATGTACATCAAAACATGTCCCTCACACACACACCCTGGGTGCAAGTGATTGTCTAAATCTACTTTTTCACATGCAGTAACCCAATGAGCGAATACCACACATGGAAGTAAGAAACAAAAATGTATTAAGAACAAAATGAATGAAATGAAATGAAAGCATAAAACATATTTCAAACGATGAAATGAAATGTATGTCTGAAAAATAATAAAAAAACAGAAAAGAACCAATCCAAAGTGATAAAAAAAAACATGTGTCCAATCTCACGGTCCACCAAATGAAATCCAAAGGAAACGTAAATTGAAAAATCCATTGATCCATGGTGATGAAATAAAATAAAATCCTCACATGATCCACTGTTCAACTATGTACACAGAGTTCATCCAGGGTCCATGAGCTCAACGAAAAAGAAATGAAACATATCCAAAAAACTACCTAAGAAAAGAACTATATACAAATGTGTGGGGCATAGTCCAAACACCCCAAATCAAAGAAAAACAAAAATGAAACCTAACACTAAAAACTATATACAATGGCGGCGGGCTAGTCTGACGGTTCACTTTCTGATTTCCCGGGCCAGGACATCATCGAACTCCTGCTCAATGTCCTGGAGGGCGGTCCTCTTCCATGGCCCCAAGGGTTCGTAGGGACGATGCCATGTTGACCTCCAACTCCCAGCGAATTGCCTCGACGTACTCGGCCCGCCTCAGTGCCCTCTGCATGGAGTTCTCCACCCTGACCATTGTGAGCCGTGCCTCTTCTGCCCGCCGCCGCTCCGCATCTATGGCCTGGCCCAACCGCTGCCACACGGAAGACACTTCCAATCCTGGGTCCTCCTGCCCTCACCGATGCCTGCCCCTCGGCTGTTGAAGGCCCTGAGCCATCATGGCTCCCACCTTGTTGCTGCTGCTGTTGTGCCTGTGCCCTGGCTCTTGCTGCCTGCATGTCCTCCGGCTGTGGTGCAGTTGTTGTGGTGGCCACCCCTGCTGGACGGCCGACTCCCGACTGTGGCAGGGATGTGTCCTCCACCAGCCTGGCCGCAGGGTCAGAGGCAGCTCCACAGGGTACCCAGGTGATACATTGGTGGAAAGATGGCATGGAGGACGACTGGCGCATAGGGGGTTCAGGTGAGGAGGGGGTCGGAATAAGGTCCAGCATACGGAGGAATCCAGCCCTGGTGACCCGTCCCAGTAGGTCAACGCGGTGAACGAGGCATCTGAGATGACGTGCAGTGTCTTCACGAAAACACTGCAGGTCACCTAGCATGCCCTGTTGATGCAACGCCATCCTAGCCAGGACAGGCTCAACCCAGTCCCGGATTGCCATGTCCACAGAGAGAGGAAGGCCAGTTGTTGTGAGCTCATCCCCTCCCTGAAAACGGTTCTGGACGTAGGCATCCCTGCTGGTGCAGGATGATGCAGTCACAGGATCGAGGATAGGATTACACACAGGCACCTCTGCGGCAGCCTGTGCTCCCTCCTGTCCCTGCCCCTGCATGCACCACTAGCACCAGTGGAATCCCCACTTCCAGACCCTGTGTGTGTGTCCCTTCCACGACCTTATCCTCCACCAAACCCCCCACCAACCTGGATGACGCCATGCCATCTTCCTCCATCGGACCCTGTGGGGTCTCAGCTGCCCCTTCTGCTGCCGAGGAGTCCACCTCCGACCTCCGCCTCTTGGACATACCCTCGGCAGCTGCGGCCTGGGATGCGGCACCAGACTACTCACTCCCTGACGAGATGACAACCTGGGAGGCAGCCAGGCCTTGCGTCTCCGGCTGGTGGTGCGATCCCTGCCACTTTGCTCCACAGCACCCTCTCCGCCCTCTTCATCAGTTGGCGCTGCAGACAAGGAGAGATAGAACACAGGCATCAGGGCACTGTACAATGGACTGATGCACACATGACAGTTGCACATGAGTGGCAGTGTAAAACTACAGACATGGCATCACACTCCCCAACACACATGTCATTTCAACTCACACACATGAGCAAATCAACAGGAATCTTGCACCAGGCAGCACCGTCCATACACAAACAACAGCACGAGCAGCTGAAGGTGAGCCTGACGTCACATGAAACACGGGGAGTGCACAACACATGCACACACGCCACCAGACTTACATGCATGTGTACATCTCCACCAACTATTGCAGTGATGAGATCGCCATCCATGTCACATCTCGCATTCAGCCTTCTACATGTCAGTGTCACATGCATCCATGTTGCATCACAGTTGCACACTTGTCACATACACACACATGCACATGTACACAGTGCAAATACATGCAGCAGGAACCTACATCCATGTGTGACACCACAACCATGCCACAGTACATACACATAAATTTCACAGGTACGCACCCACACATGCATTTGCCCAGCATGCTTGCCAACACATACATCATCGATGTGTCTCACACATGAGAGGAATCACATGTGGCTGGTTCACGTCTCTGTACATACACATCCATACATGGCCCTACAAAGACATATGTTGAACCTGCACACTCCTGGTACACCACAACATGCACAGCATACAATCAGTAGGCATGTACACTTATTGCTCGACTCCAGACGGGTCTGCCTCTCAATGACCTGGACGTGGAGCGCTGGGTGTATACGTTCCAGGACCCTCATTTGGATGGTGGTAAGGCGAACCCGGCACCCCTTGCCATCCGCTGGATTCAAGAGGTGCCTGGCCTTGCTGAGGGTCCTGCACCTGAAGTCCTCCAAGCGCTTCCGGATGTGTAGAATGTCGTGGACTGCCACCTCCTCCGCATTGATGGCAGTCACGATGTCCATCCAGATCCTCTTCCGTCCTTCATTGTCAGCACGCAAACTTCCAAAGAGGGCATCATACTGCCCCAGGACATGCTCCACCAGGACACCAACTTCACTGGCACTGAAGCTGGTGGCCCTCTGCCTCTCTGGCTGGGGGTTGCCAGTGGTGCCAGATGGTGTAGACATGGCAGCCCCAGAGGCAGGTGTGGGTGGGCAACTGGGTCTTCACTTCCAGCAGGGGTGGTCACAGCAACTGCACCCCTGGCTGACGTGCAGGCACCAAATAGCAGGGCACGTGGTAGGAGGTAGGCAGGCATGCAGCAGCAGATGGCAGGTAGGAGGGTGCTCAGGGCTCTGGGGGGCAGGTATATGGCCTTCTGGGCAGGAGCGTGGTCTTCCGTGTGTTGTTGCGTGACCAGCTTGATATGGAGTGATTTGGCACGTGAAATAATTGCACGTCAGCGTGAAATTCCAGGAAAGGCCCTTAGCGCGTAAGTGCATCTGTGACGTTACGCGCAGAGGCCTTTCCAACAACACGGGTGCATAGTGGATCAGCACGTGAAAAAACCACACGTCCGTGTGGGAATGCGTGTAATTCAAGGAAAGGGCCTAAGCCAGTAAGTGACATGACGCGCGTGGCCGTTTCCTTCAGCACGGGTTAAAGGTGAGCGGGGCCAGCAATTCGCTGTACGTGCCTTTCGTGGAGACCGACGTGTGTGTTGCTACTTCGTGTTGTTTCGCGCGCCATCACTACTTCACAGCGGATCAAGGACGTATCTCTTCTGTTGGCGGCGGTATTGGCTATGCGTGTTTTTCATCATCACGCTAGTCTGACGGTGAGACGTGCACGCTATTTTTCCCACTGCGGTTGCCCCTGTGTATCGTACCCGTTTTCGAGGTCATAGTAGCCTGCATGTCCCACGAGTACGTGTTTTTCAAGTTACTGGGTGCCACCGCGTACTGCGGGAGGTTCATTCCACGCACGTAGGCTGCAGGGGTTGCGTGCACGGTTTTACTGCAATTTTGCGGTACCTGAGCATACATCACCGGGGTCACATACAACCTTGCAGGTGCAGGGGTGCTGTTAACATCTTGCATCCCACCCCCTTCACCCCAATTGCCCAGGACAATTGCGGTGTACACCTCCCATTGGCACACCTCCATCTGTGACGGCACTACTATATCTGTGCCATGGTTGGGAGGCCACCAAAGGTGAGGGGCGCCTCAGCTGAGTGTCCTCCTCATGGCGGGCGTGGTCAGGGACATGGCAGGAGTGACCAGGGAGTAGGGGGACTCCAGGGTGGCCGCAGAGGGGGAAGAGGCGGGGGTGCGCCACTTGTGCACGATGTTGTGCCATGTGTTGGTGCAGTCATGCCACCACCCCCTGTGGATCTGGGAGATGCAGCTTCTGCATCTGGCACTGGCGCCTGTGTGACCCGGCAGTCCGTTTCATCGACTGCCACGGGCCCAAGGGTAGTGGTAGCTACAGTTGCAGCTGTGGACACCACCACCCAGGCTCAGGGTCTGCCAGCGCAGGCTGCGTTGGCACTTGAAGAGTCCTTGGAAGATTTCCAACAGGGCAGGAGGGAAACCGTAGGTGCACCCAGGGCTGCCCTGACCGAGACACGTGTCCCTGGGGCAGTAAGGTCATCTGCTGCCCCGACCAGCCAGGTGTTGGCAAGTGCAGGGGCAGATGCAGCTAACAACACCCTGGCACAGCAGATGACCCTGGCACAGCAGATGTTGCTGCGCAGGATCCATTAAAGGGCACCCAGCTGCCACTGACACAAGTCAGGCCTTTGGTCGTCCCTCCACCTGCCACTCCCTTGGCTCAATCCACCGGTGCCACTGGCCATACTGATCAGGGCAGCATTTGCCAGCCAGGGTCTGCGCCACAATCCAAGAGAAGGAAGGTTGCACCTGCAGCACAGGCTGGGACCCCACACACAGCCACGACCTCCTGCATGTCGAGGAAGAAGCCTTTCTGCAACCAGGAACTGGACTTCCTCGTGGACTACATGCGGGACCACAGCCGTGACATACTAGTGGGGCCTAATTGTCAGACTACGGCTGCCCACCGTGATACCCACTGGAAGCAAGTTGCGGAACATGTGAGTGCATTCGGCCATGAGGTGCGCACGGCGCAAGAGTGCAAATAGCGTTGGAATGATCTCAAACGCAGCGCTAAGGCTAAGCATGCCTCAAATTACAACTTGACTCTGGTGACTGGCAGTGGGCCTGCACCTGAGGAGGAAGACCTCACACCACACAAGTCACTCGTTGCGGAGTTCATACCACCTGAATCGGTCGAAGGAGTGGGAGAGATGCCGGACTTTGATGCCCAGTCCAGTGAGTGTTGCTGCGTGTTTGCTGAGGACATGTGTCTTTTACTTGTGTGATGTGTTGTGCATGACTGCCACTACATGTCACGTGTACATGGTTCTGATGTGCAAGTGATGCAATGCTTCACTGATGCATTTCTGCTCTGCTGGATGGTGGACATGTGGAGCGGACGGGGACCACATCACCACCGTTGCACCCTACTCACATGATGGTCACCAGGATGCCCCTCCGGTCCATGTTCCAGCTCACTGGACCTTCTGCATGTAGCCTGGGGTGATCTTGCTCTCAGCCCTGGGACTATGTCATAGCATGACTGACGTGCATGTGTCCTCTGCCTGTATGCGGGTACTCCACGTAGGCATGCTCCCTTGCCCCTCCACCCCCCCTCTGCACCACAATTCCACCTTTGCACTGGTCTGCTTCAACTTTGCCGTTGAGTACTTGCCTGTTCATGCGTCCTGTATACATGCTAACTTCCACCAGCCAATCTGCCAGACATATGCTGTGGGGTACATCCTTTGTACTTGATGCAGGGTGTCTCACTTGGACTGTTCAGAGGTTAGATGCCCCGCAGGAACATGAGTGACCATGCATGCTCCATGTGGATTCCATGCATGCCCCTATGTGTCCTTGCCTGGATGATCATTGTAGTATGTGTCCAGGGTGACCTACATTGCATGGCATTTCATCAGCCATCCCATGGCCACTGTGGCTCAGTCCTGCGTTGCACACATGTGTGGGGTGTGACAGTCTGTGTGGCTCACAGGCCTCAGCCTGTTTTAATGGCCAATGACTCTGTCCAACTGGTGTAGTTTCTTCTTCACACGTGGGTGTACTCTGGAGGTTTCATCATGTGTCCTGCTTACTGTCCCATCATCATCTGCTGTGTTGTCACTTGAATCACATGATGCAAGTGATGCTAGTCAACACTATCTGTCAATACACAGGTCTATGGTCATCCTTTTGATACCATGCAAGGCATCCCTGCATTTGCACTTGGGGGGAGGGGTGGTTTGCTTGTAGCCATGCTACCCATTTCATGCACATTGCACGTGATGGCTGAAGTTGACCTTGCACTGCCTTCACATTTGCTGATACACATCATGAAGTACTTGTAACGTACAAAAGTGCTGCACTGCATCGACCCACTTCAGAGCGATATAAGACCCTTCTGCATGCCTAATCACAGAAGCAATGTCAAGTTGACCCAGCATGCATGGCAGGTTCTCTTTTGTGTGTGACATGCCTGCTTCATGTGTCTGGTGGCTGTGTGATGTCTATGTGTGTGTGTGTGTTGTGTGCTTCTAACATGTGTAGTGACCTTTTTTCTCTCTACTTTTTAGATGATGACGCAATGGAGCCAGACGATGGTGTTGTCATGCCAGGCACAGGGTTGTTATCACTACAGCAACCCGGCACAAGTGGGGGTCGTGGGGTGGTAGGCCACGAAAACCCACATGTGCTGCAGTCCATCTTGTCTCTGGCTGGCAATGAGTCCAGCCCTGATGACCACTCTGACGTCCATGTCGAGTTGGATGAGCATCAGGTTCATATGTCAGCGGTGAGTGATTCTGATGTGGGCACTCCTCTGTCCGCGACACCTGCACTGAGGGGTCAGACAGTCTTGGAACCTCCGCCTGTGGTGGATCGGGACGCAGGGTCACCCTCCACACCAGTCACTGATGTGCCTGGGCCATCATGTCGACAGGGGCATGTAGTTGTGCAGCCGCGGGCAGTGCCAAAACAAAGATGACACCCGGCCCATGGGTCCCGCAGGGTTCAAGCCCAGCAATGCGGTCGCCGCGCACAACCGCAGTATACTGAGTGGGAGCAAGACATGACAGCCAATTCTGAATGCCAGGGGGCAGCAATGGAGAACATCACTGTGAGCATGGAGCGTGTGGCCCAATCCGTACTCCCCCCTGCTAGGCAGGTGCTTCTCCAGCAGCAGGCGGCACGGTCTACGGCCCGTTTGCTCAGGCTGGGCATGGCGGCCTCAGACAGGGCACGCCAGGCTGAAATGGTGTATTTGCATCGAGCAATTGCTGCTCACGCAGAGGCACACATGGAGGCCCTGAGGGAGTAGTATGCTACCCTCAGATCCACTCTGCGTGTCCTTCTGATGTCCCAGAGGGAGCGGTCAGAGGAGAGGTTTGCGCAGCTCGAGCGTACCATCTCGGCTGAGCTACATGCTTGCCGGGAGGTGCATCAGTTGTCCAGCCAGGCCTTGCAGGAGGAACTCCTTGTTAAACGAGTTACCTTGCAAGAGGAAGCACGCGTATCACGTGAGGTCCTGCATGCAGACCTACGTGCCATCGCCGCACAGAACCAGGCTCACCCGTCCAGCAGACTTGCTGCCGATGAGGGGCAAGCTGCGGCTAGGTGTGGTCAGGCTCCTGTGCCACATCCTCCTTTCCAGGAAGAGCCAGACTCGGACGACGAGGTATCTCCCACATAGGTTGGGCTGTGCAGGCGTTGAGCCCATGGAGTTTTTTTTTCCCTCAACATCATCGCATGTTGGTGTTGAGCAGCACCCTTTACCCCCCCTCCGTCCCCCGGGTCATATGTGGCTATTTTTGATTTTTCTTTTAGTTTAGTTAGTTAAGTTTCTATTTGATCGTTAGTTTAATTAGGTAATGTAGGTTTTTCATAGTGAGTGTAATTAGTTAATATAGTTTAAAATTGCTTGTCTATTGTGCTTTCATGTGACGGTGTGGTGCTTTGTGGCTTTTGAAAGCATCCACTGTCTGTTCCAGCCTGGCCCTTCAGGCTTGCGTTGTGTATGTGTTTGCAGCTTGTGGTCCCCTGACTCATATATGCCACTCCTGTTTCCTTTATCCATGGGCTCACAAGGATGGTTCGGTGTAACAGCCTATTACACAAGGGCTTTGGACTGTCATATCTGTGGCATTTCTGCTGCTGTCCTACTTGTGTTAACACCCCTAGTGGGGATAATAGGGGTGTTATTGACCACTGTTTTTCTTTTGCTAGATGGGGGGTTTCATGATTCATGTGTACATTAATTGCTATACATTGCGTAGTATGTTTCTTATCTTTACTGTACATGTGCTTGTTGCAATTCATGCTGTAGATAGTGTCTACCACACTTTACCTGTGAAAGTCGCACTGATGGTATGATTTCTGATGTACGTCTCTAACATGGTCCAGTCATGAAATGCCTGAAGAGACACACACAGGTGATTTCAAAGCATTAATCATGTGTTTTATGCCCTTTCTGCAGGGGGATGAGCCTCCAGACCACCTTATCCAGCAGAAATGGCCCATTGGACGTCTGGAAGCTGGACACGTTTGATGGTGCCGACATGCGCATGTGTGCGCAAGCAGAGCCACAGGGATTGCGCTCATACATCCAAAAAAACTGACATGTTTCAAGGGACTCCAGGCAAGATGAGCAGCACAGGGGGGCCACACCGCAGCCAACCTTCCACCAGGCCAGTTGCACATGCATGCTTAGTAACTGCACTGACGGTGAGCTTGGACAAATATTGGTGTTGAAGCACACAATACAGCTGAGATGCGTTGGTGGACTAATGGCTAGTTGATGGGAAAGTTGTCTGGGCCACCTGCAGGGGCAGTGGCACATACACTCCGGTCAACCATGGTCCATTGAGGCAGTTCTATTAGCCATGTAGCGTTCCAAGACATGGAAAGAAGCAGCTCACAGGGACAGACAGCGAGGGACAGACTCGTGTGCAGTGCATATTATTTCCATGTAGAATTTGACACATGCACTACCTACTTTATTTTGGTTATGGTGGAACACGACTTGTTTTGAAGTCGTACCTTGCTATATGCGTCTGGCTGCTTACCCAAGGAACATTGCATGTTGTGTGAATCGTGACACATTGGTCTTTCATTTGCCACGCACCCACCGGTGCCTGACTTACTGCATTGACTGTGTATGAACCATCACAGGGTGAATGTTACGTATGGGTGCGAAGCACCGCACCAGATTGTTTCTTTGTAGAGTAGTTTGTTACTTTGGGGCATGTATGGTGGTGTGTTTGTGTGTTATGGGCATGCACAGATTAGTAACTGTGGCTCTCTTTGCAGCATTGACTGCTCCTGTTACCGGACCTGAGAGTGTGCAGGCAGGAGGCCAGAACTCACCCCAGAGATAAGTTTCTCTTTGAGTTCCATTTGAGTAATTTGGTACTATGTGCATGATAAACAAGTTTGGTCTGATTGTGTATGTGTTAATGTGAGTAGTACATTTTTGTGCATTCCCTACTTTCCCTTGTCAATCTTACTCCCCTCTCCTGCCCCTCTTTCCGGTTATCCAGATTACCAATGCCTGTCCTGACTACATATCCCTGACCCTCCTTCCTCACCAGGGTCACAGAGGCCTGTGTAAGTTTGACCTTGCAGGCACCCAGACCACGGTGGGGGTGGTTGGTTCGTGCCACTCCTGCGCCTGTACACAGGAGCTGTGAAATACACATCAGTTTGTGGTGCATCATTGTATATCATGTACCAAACATGGTACACATCCTGTTGTGACATTGTTTTACTGTGCTACCTTGGTTGTTCCATCATTGTGCTAGTACTTGTGCTTTGTGATGTACTCTTGCTTCAAGTCATCTACTGGAGACTCTTCTGGTGTATTTTGCTGCCTGCAGGCTTTTTGCTTGTCTTATGTGTTTGCCTACTTTGAGTTCTCTTTGATTTGGTATTTTTGCATGTCAAGGTGGACTCTGAGGGTGCTGGACACTTTTTACATGCAAGGTGGAAGATGGAGACAAAGGGGAAGTGTGGCCAGGTAGGCTTCAAGGAAGAAGGCTACATAACCCAGGCGCTGTTGATCAGTGGATCATGGTGATTTGTGAGGGAAGGGTGGTATTTTGTTGTTGACAGTTGCCTTGCCCTATAGTGTGATGGGCAGCCTGACATTGTAATTGTGGTATCCTATGTACATGATGTATTCTGCTGATCAATGCCTGTTCATGTGTTGTGTTTACCTTTCAGGTGTGAGGGCATAGTTGTGGTTTGACATGCTGGGGTGTACACATGGTCAATGTTCACATGTGATGTGTAGAGGACACTGATGGTCACTTGATTGCACATGCATATATTGAGTGCATGTCCCTACTGACACACACACTTGCACTATGATCCACAACATGTACAACCCCCTTCCATGTCCACATGTACACTCAGTTTGCCTTCTGGGGCCCACTGTGTCCCTGCAGCACATGATCTATGACCATTTGTGGATCCTGTACATGCATAATTTGCTTTTTGATGTAGTTTGTCGGTTTGATGTGATGCTCAGGGTGTGCGTCACACACAATGGCTGGTCACTATGCTGTGTGCCGAACAGTGTGTTGCAGGAGATGGACACAGCACACAGATTCTGCAATGTTGATTTTGCAATGCACAATGTGCATGTAAACAGGCATTCATTGTTATGTTTCAACTACAACTGTTGGAATGCATTTGGGAATTACTTATTTTGGGTGGGAGGTTGTTGGTCAGTCATTTCATCTGATTCCGTGTCAGGCATCATTGTCTGATGCCACTTTACAGTTTTCACATGTCAATGTGTACATTATTGATACTGTGTTGGTGTTTTGCTATTGCTTACCATGTAATGTTGCAGTTTGGGAGGATTTGGGTGACATACTAGTGAAAGTCATGGCCTGTTTTGCAGGTCTGTGTGATTCACTCGTTGCATGTGTGCCTTTTGGTCACACAGGATTGGTTGGTTTGAGTAGCTAGGGATGCACACAATGTGGCACTTCCATGGCAACATTCTCAGGGTGGTAAGGTTGTGACAGTTGACCGTCTCTTTGTCATCATCGATTGTCACCTGGTATGTGCCAGGCATGTGTGCACTCCGCAGGGGTGGGAGTTTAGGTGAAACATGTGGCCATAAACTGGGTCCGGGCTGCCTCGCCACGTGCCCTATCCCCTCCCATGGGCAGCGCCTGTGCCTGTGGTTGGGCATGTGGGGGCACCACCATGTCCACCGGTACGCCCTGCCGTGTTGCAACATTGTGCAGGACACATGCTGCCACAATGATCCTGCACACTACTGGGGGTGCATAGAGTAGCTGCCTGCCAGACCGGTCAAGGGAGTGGACGTGTGACTTGAGCACTCCGAATGTGCGCTCCACTATGGCCCTGGTTGCAATATGGGCTGCGTTGTATCTTACCTGGGGTGGTGTGGTGGGGTTCCGGATTGACGTCATCATGTGGTTGCTCAGAGGGTAGGCACTGTCCCCTGGAGAGGTGATAATGGTTGTGATTATTTGGGTTTGTGTATTTGTATGTGTGTGACATGCATGCATGTGCACGGGCATTTGTACTCACCTAGGAGCCATGTGTCACCATGCTGCCCCGCTTCCAGGGCCCGGCTCAGGGCGGACATTCTGTATATGAAACTGTCATGGGTGGAGCCAGGGTAGTTTGCATAGACAGAGGTGATGATTACCTTTGCATCGCATACCACCTGTACATTGATAGAATGCCAGTGCTTGCGGTTTCGGTAGATATGCTCAGTGGCCCTAGGTGGACGTAGGGCCACATGGGTGCAATCTATGGCACCGAGCACTTTGGGGAAGTGTGCCACCCTGTAAAAGTCCTGGACAACGGCCTGCCTTTCTGCGGGTGTTCTGGGCATGTATATGTGCCTGCGGACTGAGGGGTGCGCAGTCATGATTGCCAAGACCTGGAGTAGACAGTGTGACTGCGTGGCCTGTGAGACCCCCCCCACTATGGCAGTAGTCCGCTGAAATGACCCAGTGGCCAAAAAATGCAGGACATTAAGCACCTTCTCGAAGGTGTAGGATGATATGAGGTGGAAACCTATACTTGCCGTAGACCTGGTCGTCAGGCATCCCAAAAAGGCTTGTCCGGGGGTAAAAAATGCGGCCCTGGCTATTCTCCTCCTCCTGCGGTGTCCCACGATCAGTGCTGCAACAAATGGGGCATTCATTGTAGCGGTATGTACGTGTTTGTTGTTTGTGCGTGCTTTTATACTGTGCGCGGGGACGCTTCTGCTTGCCTTTGTGTGGCAGACGCGTTGACGCCTATGCACGTCTTTTGCCGTGCGCAGGTTTCCTGTATTCAAATCCATGAATACAAGTTGTTCGCGTGTGTGTGGGCGTTCCGTGTATTTCCCTGCAGTACTTCCCCAGTCACGCCTTCTTTTTCACGCGTTGTTCCCCATTCTGCGTGTTACACCCCGTGTTACGCCCACTTTTGTTGTGGGCGCCGCGCTATGTGCGCTTTCACTGTGCGCATAGCGCACGCCGTTTAATGACGTGTGCGCCCGCGTGTGCCACCCACAATTTTAGCGCACATCCCAGGATTTACACATGCATGGACTTCCATGAATCGATGTGCGCAGCTTTCGCACACTTGCACTGCGATTTTCACGCCTGCGCTGCGGTTCGCACGCTTTCGCATGCTTGCGCTGCGATTTTCGGTGCACATTAATTTCATGAATCGGCTTGTAAATATCCCATTAAAATCATGAATACATAAAATATTCATTGACAACACATTCAGCCTGTTTCCTGGTCTATTGTGACAAGGGGTGCTGGTGGAGGTGGGGTGCGAGAAGGGTTGGAGGCCTCCTTAAAAAAGAAATTGGAATTGTAAGAACAAAAAGCGGTTTTATTGTGCCTCTCATTCATTTGCAAGGGAAAGAGATCCCTGACTTTCTTGGGCTGCATAATATATCATGGCAAGATACCCAGTATCTCTCCAATGTTGGTCAGGCTACGTAGAACATCTACCCACTGGGAGGGGGTGATGAGTGACACTCCAGCAGTTTGAGACAGCGGGCGCTGGTCGTCGAAGTCGGAGATCTTGGGTGCATGGAGGTGCAAATCAGCAAGTTGGCCGATCGAGACCTAGCTATGCCGAGCCACGGTTCTATCATCTGTTGAGAGTCAGCAGGTGACTCACAAGTGGATTGCGTTGGGTTCCGGGATCGACCAGTATCTCTGGGCCTAGCAAATGACGGCTGCAGTTAGAGTTAGGGCACACAAAAGTGTCAAGTTGGTTGAGGAGCAAGCAATAGATTGAATTGGTGGGGGAGAGCAAATGCCAGTGCCAGCATCTTCCCTCTTATTCATGTTGTGGTGAACACGAAGCGACCCGTTTGGTGCAGCCAACAGGGAGCTATGGCTGGTCTGGTGCTCCAGCTGCTGTGAGGCCCACTGAGAGGGACTCGAAGATAGGAGAGTTCCTGTCAGATCTGCTCTCCCAGCTTTAGGAGATTTTGGTGCAGAGTGGCAGGTCCTGATCCAGAGCAAATGTTCACCCCCATGTGCCCTAGGAGTCGGTAGGGAGCAGATCTCTCTTCTGCCTGGGATGGCCCCTTCAACACCTCAGGCTGAGGGCTTTGGAAAGTACAACTTTCCCAAATGAGGTCTAGTGAGATCTTCTCAGGTATAGTTCCAGTGTGAATCTTCAGTGACTTGAGAGAATCTAAGAAAGGAGAGGAAGGTCTCTTCTTTTAAAGTCAAATATAACCAGGTAAAGCTAGCCTGCCTTAGTAGTCCAATCTGTGCTCTTGAATGGAGTGGACTTTGCCATTCTGATGTCCCACCCAACGTTCTTTGCTCCAGAGGAAGTGTGAGGGACAGGAAAGGGAGAGAGAGAGAGACAGAGTGAAACAAAATGGTGGACGTTTCCTATTTTCCCATTCCACTCGTTCTTAGAATACCTCTGCCTCCTTCCTTTCTCACTAAGTACAACGCCCTTTGGAGATGCAGCACCCTTGTGTGAGGCTACTCCTTTTGAATTAGTGTGCTCCTTGGACGCCGTGCCCAGGGCAGCTGTCTACTGTATGACCGTCTTGGGCAGAGGGTGTTACTTGCCTCACAAAGAGATGCAAGAGGAGGCCTGGACCTCCGGGTTCCTGTCCTGACATTTGGCAGTCTCCACCCGGTGCACCAGAATACACATCACCTTCCACAGCAGTGCTGGCACATGTGCAATATCAATTGGGATGTGGTGGCTATGATCACACTATACCCAAACCTAGACATAGCTTATTTTAGGTATTACACTGCTACCATCATTAGTTACTTATTTACTTAAGATCATCATAGTTTTGGTACAGGGCAGCATATCTTAAATGCTGCCCCTATGCCGCAGGGACTTGGCTGTTACTGTGGTTGTCGAGTTGGCATCTTGTGTCCTTTGAACCTGCTTTGTGCCATGAGTAGAGCAGGCACTGCCGATCAGGTTACTGATGCAGCAGGGGACAAGTGCACTATGCTTTTGGCATGAAGTAGATGGAAAAGGGGGTGGCAGAAGATGGAATTATTTTTGAAGATGGAATTACCCTCATTATTCTATTTATTAATAGAAATATTTTTTAAAAATCCAGGGCTTTGCACCCTTGCCAGATAGTAATTCCTCAAAATAGGCATGACCCCAGTGACTCATATTTGAGAAATATGTCTGTGATATAGGTTTTGTATGATGGAATCAATAAGTACATAATGCTCACAGGCTTGGAACTAATTTCATTTTTCATGACACTCAACCTAACGTTATTAATATCAAATCATACCGATTCGGAGAGCCTCACAGTTAGGGTGTGGGGATAACATGGCTGGAACATCAGACACTCTATAGGGTGATAAAGGCTTTCTGAAAGTAATGTTTCTTTATATATATATATATATATGTATCATGCTCATGGTCAGTTCCCAAATGCACAGATGGACATTCCTAGAGAATACATATGTTGCCCATTTTGGAGTTTGTGTTAGTGCCAGACTATAGAATGGGCCTCATTACGAGGTGGGCGGAATGGGTTTAACGGCGCCGGTAATGGTGCCGGTGCCGGTAAACCCACTCCGCCCTATTACGAGCTTCCATTGCGGGACCCGCTCTGAACATCTGGTAAGACCAGACGTACTTTCCGGGTCACGCAAGGGGACCAGGGAGGTAATTATTATTAGCTCCCTCCTCATTCCCAATGAGCCCAATGGGGGCTCGAATGGGATGGGTTTTTTGAATGAGGAATTACCGGGTCCTCCAAGGTTGGAATGGCCCGGTAATTCCTCATTCAAGGAACCCGGACCCGGATCCGTGTTTGGAGGCAGCCATGCCCTTATTAAGGGCATGGCTGCCTCCAAACTCGTAATGAGTCCCAATGTCTCTCTTACAGGCAGGTTTGTTCAGTGATATTTGATCTCACTGCACAGAGTGAGCACCCTGAACTAGGTTCTTCTAGTTAGTAATGAACAAACAGATCAAATTCACAGATACATCTTCAGTAGGTAACATTAGCATGCAGTGATAGGTCTGTGGAGAGTCCAAGGATGAACCCAATAGCTGTCTTCTAACCAATTGCCTAAGCATTGGAACAGACTAGTGATATGCTTCCTATGTCTGAGCTGCTGACACAGTGAAGGCGATGTCTGCATGCAGTTAACTGCACATTACATGCCTTTGACCGGCCCTATCTCCAGAGTCCACAAGAATGTAAAGCTTCTTCTTAGAGGGACACATATTAAAATCTGTTTAAAGAATTAGCAAGACGATCCTTCTGGAAAGCTGTTCTGGTGGAGTTCTTGCCTGTAACTTCTGAGGCCATGCTTATTTAAGGACTTGATACGTCAGCACACTCCTAGATCCAAGAAACAGAGGGACGCATTCCAATGCTGCGGCAATGCCACCTCTACTTGCGGTGCCGCGCATAGGACAGTATATTTTGTTGCCTGCTTGACCCGAATTAGTGATTGAGAAAGATCACATGTGTTATGTATATCCATTCTCCATAGTGGATAACAGTGAAAAGAGAGGGACCTTCCTGGTTTGTACTGAATGGGAGCAGAGTCACATGGCCCTGAAGCAAAGCTTGGGACCATACCTCACCACCTAATCAATACTTACATGGAAGTGTGTTCTCCCTCATATAATAATGCTCCTGTGAATCGTGTCCTTCCTGTGGGGCCGGTCAAAAGAAGCGTTCCCTTCACAGTTGTACCTGTAGACTGGATGGCACCTCCCCCCACTCCTGCTTACAATAAAGATGCTGCTATTGCACACCTGCCAAGTTCCGGGTTCCATGCATGACACATCAACCCAGTCCTGAGCTTTCCCCTTGCATAGTAGGACTTAAACATTTGTGTTCTTAATTGTAAATATGGGCCTACAAGTCCCAGCAGGCAATGGGAAAAAAACAGGACGGACTCGAATTGTCACATGTAACTAGGAATCTTGGCATCTATGAAGAGGGAGGAGCAAGTGGTGGGATTATTGAGCCTTGCTACTGGTCAGATTGTGTGGTTGTGCAGACGGCTAACCACACACCCCTGGTCGGTGCCTATGGTGACAACCCACGACTGGATGCCGTGCACATAGGAAAGGTCTGTCACCAGCAGGCACATTGAGAGTAGGCCTCTTCCTCGGCCACAGTTTGAGCTTCTGCTGTGGATACAGAGAGTGATGGAACGGAAGGAAGAGGGGTCTCCCTTGAGCTCCCCCATGGCTCTTACTCTGACATACCTGTCAGGGATGTGTGCTTTGAGGTAATTCCCCTCTGTGCATCTACCTAACAGGTTTTGTCCAGCAGCAGCATATCAGAATCCAGGATTCTGCCAGTTACTGCTGGCCAAATCACAATAGGCCGATGGTAGCTCACTCTACGTGGTTAATGGCTGGGGTAAATTTGATTATAGTGTTGTGCCTGACACCAGGAAACAGATTACAATGAGAGCTCATGCTTCTGCTGTTTAGATGTCAGGTTGAAGCCAGATTGAAGAAACCAAGAAGTGATGATGGGCAGGAACGGTGTTAGCATGTAAGTGGGACAACACTAAATTCCATGTTGGACAGTTGTATTTTACATACCTATGATCTGAGATGCAGACAGATAGTGATGTTCCCAGAATCGCACATTGTTACAGGGATTAAACTACGGTTCACAGTTTCCTACAAAACAAAAAGGTGATGGCTGGAAGGTTTTGAATTAATCATAACCAAGGGCATAGCTCTGGGCGAACCTCCAGACCATTGTTTTTCAGCCTGTCAAGCCATTACTGAAGGGAAAAAAACATCCAGCCCAAACTGCTAGGTCACATCCCTTCTGCAGGAGACCACATGCATCCACAGACGTTTCAGCCTTGTGGGGCATAATCAATGAGGAGTAGCTTGGGTCTCTAGACCCGGCAGACTTGGGACCCATGTCTGGGCATATCCGTCCCACTCTGTGACAGAGGGTATGCCCAGACGTGGGTCCCTTGCTCGCTGTGCCATAGGGAATCAAGCTGCTCCTCACTGAGGAGCCCATCAAGGCCGAAACATGTCTGGGGTTGCTTGTGTTTCCGTGCACAGGGGACCTGGCCTAGCAGTTCGGGCTGGGCTGCTACCATTGGTGGCAGTAGCTGACTGATTTGCATATGGCTGGACCCATTTTGCAATGCTGCAGATGGCTAAAAAACAGTAATGTCAAAGGTTGCCCAGAGCAATGTCAGTAGTTCAGATTCATTCAAAACCGCCACCCATCACTTTTGTGGTTATAGTTTGTCTCACTGTGTGAGAGAGGGTATGGCCAGATGACTGTGACGGGTACGGATTTGGAGAGATGGCTGAGGTGGATGATGGGGTCTCCAAAGGTGTGTTTGGGGTTGGCGAATGTGGTGTCGAAGAAGAGAGGATTGCGGGGCGAGATCAAAGCTTTGGGTCAGGCGTATGTGACAGGAAAGGAAGGATGCAAGGTGTTCACGGATGGTTCGAAGGATCCTGTGTCTGGGAGAGTGGGTATGGCGTATTATCTGGAAAGCACTGGGGAGTATAAAGTGGGACGATTGACGAATGATGTGTCGATTTGTACGGCTGAGTTGGTGGCGATTGCATTGGCGATTGATAGGGTGTGCGAGTTGGGGTTAGAGAAGGTGGCTACGTTTTCAGATTCATTGAGTGGGTTGCAGGCGATTGTGGCAGGGGATGGTGATAGGAAGGATGTGATTTTGGACATCAGGAGGAAGATTGATCGGTGTGTGCATGGGGGAATGGATTTGGAGTTGGCATGGGTCCCCAGTCACAGTGGCATTTTGGGTAATGAGTTGGTGGATCTGGCGGCGGGTGAGGGTATGAGAAGGGGAGCGGTTGATGTGAGGTTGGATGAGGTGAAGGCTGTGGTGGTGAGACGGGCCATGGATGAGTGACAGGAGAGGTGGGTGAATGGGGTGAAGGGCAGGTGGATGTTTGGTGTTCGTGGGAAAGTGTCGGTGAAAGTGGATGCAGGGAGTCTGGAATGGAGGAGGGGGAGGAGGTGATGCTGAATCGATTGAGGATAGGGCATGTGGGCTGAATGACTGTCTGTATCGAGTGGGGAAGCGTGAGACGAGGTATTGTGCGGTGTGTGGGGTGCCTGAGATTGTGGGACATTTTCTGCTTAGGTGTGAGAGACATGTTGAGGAGAGAGAATTGATGAGGGTTCGGTTATCTGCACTGAGTGTGGCTGAGCTGAGTGGGAAGGCTTTGCTGGAAGGTGAGGGGGTGAGAGGCAGGAGGAGGAACAGTGTGATGTTGGATTTTGTGAGGCAGACGGGGCGGTGGGAGGAGTTTTGAGTTTATGTGAGCTAAGTATTGATTGATGGGTCTGGTGCACATCATCCTTTAGGATGGGGAAGCGCCTGCGTGGGTCCGCCCACGCATACGATAATTAAGAAGAAGAAAAAGAACCATAGGGAACCATGCTGCACCTCACTGAGGAGACCCAAGAAGGCTGGGTTTGCTTGTGTTTTCCGTGCAGAGGGGACCTGGCCTAGCAGTTCGGGCCAGGCTGTTTCCATTGGTGGCAGTGCAGTAGCTGACTGATTTCCATGTGGCTGGACCCATTTTGCAATGGTACAGACGGGCTAAAAAACATGGTGTGGAAGGTTGCCCAGAGCAATGCCAGTGGTTCAGAATCATTCAAAAGCTTCCAACCATTACTTTTGAGCTCACAATGTCCTGCTTTGGAAAATTACCCACTAATTACCCACGGAAATCATATGCCATCCAACACTAGCAAAAGGTCTTTAAAAAATGCAGAGTCAACAGCATCTCAGGCCAGTCCTCAACAGTGGAGCAACACGCACAGGAAATGCAATTCTTGCCAACTGTTTCTAAGTGTAGTATGGGTGAATTTTGACACCAATGACCATTATTTAAGCCTGCTGATTTATGTTAATTGCTTGTTTTGCTCGGATTGCGTGCCCTTTGGCAGCGTGAAAAAAGAAAACATTTGAAACTGGACAGTCCCAGGGGCCCAGGCTTTCCTAGGACTCCACAGTCACTGGAGGCGCTGAGGATTTCAGCAATAGCAGAGCCAGGGGAGAACAGGTGGGGTTGGGGGGGAGGGGGTTAGCTCTCCTCCCTCTCCCACGTACTCACTGGTGGCCAGTGCGCCACCCATAACACTGATGGCACATTATTAGCCGCTACTGGTTTTCAGACTGTCCGCCTCGTCATTCGCCTCTATGCCACGTGAGGGGAAATGGTTGGTGAGTGCTTGGAATTGTGGGATGTATTTACCCATGCATCCGAGCCATACCTCAAAACTGTGCAGTACTGACATGGAAAACATCATGATGGCCAGAGCTTCCCAGAAAATGCACAGGGAAATGCATGAAGAATAGGCTGCCACCCATTTTTGCCGATGTTATGGGCACAGAAGGACACTGCCTAAAACCACCATTGGACTACCCACACAGTAGTCTGAAACCATTGGGAGTGGCAATGCTGATTGCCAAAAGCAAACCCATAACTGTTGGGAATTCATTTTCTTAAATCCCAAAAAGGGGTGCAGTACCAGTACTCACCACTATCCAAAAGCCGGCGTTTTAAAACAACACCAGATTTTACTTTTTTTTGCAAAACTGAATAAATGAACCCAAAACAGGCCAAAGAAAGACTTACTGAGAGGTGGATCCAATGTAAAGTTATATTCTGAAGTGACTTGAAGGTGTATAACAAGACTGGCTGAGGTGGGGATTTCAGCAGTTTAAGTAAATTTGGACTGAAAGACATTAAAAATCTCAATGTTTAAGAGAAATGAGTGACCTACTTTTGAGTGTCACATAGGTTGCAATTGTTTAAATGTCATAGTTTTAAACTTAGAATCAGCATTCTAGCTGCATATGTGAAAATGTTTAGTTTTATTTGAATGCAGAAACTGGGGAACAGAAATGACAGCTTAAAGAGATTCCAATTTGCCTGGCAACTACCCCCATCAGGAGTGAAACTTGAGTCACAGCTGTGTTCCCAGGCCTAGCTGCCCTTTTGCTGCTCACACCAAAAGGGATATGACACTTCCCTGATTGAATTACCTGGGCTCTGCAGGAAATTGAACAAAGCCCTGTCCTGACTCAGGCAAATGTTTTATTGCAGATGTCGTAAAACAGCTTCCTCTTGGCAGAAGCTGGGAGTGGCAGGGTCTCTGAGCTTGGCAGAAACTGGAAAGACTGGTTTCTGTACCATGTGACCTGAAAAGACACACCTCTATAGCCAGAATATGGTTTTAGAAAAAGATGAATAACTCATAGTACGGACATGTGAAAATTATTTAAATGATACCATAATTCTTGTGATTTTTCTGCCCACATTTTAAGAGGTTTTTCGAACCGGTGGCATGTTCAGGGGGGTTTTAGCAGAAAAGAGGATATTACTCAAAATGTGTGCATGTGAAAAATCTGACACTTCATCAATTAATGTCCATACTCCTTGCGCACATGTGTGTAAATTTGGGGTAATGTCCGGAATTGCAAACCAGTTAAAAAGTGCAAAATATTGCCATTTCTGAATGCAAGCTCCCAGGAAGAGCAGAGTTTGAACAGGAGATACCTCCTGTGATATGTGAGGGGTGCATATGATTTTAAAACAATATGTACCTCTGCAAATATGTATTTGTTTCAAATCTAGATTTGTGTGCAATTTGACTGGGGAGTGTCCTCTCTGCAAGGCTGTAAAATGACATCACTCTGACACAACTTAGCTCCCCCAATCAAATGAGAAATGGAAATTTGACCAATGGCAAGTGGAGAGGGGCTGGCTAGTGATGCTGCTCACACACACCCATTTTAAAAACACATAAAAGCAGACAGACAGGACAGATAGAGACTTTCAAATCCATTTGCAGCTGAAAGCTCTGCCGGGAAAATCCATACTTTGCCTCCATCAAACCTCCAGAGAGCCAAACTAGAGACTTCAATCTATCCAGAACCAGAGACCCAGACCAGACCAGCAGAGTAGAGCTGACCTGTTAGCAGAACCAGAGAGAGCAGACCCAGATCACTGTGAAGTGCAGAGACCAGAGTCCCGTCTAAAACCTGACCAGATCCATGGCGAGGCCCATTTCACTCAAGAATATAGTGTGAGTACCTAGAAAACTGTGCAGAACCAATCTCCTAGTTAAAATAATATAATTCAATCTAGTTTAATCTAAGTAGAACTGTCTCCTAACTGTCCCCTGTCATTTGCAAAGCTGTCACCTGTCATTTTCTAGTTGCAAGCTGCACTTGTCTTTTTGAACTTTAAAATTTCAAATCTGAAAAACGACCTTTATTTAATCGCTCATATCTCCGCAACCGTTTGTGCTAGAGACTTGCAGTAACTTTCCCCTGAAAGCTGAGAATTGTGGCTTTCCTACGAACCTAGAACCGCCTTCCTACCCCATATAGTTTTACCGCAATCGCGGAACACGCATTCGCGAATTTTACCGCGATTTGCAAATTTCTCCATGTGGAAAAAAATCTGCTGCTGCTTGCCTTCCATTTGCCAGAAATTCGTTTAACCTGCTAATCATTCCTGAATCATTGCAAGAGTGAGCCTGGACTAATATTAACTAGATACCACTCACCCTGAGCCTCTGAAAGGGAATTAAAAGCATTTCCAGCATATTTCTCATCCATTGCCAGCACATTTAAAAGCATTTTGCCTGTGTTTTAAACTTCTGTTGTCTAAGTTGCTGGGTGAACTGAATTACATTTGAATTGCATTTCTGAGAACTGTGTGCTTCCTTCCATTTCCTTGCATTGCATAAAAGGGGGGGTGAATTGCCAGAGAAAAGTGATTACATTGTTTTGTTGAAATCATATTGAGTATTTTCTATACAGCATTTCATTCATTCAACCTTGCATTTCCTTGAACCCTATAAAACATTCTCTTCCACATTATTCTTCTGTCCCTATTTACCAGTGTGCTATCTTATCCATTTCATGTCAACTCCTTAGTGATTATAAAGAAGTGTGCTAGTGCCAGATTCTCCGTTGTTAATCTTTATCATATCAGATTAAGTGTGATATTCAATTATTAATTTATTATAAAGTGTGATAGATATATATTGCTTTACTTCTCAAATAAACCTTTTAATTTGCAAAACAGAACTACTTCTTGGCTCAGTGGGGTCAGGAGGATTCCAAGAGAGGGGTGCTATATAGGGGTAGTCATCCAGAACGCATGAACTGGACATAAAGATATATCAATAAGGGTTTTCATTCAGTATTCTAGACTAGGCGTTGACTTGGCTGTAGTGCTGAATTGAATCCTCTTACAAATTGGGGGCTCGGGCCGGACGTTTGGGTTAGAATACCACTTGTGCAGCTTAATACAGCGTGCCAGCTGACGAGATACACATATCCAGTCGGATCACCACGCTGCATTACGCTGTGAAGCATTCCTCAAAAGGGACACTCCAAGAAAAGTTCTGTTCTGCAAAAATAAAATACAAACTTCTGTAAGTCAGGACAGAGACCAATCTCTAGAATGACGACCTTGGTAGATATGAAAATAGCCAGAGAGCACTTCTTACATAAACTATTTGTGAGAGGTGAATGGGCTGAGCAGGGCCAGGATGCCTGGTTGCAGGCCATCACGCGACAGGTCACTGAAACAGGGTCAGACTTATGGAGAGATCAGGGTCCATTACATGTGGCCCTGAGTGAACTATATATGGCTCCTAAGGCCAAAGATGAACACGACAAGATTGTTAGGATAGCGGCATATTTATATTTATATATGGGAGCCATACAGAATAAATGTGCTGAAGGCCATGATCTGGCAAAAAAACAACAGATGGCGTTAGAGAAGGCCCAATCTGATCTGGACTCTTCTGAGCAAAGGCTGCACAGGAGCCAGGAGTCAGAAAATGAGACCAGGCAGTACATCACTAAAATAAAGGAGGATATGGATGTGCTGCAAAAGGAAAAGTCAGAACAGGATACCAGATTTCGGGCCTTGCAGAAGGAACACCAAGAAGGTTTGGACTCCCTACTGCAAAGCCAGAAAAAGCTGGAGCAACAACTGGACTTCAACAGGGTATGTGCTGAGCAGGTAGTCACCCTGCAAGGCCACCTAGATAGGGAAAAGGCAGAGAGCAACAAACTAATTCTGAAAGACCTGGATACCCAGGCAGAGTTTGATCAGGAGCGCCAGAAAGCTGGTGCCTTCCAAAGGCAAAGGGACGACCTGGCAGCACAGATGCAGGCTCTCAGTCAGGAAAGAGACACCATAGGCCAGGAAGTCTGCCATTTAAAAAGGAAAATGGAAGAAAATCACCTGGCCCTCCAGGGGCTGGGTGACCTCCAAAAAGAAAACCAGAACTTGTTAGAGCACACCAGGAGGGTGGAAGAGGCTCTGGCAAGAAAGGAGCAGGCCAATAGGGACACAGCTCAGGAGGTAAACCTCCTGCAGCAAAGACTGGCCCAGTTCTCCAGGACCAACCAGGAAGCACAGAGGGAAAATGAGGCCCTCTGTCAACACAATGATAGGCTCCAACAACAGGTAGCGATGCAGGAGAGACTGATAGAGTCTAGTAAGGCCTTAACTGAGGAACTGAAGGCACAAATGCAGGCTCTTGCATTGCAACAGGGAGCAGGGGCGGATAGAGATGAGGTTCGCTGGGAAATGGAAACTCCGGAGCATAACCTCAGGAGCCCTAGTACCAGAGGCCCTCATACCTCTCAGTCCCTGGACTCTGCCACCCCCATGTCCCCTGGCGCACATGAGCACAGGGCCACAGGGATGGCAGATTACTATCCAGCCAGAAGCATGGGGCTCATAGGCCAGTACCTCCCAGGAATGGATGGGCGGGCATCTGGGCATGGGCACCCAAGCATGGTGCAATTCAGTGGGGAACCCCGGGAGAATAGGCCCATTAAGGGCATCCTGAAAACCACCGCCCAGTTAGGTCAGTGGAGGGGGTACCCATCAAATCCTGGCAGCAAGGAGGAATCTGAAGACTCCTCTGAACTGCACAGGACACAGGAGACCAGGTCCCCACATTCTGCCAGCCATTCCCAGGCTCGCAGAATCCGGGAAAACCTGGAAGAGCAGAGAGGAACCTCTGGGAGCAGTGCCTCTGAATCCGAGGACGAATGGACAAGGGTTACCCGAACCAAAAAGGCCAATAAGGCAAAAAGGGCCTTGCTTAAGGACCCCTTAAAGCAGATTAAGGCGATCAGGAGCGTCATCACGCCTTACCATAAGAACGCTAAGTATTCTGTTTGGGAGCACTTAGAGTTGTTTGAGCAAATGATGGAGACTTTCCATTTGAAGGACAGCCAAAGCTGTATTCAATATGTAAAGTGGACCTTCTCCCCGGAATACTCCAGTTTCTTTGCGGGGCTGGAGGACCAAAATCATTTAAGATGGTCCACCTATAAGGCGGCCATCTTGAAACATTTTTCTGTTCACAGAAATCCTCAAGAGGCTCGCAAGGCAGCCTACAATTTGCAATGTGGGGAGGATCAGGCCCCACAAGAATTTGTGCAGGAGTTAAAGCGTGCTTTTGCGCAGACCACCAGAAGGGTGTGCACAGACAGTAGAGAATTTATTAATACGTTTTTCCATGCCTTGCCCAAATATATCATGACCCAGCTCGTGAGGGATTTTCACGAGAAAAGATCTTTAGACTGGGTCATTGAACAGGCTACCCGGATCTATGAGGTGCAGAAACCGATAGATAGCAAAAGTAATGCCCAGAAAAACACCAAAGCCAATAGCACCCCTGCTGCTGCCAAGGTGGCAGAGGTAAAGGTCACCCCCATTTTGGATTTGGAGATGGGGGGCCTAAAAACCTACCTGCACCTAATAATGCTAGGCCCAGAAGGTCCTCGGGCCAGTCACAGACAGGGAGCCAGGGAGGCAGCCCCACAAATGGGGTCCCTCGCTCTCCTGATTATGTAAGTCCCCGTTACAAGGGAAATCGACCCATCCTGGGTTATGTGTGGACTCCTCCAGCCCAAGGGGGGGGATCCAGCCAAGCACCTAACCCAGGGAACTTCCCTCCCAACTTCCCACAGGAGGGCAGAAATTCTCCAAATCCTGGGCAGAACTTTTTCCCCAGGTATCCACCCAATTTCCAACCCCAAAATCATCCATCCTTCTTTCCCCAATTCCCTGAGCCCAGACAACCTAATCCGGGAGAGGGGAGGCCAAGGGTGGAGGGGTACCCAAATCTTCCCAACCCGGGGTATTACCAGAGGAGGGACAGCTACCCTTCCCGGGATCAGCCCAGGGGAGAAACCAGGGCCCCGTATCAGCCTGAGCGGGTTGCCCAGTTAGAGCGCCAGGTTCAAAACATGGCGCGGGATCTGGGTCACATACTGAGGGCTCAGCAGAACCCTCAGACCGGCATGCCGGCGCAGAATGCACCCAACTCTGGACCTGGTGCCCCAGAACAATGACGGGGGCAGCACCCCGATAACTCACCGGTTCCCAGGGAGGAGGCACAAAGGGAAGGGGGGTGTAAGGCCTTGGAGGAAGCTTCCTTCCTCACTTGTAAACAGCCCCTGGAAACCCAGGAACCGGAAACAAAATCTCTTGCCCCTGAAAGTCTGCCTCCTAAGGAGCAGAGGGGTGGTAGGAGAAACAAAAGACCCAAACAGACTCAGTTTGAGGAGGAGGTACAGATCTTCCAATTTGAGGGAGAGGGATCCTCAGAGGATCCTGGGAAAAGGATCTTCTCCTTCAGAGAGGGGGGAACTCCTCCCAAAGAAAAATGGGTCCCTAGGGATACAAATCCAGACTGGGGAGATGTGGAGACTGAGCTACCGCCGCCCACCATCTCATCCCAGAACCAACAGCAAGAAAACCCCCTGGTTCAAACCCATCCTGGTGACTGCCTCCAAAAAGGGGGGGGCGGCCCAGAACCGGAACCAGGGGAACCCACAATGGCTCTGATCTCCAGTTGCCAAATTTTTCTTTCAGATTCCCAAGACTCTCCACAGAATTCTGTCCAAATCTCTTCTCTTGCAATGTCCAAAACCAAAAAATTAGCCCACCAGTTGTCCAAAAATGTACATTATCTGTGCCCCCTTGAGGAGAAGGAGGGAAGATATTATGCCCCGGTCCGAGTACAGGGGCAGGGTACAATCTCGGCACTGGTGGACACTGGATCTCAAGCTACCCTTCTGTCCAGAAGGGCCTTTGACGAACTGAATGCAGGAAGGGGAGAGAATTACCAAATTCCTCTCACCTCTCTTCCTGGACAACTCCAGAACTTTGACGGGAAGGAAATTCCCGTTGAGGGGACGGCAGACTTGGACATTAAAATTGGGCGACATAAGTTGAAACACCCGGTCATAGTTGTGACCCCAGAGGGCACCCCTTGTTAACTAGGGAATGACCTCCTGAGAAGGTTGTCACCCCTAATAGATTGTGTAAACAATGTCCTCTGGACCCAGACTAGCCGACCAATAAAATTAAAACAGAGTGTCAACCATGTTAGTTTAAGCGGCACCTGCCACATGGTTGAACAAAAACCTGACCAAGTAGAATTTCACTTCCAGAATAGCCAAATTCCAGACGTGACAGTAATAGCAGTAGGACAACAGACTGATGATGGGGGGTCCTCTCTATTTCTGAAAATCAACCTTCCTTCCAGTTTAAGGTGGTATTCCACACTGGAAGGAAACACTCTGAAATTCTATACTAACCCACAATCAGAAACTCCCACTCCTATAGTCCAGAAAGATGTGAAATCAGCTCAGAGCCTGGCTGAGATTCAGCAAATTGGAGAGCTGTTGTTCATCCCTGTTCAGTTAAATGATGGGAAGGACTCTGTTCTCGCTCGAGTGTGTGTGAACAACGGTAAGAGCTTCATCAGCGAAGCCATGTTCTGCCAACTCCCAAAAGATCCAGCCATTCCCACCTTCAAACTGATAGACAAATGGGAAATGGACCTGGAAGCGCCTAATTCCAAACACCTCCTGCCAAGCAGGTGTATGCTCAAAATCTCCATTGGCAACAAGAGCATAGTCCACAATTGTTGGGTCGTGCGAGACGTCCCTGCCGCCTTTTACTTAGGCAGTGACATTCTCAATCGCTTTGCCATTAGTTTGGACCTAATAAACTTCAAAGCTTGGTCCCGATTAGCGGATAATCCCATGGGCTTTGATGATCCAGAAAAAGCATTTAGGTCAGCTCAATTGCTACCTTATGCAGTTGAAATTCAGATCAAAGAGGAAGTCACCATCCCAGAAAGGACCCGACAATTCTCCCTGGAAGTGAAAGCTAAAAGAGGACAATATTTGCAAAACCCTGATGCTTACATACATTTAAATGCTTCTCTCCAACAGCAAGGGTTGGGGGTAAACCCAACTCCATTAGTCAACATAGAACATGACACCATTCCAATAGAGGTGGATAACAGCGACTTAAAGAGTATTACTCTAGCCGCAGGCACCATTATTGGAATGGCGGTTGATGACCGACATTTTTCCATAGATTTAGGAAATGAACTGTTAGGGCCAATCCCCAAGGACTGCCTTGACAGTGACAGTGATGACAATACAACACCAGACAGGATTTTTACCCGGCATGGGGGGATTTCCTGGTGTACACTTCTTGCCCTTATGGTAAGGAAGATGTGACTTGTGACTTCAGAGGGGATGAGGTGATTTTCCAGGTCCATGAGGGTTGCCTTTCCCACCTGAAGCCTCCTGTCCAAATCAGCACTCTGACCAGGGAATTCTCCACCCAGCTGGAGGAGGCCGCAGAGATAGCCAAACCAGAAGTCTTTCCAGGCTTCAGGCAGATGGTGGAAGAGAGAGTCAACCTAGCTGATACCTGTGTGACTCTGGAACAGAAGCAAAAGTTGAAACAAGTTTTCTTGGATTTCCAAGATCTCTTTGCGGTAGACTCATATGACTGTGGTCGCACCGACATCCACACAACCACAATCCCCACGGACCCTGGCATGACTCCTGTGTTTGTGAAGCAATATCGCTTGCCTCTCGCATCAATGGAGTCCCTTACTGAAATAATTAAGAACCTTGAGTCCCGGGGAATAATCCGTCCAGTCCACAGCACCTTCAATAATCCGGTGCTGGGAATATTGAAGCCAAACGGCCAGTGGAGACTCTGCGCCGACCTCAGGGAGCTCAACAAACGGGTCCATACTTCCCGATGGCCTCTGCCCTACATTGACCAAGGGCTGGCCCAGATTCATGGGTCACAGGTATTCACTGCAATAGACCTGACCAATGGATACTGGACCGTGCCTGTCAGCAGGGAGGACCATTACAAGCTGGCTTTTACCTTTGGGGGCCAGCAGTACACATGGACCCGGACTCCCTTCGGATACCTTAACTCCGGTAATGAATTCAACATTTTCCTACATAAGGCCATGCCCGACCTGGGTGCGAGGGGTAACTTGGCTTATGTAGATGATGTCCTCATCAAAAGTTCATCTGTGGAGGAACACATAGCGGAGATCCGTTATGTTCTGACACAGTTGAGGGCCGCCGGAGCAAAACTTTCCTTTCAGAAAGCACAGTGGTGTAGAACCCGTGTTAATTTCTTGGGGCATGAGATTACTCCTCAGGGTCTCTGTCCCCAGGAAAAGAAAGTGGAAGCACTTCAGAAAGTGAAAGACCCCACAACTCTGCGAGAACTAAGGAGCCTCCTTGGACTGACCAATTACAGCAGAAAGTTCATTGAGGGCTACGCAGAGATTACCAGACCCCTGATTCATCTCCTGAAGGGGGGGGTCAAGTGGGAATGGGGTCCAGAACAATCCGAGGCAGTAAGACGACTCAAAAGAAGCCTCTCACAAGCGCCTTGCCTAGCTTACCCTGTCAGAAACAAGGAGTTCTTCCTGGAGACGGGGTTCTCTAATACGTGCTTGACGGCAGTATTATACCAAAAGCATGACAAGGTCAATAAAGTAATCTCCTATGCGAGCAAAACTTTATCCTCTGTGGAGGAAAAATTCAACGATTGTGAGAAGGCACTCCTGGCAACGGTGTGGGCATTGAAGAATTACCGCCCGTTTATCCAGGGGGAACACATCATAGTGGAGACTCCACACCAGCCTCTGCAATATCTCCAAAGTGACAGAATCCGGGCCGGAAATGTGAGTAATTCCCGAATTACTTCCTGGATTCTGTCAATGCAAGGCTTTCCTGTGGAGGTCAGATATGGCCAAAACAAGAAGAGTCCCCTCGCGCAAGGTCTGGCTGACTTGCATGATTGTGCCAGAGAAAACTGTCTCGAGGACGAAAGTCTAAAAATCAAGGACAATATGGAGGCATACCTTAATTCCCCCCACAAAGTCTTTGAAGAAGACAAGTGTGAGGGAATGCCCACTGTGTATGTGGATGGATGCTCTTACCATGTTGACAACAACGGGGAGAAAGAACTGGTGGCCGGCGTAGGGAATGCATGGGTGAATGAGTCCCCAGAACCCTCCGCTGGATACAAAATTGGTCCCCGAAGTAGTCAGGTGGCAGAATTGATGGCTGTGCATCAGGCCATCCTCACTGCTGTCCAGCATCAACTCCACGAACTGGTCATAATCACAGATTCGGATTATGTACGGAACGGGTTCGTGGAGCACCTGGTTAATTGGAAAACCAGAGGCATGTTATGTGCTAACAACAAACCCTTGAAACATGGGAAGTTGATCCAAAACATTGATGATCTGGTCACCTCGAATGAGATGACCATCTATTGGAAAAAGATCAAGGGTCATTCCAAAGTAGAGGGACCAGACAAAACTGGAAATGACTTAGCTGATCAGCTGGCCAAAACCGGGGCCATCCAAGGGGATCTAATTGAGATTGAGTCCCTGTTGGGGGAAATCCAGGTCACTGCTATCACTAGGTCCCAGACAAATGCTCACAACGACCTTTCAATTGCACAATGGAGTAAGGAGACCCCTGATGCTGATTTGATTACAGCTCAGAAGGGGGATCCAATAATTGGTAAATTTTACCAACACCTTGAGGACCCTGAGAACTTTCCCCTGACGGATACCGATTACATTGGGAAAGAGGACCTAAGAGTGTTGATGAAATGTCCAAAAATGTTCCGAATCCAAGACGGTTTGTTGGTAAGGAAATCCAAAGCTGGCCACGATCAGTGGGTGGTTCCTACCTCATTCCGAAGCCTGATGTTAAGTCACGCCCATGATGCGGCCACCGCCGGTCATAGGGGGTTTCACACAACACTGGAAATCTTAAGAGAGGTTGCATACTGGCCACACATGGGGCAGGACCTCGACCAATACTTGAAGGGGTGTCTTGTGTGTGCACAATTTCAGCCATCATCCCTCACGCACCGTGCGCCTCTCCAAAAGAGGGGGATGACACTGCCATGGTCAGATTTACAAATCGACTTTGTAGGCCCCGTGATTCGCTCGGCTAGGGGGAATAAGTACATGTTGACTGTGACATGCTTGTTTACCAAGTGGGTGGAATGTCTCCCAGCCCCAAATTGCAAGGCAGAAACTGCAGCTGCCTTGATGATTAACCACATCTTTTCCCGTTTTGGTCTACCTCAAAGGATTGAGTCAGACAGAGGTAGCCACTTCACCAGTGAAGTAATGACAAAGATGTGGGAGATACTGGGGGTCAAGAGAAAGCTGCATATTGCTTATAGACCAGCTTCTTCTGGGGCAGTAGAGAGATATAACCGAACCATTGTGAGCATATTAAAGAAGTTTGTGGCAGATTCTGGGCCAAGTTGGGATATCCGATTACCTCTGGTCCTAATGGCCATCAGATCTACCCCTTCATCTGCAACCAAAATGTCACCATTTGAGGTGATGACTGGGCGCAAGATGGTGCTTCCCCAGCATTTGCTCTACAGGACCCAAGAGCAGACACTGATAAATGCCTCCACTACTCATGAGTATGTGGAGAATTTAAGGAAACACCTTCAACATGCTTTTGCTTATGCTCAGCGGAATCTAGAAAGATCGGCTGATAGCATGAAGACCCATTATGACCTGAAAACTTCCAGGAAGGAATATCAGGTGGGAGACCGGGTCTATCTATACAACTTCCAAAGGAACCAGGCCAAGCAGCGCAACTTTTTGCCTACATGGAAGGGACCCTTTGAGATCATCGACAAGATCTCTCCTGTGGCCTACAAAATCCACATCCCCAAAGGTCCTTTGGCAGCGGGGGAAGACAAGTGGGTCCACATAAACCAGTTGAAATGTTGCCATCCCAGGCACACTCTGCAACAACTGGAGGAATCCTCTGGAATCCTAGCGGGTACTGTCTCAGACTAATTCAGTTCCAATCATAAAACATACCACATCTAGTCTCTAAAATACTGTGATTTGCATGAAACTGTCTCTTAGTTATACTGTTTTTTTTTTTCAAAATAAGAATGTAATGTTTCGTGATGATGAAATGCATATGCTGCCCCACTATCTCAACAGTGGTGGAAAAACGTCTATGAGTAGGTATTGCCGCTCTTCCTTTGTCATCCTAGGAGAAAGAAGACCTTGAGACTGGCCAAGGAGGATGACCCAGGGACCGGGAACGAAGATCCAATGGGCCCGGGGTACCGCCCAATCTTCCCATCAGGACCGGCGAGGAGAACCGATCGATCAGTACCGGATGGAGGAAAAGATGCTGAACTGTGCCATCTATTGGAAGAAGATGAGGAAACATCCCAGGTCTTGCGAGTCCCATTCGTGAAATAGAATGGCCATCGCAAGAGGGGGGCTTGTGGGATGTATTTACCCATGCATCCGAGCCATACCTCAAAACTGTGCAGTACTGACATGGAAAACATCATGATGGCCAGAGCTTCCCAGAAAATGCACAGGGAAATGCATGAAGAATAGGCTGCCACCCATTTTTGCCGATGTTATGGGCACAGAAGGACACTGCCTAAAACCACCATTGGACTACCCACACAGTAGTCTGAAACCATTGGGAGTGGCAATGCTGATTGCCAAAAGCAAACCCATAACTGTTGGGAATTCATTTTCTTAAATCCCAAAAAGGGGTGCAGTACCAGTACTCACCACTATCCAAAAGCCGGCGTTTTAAAACAACACCAGATTTTACTTTTTTTTGCAAAACTGAATAAATGAACCCAAAACAGGCCAAAGAAAGACTTACTGAGAGGTGGATCCAATGTAAAGTTATATTCTGAAGTGACTTGAAGGTGTATAACAAGACTGGCTGAGGTGGGGATTTCAGCAGTTTAAGTAAATTTGGACTGAAAGACATTAAAAATCTCAATGTTTAAGAGAAATGAGTGACCTACTTTTGAGTGTCACATAGGTTGCAATTGTTTAAATGTCATAGTTTTAAACTTAGAATCAGCATTCTAGCTGCATATGTGAAAATGTTTAGTTTTATTTGAATGCAGAAACTGGGGAACAGAAATGACAGCTTAAAGAGATTCCAATTTGCCTGGCAATTACCCCCATCAGGAGTGAAACTTGAGTCACAGCTGTGTTCCCAGGCCTAGCTGCCCTTTTGCTGCTCACACCAAAAGGGATATGACACTTCCCTGATTGAATTACCTGGGCTCTGCAGGAAATTGAACAAAGCCCTGTCCTGACTCAGGCAAATGTTTTATTGCAGATGTCGTAAAACAGCTTCCTCTTGGCAGAAGCTGGGAGTGGCAGGGTCTCTGAGCTTGGCAGAAACTGGAAAGACTGGTTTCTGTACCATGTGACCTGAAAAGACACACCTCTATAGCCAGAATATGGTTTTAGAAAAAGATGAATAACTCATAGTACGGACATGTGAAAATTATTTAAATGATACCATAATTCTTGTGATTTTTCTGCCCACATTTTAAGAGGTTTTTCGAACCGGTGGCATGTTCAGGGGGGTTTTAGCAGAAAAGAAGATATTACTCAAAATGTGTGCATGTGAGAAATCTGACACTTCATCAATTAATGTCCATACTCCTTGCGCACATGTGTGTAAATTTGGGGTAATGTCCGGAATTGCAAACCAGTTAAAAAGTGCAAAATATTGCCATTTCTGAATGCAAGCTCCCAGGAAGAGCAGAGTTTGAACAGGAGATACCTCCTGTGATATGTGAGGGGTGCATATGATTTTAAAACAATATGTACCTCTGCAAATATGTATTTGTTTCAAATCTAGATTTGTGTGCAATTTGACTGGGGAGTGTCCTCTCTGCAAGGCTGTAAAATGACATCACTCTGACACAACTTAGCTCCCCCAATCAAATGAGAAATGGAAATTTGACCAATGGCAAGTGGAGAGCGGCTGGCTAGTGATGCTGCTCACACACACCCATTTTAAAAACACATAAAAGCAGACAGACAGGACAGATAGAGACTTTCAAATCCATTTGCAGCTGGAAGCTCTGCCGGGAAAATCCATACTTTGCCTCCATCAAACCTCCAGAGAGCCAAACTAGAGACTTCAATCTATCCAGAACCAGAGACCCAGACCAGACCAGCAGAGTAGAGCTGACCTGTTAGCAGAACCAGAGAGAGCAGACCCAGATCACTGTGAAGTGCAGAGACCAGAGTCCCGTCTAAAACCTGACCAGATCCATGGCGAGGCCCATTTCACTCAAGAATATAGTGTGAGTACCTAGAAAACTGTGCAGAACCAATCTCCTAGTTAAAATAATATAATTCAATCTAGTTTAATCTAAGTAGAACTGTCTCCTAACTGTCCCCTGTCATTTGCAAAGCTGTCACCTGTCATTTTCTAGTTGCAAGCTGCACTTGTCTTTTTGAACTTTAAAATTTCAAATCTGAAAAACGACCTTTATTTAATCGCTCATATCTCCGCAACCGTTTGTGCTAGAGACTTGCAGTAACTTTCCCCTGAAAGCTGAGAATCGTGGCTTTCCTACGAACCTAGAACCGCCTTCCTACCCCCTATAGTTTTACCGCAATCGCGGAACACGCATTCGCGCATTTTACCGCGATTTGCAAATTTCTCCACGTGTAAAAAAATCTGCTGCTGCTTGCCTTCCATTTGCCAGAAATTCGTTTAACCTGCTAATCATTCCTGAATCATTGCAAGAGTGAGCCTGGACTAATATTAACTAGATACCACTCACCCTGAACCTCTGAAAGGGAATTAAAAGCATTTCCAGCATATTTCTCATCCATTGCCAGCACATTTAAAATCATTTTGCCTGTGTTTTAAACTTCTGTTGTCTAAGTTGCTGGGTGAACTGAATTACATTTGAATTGCATTTCTGAGAACTGTGTGCTTCCTTCCATTTCCTTGCATTTCATAAAAGGGGGGGTGAATTGCCAGAGAAAAGTGATTACATTGTTTTGTTGAAATCATATTGAGTATTTTCTATACAGCATTTCATTCATTCAACCTTGCATTTCCTTGAACCCTATAAAACATTCTCTTCCACATTATTCTTCTGTCCCTATTTACCAGTGTGATATCTTATCCATTTCATGTCAACTCCTTAGTGATTATAAAGAAGTGTGCTAGTGCCAGATTCTCCGTTGTTAATCTTTATCATATCAGATTAAGTGTGATATTCAATTATTAATTTATTATAAAGTGTGATAGATATATATTGCTTTACTTCTCAAATAAACCTTTTAATTTGCAAAACAGAACTACTTCTTGGCTCAGTGGGGTCAGGAGGATTCCAAGAGAGGGGTGTTATATAGGGGTAGTCATCCAGAACGCATGAACTGGACATAAAGATATATCAATAAGGGTTTTCATTCAGTATTCTAGACTAGGCGTTGACTTGGCTGTAGTGCTGAATTGAATCCTCTTACAGAATGTTTACTTGTGAACTGTGTTCCAGCTCAGGAAGTTGGTAAGAGCTGGCCTGGGTGTTGGGTCCCAGTGGATCCCCTCTGGGGCTCTACCCCTTAACTGAGCTACCTATATGTGACATCATGAATAAAGGAACTTGAGTGAACTAGCCTGCTACCTCCTGTAACTTACATTACAACACCACCGTTTCCCTATATGCATTTTTGGGGACTTTGTTTCCACTTAAATGCAGATTGTAAATTGGGGTATGGTATATGTGGGGGTGGAGGTTTGGGGTAGTATGGGGGAGGGTATGGGTCATTCTACCCCATCATTTTGCAGCAATAAATGTGGAAAAGTCAGTAAAAACAATGTGCAAAACTGTAGGTCAACAAAACATCTTCCAAAATCCTTCATAGAACCAATCGAAATATGAAAAACAGCTGACCTGTTTTTCTAATAAAAGTGCGTGCTTAGGACGGAGGCTAGAATGATCAGAGTCATTTTATTTTTCAGCAAGATTAAACAGATGCTTGAAATAAACAATCAGTATTGCAACGCAACGGACTTTGGATCCACCCTAGTCCTCTAAAAATATACAGTACTGATATTAGGAGCAAATACAGAGAAAAAATGGGTCGATGAAAAATTGTCAAAGATTTATTTTCCGATTTAGAGTTTTGCCAGTTCATTTGAAAAACTGAAGTTTAACTGTTTTTCATATTTCTGTATTCTCTGCGCGTGTCCATTTTAACATCTCTCAAGAGGCAAAGGCTGCTCCATTTGATTACCTTTATTTCTGTAAAATTCCAAGTTATTTTTAAAAGACATTAGGCCTCATTCCGACTTGGGTGCAAAGGGATTACCGGCACCGGTAAGGACACCGGTGCTGGTAATCCCTTTGCACCCTATTCCGAGGTCCCTTAGCAGGTCCCTCCATTAAAGCCTGGTTTTACCAGGCGTTGTGGCCGGGACCCGTTAAGGGACTTCGGAGCTAATAACGGTACCGCAATTTGAGGTACCATTATTAGCTACTTCCCCATTCCCATTGAGCCCTGTGGGGGCTCAAATGGGAATGGGGAATGGATTTTTCCATGGGGACTTACCGGTCCCATAAAGACTAGACCGGTAAGTCCCCATTGAACCAGGGCGGAGTCGGTACCGGTATGGGAGGTAGTCATGGCGCAAATAGCGCCATGGCTAACTCCATACTCGGAATGAGGCCCATTGTATAATGAGAACTCCAATCCATTGGGCTCACTGCGAGAAGTGAAAAATTTCCCCCCCAGCACCTTAGAATAATAAGGATGCATCAGAGTTCAGGAGATGAAGGGCCTTAGTAAGACTTTGGTGGTGAGGTAAAAAAAAGTGGGGTTAACGACATGACCACCACTTTTCGGGTTTTCATTTGAAACTCGCTGTGGGGAGGAAATGTCTTCCACACAGAACGATTACTCCGGCTGTAATTACTGCATGTCGTAATATGCAATTCCCCCAAGGGACTTCAAAAAGGGGAATAACGAAAGGGTCTACATGACTATGAAACATGCAGACCCACCCGCTACCACATGCTGATTTGATTTTGGCAGTATTACCAAATTCCTCCCTCCAACCCATGCATATACCCTCTCACCTCATAACCCCCATATTAACCTACATGTCCATGCATATGTATGTTGGTCGTACGTCCAACAAGAGTGAAAACAAAAGATGGGTGAAGTAAATGTGGATGACGAAACCCCAGATTACCATCATAGGCATATTGGATGAAACTATGGTTGAAATAACTGATAAGATGCACATATTGTTTAAGGTGAATTCTGCAGAAAAGTGGGCTTACCATGGGACCATGTGGTACTCTGCCTGGAAGGGCTACTTCTTTTAATTCAAAAGTTAGTAGTGCTACCAACTCGATCTATCACCCAGGATTTGATCCATGTAATTTCTAAATTCCCGGATTCCAGCTAGTGGAGTTGGCCTAAGTGATTCACGCAGCCAACCGTGTGAAAAATGGGCACGAGGCCAAGCAGGATCAACACATTGTATAACCTGATATCAGCTGTACACCAAGAAGGACAGATTCTGGTCCTTAGCCAGGATGAAAGCCAGCTGTTTGGAGATGAAGAAGGTTGTTGTCGTTAATGAATGGTTGTAATTGGTTAATTATATCTCTTTTAAGTAGTCTGCCGAGGAAGGGGTGCCGGAAAATAGGGAAGACATTTTGTGAGTATATTGGGTCAATCAATGCCTTTTTAGAAGGGTTTGGATTAGTTCATGTTTGATTGCAGTTGGTATGTATTTTGTGAGGATGGACTTGTTATAGGGATATTAGCATCCACTGGGCTTCATTACAAGTGTGGCGGTCTGGAAATAAGGATGCCGGCCACACCGTACCGGAACCCATTCTGGACTGCAAAACTACAACACTGCAGGTGGGGGCTGTTGCACTCCACCGGTCTGACATGCCAGGTGCAACAGCACCGGCCCACAGAGTTTTCATGGAAGCCCCAGCACCATTAACTACAGTGCTGGTGCTTCCGTCACCCCACTCCCATGGAGTCCTATGGGACTCCACAGAAATGGGGAACATTTTCTGGTGCCTGACATCCCGGGCCACCGGAACTTGTATGTCCAGGTGGTACTGGGATATCAGGTGCTGGAAAAGTGTCACATGTCCGGCAGCCACCCACTGGTCGCAAGGCCGGGTTACCTCCGGTCTCGTAATGAGGCTCAGTATCTGGTTTGGTTACACAAATATTTGGTCATATGTTGGCTGATTTTTCCATCATAACTTTTTTGGTGGTTTGAAGGGATTGGGCAAGGAGTTGTTTCCTTTAAGGTTGATAAGGTCCTGGAGGAGCTCTTTTGATGTGCTCAGTGCTGATTTGATGCACTCAGCGAAGAAGTGATTTTTGTCTATGAGGATCTGTGTTAGTAGTGGCCATTCCAATTTTTCGCCCAACTGCCAACATGTTTTTGCTTTAACTTTGCGCAACTCAAGTGTATCCCATTTTCAGTGATGGGTATTGTGTTTAGCTGATTTTAGGAATTTCGGATGTGATGATGACATCCAAAACTAAGCAAAGGCGATTTTGGAAGTCTCAAAGTACTGATGTAGGATTTAGAGGTAAGATGGAGTGGTCCTTGTTTTCCGCATAGATCTTGGAGGTTAGTTTCTTAAGTTAAGTTCCTGTCTTTGGCATTTGCTATATCTGCCTAAACACTCTCTATTCTTGCTGCACATGAGACCCTGTGCTTTGTTGAGTGACCTCTGATTTATTTTCTTTCTCCCTTCGGCAATAAGACAAATGATGAAAAAACAAAATGTCTCCTCTCTTTCCATGATGAGGCACGAGACAGAAAGTGTGCAGCCCATGTCATGAGGTTGCTAGGGAAATGCTCGGGGTGCTCTCTTCCAACACCTCTTGAATTTCACAATTTTTTTGTGTGTTGCTTTTGTTTTGATATCTGCCGACAACAAAAACAGGAAAATGCTAAAAAACACAAGTGCTTAATATGACGTTGAAGCCTACGTATGTTTGGAAACACATTTAGCTTTGCAGCTCGGATAGCATGGTTTTTCTGTGCACTCTCTGTCAAGCTGAATGTGGTCTTTCCCGCCATCTTATTGCCCAGGACAGTTTGAAATAATCCATCCAGGGATCAAATTCTCTAGTACAGGTTCAGAAACTTCTTGACACCAAGCATCATGTTTTAAATGTTACTAATTACACATACTTAGCATAAGTGAAACCTTGAGGTTGGGCCAATCCCTCTCCACAAACCGTTTGGGCTGCCATGCTCTAATTTCTTTCTCTAGTTATATGGTCATACGAATAGTTAAGGTCCAGCAACCATAGTCTGTCCGAATTTTGGCTGAGCTTTAAGCATCACAAGCGCCATGGTCATAGCTGCGGACACATTTGTACGCTAATTATGGCATTCTTCTAACATTGGGATGTCTCTTCACATGCCACACGTGATATATACCAAAGTCAATTATGACCAGATAGAAGATGGTTGGGGGTGAGACGGAAGCGAGACATAGCTGTGCAGTAATTTTCTTGTACTAATCTGTGTCCGGAATAGAGGATACAGTAGGTCTATGTGTACTATCCTCATTCCTCATACTGTAGCTTCAGCCCATCACCAATTTTTGCTAGAGCAGATATACAGTGGCTTTTTCATGGCTCTCAGTTTGTGTTCTCTATCCATGATAAGGCCATCTACCATGCTCGTGGCTTCTAAGCTCATGAAGGAAACCATATGCTCCGGTATATGTACATTCTCTATCAAGATGAATGTAGGTTCTGTTCTGTATCAATACTAGGGTATGATACATTTTTATATGGTTACAGATCTGTGTCCTGTGTCAGGATTCCTGCAAGGATGAAGGTCATCTAGGGATTTTAAGAGTGTGCCCAGGCGTAATGTATTTTGATGGTTGTCTATCAAGCTATGGGTTACGGCTGGGACAAGGTGGGCGGGGGTTGAAGGAGCAAATATTCTTGGATCCTTCCATTTTCTTTGGTTTCTGGGAGGGGACTAATTTGCCTCTGTCCTGATCCCCCAAAAATATCTCAATATGGCCCCGAACAGAAGGTGTGAATGAAGACAGTTGCCTGCTTCCACTCAGTTGTTGTCTGTTGTGAAGAATCATCGCATTGTGGCCTTCTGATCCGATAAAAGGACAGGCGTGGCATCCGGTTTGCCTACTATATCTCTGATGATATGGACTTCCATGGGCCAGGGGAGGTTCTGCCCTGTTACCTCCAGTAAGTCTTTATCATAGACACAAGATTGTCATGTTCAACATTTTACAGACTTGCAGAGTGCAAAGGCAAGTTCTTTCTTTTTGAAGTACTTTGCTGTCCCCACACACAGCCAGATCATTGTTAAAGGATAGTTCCGGGACTTTTTTTTTATTGTCCCTACGGTTCGGCCATGTGTTTTTAAGCATAACTCGGTAGATCGTAGAAAACTTTCCTATGGACCTTACCCGACTTTTCGTCCATTAACGCACTCGAAATCAGCCGCCATTTTCTGATAATCCTATCATTTCCCCCCATCGACCTGGCTCACCTGCTTTTGCGGCACTAAATCAAATCCCCCGCCCCTGAGCCTGACATCAGCAGACGCGTACCACCCATTTCCCAACGCCAAAGCACGTTTCGTGTCAACAATCGCTGCGCCTCAGCTAATGAAGTGTCGCCATGGAAATGGCAGGACGCCTCTTTCCTCAATAAGTATAAACACACCGTTTCACAACACACAGCAGCAGATTTAAGATTCCATTACTCTCTCTGTGTTACTTTGAGTATTCTGTGACTCGTTTCTGTGCTCTGGTCAGCTACCTTCGCCGCTTCTAGGCCTTGTGAACACCTGTACCATCTCTGTAAATTATTTTACTTTCTTTACCACACAATGGCTACAATAATGCCGTATATGTACGAGCCCGAGTACACCGAGGAAGAACTACTGGAAAGGCAAGCACGCGAAAACGATGGGGATTCGGACGGCAGTTGGGTGGACCAGTCAACGGATGAAGAGCCTGGACCATGTCGCATGGACGGCGTCTCCACCTGGTGCACGTGCAATCGGTACGAGCTAATGCCAACTGAGGAGGAGAACTGCTGCTGCCGTGAAAATTCCGGGTGCTTGGCCTACATTTCGGAAGGCGAGCCAAGTCTGCAATGCATCACCGAGCTGCCAGAGTTCAGGGAAGCCTGCCTCTCACGGACCGTGTTGAGGATGATGATGGTGCTTATGCACGAACTTCACGGCACTGCTCGTCCGCGTAATCCGAGTAACAGTAAGTATACTCTGGTTGTGATGTCAGTGATGCCACTACTATTTCATGGTCGTCTCCCACATATAAAATGACATCTACATATCATTCGAATGCATGTAAATTGGTTCCATATTGTGCATTTTCTAGATAGAATTTTTTTCAAAGCAGAATGACATTTTTTACCTGAATCGACAGTGATAAGAAAGTTTTGTCATTTTAATACAGTTTGCATCTTTCTTTTTCACAGGTGGTACAGGCTGGTGGCCTATCGTTGCTTCACTTGGTGGCTTCACGGGAGGCTCGGACACCGCGTTCGGAGAGTAATACCTGCCTGTGCGGTACTTGCCATTAGACAACATTTCCCCAGGGACAGTGGACAATACCGCGGATTTTCCCTGGATGTGCTGCAACCGGAACTTTACAATGTGTAATGTTTATTATTTATGTTCAATTGAAATTAAGATCTAAAATAAAACCCAACATATATTTTAACAATGGTTGTTTTGATTTTTTAAATGAATCTAGTGTGTCTCCATTGAATAGTCTTCCTGTGCCTTGTCTTGTCACACCACATGTCTCCGGCCAGCATCCTCCCTCACGCTGGCCGCCCACCTTCAATCCACATAACCGTTGAACCCATATGCAGCAGACATACATATGTTATTTTGCGGGTTGGCATCAAGCCTCCCGGCCTTGCCTCCTCCCCCAAAAATACTTACCACACCACTTTGTTCAAGCGTTGGCAATAAAAGGCCGTTGGATTTTATTGATACAAAACATGGTAATAGGTAAATAATCAATATGGTTGATCATAATAAATCATCCTTTTGGGCACCGGGTACAGAGATGACCCCCTCTGGCCCGTGCCGCCTTGCCACCACAGGCCAGCCTGCTGCTGACTAACTGCCTAGGCATCCAGGGTCTCCGGGGTGAACTGCACCCATATATTCTCCTAGGAGGGTGAGGTATTTATAAACTCACCCCCCTGCCTTCCATGTACTAGATCCTGCAGCCTGCCTCTTACATGCAGTTAGATGGCCTCTCCTTGGTGAGGCCCTGCGGCAAACGAGTCTTGTCTGCACGACCACCGCCCTAATCCACCCCCCCGCCCTATCAAAGGCAGTTCGCACCGGGGTACTTGTGCTGGCAAGTGGAGCTGTCAGGGAGCGATAAAGGCCAAGAGGTGCCAAAGACCATGTACACTTCAAAGTGGTCTATAGAGCATGGGTTGTTGTTCCCATGTCTACCTCCAGACCCTGTGTCTCCTGCCAAGCATCCCCCCTCACGCTGGACGGCCCCCTGCAATCCACATAAGTGTGTCTCCATTCACGAGTCTTCCTGTGTCTTGTCTGCACGACCACCGCCCCAATCCACCCCCCGCCCTATCAAAGGCAGTTCGCACCGGGGTACTTGTGCTGCCAAGTGGAGCTGTCAGGGAGCGATAAAGGCCAAGAGGTGCCAAAGACCATGTACACTTCAAAGTGGTCTATAGAGCATGGGTTGTTGTTCCCATGTCTACCTCCAGACCCCGTGTCTCCTGCCAAGCATCCCCCCTCACGCTGGACGGCCCCCTGCAATCCACATAAGTGTGTCTCCATTCACGAGTCTTCCTGTGTCTTGTCTGCACGACCACCGCCCCAATCCACCCCCCGCCCTATCAAAGGCAGTTTGCACCGGGGTACTTGTGCTGCCAAGTGGAGCTGTCAGGGAGCGATAAAGGCCAAGAGGTGCCAAAGACCATGTACACTTCAAAGTGGTCTATAGAGCATGGGTTGTTGTTCCCATGCATACCTCCAGACCCCGTGTCTCCTGCCAAGCATCCCCCCTCACGCTGGACGGCCCCCTGCAAACCGCATAATGCCACGACATATACACGTCATTCATTCACAAACACACCCCTGTTTCGAAATCTTTATAACCCACTTCATATTTCTAATGAGAACTTCTTTGCGCTTTGCTAGTCAACCCGTGAAGGTGCTGGTTATCTGCTCTTCGTCTCTGTGAACTTCCGTGACGACTTCGAGGAAACTCGTCAGTTTGCAACCTGTGAACTGCTCCCTGTTCTACGACAAGAAACTACTCTGATCCCTGCATCTAACTGTTTGTTCGTCAAGGTAAGGCCATGTACCATAATCATTTTGCGTCCAATTTCTTTTCGTTCAAGACAGTACATGCAAGTAACTAGTCACATGTTCTGAGTTTAGTCAAATTATTTTTCTATTTTTTTAAAGTTATTCAAATACTTATCCGCATGTGAATAACGTGTATAGTTCCAAGAACCAAAACGAACCTTGCATTGAACCTTTTATGTGTCATTTAATTTTTTAACACATTGGTATTCATAGAGAATTGTTGATCTTTACTTTTCAGAACTTTCCACAATGCCTGCCTGTTCCATTGGCGGTTGCCCTTCGAAGACCCATAATAAATCTGAAGGTACTATAATGCATGTTTTCCCTAAAACAATAGATCAGATAAGAGAATGGGTCCGATATTGCGGATATCCACCGTCTGAGCTTGAAAGTACAGTCCTAGAAGTCTTTGCGGACAAGAGGGGTGATCGATACCGCATCTGCAGCAGGCACTTTAGCTCAGACATGTACTCCACATCATTGCTAATAAAGAAGAACACACCGCGAGCGAGGCGAAAATTGCTCTCAACCGCTATTCCCACTCTATTCGTCCACATCCCTCCACTGGTGAGTCAAGTTTACGTATTTATCTCTCGGCCTTGCGGTAGTGTGTAGCATTAGCTAACAATAATTTCCCCATTTATGTATCCACTCAATATGAAGGCGGAAGATTCTCCATCCGTGTCGTTATTGCAGTCATCAGCCACTTCAAGCGCCTATCGGGTAATCTTACTTGGCTATTCTGCCACTGACTTGTTTTAGGCATGTAAATCAATAGTTTTAATTTATCATGTAATTATTTTACCTAATGGTACACCCTTGTACTCGTCCTCTAGTCTTTGTTTTCAGTTATAATTATTGTTATCCAAAATAATGCAAGTACTGTCTTTCAGGGAGATGCTAAGGAGTCCAACGTATTGACGACAACCGTTGATGTCACTCAGATGCTCGAGGTACGTTTCCGGACAGTTCCATCGATGGAGATCATCAGATCTTGCATTCTTGTAGCGTGATTGTTACACACAATGTTTATTTCGTTTTTAGCCATTGATATGTCCTTCTGTCGTCGCCCTCCTATGTGTCTTCTTTTTTCAATATTGTGTTCATTACTAATGAAAGTCCTATGTTTCAGGGAGTCGATGGAGCATTAGTCCAAGAAGAAGGGGGAGCATGCAGTTACGGGTCGGCGCAACAGCTTGCAGAAGTGTGCACCGCAGTTACATCGTCCCTTGATGTTCTTATGCATTTCGAGGTATGGATACTGACAGTTCGATCAAGCGAAATCATATGACGTGATTACATCCGCTATACTTCCTTCTTTATTAACGCAAGTACTATGTTTCAGGGAGATGACGGAGCTTCTTCTACAAGAACATCACCCCTAGTAGTTGATGCAGATCTCTGGGTGGTGAAACTTCATACGATCAAGCAAATCGAATCATATTTACATATCCATTATTTATTTTAGACAACTGATCATTTGTGCAGGTCTATTTAGATGAGCCGTTGACGCCTGCACAAAGTTTATGTTCTTTTTAACAAAATAGAAAACCATACTAATGCAATTACTGTGTTTCAGGGAGTTACTGAAGCATCATCTTCAATAATATCATCAATGGAAGTCTATGAGGAGCCCGAGGTACGGATCTTGACAGTTCCATCTAACTAGATCAACTATGCGTGAATAATTGTTGTTTGAATGTTCTACACAAAGCGTTCATTCGTGTTTTGCTATTGAGATGTACGTGGGTATTGGTCCCCAAGTACATTTTGTGTTTTCAATATTATTATACATACTAATGAAAGTTCTATGTTTCAGGGAGTCGATGGAGCGTCAGTGCGTGATGGATGTGCTTATCATGAAAATATAGTCGTTGCAGCGCAAGAGGAAGTGGAGACATGCACACACGAGTCGGAGCAACAGCGTCCTGATGTTGAAGTTCGAGGCAAGAAAGTTTCAAAGAAAAGAAAGCAAAAGAAGGTTAGTGTCCTGGTCACTATACTATGTTGTTTTTCACTGTTAATAGTTCAATACTGTAAGTTGTGTTTAAACTGAAAATCCCTTTTCCAATCTGTCCTCTAGTTGCGAGTGGGTGTACGAACTAGATCTACACAGACAGTGAAGCGAACGAGAGATGTTGCTTGTCAAACCTTTTGGCAGGGACTTGAGACTGGAGATGCATCGTGCCAATGGGAAGAATATGAAGTGATTGACAACGGAGCTATACCACCACCAGCCATTGATAGTGAATGTCCTCCTGGTAGTTCGGATGCAGTCGGAGATCAATTTACAGAATCCTCACCCGCAAAAACTAAGACCGCGAGAAAGTTGAAGAAATTGTTTTATTCACCCATCGCCGGAGAAGGAACAGATGTTGCAATGGAAGAGAATGAAGTGGACGACAATGAAACACCTTCAATATCACTGAACATAGCGGAAGACGATATCAGAGATTCTACCTTTCATGTGAGTGACATGTCCTCAACGTTACAGGCCGAACCAGCTGGGATGCAGAGTGACAGTATAAGGAAAGAGGCCAAATTCATTGTATTCGATAGTTGTTTGATTGATATTATTATTCGGATGAAATGTGGGGATTCGGTTGGTGGGGAAGTATGTGGGGAGCCATTGATTAATGTGACTCGTGCAATTCGAGGCACTAACCTTAAAATACTTGCCACCTGCACAAAATATCATCCTTTCTCATGGTCTGCACAACCCATGCTGGGGCAACTGCCAGCAGGCAATCTACTTTGTGCAGCGGCTGCACTTTTTAGTGGTTCAAGTTTTAAAAAGTTAGAGTCTTTCTTTCAGTTTGTGGGAATCCATTTCATTGCGAAAACTCAGTTCTACAAATACCAAACCGATTATCTATTTCCAGCCATTAGCGAAGCTTGGAGAATGGAAAAAATGTCTATTGATAGTACATTCGCGGGCAAACGGTTCAGGCTAGCCGGTGATGGACAGTGCGACAGCCCAGGATTTTCAGCCAAGTACTGCACCTACCACTTTCAGGACATGGAAAGTAAGAAAATTGTGAGTTCGGTGGTCGTGCAGGTGTCACAAAGCACATCCTCAGTGGCCATGGAGAAAGTTGGCTTTGTAGCATCATTGCAAGAACTACAATCGCGGGGAATGGTGATCGACCTGATAGCCACGGACAGACACGTTTCAATTGCCAAGACAATGAGAGAAGAGTACAAAAATATAAATCACCAATTTGACGTTTGGCATCTTGCAAAAACAATCAATAAAAAAATGTAGGCTGCAGGTAAAAAAAAAGATATGCAAGGTATTTCACAGTGGTCCAAGTCAATCAGCAACCATCTTTCGTGGAGCTCAAAAACATGTGGAGGGTCGTTGGAAATTCTACTGGAAAAATGGCGGTCAGTAATGCTACACTGTAGCAACGTTCACCGCTGGACCACAAACCAACATTTCCACAATTGTGAACATGGCCATTTGTCCACAGAGGAGGCACGGAAGAAGAAGTGGTTGATTCCTTCATCACCCACTCACAAAGCCATTGAAAAGATTGTATTTGATAAAACTATAACAAGAGATTTGAGGGGACTCACGGAATTCTGCCACACAGGAGATTTGGAGGTGTTCCACAATATGTGCCTAAAGTACAGGCCAAAACGATTGCATTTCGGCATGGAGGGCATGATAAATCGGACTCTTCTAGCGGTCTTGGCACATAACCATAATGTTGGCCGTCAACAAAGTAGGACGACCGGAACTTTAGGGACGCTTCGCTACAATAAGGCCTTCACTAAAAGAAGTAAACAATGGGTGATCAAACCAGTGTTTGAGGATATGAAATATGAGTTTATTGAGAGACTTATTGTTGATGTCCTAGATAGGCACATACATGGAGTTGTGAACGAACCTGTGCAGGGGACAACTGCATTGCCACCCAACATTGCCTCTGTTCCATGTCCACCTAAAGCAGAGCTCATTGAGAAATACACATCACGGTTTAAATGATTGTAATTTGATTGTCTGTTCTCTCGAGTCTCCTCATGTTGCAGGCCCATTGAATATGTGTAGCTATGTATTGTGTAAATAAAAGTGATTGCTCAGTGTACATGCAATGTGTCTCTCCACCCTTGCCCCTCCCTTCACCGTGCAGTAGTGCGAACCACCCGTGTGTCACCTGTGACTTTGCTCTGGAGTCTCCTCATGTCGCAGGCCCATTGAATATGTGTATCTATGTAATGTGTAAATAAAAGTGATTGCTCAGTGTACATGCAATGTGTCTATCCAACCTTGTTCATTTGCGCATTAAATTAAACCAAACAGTAATATAAATCATTTTTCAAAAAATATAGAATGTCTCCGTATTTATGGTTCTCTGGGGCTGCAAAGCACGCAGACAAAATGCAAAGATGGAGTGTAAATTTCAAGTCCTGTGAGATGGCCTTACACTGAATGTAGCTAACTAGGAATGTGTGCTCGTTCAAAGTGAAGGTCAGCTGCTTTGATTTTTTGCTCGGGTGCCGGAATGGCCCACGACTCAGTATAAGGTTCTATTGTTATTTGACCTTGACAGGCCGGGACCATCCCGAAAGACTTCTTTTTGGGGGTGTGGTGCAATAACGTAAGAAACGATAATGAATAAAATTTCAGAAACGATAGCCATTTAATGTTCGTTCATTAGAAGAAATAACGTCGGCATAGAAGGAGTGGTATTTCGGGGCTGCCCTACGCACAGACACAATGGAAAATGCAAATATAATGTAAGTAACTCTTTAGATGAGTTTATACCGCGATTTAATTACTATACAGTAGCTTTAAAGACGGGTTAAATTGTACTTGTTCGTTCTATGTGGCATATTGTTTTGTACCGCGCACTATCTTGAGGAGAACCATCTCCTTTTACGGAAGCACCTCAAAACCTTCCTCTTTGCTTCTGCTTTCTCTCTCCCTTTCCCTTGCTACAACTGGTCCACTGTCTGCGACCTCGGTCCTGGGCCCTTCCACTCTCCACCTGCACTGCCTCGCTGTCAACCCCTGCACTGGGGGACTGTCTCAGTATCCTACAGCCCCCCCTTCCCAGCACTTGTTCTGCACTTACCTTGCACTCGCCACCAGCTGGCCCTATGTATTTATTATTTTATGCTACTTACCTTGTACTCCATTTCCCCCCTCCCCTTCCCCTTGCACTTTTACCTTCCCCCTACCCCTGCACTTGCGCGATCAGAATGACACCTGGCCTAGTAGGATCGTTGTCTGTCTTCTCCTTGTTCCCCCCCCCCTGCCTCGCCACGCCTTGAAACACTTGTGTATAGGCGCGTTGCAAATGCCATATTATATCATATCAGTGACGAAGTGGTCCACTGGCGCTCAGGCGGCTCTGAAAAAGGCAGAGGAGAGGGGGTGGGTTACTGGGAATGACGTATAATACCCAGTTGCACTGTCCTAGCTATGAAATAATTTCCCGACCTAATATATAAAATGAATAATTTTAATAAAGATCTGATGGTGAGACTAATTTCATTTTTTATGTTTTTAAAACAGGTACATCCTTCATTATTGTATGTGTCACGAGTACCAGACACCGGCGGATGGCTTTTTCAACCGCCAGTTGCTTCTCCGCGTGAACAACGTTACCACCCTGACCATTTTATGGGACGATCGCCAAGTACAAGTATGCCCTTACGCGGTACTAACGGCTAGATGCAACATACAGACCGTTGTGGTGGCCTAGTGCCTCGTTGTTGGAACAGCCATGCGATTATCAGTGCGACCGAAGAGCTTATTTTATCGTAAACCAACACCCTGTGTACTGCACACGAACATCGCTTGCCTCAAGACGAACTATTTTGGATCGAGAGCAAAGAAAAATGCAAATCGCTGAATATTCGCTAAACATTTGATGTCCAATAAATGTACTTTGCCAAATGTACAATCTTGCCGTTTGCTTTTAAACCACAGTTTCATATTCCGAATTGTGGCGCTGTATTGTGAGATGATCTAAGACCCTGTGTACAGCAAAGGAACATCGCGTGCCTCAAAACGAACTTTTTGGAACGTGAGCAAATAAAAATGAAAATCGCTGAATATTCTCAAAACATTTGATGTCAAATAAATGTACTTTACCAAATTTACAATCTTGCGGTTTGATTTAAAAGTACAGTTTCATATTCCCAATTGTGGCGCGCTGTGTTGTGAGCTGATCTGTGTTGATTTCCGGGTTCTGTGTGGAGTCGCGTAGAAGACGCCTGGGCGCGTTTGCCTACGCAGCACAGTCACGTCACGGATAGAGGCGGGGAATATGAATGTTTTGATAAAGTCTGTTTCAGGGGCGGGGGATTTGATTTAGTGCTGCAAAAGCAGGTGAGCCAGGTCGATGGGGGGAAATGATAGGATTATCAGAAAATGGCGGCTGATTTCGAGTGCGTTAATGGACGAAAAGTCGGGTAAGGTCCATAGGAAAGTTTTCTACGATCTACCGAGTTATGCTTAAAAAAACATGGCCGAACCGTAGGGACAATAAAAAAAAAGTCCCGGAACTATCCTTTAAGGTGTAGACATTCATGATGTAGGTTGTACCATCATGAACCTTTTCCATGATAAGTCTGAAATGTTGTGTGCATAACTTTTTTATTATTCAGATAAAGTGCATAGCTTAGGAATCCCATAATTCAAGCCACTGGACCAGGAGCAGGAAGGCAATTGCTGCACATCATGTACACAAGCATACACCATAGAGTGCCTACTGCTGCATCACAAAAAAGTCAGAAGAAAGCCTTCATTTTAGCCTCTGTTGTCATGTTTTCAGGTGCCAGTGTGTGAGCTCTGCAGATTGATAACCCCGATAGATGGCAATGATGTCCATTAATGTGCCATTCGGCCTGGCCATGGTCATCTTGTGATTCATTTCAACAATCTCCATGCACCTGAGAAAGTGCTGCCAGCAATCAACAATCCCCTTTTATTACCTTTTAATGTCATATTGTACATAAACGGAAATAATCCTATTTGTAGTTCTGCTGTGTGACTGAATGCATGTATTATATGAAGTGAGATTATCACAGGCAGGTCAAACTTAACTGGGTGTATAAGCCCCTGTAAAGCATGTCTGATGTTTTGTGGTGACTTCCCTCCATAATTTAAAGGGACCACCTTTGACTTTCTTTCCTTTATATAAATGCAAGTTTTAACCATACAGCCCAGCCTGTTCATTGTTCCAGAATCGTGTGGTGGGACTGGATAATATGACTAGTTAGATTGGTGGTGCCCACTTAGTGAAGAGATCATACATTAACCAATATATGTTACATGTCACAAATCCTGCTTTGCCATTCTTACCTGATGCCACTGATGACCTCCACTCATCCACAAAGAAATATCCTGAGGTCCCGAAAGGCCCATGCACTGCACTGTGTGTCCACACCTTAAGAGCGGCCGTATAATCTGAAATGGAACTGGGACTGTGCCCTTGGTCTTCCCGGTAAACTAGGGCCTGGCCATGCAATCTGCCACACAGCACCTGATCTGCCACACTCCCACTAAAGCCTCCAGAACTCTCCACCCACACACCCAAAAGTCTCACAAGGACCTTCGTTGAGCTGTGCCCTTTGGTACTGAGATAAGAGACCATCTGCGGGCTGGCCATGCTACCATTAATGCCCTACAACACCCTCTTATCCATGTGCCCAATATGCACAATAAATAAATAAATGTTCCCCAAAATGCTGCTGGTGCCCTCCACACGCCCACTTAGAAATATCCACAGGCCTGGATTTGGAGGCGCACTGCACCAGTTAACCAAATCTCACATCTGAAAGCCTCAATGAGTAAGGATTGGGTATCCAACGCCATGGTGATATGACGAATGAAGTATGGTAAATTAAATAACCTGTAAACCTATTGCCCAGGCTGACCAATCCAACCCTCCTCGTCCATTTTCAAGATGACCCTGTGGTGTTCCCTCTATGAACAACGCTCCAATGTGATACGCATCACTTTCGAAGATGTTTTCATTGTACCACGCTCTTCTCTGGGGATCCTAACAGCCATTTTCTTCTCTTTCACTAGTCATGAGTATTGCCAACACTTCCTTCACCTTCTTCCCATCCTCTCCTTCATCCACATTCCCCTGGTAGTTTCCGGGTTACCCCATAACCCAGGAAGTTCAGCATGTCATCCCCGCAGAGTCCACTCCTCCTCCTCCGGAATATTCTGGGTGTCACCCCACCCATACCCACTCCTTCCTCTGGCAGGTTTGTGGTGACCTCACCCACCCCTCCCTCCTCTCTCCCTGGTCTAGTCCTGGTGTTCCAACTACTCCTCTGCTGGACGATTCAGGGTTCCTCCATCCCTTTACTGCATCTTCGTGCCCAGGCAGAATGTGGATTTCCTTACCCCTATACTCTCCCTCCATGCCTGGAAGATTCTGGGTGCCCCAATTTCCTCTCCGCGACGCCACTCCTGCAGGTTGTGGTTTTCTCTAGCCCATCTCTCTGTCTGAGTTGGCTCTGGATTTGTCGCTCTTTGACATGTTTCAGCATGTTAGCCTTGTACTAATAAAGTCTGTCCACAACTTCCCTTTAGTTTATGTTCTGTTTAGAAGATCATTTCTATAAATATGTAAAGCAGCCAGGGATGGGTTTGCTGCCATAATTGTTTGTCCCATGTAAAGGTTTTTCAACAAATTCAAAACAGATGTTTTCTGCCATGAGTAGCAAACTGGAAATAAACATACAAACTGGATCCTTAGGGTAGACTGATTCCGGACTTCACTTGGGGGTACAATGTACAAGAACTGGGCACTCACAGGCACGTTGGAGTAGAACTGGGTATTGGTATGGAAATTGGGTCAGGACCTGCTCGGAGGGCAGATGGTACAGAAATGGATTCTGAGAGTTACTTTGTTTCATAATGTGACACTCATGGGGAACACTGTCTCAGAAAGTAGCACTGAGGGGTAACACGGGGACAGATTGTGTACTGAGGTCCAAGCTAGGTGAGAACCCAGATGGAAAAGTAAAAATAGCATTTCAGAGAATTGGCCATTAAGAGCTGCCCCTTAGAAAGGCCGTCTTGCACGCATGTTGGGATGGAAAAGAGGAGCACCGATGTCAGCAGGCCAGGAACCTTTCGCCCACCTAGCTATGGGCAAGGGTATGTGTTTTATTGAACACATCCTCAACAGTGGAATCTTTTAATACTTTAGAGTTGTTTGTGCAGCCCACAGCAGGATATGTACAGAAATGCTTACCCTGAAGCCCAGCCTCACCTCTCCGGAAGCGAGAATGGCGTGACAGTCGTCACATCCGTTTTATCCTCACATTCAAACCCTGAGGCTGCCCTAATGAGTATATGTGGATCACGGAGAGTATATGTGGATCACGGAGGCTGTCCTGGTGAGTATATGTGGATCACGGAGGCTGTCCTAGTGAGTATATGTGGATCACGGAGGCGGTCCTGGTGAGTATATGTGGATCACGGAGGCTGTCCTGGTGAGTATATGTGGATCACGGAGGCTGTCCTAGTGAGTATATGTGGATCACGGGGAGTATATGTGGATCACGGAGGCTGTCCTGGTGAGTATATGTGGATCACGGAGGCTGTCCTGGTGAGTATATGTGGATCACGGAGGTTGTCCTGGTGAGTATATGTGGATCACGGAGGCTGTCCTAGTGAGTATATGTGGATCACGGAGGCGGTCCTGGTGAGTATATTTGGATCACGGAGGCTGTCCTGGTGAGTATATGTGGATCACGGAGGCTGTCCTAGTGAGTATATGTGGATCACGGAGGCTGTCCTAGTGAGTATATGTGGATCACGGAGGCTGTCCTAGTGAGTATATGTGGATTACGGAGGCTGTCCTAGTGAGTATATGTGGATCATGGTTACAAACAATTGAATGTAAGATGAGTGTTGTAAAAATATTTTTAATCAGAACCAAGCCCAGAACATATTTGCCAAATATAAAGATATGTCTTCATTCCTATGTTCACAACATGCTGTTTGATGTCATGCTGAGCTTTACACCAATTGTTGCAGTACTTTTTGTCGTCTATGTTTGCCTTAGGCCGTATTGAGTCCATTTACCATTAGCAGGGTGACCAGAGGTCCTGGTTGGAATTGGGTTCTCTGTTCACTTTTCTCAAGATTCTTTTTCCATTGGAAAACACAGTGATCCCAGTTTTTGGTAGTAGGTCTTTATAGCTCTCACACTGAAGAAATGCTGTATTTTACAAATCAAGATAGTCGTACTTTATGTTAAATCAGTTATATGTGTTTATTCCAACAGTAACACTTAAACCTCCTTCTCCTTTAACTGCTTCTGAAGTGTAGTGACTCGACCGCACTGTCAAGAGTTAGTCCTACCTTTCTGTTAGTTGCCCTGTCCCGGTTTTTTCCTTTTTAAATCTGATCACCCTACCATTAGTGGCTGCTGAGCCTCTGCCCCATTTAATATCATGCCCGGTGAGGCGCATGCGTGCCCTATAGCAATCAGACCTTTGTTGGTTTTCTTCTGTACTTGAATGTCCAGGAACATTCTAGACGGACAGATTCCCTATCTATGCACAGTCACCTTTGACAAGTGCTGAGCAAATAGGCCGAGAGCATTCTTGCACAATGCTGTGGTCCGAGTGAGTTACTCATTACACTCGGCCGTGCGTCCTTCCAGGGAAGCGCATTAACTCTGTCCTTGTACCCATGGCCCTGCCGGCTTCCCTCTGTACTGTACGTAATTCAGGTCTCACTGACTTCGCCTGTTTACTCATTGTTTTTGCTTGGTTAAAACATGTTTGCTCGAAGTGACGCAGCTGAATTTCGCTGCCATTCAAAGGTAAACAGTCAATGGAGAACACACGTGTTTCTTTGCCAGAGGTTATTGAAGTTCAAAACCGCCTGTGCTGAAACAACTGGTAGAGCCACATTACCTCCACACACCCTGCTGCAAGCAAAGCAGCACAGGGCACTGCCACTAAACCTTCTGTGTGATCAGAAGTGCATAGTGGCTGCACTGCTGGGAATTTGTTTGGTGGAGCATAAGGTACCTGCGCAGGGAAGGTGGGTGGGAGACCTCGGCTAGAGAGAGGGTGCATTGGGAATTTCAGGTGTGGACCAAGAGACTGGGGTCCATGCACAAATATGGGTAGTACGCGCCTTGCCTGGTTCCATGACTTAAAAACACAGAAAAAAGGCTGTGGATACAAAATATTGCGGCCAAAATGCTGTGGGTTTGCCGCCACAATCATGTAAAGGATGCAGGGGACACCCTGCAACCCCTGGACCCCTTAAATGGCATAATGGGGTACACCTTTACCGGGTCAAACCACTGCAATTTTGCCACAATTTTTTTGACCGGCAACATTTTTGCTGCGATTTTATTACCTGATACACCTTGCCTGCTCTGGGATTGGGGGCAGACAGAACTACCAATATACTAGCAGCACTAGAGAGTACGGTGTTGTGTCCATGCTATGGGAATGAGGTGGGAAAGCCAGGATCATCAAGTCTCTAAATGTGCGCTAGTAATGGGGGTAGCAGGGTCCGAAATAAAGTACGAGCCCGGGCAATGTGAGTAGCAGATTCTAAGTTAAGAGGTATTCAATGGAATCGAGAGTAACAAATCTAGACCATAAAATCTGTGTATTTTCTATAACTGCTTTCTATCGGTGCGGCCGAAATACAGATGCGCCAGAAGCAAACCCACGAGCGCTTGTCTGGACCTAGGATGCTAGCGACTGCCACCGCAGGACAGCCTGTTGAATTTCTCACCAGAGCGAGAGAAGAGCATGTTTTCTTTCCCACAATCATTATCAGGCTGCAGCAATTCACAGCGGCAGAAGACAGAAGCCAGCCCTTCCCATATTAATATACTCCACCCAAGGAAGGAAAAGGCTTAGATGCAATGCTCAAGGCTTTTATATGGCACACCCCTCCCAAAACTGTAGCATGCCTGTGTGAAGCATTTATGCCTGCTTCCCATTGATCCAGTCATGGTGTCTAGTGCTTACCTGAAGCTCAACCCCTCCAACACTGAATTCCTTCTGCTGACCAACAACACCAGACACCCTGACATCCAGACCTGACTCTCTGCTATGCACCTTGAGGGCTTCAAAACCCAGCTGGCCAATTGCGTCAAGTCCCTAGGGTTTGACATCGACAGACACCTCACCTTCAAACAGCACATTGCAAGGAAGACACAAACAGCTTAGTGCCAACTTTCTCTCCTGGTGAAAATCAAGCCCTTCTTCCCAGAAAGGAACTTCAGATCTGCTGTCCAAGCCTTGGTCCTCTCACACCTGGATGGTGACAATGCCTTTTTGGATGCCTTCCGTCGACTACACTGGCACCCCTGAGATGTGTCCTGCAAGCAGCACGGCTCATCAAACCACTCTGCAAATTTGATCCCATCACCCCGACTCTCATCGAACAGCAATGTCTCCCATTGCATTCCCGTATCATCTTCAAATCCTGTTGCATCAACTACAAGTCTGTCTCCCTTTAGTCCCCAAGCTGCCTCACTGAGAAACCTCTATGTCTATACGCCAAAACTCTGGAACCTCCTCCCCATCAACATCTAACCTCCCTCTCACTTCTACAGTTCAGTGAAGAGCTCTACACCATCCTCTTCATAGAACGGCTCCTCCCAAACACCTATATACACACAACCTCCATCCCCCACCCTACCTGAGACTCTGATCTGCTTCTCACTGTTTCCTCCCCTGGTATCTTGTAGATCACTTGCTACTAGTTGCCCCCTCGTCCCTGCTGTTAGCTCCCCACTCCTTTTTCTCTGCTACTCTCACTGTGTACTTCCACTATGATTGTACAGCGCTCTGTGGCTTCCTGAAAATAGGTCTGCACTCAATAAATACAATAATAATAATAATAATAATAATAATAATAATAATAATAATAATAATAATAATAATAATAATAATAATAACAATAATAATAATATAACAACCACCTGGCCATGATGATAGTTTTTTAGGTGGCTTTACAAGTCTAAATGCTGAATTTGCTCTCACTAATGGAAACCTATGAATTATGAGTGATTTTAAACTATGGCAGGAAACAATCTTATTTCCTCGTATGTCAAGCAGTCATTGATAAATTGAATGTGCATAGTTTTAAACATTTGGTTAGGGGACTTTATCTTTTGCAAGGTTTGGATCTTATGGGTTGTCATGACCAGATAGCCCACTCCTCTTCTCCAAGATCTGTAATATGAGCTGATCTTCGTTTGGTAACATTTGCCATTACAATTTCATCCCTGATTCCTTGTCCCAAAGTCCCTAAAACCTTTCAACCCTGAAACAAAATGCCTTTACCAACCATCACTTCTATTCTTACCCATCCCAGTCGTAAGTATCTTAACTCCAAGGCTACCACTTCCTTCATCCCTGCTGATTCTGTACATTTAACCACTTTCTCCCGTGCTGAGGTTTCTACCGCTTCATTATCAGATAAATATCAAGTGTTGGGATGGGAGGTCCTGAAACTAGAGAGTATATGGCACCATTATTAATAGAATGAGATGCGGATGGTCTATTTTTCCCGGGAGGATAGCTCAGCGGCAGCGTGCTCGACTTGGGAACAAGACCAGACGGAGCAACACAGGTTCGATCCCTGGGTCCGCGCTTAGTAACCTCTGGGTATTAAGCGTGTTATAAATAACCTATCATATCATATTGTCGGGTCATTGAAAATTGTTACTTTATTATTGTAGTCACAGCAGATGCAGGTGTTGATACCTTTAATAAGTATAGCTGGAAATACTATGCAGAGGTGTACAGTATCTTCAATTAGTCCAATAAGCGGCATCAAAACCTCCATCTTGTGTGACTTTAAAACTAGACTTGCACTGCGTCAAATATTTCTATAAAAGATTAGAGTTATCAAGTCATCTTCAGTATTTGTATTCTTTCCACACACAGTGTGCAAAAATAAGATTTTCACTGTGGTGGAGTCATCTGACGGCCTTTTTGCTGACACCCAAAGGGTAATTCATTCCCATTTTTTGATTGATGTTTTATCTGATTACTTTTGTGATAAAATGTAAACAGATTATTCACAAATCAAAAATCTGACTTCTGCAGCTTGCATACCTACAGGAGTTCCAATGGAGCAACGTTCTGTGAGATTCTTAGTAATGAGTGACAGAGACCAATTTCACTTTCTTGCTGTCCAGTGAAGAACCTGAAACCTCTTTCAGAAACTAAGGTACTGCCTCTCATTTTTCTCATTAACTTCTCATTCATGGAAGGCTGTGTTCCAAATTCTCAGAGAACTGCACTACTTTATCCTGTGAATACACTCTGCATGGGGGGTGTGGGCGGGCTTGGGCTTTTTTGTAATTTTTAAGTAAATGGATGATGGTAGAGCTGCCTCAGGAAAATGTGTGGGGCTAATCCACACAAATGTTCCTATGCTCACACCACAACAAACGCATGGACCCTTGTTTTGCGGCCTACGGACATAGTTCGACCCTGTGATATTTAGTTGAAATATGACAGGCACACAATGTCATCCAAAGGAGAGGGAGGAAAAGCTTCCCCCTTTCATGGTAACCCTGATTAACTGACATGGGCTCTATGGAACCACTCTGCTCCTTTGCTCAAGCCCAGCTGGCAACAATAAAAATACCAATAGAGGGCACTTCAGACAGGCCCCCACAGGGCCTGGCTCCAGAGGCTAACAAAGGAGACAGGAAACCCGACAAAAAGTGCATATGTAACTATGTCCACCTGAAACCAGCTCCCGCCTCTCAGTATTAATGACAGCAAACTGACATGTCTCAGTTTATTGTTGCAGTAGACAACCCCCTCTGGGGTGACCCATTTCATATGATACGAGTATTTGGTTTGCAGAAGCCAGATATTCTGGTTTCTCAGCATCTTCAAGGAAGATCTGCTGCTTACAAAAGGAGCCACACAAGGAGAATCATTAACCAGAGAGACTTTCTGATCACAGCAGACAAGAAGGTGGGTGGACCTCGTATCATAGGGGAGTGAGCCCAGAGTTCTTTCTGTTGAGATTTGGGATCAGCCGTATTCATTCTGGGACACCCCTTGTTACCGGAGGACCACCTTACCTTTTCCTGTTGCAAATCATTCTGGTTAGGACCTCACACATACAGAAAACTGTTGGCATGGACTCCAGGATTGGTTCACTGAGGTAGGCTCAGCCTACACCAGTCACTGTGGCCCACTTGGCTTTAAGAGAGTGGTGGAGCACCTCTTTCAGGCAGATAATCAGGAGATTTCACATGAAGCACGAAGAAGGACTCATCCTTGGACCGTAACTGAAGGTACAGTCTGCCATACAGCTTCCACCAGTGAAGGAAGGCTAGGAATATCCAAAGAGGGAAGCAAGATCCCTCCCCTTAACTTCTCCCAGGGAACAGAGGGAGAAAAGAACTCAGAAGACCGTCTAGCTTCAGAACCGGTACCCAGCCCACACACAGTGTACCCTGCTAGGCTCTGCATCACGCTCCCTGGATAGGCAGTGCCAGAAGGTCACTGAATCCGAAACCACAGACAAGGAAACTGCCTGCAACACACTCCTTAGCTCTGAGCCATCTGCCTTAAAGGCCAACACAAGCCCATTAAAGCAACAGAGAGAAGTGCAAAGACAAGTACCTGCCTTCGTCCACCTTAAAGGACATTCTCGAGCCAGTCGAGTTCCTCGATCTGCAACCGCCTGCAACGCTAACCGCCGTCAAGCCTCAAGCTACTTCCATCAAGTCACAGTCACTGAATGAACGCGCAACGTCTCGACCAGTGCTTCAGAACCGCCAATCAGCACTGAGACAGCGATTCCTGAACTGAAGTCTCCGTGAAGGCCAGCCTGCAGCCGTTTGCCAAGCTTCGGTCACCCAACTATCTTGCCGTCTGATACCCACCACTGACTCTCAAACTCTGTCGCAGAAGCCTGAAAAGCGCCCTGAAGATGACTCTACGCTGTTGTGCACCAAGAACAACTCTGCCCTTTATTACAGACCAGCTTATTCATGAATGATTTCCGATTCTACCCAGAAGCTGACAACACCTATGTCTCGCCTTGGCTTGGCTTGCTCCAGGTGAGGGTGTCAACACATCCAAGTCTGTAGTGTGCCAATGACTGTTGGATGGTTGATCACATTCTTACAATTGAATACTACCAGGATTGAGCTGCTGATGCTAAGAGAAGAGGCCACCATCTGGGCCACTGACTGTTGGCCTACAGAAATGGTCTGGCCCAATGTCGGTTCCCTCAGTCTGCATTCTTAGCTTCACATATGATGCCAACCTTTCCTAAATGGAACTCTCTTTGTCTTGGTCACCTTGCATTCATACCAGGTTGTCAACCGCTTATTCAGAATGGTTCAGCAGTCATACCAATACTAAGTGTTGCATCTGTCTCATGTATTGCGTTCTGAGCTGGTGAGTGAGAAGTGTATGATGCCAGTGCGAATGTGATGTCATTTGTGAAATGTGCATGTTATGAACTAGACAATACACAACACAGTGTTCCATAGATAGTTGGTTGGAGGGATGCTCCACTCAACAATTTAAGGACGTGCTGATATAACTTTATTCCTATAACTATTCTCTCTATGATGTGCTAGAGGGTAGCTCAAGGGTAATGTATTAGTCTTGAATGCAGGACAAGCAATACAGGTTTGAATCCTGGTCCCACTCTTAGAGACTAGACTCCGATATTAAGCGCTTTATAAAAGATTAATTAAATACCTTAATAAAGCACTTTTAAATGATTTACCTGAGTCAAGGACGCACGTGCCTTGCAAGACTACGGGCCTGCTATTTCCACTGAATTACCACCAAACTCGATGACCATTATTGCCACTTGTTCTCATGGGGTTACCACGGGATTGCCACCGGATTATAAGTGGTGGTAAATCCTCATTTTTGGAGTCCATAGGCAGATTTACAGCTGGTGGAACTACCGCACAGTAAATCATTTAAACAAAAGTGGCGGTAACAGAATGACTGCCCCTTTTTTCCTGCACTGCCAAACTAATGGGGTCCACAGTCTATGCTTTCTTCCCTTCACTGGCTATTATAAATTAGAGAATTTCTTTTAAAGTTCTTTGTACTGTTTAACAATCTGTTAAAGGTTCTGTAACTACTTTAATTAAATCCAAATAGCTTTTTACTCACTCACACAAATACTTTGTTAACTAAAGCCTCGCTTCTCGCCTTGCTACCATTATTCTCATTCTGAGGACCATTTTTAGTTTTGGCGCGTCTGGGTGGCAGAAGCCACCACATTTCAACAAAACATTGCTACAAGAAAACCAAAATGGGGCTCCAAGAAGCAATCTTGTGGTTGCCATGACAACTAGAAATGTTGTTGGCATACAAGTTAATTTTTGTTGTACTACAGAGATGTAATCCAATAGTGACTTGTTTAAGGTATTTTCTCCCAATCAGGAGTATTGCCACTTTCAATGGGGATGGATCCCTTTTCACGATGGAGACTGAGGTGACTGAAACAAATGCAGAAAAGAAGGATGAGCTTGATTGTACAGAATGCTCGAGAAAACGGCGACCATGTTAGAATAGTGGTAACTGAAATTCGCTACAACGAAAACTAGAGGGCGGATGGGGAGAACCTGTACTTGCCAGCTGTTTAAATGTAATTGAATTGGGGGCAACAACAAAGTTGATTCTTATTCGAACACCATGTCCATCCCTTTTGTTTATTATTATTTTAAAGTGTTTATAATGTATGTAGCTGTGCAATAAATTACATAGTGTTCGAACTTGCACAAGTAGCAGATTACTAATATTTCTAAGAAAATGTCAATGTTCCTGTATCGTGGGAATATTCGGCTTCCATTAACCAGGGACACGGTTGCTTCCAGTAGAGGTGGTGCAAGCGAGCGACCGTGTTGCTTTCTGGGAATAAAATGGCAGACCATGTGAACTAAGTATGAAAGGGGAGGCGGCTGTTTCATTGGTTTCTTCTGGTTGAGGAGGTACAGTCAGACGAGCTGTATGCTCGGTAACAGTGTTGCCAACTTGGCGACTCTCTCGCTATATTTAGCGAGAAAGGATGCCCCCCTAGGGACTTTCTGATAAAAAAGCGGCTAGCGAGAAATCTAGCTACTTTTTTCTATTGGTTTGGAGACTTGCGTCATTTACCCAGTGAAACAACAACGAGATGTCTCTTTTCCCCTTCATATTATGTGTTTGGGGTCTCTTTTGCGCACCCTCAATCCCCACACTCACGCTGTTGTGGGACAAAGTTTTCTTGTGTTGTTTACGACAATTTCTGATACAGAGCTGCTAAATTGTCACAGCAGATTTCTACATTCTGCCGCGGCCCGTGTGGTGCTGCCGCACGACCATTTAGCTGCAGCGAGATTGTGTGCAGCCAGCCAGCACCACTTGCTTGTTGGCCCCCAATGCCTACCCATAACCCCTGAAGTGGATCTACATCCTGGACTCTGCCCCAACACAGAATGCTGGCCGGTAGATCACTTTTTCAAGCCTGACTGGGGCTACACTGCGGTCCCATATGCAGCACAGTCTGCGTGGTCTGGTCTGCAGCTAGAGAAGCACCTGTGGACGGGCCTTTATTGTATCTTTGTGCTAGGTTGAGAACGAGTTATATTTGTACCGCATTCCACCACATTGTATTCCTCCTACTTTTGGTCGCGTGTCAACGACATAAATGAAGTCGTTCCTTGGGATAGCTGTGCGCCTTTGCTCGTCAACCAGACACCGAGCGATGAAGCCTGACAAGGGCTTGCTGTTCCTGCAGACTGAGGCCTATACAGAAAACCAAACAAGTCGCAATACCTCCTTTAAGCGGTTCCATGTGTTAATATCCCCGCAAAAATATCGGCATACAAAAATATCGGCATACAAAAATATTGCCATATTTTTGCGGGGCTATTAAGGCATGGAACCTGCGGGGGCCCCCCCTGCAACCTCTTTATTATTTTAAAGGGAGAGGGGGACATCCCTGCAACCCCGCTCCCAAAACCCCCAAATATTATCCCCACAAAAAATATCGCCTATGGCCGTTCCCGACGACCATATATACAGCGATATTTTTGGTGGGGATAATATTACCTGATTTTTGGTGGGGATAATATTACCTGATACCCTTTAAGCCAGTACAAAATAAGATCTACTGAGGCAAAAGACCTTTAGACACAGTTAATAACAGCAGAGAATCGGCATGGCGAGGCACAGATGGATGTGTTAAATGCAAACGGTTTGAGGACTTGGCATGCATTATACCTGCATCCTTTGCTTGGCAATGCCCCATGTCCCGTCTATGCTTGCAAATAACTACGTATCAACTCATGGAAGCTTCATTAGAATGCAACCAAACTCATGCCAATGAAATCCCAAATGAATCCCGCATGTAAAAGGGAGCCAAAGGCAGGACTGACTACCTTTAGATTTACTGTGGAGGGCTGCCTGCTTTAGGACACTAACTGACTCAGGTGATGTAATGTCAAGGGGCATCGCAGTGAGTGATGTCACAGGCAAAACACGGGTTGGCCTCATTCTACCCAGGACTAGATTTTTAATGCAATGCTTAATAAAAGTGATAGATGTGAAGGTATACCTTGATCATAGCTACAGGCGTAGCTCTGGGCAACATTCATATCATAGCAGAATTATTTTAGCCTCTCAGCAGCATTTGCAGAACAGCCATTTGTAAAACTAGTCTTGGTTCTACTACCAATGGCACCAGCTCCCTCCGTTCTAGAGGAAAAGATATTTTTTCTTAAGATCTTTTCACCTAAAAAACGATTTTGAAAGACCGCTCCGTGACTGCCCAGAGCAGTGTTTCTAAATGGAACTGTCACGCCCCTGCCGCACACAAGTGTGTACAGGGGCTGACAGGCACGCCTGGACCAGGAAGCGCAGGGCGAGGAGAACGGGTAAGTGTGTGGTGCGTGTGTGTGGGGGGTGTGTGTGGTGTGTATGTGTTTTGGTTTAGAGGAATGGGGTGAGGGAGAAAGCGGGGGAAAGGCATGGGTATGAGAGTTGAACAATCCCATTACAGAGGTTGGGGCACAATGCGGGGCTCAGGGGGAAAAAGACGTCCACAATGCTGGTTTTCTAATCAATATAAAATCGGGCACTGTAAATCGGTCTTTTTCTCTTGAGACCATAAAATGAGGTCTTTTTGCATAGAACCGTCCACTCAGAACTTTAGCTAGGCCTTGCTCCCTCTGGACAGGAACACATGCAACTACAGACATGTTTCGGTCTTGATGGGCTTAAAACAGGGAGGTATAGTTAAATGACTAAGCCCCATGTCTAAACTTACACTATCTCACTAAACGAGACAAACCAAAAGTGATGGTTTACCTGGCCATAAGATGGTAATAACTGGCAATATGCGTTACTACCTGAGCATATAATGTCAGAGCAGGCTTAGCGCTGGGATTTTTTTCATCTGGGACGGCTGGCCGTGCGATTTACATCGGGCATGGGAGTAGCTTAAACCCTCGGGAATTAAATCATATATGCTTCCAAACATGCACCACAATCCAACGTATAGGGTTTGTTTGCATACAGACACTGTTATTTCCATTTCCATACAAGACCCTCTTGAACTTGATCAGATCAGTGTAAAGCAGCTCGATTTCCTAGGCACAGCAAGCAAGTTGCCCGCATCTGTGCATAAACTATGGGCCTCATTACGAGTTGGGCGCAAAGGGATACCGGGCACCGGTAAGGACAGCGGTGCCGTTAATCCCTTTGCGCCCTATTCCGAGTTCCCTTACCAGGCGTTAAGGACGGGACCCGTTAAGGGACTTTAGAGCTAATAATGGTACCGCAATTTGCGCTACCGTTATTAGCGCCTTCCCATTGAGCCCTATGGGGGCTCAAATGGGAATGGGGGATGGCTTTTTCAATGGGGACTTACCGGTCCCGCAAAGGTCGGAATAGACCGGTAAGTCCCCATTGAACGAGGGCGGACTCTGTACTGGTATTGGAGGTAGTCATGGCGCTAATAGAGCCATGATTACCTCCAAACTCGGAATGAGGCCCTATGTCACTTAGTGAAGCAAACTAAAGCCAAAAAGGGAAGGATAGGAAGATCATGAGCATCGTGCAGACACCCGCTGCAGAGATATGATAGGTTATTTATAACGTGCTTAATACCCAGAAGTTTTTAAGCGTGGACCCGGGGATCGAACCTATGTTGCTCCGTGTCGTCTTGCTTCCACGGCAAGCATGTTGCCGCTGAGCTATCCTCCCGAGACAAATGGTCATAATCCTGCCTGGCTCGTCATGCTAAGCGCTTTGACGCGCTGCTTCTGAAGAGAAAAGTTTCCAGCCGGCCCAGTATCACCGCACTTTCCAAATAATGATATCAATTAGCATCGGGCAGACAACCGTTGCAGAGATGGTCGTAATCCGGCCTGGCTCATCAAGCTAAGCGCTTTGCCGCACTGCCTCTGAAGAGAAAAGTTTCCAGCCGACCCAGTGTCACCGCACTGCCCAAATAATGATATCCATTAGCATCGAGCAGACAGCCGCTGCAGAGATGGTCAAAATCCGGCCTGGCTCATCAAGCTAAGCGCTTTGACACGCAACCTCTGAAGAGAAAAGTTTCCAGCCGACCCAGTGTCACTGCACTGCCCAAATAATGATATCCATTAGCATCGAGCAGACAGCTGCTGCAGAGATGGTGATAATCCGGCCTGGCTCGTCAAACTAAGCGCTTTGACGCGCTGCCTCTGAAGAGAAAAGTTTCCAGCCAAACCAGTGTCACCGCACTGCCCAAATAATGATATCCACACCTGATTACTCACAGGCCTTCTCTCACCTTCAGCGACTGCCTGGTCTGCTCTACTGATGAAGTGTTTTTTTGCAGAATACAGGGCCACCTCTAAAGTTGCCTGCGCAGTCCGCAGCTGATGCATGCAGTTTTTCGGCTCTTCTGTACGAGGTTTTTTCCCCACGGAGGCTGTGTTGTCCTACTGCTCTGTCAGTGATCAGGAACGCTCCAATTATGAACGCAGGGGTAACTAGGCCTGCCACTGACAGTCCTCTGAGCAACACCCAGGTACGCCATTCCTGCCCTCTGACAATGATTGTCTGCTCACCTAGGGCATCTTATCTGAGTTCTCTGCTCTTCAAAAAAGAAACTGCCACACCCAGTTCTCTGCTTTAGAAAAGGACAGAGGGAATTGTTTGCGGTAGATCAAACGACCTGCCAGAGTGTTCCAAACTCTCACCGGTATTGCATTGTATAGAGCAAACACAGCTTTAATCCTGTCCTTATGTAGAAGCTGCTTGGCAGTGAAACTACACCAGATTAGGACTACAGGCGAGAGCAATAAATCCCCTTTGGTATCAGTCGGTACCACAAAGATTTAGTTGGTAGCTGTGGCTGAGCAGTCAGACTTATCTCAAGAGGGAGATGAGCAGTATTCAGGGTTTACACAATAGGTCTACTGTACCATGGCACAAGGAAACACTGACAAAAGGTTGGTATTAAAAAAAGTAGTTATATATTTATTTGTATACACTTCTAAGAAAACACATATATCACAGTCATCAAGCAAGTTAAATTAAGTCAAAGGAAAAATATACACACTCCCAAGTTAAATTGTAGACCAAGTGAACCAAAGTGAAAACTGAGCAAAATGGCACAGTGACAACTAACCACAACGGATCCTCTAACAATTCCTCACAAGGAAGGGAAAGCACAAGTTATAAAGAAATAGTTTCTCCTACACCCTACAACACTTCCCATTAGTTTGTGAACCAGTTCAGCAAGGCAGTGCATCAGTATAAGCAATACTTAAAATGAAAACTGAGCAAAATGGCATTTCACAATAGTTAAGAATCGGAAGGAAAGGGTAGTTGAAATAAATAGGTGCACCACACAGTTCTCAGTGAGAATCAATCTAAAGAAAGCAGATCTAACAAATGTGACCAGAAGCAGTAGGCCTGTGCCAGATTCAGTGGTACAGGGCAAGGGCCCAGGAGCAAAATGTTGTTGTAGCTGCAGTCAAGTCTTTGGTTGACGAATTTGAAAAGGTGGTTGCAGAAGTTGAAAAGACAATGTTAAGAGAGAGGGGTGGCCAACTCAACAGGAAGGTAAAGGATTTGAAGCACTTTTAGCACTACCGCGAAGAAAGGGCGGCCTGGCGGAACAATGTACCTTATTATGGAGAAGTGGCTCCTGCGGTGGTGGTTGTTCCTGGTAGTTCCTGCAGTTCGGGTGATCCAGCAGAGGAAGAGAGGCTCTCGTCATGGAGGAAGGTTCGAGTTACTTCACTACCCAGGGATGAAACCAGCCGTGGTGCTGTCGGGCGAAGAAAAGGTATCCTCCTTTAAATCGCTGTCCGGGTGGACTGGTGCCTGGCTATCCCGCCTACAAGTACAGGGTACGGGAGATTCGACCATGGCAGGTCCGGGAAGGCGATTGGCAAACTGGTTGGAACCCACCAGCTCAAGGGAAGAAGTTGAAAAGACTTCTGCTGATGAAGATCATCTCTCGTCATGTGGAGAAAAGTGGTGAGACGCTGCAGCAGGGCTTCACTGGTGGTTCAGTCGTTGCTGATGTCTTTGGCTTCTCTCCTCTTCGGCTTCTTAGTTCCAGTGGCAACGTCTTGCTCTTCCAGTCCTCAGGACCCTACTTTTATGCAAAAAGATCCCCATTCATGCAGCCTAGCTGTCACTCACACAGTGAAGTGGTCATCTTGGCGGGAGACCCTCCAGCCTATCAGGATAGAGTGCGACATGGGTTGCAGAGGCAACCCTATCCAGGGGTCCTACTCCCTCTCCCACACAATGGACGCACCCCAGACTCAGTGGCGCCGAAAGGAGGGCTTCTCGGCAGAAGCCTGCCAAACGGACGAACAAAGGATCCCCGACCTGGGTTAGGAGTTTAGAGAAAGACATGAGAAAGAAGTTATATTAAAATTCTGGTAAATAAAACCTACCGGAGTAAAGTTAATATTAAAATACACCAGCGGTATGTTAGAGGCTGTCAGATAATGTGATAGCCTCGAACAATGGCAAAATCCCATAGGGAAATATTTGCGGTCGAATATTTATGGTAGAAACCACTGCCATCAGCCAGAAACTTTTGTTAGAGGGACTGTACGGTGCCCTCTCGAAAATGAACATAGGGGAAAAACTATTTACCCCTTCCAGTACATCCATAGTAAGTACTGGTTTAGTTCATAGGATATGACTAGTAAAGTCAATGGGGACTTTACATGCCCTGGGAGACAGTAGTCAGTCTCATGGTATCGAGTCTATGTTTGGGGGTCGCTACGACACCCCTGTGTCACTGCACTGAGGGTGCTGTGTAACACATGTGAATAAAGATAGTTCCTATGGGGTAGAGAAAGCCTAGAACACACATAGCAAAAATGCCTAAGAGTGGGAAAAAGAGTCTCACTCTTAGCAGGTAAAAAGAAACAAACCCTTCAAATCCAGCAAAGCTGCTGGGGGAATCTATAGGTAAGGGAAATTAGCCATAAAATGAGAATTCTCCCTAACACTCGCCCGCCCCCCCAAGACTAAGGGACAGGAGTATCTAATCCACTCCTGGATGAGTCTCTTACCTCTAGTTGGTTATAAGCATCCTAGAGAGACCATCAGCATTTTGGTGGTGACATCCTGACCTGTGCTCAATGGTAAAATCAAACCCTTGGAGGCAGATTGACCATTTTAGCAGTTTGGGGTTTACCCCTTTAATTTGCATTAACCATCTCAAGGGTTGGTGGTCTGTTTGAATGATGAAAGTAGATCCATACAAGTATGGTCTAAACTTTTTTTTTTAATTTTTTTTTTTTTTTGATATAGCTGAACAATTCAACTTTTCAAAACAATACAATGCATAAAATTCACTACATTACATTATATTATTACTCATAAAGGAAGAACAGAACAGAAGGTATACATTTACACATCAAATTTCAAAGGCCAATGATGGTCTGGTCTAACTCATTACTTATTAAGTAATTCCAAGATTACTTAACTATAACAGGTAAAATTACATCAAGAAATTGTACTAGTAATCGGATTGTAGAGAATTTCATATCAGTACACACTGCTTCCCAAATTTGCATGTCATCTTTTTGACTATAAAAATTCATTGAATTAAGGAAGAATTTTGAGCGTTGCTCGTGCAGGGCACTGCAAGAGATAATCAAATGTTGCAGCGTCTCCTTTTCATCAATTAGTCCACAATAGCGACAATAGGACAAATTAATTGGAATAAAATGCTGCTTAGCAAGGACTTCCCTGGTTGGATACAAATTCAATCTAAACCGTAAGTATTTATTCCTTAAGTCCGCTGAAGGACATTTGAACAAATAAGGCGCGGCATAACCCAAAGGTTTATGACCAAAGATGCTTCTGTTGAAGTCTTTATATTTAAGACATACTGCATGATTGGAAATCCATGCCCATTGATAAAACTTTTTCTTTGCCCGTGCAGAATTTTCAAGTAAAAGTGGTATTGATATGTTAGCTTCAAGCAAGACATCAATTATATAATTACGCCACGTGCGCGGATAAGATTGCGTGGAGGAGATCAAATACCGTGCTACAGTGCTTAGTATGTTGTTCATTCCCAGGCCCAATAAGCACTTGCGGAAAAAGACACACATCCGCCATTTGACTCTAGAAGCAATTGAATTCAGGCCAAATTCAAATCTTACTATAGGCATGGGAAAACAGTTTGGTATACATAAAACTCTTTTCCAAAATACCGTTTCGAGCTTATTCCACATTTTATCGTTAAAGCCAAGCTTGGATTCTGCAGCATATAACAATATAGGTATTACCTATTGTTCATAAAAGAGTAGAAGGTGTTTTAAAGTAAAAATTTGCCGTACTTGAAAATCAAAATTTTTGCTTGCGAAATCAAATTAGCTAATTTAGACTGCAAATCTTTTATATAAACCTTGTCAATTAGTGTATTCTGTACCATGAGGCCCAAATATTTGTATTCCGAAACAATTTTCAGGGCTTCACTACCGATAGACCAAATAAAACAAGTAGGTTTTCTATTAACTTGGAATTTACACGTCAAAATCTGAGATTTATCAAAATTCACACTTAGGTGATTGTCTTCAGCATAACTTGAAAGCGCAGTTAATAGATTTTGTAATCCTTTAGGAGTCTGGGATATTAAGACCAGATCATCCGCATATAGTAGCCATCCTATACGCTGACCTCCTAACTCTGGGCATCAGAGCGAACCCCAGAGAAAAGTTCACTCAAGTCAAGAATAAATAAATTAAACAAAACAGAGGCTAATATACACCCTTGTTTGAGACCCATGTGTGTAGAAAAGGAGGATGACAAAAGCCCCTCTAAATTTAATCTTACACGCATGGTAGTATTAGAGTGTAACTGGACAATAAGAGTTAGCAGTGATGGTGGACAGCCTAAAAGGTGTAATTTTTGAAACATAAGTTCTCTCTTTATAGAGTCAAAAGCTGACCTGAAATCTATAAAAGCAAAATGTAAAGGTTGCTTCCGTGCTGCATATTGAGATTTTAACATATTAATAGTCATAATATTAGGCAAAGTACCAATTCCTGAAATAAAACCAAATTGAAAAGGGTCTGTCATATGATTATTTTTAGACCACACATGTAAGTCTCTTAAGATTAGACGACAGAAGATTTTCCCTGGTACGTCCAACAAGGATATTGGGCGGTAACTGGCCGGGTCGGAGCGATCACCTTTTTTATAAATAGGGACAACAATGGACTGTTTCCATGATGCTGGAATACACTGGGTCTTATATATATTCGAAAAAATGGAATACAAAATTTCAGCCCAGATTGTAGGGAATTGCTTCAGATGCATATTTGACAGACCATCAGGTCCAGGGGCCCGTGAGCAATTGGCTTTATTAATAAAAAATAAAAGATCTTCTTTATCAAAACAAAAGTTAAATATCGTTTGGTATGGAAGCTCATGGCTATCTAGTATAGTGGTGTGGGAGCCATATAAATTAGAATAATATTGAACCCAAGACCCTTCGCTCACCCCATTTATCTGAATAGCAGCCTGATGTCCTGCAGTGGCTTGATTGATAATATCCCCTGATTCTTTAGAATTTTTACTTGCCAATACTTTTAACAACTTACTGCCATCTTGTTGATATAGATTAGCCCGCTTACCTCTTAGCCAGTTTCTATATCTGGTCTTAATCAAGATAAGCTTTTTTCTTTGTTCGTCGCCATTAAGTTTAAAAGCCGCCCTTTTTTCTGCTCGCACTAAAACTTTCATGGCTTTGATTTGATGGTCAAAGGCGTGAAAGTGAGGGGGTTGTTTCTGTGTATGCGCAATAGATGCAGGTTGGAATAGTTGCATTAGTTCATAATATATGACCGTGCAGTTGTGATCCAACGAATACTGATGTTTTAATTGATCATCATAGTGATGCCTAAATGCTTCCAAGGAGGTTTCTGTCCAGTATAATCTATTCCTAGCTGTATTCACATTAATGGAAGCTCTTAAGCATTGAGATGCTTCATGGCTCATAAGGAATTTACAAGTCCAGGACATATTAAGAATATTGTGATCACTTACTTCTACGTCTATAACCTGAAATGATTTAACCCTATTCAACATGCGACTATCTACATAAATATAATCAATAATTCCCTTACTAAACGCGCGCTGCCATGTTGCTCTAGCAGGCATATCAGGAGCAATTGATCCATTTAACATAAACAGTCCTCTGTCCTCAACTAGACTCCGCCATTTATTCAAACGGCTCAGCTCTGCACTATGAGTCGAGCCGAGACAATGAAGGTTAAAGTCTCCAGCTATGACAATAGTGTCCACGTTATCATCTAAAACAATAAGGTCAAGTGCCTTGGCCATACTAGACAAGAATTTCTCATCTGTAATGCTTAAAGCATTCAATATACATTGATAAGCGCACAATGCATATCGGGACCAATGAGCCTTGACATTTGGATAAAAGAATTGGGAGAAAACCATGGCTCAAGTTTAAGAGCAATGTTTTGTTTCACGGCCACTAGTAAGCCAGAAGTGGGTCTTCCAAGTTTTCCCTTCTCAGCTGGTATAAGTAAAATATCATAATTATCCCAGGAGGGAAGATGCAAAAGCCAAGATTCTTGTAATAATATGACATCATATTTCGACAAATTATTAAATCGATTATTCATCAAATGTCGATGTCCCCTGGAATTCCAGCTGATCAAGGAAAAAGTGACCTCATCGTTAACCTGATGCTAACGCTGGGTTTGCTTATGATTAGAAGCACATTTTGGAGGACCGGAGTTTGAATTATGATTCATAGATTGATGCATAGGATGCAGAGTATTTCCTCCTAAAGTAGATTCTGTTGTACTTGAATCTACCGAGACTAGGAAACCCAAATCCAGTAATTTTGCTCGAACTGCCCAGATAGTATTAACTACAATTCTGGAATTAATCCATAAAATTACTGAAGACCTTTGCGAGTGGTTAGGAAATTCCACTTGTTCTATGTCAATAGAACCAATATCATCAAGTTCTGGAATCTCACTAAATATGGCCAGAATAGATGTACGATTCAAGTGATACTGAGGGGCTGGAGAGGGACAACATTTGAAAGACAGCAAATGGACAGCAGGTCTCCTTGGACGAGAATTCCCATTTTTCGGCTTGGAGTTATTACTAGGTTCAGAAGATGTTTTATTTATTGAGGCCCTGATTTTGGGCACTTTTCCACTTGCAAAAGTATCAGTATTAACAATTTTAACTAGTGTGGTCTTAATCAATGTTTCAATATCCGAGCAGGAGGAAATTTCTTCTTGTGATTTATTCTTATGAGGCGCTGTCCAAGTGTCATCGATCACTTGTTGTCCTAATCCTTGAGTTTTCTGGGAAACCAGAGAACCAGAGTCACCAAGGCTGGGATTGGCATTAGAACTCGAAGTGATAGGCTCAAGAGTAATAGGTTCACAATTTGGTAATACCAGCTTTTTTAAAGGCGGCTGAGCGGCCATATAATCGTCAACAGCCTGTCTGATTTCCCGTCTCTGGGTCATCAAAATCTGTTCTTGTGTAGACTGTATCGGTTGTAGGGTTGACAATTCTGTTTGGATTACTTACGGATACATCCTGATCCACTGTCAACACTACATCTACCAAAGCATTCAGTGGACTGTATGACTGTACAGATTTATTTTTCTCCATGGCCTCATGAGTCGACTTGGCCTGGGACATTGTTAAATATTTTTTTGTTATTGCCTTAGAGGCCATTCTAGAGTTGGTTGATGGGAGTGTAATATTTTTGACAAATGCTTTAATTTGTGAAGATCGTTTAGGGGCAGATTTTATATTTTTCGATTTCTTCTGCACACCCGCCTTAGATTTGACTTGTTTTAAGGAAGGAGTCTTAGTGCCTGTATTACCAAATAAAGCGTAGTTAGATTTTTTCTCCTGAGTTACAGGGACAGACACAGATTCTTTAGGACTAACCATCAAATCCACAATAGGCTTGCTTATATAAGGTATGGTACGATACGTTTGAGAATGCTCATCTAACAATACACTAGTTTGCGAGCTTACAGATTTTCTCTGAAGAGATGGACAAGGTGGCAGATGTACATCATTTAACTTGTTCACAACATCAAGATGCCCAGATAACAGCTGATTTAATTGCTCTGAATGCACATCTGCCTTGGCAGCCAATGCTTCAAACAACTTGGCAAGGGACAAGATGGTTGTGTTCATGGACGACAGAGCGATAGTAACCATGTTATTTTGTGTATTTGTTACTTCCGTTATCAAATGATGATCGGAAGCAATTTTACGAGGAGTAGGAGCAATAAATGATACTTTCTCTGCAGAAAAGGAATCACTGATGTTTGTAAACATAATCAGTGATTTGGAGAGGTTATCAGAAAGGGTATGTACCGTAAAACAAGAAGCATTTATATCTAGACCTATTACTGCCATATCGCTTAGAATGGGTGCTTTAGCATCATTTGCAGCACCTGCAATAGAAACCGAATTATTAGCAGGAGTATGTGTCTTTGCAGAAGTACATTTTTCAAAAGTATACTATCTGACAAGGAAACATTTTCTTTAGCAAATGTGACAGTAGGAGTGCCAATAGTTCCACCATTTATTTGTACTTTTGGTGCACCTGCGGTATCTTGAGGGAAACGTGCCTCAGGGACAAAGTTAGTAGTACAATGGTTATATATTGTGGCAGACCTTGTAGTTGAGCCAATTACTTCATCTAATTTGGTAGTCTGACCCTCCTCTTTAGAGTGTAAGTTGTCTATGTCGCGCAAAAATGGGCGAATATCCATATTCAAGGATAGATCGGTTTTGGATTTCGCAGCGCGTTTATTTGTACTTGCACAGGGAGTGGGACTCAAGCGACATTTCTTAGTTGGGCAAAGTGGTGAATTGGATAAAGAACGCTCAACATTAGTGACATAAGTTTTAGTAATCTCAGGCATACCCGCTTTTAAAGTGATAATACCTCTCTTCATTGTTATAATTTGATACGTGCTTTAAAGACAGCAAGTCTATACTTATATAATAATTTATCACTGAGCAAATATGGTTAGTGACTTAAGCAATACTGCAAAATACGGCCAACACCATACAGCACGCCAAACAGCCGCACAACAACGCAGATGACGGCCTTGTCCCCGCCGGGCTTAACGCCGCAAGGGTGAATCGAGCCGGAGTTTATTCAGGGCCCAAGTCACGTGATGAGTCACGTGATGTTGTAGGATCCGCCTCCACCAGGAAGCCGTCGAGTTAACAGCAAGAGCTATGACCAGCTCGCAGTGCTGTTACAAATCCACAATAAATTCTGTTCAGGGTAAGCGCTCAATCTACAGCAAGGACCTTTTCCTTATAACAATACACGCCTCTCAGGCGACTCGAGCCGGAGTTTATTCAGGGCCCAAGTCACGTGATGAGTCACGTGATGCGGAAGGATCCGCCTCCACCAGGAAGCCGTCGAGTTAACAGCAAGAGCTACGACCAGCTCGCAGTGCTGTTACAAATCCACAATAAATTCTGTTCAGGGTAAGCGCTCAATCCACAGCAAGGACCTTTTCCTTGTAACAATACACGCCGCTCGGGCGACTCGAGCCGGAATTTATTCAGGGCCCAAGTCACGTGATGAGTCACGTGATGCGGAAGGATCCGCCTCCACCAGGAAGCCGTCGAGTTAACAGCAAGAGCTACGACCAGCTCGCAGTGCTGTTACAAATCCACAATAAATTCTGTTCAGGGTAAGCGCTCAATACACAGCAAGGACCTTTTCCTTGTCACAATACACGCCGCTCGGGCGACTCGAGCCGGAATTTATTCAGGGCCCAAGTCACGTGATGAGTTACGTGATGCGGAAGGATCCGCCTCCACCAGGAAGCCGTCGAGTTAACAGCAAGCGCTACAACCAGCTCACAGTGCTGTTACAAATCCACAATAAATTCTGTTCAGGGTAAGCGCTCAATCCACAGCAAGGACCTTTTCCTTGTAACAATACACGCTGCTCGGGCGACTCGAGCCAGAGTTTATTCAGGGCCCAAGTCACGTGATGAGTCACATGATGCGGAAGGATCCGCCTCCACCAGGAAGCCGTTGAGTTAACAGCAAGAGCTACAACCAGCTCGCAGTGCTGTTACAAATCCACAATAAATTCTGTTCAGGGTAAGCGCTCAATCCACAGCAAGGACCTTTTCCTTGTAACAATACACAATATGGTCTAAACTTCTTCAAAGCCCACACAATGGAAAAACATTCTCTCTCAATAGTTGCCCACCTTCTTTCAGGTTCCTTCAGTTTCCTACTGATGAAGCACATGGGGTGTTCCCTACCTTTCTCATCCAGTTGACTGAGTACTGCACCTATACCTATATTGGAAGCATCTGTTTGTACAATGAAGGGTTGGTGGTAGTCAGGAGCTCTGAGAACTGGAGCTTGACAAAGGGCTTTCTTCAGGCTTTCAAAGGCCTGATTGCACTCCTCATTCCATTTGATATTTTTAGGGAATTTAGGAGAAGAGATTACATTCAGTGGAGAAGCTATGGATCCATAGTTATCAATGAAATTCCTGTAATACCCAGTGAGGCCTAGGAAGGCTCTCACCTGGGTCTGACTAGAAGGGGCTGTCCAGTTTTGCACAGCTTCAATCTTGCTGAGCAAAGGCCTTATATCTCCATCTCCTAACTCATGCCCAAGGTAGACCACTTTACTCTGACCAATTTGGCATTTGCTTGCCTTTATGGTCAGGTGAGCCTGTTCAAGAGCCTACAAAACACATTCTAGGTGGTCCACATGTTCTTTCCAAGTAGGGCTGAACACTGCAATGTCATCCAAGGATGCCATGCAGAAGTCCTCCATCCCATTCAGAACCTGATTAACCATCCTTTGGAATGTAGCAGGTGCATTCTTTAATTCAAAAGGCATAACCTTAAATTGATATAAGCCAACTGGGGTGGAGAATGCAGTTTTCTCCTTGGCATGGTTAGTTAGGGCTATTTGCCAATAGCCTGACGTGAGATCAAATGTGCTGAGGAACTTGGCTGAACCAAGTTTATCCACCAGCTCATCTGTCCTTGGCAAAGGATGGGCATCAGTCTTACGGACTGCATTTGGAGCTCTATAGTCCACACGGAATCTCAACTCCTTGGATCCTGCCTTTGGTACTAACACAACTGGGCTAGACCATGGACTAGAAGAGGGCTCTATTACCCCGTGATCAATCATCTTGTTGACCTCTCCATTGATGTGGGTTCTTACATTTTCTGACATCCTGTACCCCCTGCTTTTGACAGGTAAAGAGTCACCATTTTGGATATCATGCTGGCCCCAAGGGGTAAAGCCTGGTGCTAGAGAAAACAGGGAGGCACATTGATTCAACAAAACTTTGCACTCCTCCTGTTGCTCAGGTGTCAGATTAGAAGAGAGATTAACTCCCTCTATTTTGTCAGCTAAAGGTTTGCCTCTGAGGAGGTCAGGCAGAGGTTCACTCTCCTCCTCCTCTTGAGCTGAAGCTAGAAGCAAAGCTCCCAGTTCTGGTCTCGAGACATAAGCTTTTAGACGGTTGATGTGAAAGACTCTAGGAGCCTCCTTAGGTTTGCCTAAGTCCACCAGATAGTTCTCCTCTCCAAGTTTTCCCACAACCTTGAAGGGTCCCATCCATTTGTCCTGCAAGGCCCTCTGCCATGTTGGGACCATAACAAGAACTAGCTTGTCTTGAGCAAACTCAACCATGTTGGCCTTCTGGTCATGCCAATGCTTGACCAGAGCCTGACCTGCTTTCAAGTTATCACTTGCTTCAGCCATCATGTGTGACATTCTCCTCTGGAGTCCTATCACATAGTCAGTGACTCTGATTGGCGTGGGGGAAAGAGCACTCTCCAACCCCTCCTTGATCAGGGCCAATGGACCTCTGACCGGATGGCCATAGACAAGTTCAAAGGGACTGTAACATACTCCCTCCTGAGGGACTTCTCTAAATGCAAAGAGAAGGCATGGCAGTAGAAGATCCCACTTTTTCTTAAGAGGGTCTTCTAAAGCTCCTATCATGCTCTTCATGGTTCGTTAAACCGTTCCACCAACCCATTTTCTGAGGGTGGTATGCTGTAGAGAACTTGTAGGTAACTCCACAGGTTTTCCAAATGGCCTTCATGTAGTGGGACATAAAATTTGACCCCCTGTCGGATACTACCTCCTTACGAACCCAACCCTGGTAAAAACACCAAGGAGGGCCTTAGCTACAGCCGGAGCTGTAACAGTCCTCATAGGAATTGCTTCAGGGAACCTAGTAGCATGGTCTACTACAACAAGTATAAACCTGTTGCCTGAAGAAGTTGGAGGATCAAGGGGACCAACAATGTGGATTCCTACCCTCTCAAATGGTACTCCCACCACAGGGAGAGGCACTAGTGGTGCCACATTCTTGGAGCCACGTTTACCAGAGGTTTGGCAAGTGTAGCAACTCTTGCAATACCTATCTACCTCAGCCCCCATTTTAGGCAAATAAAAGTAGAGAGAGAGCCTTTCCTTGGTCTTCTGGAAGCTCAAGTGACAGCCAAAGGTATCTCATTGGCTAGTTGCAAGAATTGGAGTCGGTGTGCTTGGGGTACTACCAGTCTTTTGTAGTCCCATTGGAGTGACTCTGTTGGTTCACTATAGAAGAGGCCATCTTCCCAGTGTAACCTATACTTCCCAGGCTCTTGCCCTTCAAGCTGAGAAGCTGCCTGGTGGTGAAGACCTTCCAGAGTTGGACATTCTCTTTGTCCCTTACTGAAGTCTACCATTTGGGGTCCACATTCTGCCAGTAAAGACTGCAGCTCAGGATGGTCCACAGGGTCGAGATCTCCAATGAGGTCCTGGCCTCCTACTAGGTCTGAATCTTCAGGCTCTAGTTCAACCACACAGGTTTGTAACTCACTCTCAGCCTCAGCTGGAAGAGGAATCACAGGTGTGATTTTTGACAACCTAGGAGATTTCCTGGTTGGCAGCACTGGAGTGCCTTCTGCTGGTTTCTTCTTTGAAGTCTTGGGTTTCCCCTTTGCTTCTGCTTGCATGGAAATAGATGTTAGTAACTCCAGTGAAGTAGGTGTGATTTATTTTTCTATCATCTCCTCAGGAGAGCCCCTCAAGGTCCTCTCCCTTGCAGGTCTGGTAAGCTCCTGTAACATCTTACTAGGAGGTCTTGGAGTACTTGACACTACTGCCAGGTTTTCAGATCATTGCCCAACAGCACCCTTCCTGGTACTTCAGATTGTACGCTCACAGGTATCCTGACAGTCATTTCATTGCACTGGATGAGAGCAGGTAATTGGGGAAGCATCTGCACAGGCCCTCCAGCTAACTTGGTGAGGCGTTTGGGTGCCTTAGCAACATCCTCCACCTTGAAAAAGGATTCGTCCACCACAGTTATGCTGGCCCCAGTGTCTCTAATGGCAGGGGTTTCCTGACCATTGACTAGGACACTGTCTTTATAATATTCTTTAGTATTAGGAGGGATAGCATTATACACATCTAAATTCGGTTGTTCCCACAACCCTAGAGATACTAAAGATACACTAGTTGAGACTCCAATGGGATCATCAACTAGTAGTTGAAAGTTCCCACTGACCATATGTACTTCCTCCTATGGAGTGAAGGCTAAGGAGACAGTGTGGACCCCTGAAGGTTTACCCTTACATCTGGGATCCCCTTTCACATGATCAGTAGAGCCACAAACATAACATTTCCCAAATGTCTTTATGAATGGTGGATTGTTCTGACCTCCTTCTGGTCTGGGACCAGAAGGTACACTAGCCTGATTAGGTTTCCCTTGTGGCTTACCATTAGAATTTTGTTTGGGGCCCTCTTTGGAATTGGAATTATTTGAATTCTCTTTGTTGTCTTTCTTTGCTTGCTTTCCCTCATCCTTTTTCTGAGTTACCCCTGAATCCTTGTGAGTGGCCCTGTTGGCAACCCACAAGTCAGCAGCCTTAGCTATGTTCTTAGAATCTAATTCTTCTGAATCAGCCAAGTGTTGTCTGAGCTCAGTAGAGCAGGCATCATCTCTTCTCTCTTGGCTAGTTGCAAGAATTGGAGTCGGTGTGCTTGGGGTACTACCAGTCTTTTGTAGTTCCCCATGGAGTGACTCTGTTCAGTTTGGGAACTCATTCTTTTGAATTCAAGTTCAAGTCTCATTTCTTCTAGTGAGATAAATTCAGGACTTAATGTGGGACCTGGTAAGGGTCCAGTAGCCACAGGTTGAGGCCTTTGAGCAGGGAGAGGGCCAGAGGGGGTGACATGGTTATCCTCTTCTTCCTCCTCTCTCTCAACAATAACATCTTCAACATTATCCTCATTATTGTTTGCTACATTTGCTGGAGAAATGGGCCCTACAGCACCACTATCCAGACTTTGTTTCTCTAACAGTCTATCAATCATTTCTTTTTTCTTGCCTTTGACAGGAAGACCTTTCTGTCTACACAGATCCCTTATATAATCAGCAGTATTAGTAAGGAGGGTCTCCTGGCTGTAACTTTCCATAATTTTGACTTTTGTTTAAAATAAACTTGTTGTGATATCTAGCCTAGTGGTTATTTGAACCAAAGCACTAGCAGAACACTAAAATATAAATCCAATACTTTTATCCTCACTGCTGTACACCAGTGTTAGGCAGAATCAAGTGCAGTTCCCTTAGGGAGCACTACACCAGATCAGGACTACAGGTGAGAGCAATAAATACCCTTTGGTATTAGTCTGCACCACAAAGATTTAGTTGGTAGCTGTGGCTGAGCAGTCCGACTTATCTCAAGAGGGAGATGAGCAGTATTCAGGGTTTGCACAATAGGTCTACTGCACCATGGCACAAGGAAACACTGACCAAAGCTTTGTATTAAAAAAAGTAGTTATATATTTATTTGTATACATATCTAAGAAAATACATATATCACAGTCATCAAGCAAGGTAAATTAAGTCAAAGGAAAAATATACACACTCCCAAGGTAAATTGTAGACCAAGTGAATCAAAGTGAAAAGTGAGCAAGAAGGCACAGTGACAACTACACATAAGGGATCCTCTAACAATTCCTCACAAGGGAGGCAAAGAACAAGTTATAAAGAAATAGTTTTTCCTACACCCTAGCAACACTTCCCATTAGTTTGTGAACCAGTTCTGCAAGACAGTGCATCAGTATAAGCAATACTTAAAATGAAAACTGAGCAAAATGGCATTTGACAATGGTTAAGAATGGGAAGGAAAGTGTAGTTGAAAGAAATAGGTGCACCACACAGTTCTCAGTGAGAATCAATCTAAAGAAAGCAGGTCTAACAAATGTGACCAGAGGCAGTAGGCCTGTGCCAGAGTCAGTGGTACAGGGCAAGGGCCCAGGAGCAAAATGTTCTTGTAGCTGCAGTCAAGTCTTTGGTTAACGAATTTGAAAAGGTGGTTGCAGAAGTTGAAAAGACAGTGTTAAGAGAGAGGGGAGGCCAACCCAACAGGTAGGTAAAGGATTTAAAGCACCTTTAGAGCTACCGCGAAGAAAGGGCGGCCTAGTGGAACAATGTGCCTTATTATGGAGAAGTGGCTCCTGCGGTGGCGGTTGTTCCTGGTAGTTCCTGCAGTTTGGGTGATCCAGCAGAGCAAAAGAGGATCTCGTCGTGGAGGAAGGTTCGAGTTACTGCACTACCCAGGGATGAAACCAGCCACGGTGCTGCCCGATGAATAAAAGGTACGCTCCTTTAAATCGCGGTCCGGGTGGACTGGTGCCTGGCTATCCAGCCTCCAAGTACAGGGTATGGGAGATTCGACCATGACAGGTCTAGGAAGGTCGATTGGCAAACTGGTTGGCCCCACCAGCTCAAGGGATGAAGGCTCTTGCTGATGATGATCTTCTCTTGTTGTGTAGAGTAAAGTGGTGAGACGCTGCAGCAGGGCTTCACTGGTGGTTCAGTTGTTGCAGATGTCTTTGGCTTCTCTCCTCTTCGGCTTCTTAGTTCCAGTGGCGACGTCTTGCTCTTCCAGTCCTCAGGACCCTGCTTTTATGCAAAAAGATCCCCATTCATGCAGCCTAGCTGTCACTCACACAGTGGAGTGGTCATCTTGGCGGGAGACCCTCCAGCCTTTCAGGATAGAGTGCGACATGGGTTGCTGAGGAACCCCTGTCCAGGGGTCATACTCCCCCTCCCACACAATGGACCCTCCCCAGACTCAGTGGCGTCGAAAGGAGGGCTTCGCGGCAGAAGCCCGCCAAACGAACGAACAAAGGATCCCGACCTGAGTTAGGAGTTTAGAGAAAGACACGAGAAAGAAGTTATATTAAAGTTCTGGCAAATAAAACCTACCAGAGTACAGTTAATATTAAGGTACACTAGCGGTATGTTAGAGGCTCTCAGATAATGTGGTAGCCTCGAACAATGGGAAAATCCGTAGGGAAATATTTGCGGTCCAATATTTATGGCAGTAACCACTGCCACCAGCCAGAAACTTTTGGGAGAGGGACTGTACGGTACCCTCTCGAAAATGAACATAGGGGAAAAACTATTAACCACTTCCAGTACGTCCATAGTAAGATGGGTTGTACTGGTTTAGTTCATAGGATTTGACTAGTAAAGTCAATGGCGACTTTACATGCCCTGGGAGACAGTAGTCAGTCCCAGGGTATGGAGTCTATGTTTGGGGGTCGCTACGACAACCCTGTGTCACTGCACTGAGGGTGCTGTGTAACACATATGAATAAAGATAGTTCCTATGGGGTAGAGAAAGATCCCATAGGCATTAAACACAAAAATAGCCTAGAACACACATAGTGGGAAAAAGATTTGCACTCTTAGCAGGTAAAAAGAAACAAACCCTTCAAATCCAGCAAAGCTGCTGGGGGACTCTATAGGTAAGGGAAATTAGCCATACAATGAGAATTCTCCCTAGCAATAGGTTATTTATAACGCGCTTAATACCAAGAGGTTTTTAAACGCGGACCCAGGGTTCGAACCTATGTTGCTCCGTGTCGTCTTGCTTCCACGGCGAGCATGTTGCCGCTGAGCTATCCTCCCGAGACATATGGTCATAATCCTGCCTGGCTTATCATGCTAAGCGATTTGACGCGCTGCCTCTGAAGAGAAAAGTCTCCAGCAGACCCAGTGTCCCTGCACTGTCCAAATAATGATATCAATTAGCATCGGGCAGACAACCGCTGCAGAGATGGTCATAATCTGGCCTGGCTCGTCGTGCTAAGCGCTTTGACAAGCTGCCTCTGAGAGAAATGTTTCCAGCCGACCCAGTGTCACCGCACTGCCCAAATAATGATATCCATTAGCATCGAGCAGACAGCCGCTGCACAGATGGTCAAAATCCGGCCTGGCTCATCAAGCTAAGTGCTTTGACGCGCTGCCTCTGAAGAGAAATGTTTCCAGCCGACCCAGTGTCACTGCACTGCCCAAATAATGATATCCATTAGCATCGAGCAGACAGCCGCTGCAGAGATGGTCAAAATCCGGCCTGGCTCGTCAAGTTAAGCGCTTTGACGCGCTACCTCTGAAGAGAAAAGTTTCCAGCGAAACCAGTGTCACCGCACTGCCCAAATAATGATATCCACACCTAATTACTCACAGGCCTTCTCTCACCTTCAGCGACTGCCCGGTCTGCTCTACTGAAGAAGTGTTTTTTTTGCAGAATACCGGGCCACCTCTCAAGTTGCCTGCGCAGTCCGCAGCTGACGCACGCAGTTTTACCGGCTCTTCTGTACGAGGTTTTTCCCCCACTGAGGCTATGTCATCCTACTGCTCAGTCAGTGATCAGGACCGCTCTAATTATGAATGGTGGGGTAACTAGGCCAGCCACTGACAGTCCTCTGAGCAACATCCAGGGAAGCCCTGCCCTCTGACGATGCTTGTCTGCTCACCTAGGGCATTTTATCTGAGTTTTCCGCTCTTCAAATCATAAACTGCCACACCCAGTTCTCTGGTTTAGAAAGGAGAGAGGGAATTGTTTGCGGTAGATCAAACGACCTGCCAGAGTGTTCCAAACTCTCACCGGTATTGCATTGTATATAGCAAACACAGCTTTAACCCCGTCCTTATGTAGAAGCTGCTTGGCAGTGAAACTTAATAAGGCGTTCTGGCTGAACCAATAGCAGCCTGTGAATATATGCTCGAATTGCAAAGTTCTCTTGTGCACTCAATGGAAAATCTGAAAACTGTAAGTTAGCCGACAACAATTCCCTACGTCTGTGTCAACTGAATTATTGTCATTTACAAAAGAAGGATGTTTTGGTCTCCTAATCAGATGGTCTTGTCCATTTTCTACACTAAGCATTTCCTAAAAGTTATTTAACTTCTAGAACTGCAAGCATCCCAACACATAACACACTGGTGTCACTAGACCTTCAGCCGAGAGTTTCTGTATGTGGCAAGGGCCGAGGTGGAGTCTTTGGCGTGGGGTAGGGTGCATGAACATGGCCATTTCTGCACTATACTGTTTGAAAACAGTTGAAAATAACCCATTATTTCACATAATAAACCAACCTGACCATAGAAACACAAAGGCAAATATTGTGTTTTCCCCATCTTGCATGAAGTGAGATCACAACAACCAGAGTGCAAAGCAGCTACTCAGCTGCTGCATGTAGCCCAGATGAGCCTTGATAGCCTAATGCCAACAGCCACTGGGAGCTACTTTTGACTCCCCAAACTGGGGCAATGGAAACATGTCTATTTCACATTATTTCTCTCTATTTGGGAATGTGTATAACTGGAGTACTAGTACACGTTTTGTAGACATGTAATTCAAAACGGATCATAATACATAGTAGATCATATATAATGAACACAATGGATCCGCAACATGATAGTCACTAACTCCTGGTTAGAGGATGCCCAACACCTAGGAGCTGCTTTTAACTCCTGGACATCAAATCTTTATTGAAATAACTGAAAATGTAAAGTAATGCAAACAAAGAAACTGTGGTAAGCACACCTGTTTGTAGCAATTGTTTGGCGCTGCCATCCACTCTGTTATACTTCCCACTTGCCCTGTTGCTCCTTTCATCCCTTGAGCTGTCTCTTCCCCCTTTTGCACTGTCCACCTGTGTGCTGTCCCTCCTCCCTCACTTGCGCTGTTCCTTCTCCCTCACTTGCGCTGTCCATCATCCCCCTTGCCCTGTTCCTCCTCCCCTTTCAGTGTTGCTCCTTCCCCCTTCCTCTGTTGCTCCTTCACTTCTCTGTCGCTCCTTTCCCCCTTGCGCTCTTCCCCCTTGTGCTGTCGCTCCTTCCCCAGAGCACTGTTGCTCCTCTCCTGTTGCACTGTTGCTCCTCCCCGTGGTGCTGTTGCTCCTTCCCCCTTCCTCTGTTGCTCCTTCCTCTCTCTGTCGCTCCTTTCCCCTTGCGCTCTTTCCCCCTTGTGCTGTCGCTCCTTCCCCAGTGCACTGTTGCTCCTCTCCTGTTGCACTGTTGCTTCTCCCCGTGGTGCGGTTGCTCCTTCCCCCTTCCTCTGTTGCTTCTTCCTCTCTCTGTCGCTCCTTTCCCCTTGTACTCCTTCCCTCTTGTGCTGTCGCTCCTTCCCCAGTGCATTGTTGCTCCTCTCCTGTTGCACTGTTGCTCCTCCTCGTGGTGCTGTTGCCCCCCCCGTGTGCAGTCGCACCTTCCCCCTTATGCTGTCACTCCTCCACCCTTGAGCTGTCTCTCTGCCCCCACCTTGAGCCATCAGTCTTTCCCCACATTTGTACTCTCTCCCCCTCCTCCATTTGCACTGTCACCCTTTCCTTCAAATGTTGTACATGCTCGTGTTTACTATTTCTGCTCTAGCTTTCATTGATTGCATTTATTTCCTCTCCCTTGTGTTGCCATGTATTTCTTATTCCCTCCAACAGCACCTGCTTAAATCCTCAGTGTAGCCTTTCACTACCTCCCATGCTGTAATTTCTTCCTCCCTGTGCTGTCATTCCTTCCCTCCATGCTAAATATAACATGCAATATACAACTACAAACTCCTAAACTATTGGCATTGGCAATGCTTGTTTCTGTCTTGGCTCCTGCTCTTTGGAATTCTCTTCCCCTCTTGCCCTCTGATCTCGGAAAGAGCCTAACTACCATTAATGTTCTTGGCTTCTGCAATGAAAGGTCAAATTGTTCCTCCTCCATATCCCACTAACAGTGCCATGATGCACATTGCGACTGAGCACGTTACCAAACCCCAATCCAGTCGAGTCCATTGGGATAGTGGGTAGCGGATACTCAGGCACAGTGCATGTTGTGGAAATGTAGATAGCAGATCCCATGGTAGGTTGCATGTATCAGTAATGTGGGTAGCAAATTCTGTGTGCAGAGTTCCTGCAAATGGACTCTGTGTAGCAGATTGTCATTAAAGGCTATCTGTAGTGGGTAGGAGGGTAGCAGATTACAAGCTCAGTATGCCCGCCCTGGGAAAGAGGGTATACCAGATCCTTAGCATGAGGGCTTGTACTTAAGATGTTGTTCGCAGGTCCTGAGTGTTCTTTTGTGTGTCTGTGCTTTGGGACCGTTTTTGGCAAGTCATGAATGTGTTTAGAATTGTTGTTTTATTTTTTTTAAAAAGAGTACTCATTTAGAAGTTATAATTTTGACTTCCAAAATGTATATGTGTCTCATTAGGAGTTTGGTGTTTATTAGGTGGTAAATCCGCTGAACTACCGCCAAACCCGGTTGCCATTACTGCCACTTGGTCCCGTGGGTTCATTACATGATTACAAGTGGTGGTCATTCCCCATTGTTGGAGTCCATGGGGATTTTGGGGTGATTTATCACCGGCGGTATTACTGCACAGTAAATCTGTGGATTTTTGGTGTAAATTTGTGGATTTTCCTTTAGCCTACTGCTGGAGGTAAATCTTCCACTTCAACTCCAAAGTTATTATTCGCTGGTGTGGGAAGAAGGCGGAAGATCTGTTTCCACAAACGAAAATGGCAATACCGCCACTTTTTTCCCTGCAGCCGAACTTTATAGTCTGAAGGGCTGGTTGTCTGCATACCACCACGCGTCTAGACAATGGCAGAATTATAAACTCTGCTGTTGTGACAAGCATTCATCTCAATTTACACCTGCATGCATTAGTGGCCACAAAGCAGTATGTAACCACAAATGCAATGAAGCATTCAGGAGCATAAGGCTGGACACTGACATCCTGCATTATAGGGCCTTCTCGTTCCCAGCACCCTTAGACCCATGCATCTGGAGTACTGTCTACTCGAAGGTGGGATGGACAGTGAGGAACTACCAGGAGTAACAGAGCACTACGAAGTCATACAAGTGACAGATAAATGCTCTATGTGTTATACTCTCACGACTAAGAGGTCATCTCCAGGCTTCAAATGAGGGAGGGCTCTGCCTTTGACCCTGAAGTCCTTTACATAAAGATAGGATATGAGGCAAAGGCATGGTATATAATTTATTGTCAAAAGAGCATGGGTAAGGATGGTAAGACTGGTGCAGTTTTATTTCCAGCACTGAGACAAACCATGATTAACATTAGGGACAAACAATTTACATTATTTTGACCTTCATCTTTCGTTGGACGATAAAATGAGTACTAATAAGTTGGGTAACAATAAACATCTGTTAGCTGTCAATAGTACCAAGATGACCCTTTGGGGGTGAACATGCGCTCTACAAATGCACTTGATGTCTTATTTTATAATAGGCCACATTAAAATACAACTTGCTTCAAGATCCTGGGGAAATAAGTGGCAGGTTTGCAGGGTAATTCACAGATTTTCGCACAAAAGGGGCGCACGCGGCTGGCACACATTGTGCTCGTGCGAATGTCTGCTCCAGCCGCGTCCGCTAAAATCGATTTCCGTGCACAGCGCATTCATGGATTTTAGCCTCCAAAACCAACCGTGGCGCAGAGTGGCGCAACGACCCTGCAGCCGTGCCTGTTACGCCCCCAAGAACGCCCTCGTGTAAGGAAAAGCCATCAAATTTCCCAATTCAGTGCAAAGGGCTGCGCTAACCCTGGACCAGTTTACAGGGCTGCCAAACAGCAAAGCCAAGCGGGGAACATGTATTACTGGGGTGCGCGTGAAGTTTCACACGCGAAAGGGCCTGTGCGAGTGGGGTACATGTATTACTGGGGTTTGCGGGAAGTTTCATACGCGATTTCAGCAGGGTACGTGTATTACGGGGGTTCGCGGGAAGTCACACACGCGATTGTATCCGGGTACGTGTATTTCGGGGGTGCGCGGAAGTTTCACACGCGAAAGGGCCTGTGCGAGTGGGGTACATGTATAACTGGGGTTCGCGGGAAGTTTCACACACGAAAGGGCCCTGTGCGAGTGGGCTACGTGTATAACTGGGGTTTGCGAGAAGTCTTACACGCGAAAGGGCCCTGTGCGAGCAGGGTACGTGTATAACTGGGGTTTGCGTGAAGTTTCACACGCGAAAGGGCCCTGTGCGAGTGGGGTACGTGTATAACTGGGGTTCGAGTGAAGTTTCACACACGAAAGGGCCCTGTGCGAGCAGGATACGTGTATAACTGGGGTTCGCGGGAAGTCTCACACGCCATTTCAGCAGGGTACGTGTATTACTGGGGTTCGCGGGAAGTCACACACGCATTGGATCTGGGTAGGTGTATTTCGGGGGTGCGCAGGAAGTTTCACACGCGAAAGGGCCTGTGCGAGTGGGGTACATGTATAACTGGGGTTGGCGTGAAGTTTCACACGCAAAAGGGCCTGTGTGAGTGGGGTACGTGTATAACTGGGGTTGGCATGAAGTTTCACACGCGAAAGGGCCTGTGTGAGTGGGGTACGTGCATAACTGGGGTTCGCATGAAGTTTCACATGCAAAAGGGCAACGCCTGTGCACAATACGTCACAGACGCGCTTATGCGCTAAGGGCCTTTGGTCCAATGAAATTGCGTACGTGTGCTGACCCGCTTACGCGCTAAGGGCCTTTCCTCGAATTACACGTTGACGTGCAATTTTTTCACGTGCCAAGTCACTCCATATCAAGCTGGCCACGCGTACACACACTGAAGACCACGCTCCTGCCCTGAAGGCCATTTTCCTGCCCCCCAGACCCCCGAGCATGCTCCCACCTGCCATCTGCTGCTGCCTGACTGTCTGCTGCCCACGTGCCCTGCTATTTGGTGCCTGCACATCAGCCATCTGTAGGGGTCCAGTTGCTGTGTCCACCCCTGCTGGAACAGAAGACTCCTGACTGGGATACCATCGCTCCACAGCCCAGCCCCAGGACCCAGTTGCCCACCCACTCCTGCCTCTGGGGTTGCCATGTCGGGCACATCTCCATCTGGCACCACTGGCTACCCTCAGCCAGAGAGGCAGAGGGCCACCAGCTTCACTGCCACCGAAGTTGGTGTCCTGGTGGAGCATGTCCTGGGGCATTATGATGCCCTCTTCGGAACATCACGCGCCAACAAGGAAGGACGGGAGAGGATCTGGGACAACATAGTGGTTGCCATCAACGCGGAGGGGGTGGCAACCCGCGACATCAAGCACGTCAAGAAGCGCTGGGATGACTTCAGGTCCAGGACCCTCTACAAGGCCCGGCGCCTCGTGGAGGGGGGCCGGGAACGCATGAGTAACATCCAGATGAGGGTCCTGGAACGCATAGGCCCAGCGCTCCACGCCCAGATCCTTCGGAGGCAGACCCGTCCGGAGTTGAGCGGTAAGTGGCCAAGCATTGCTGTGTGAGACATGGCATGTTACAGTGTGCTGGTAGTCTGATGCTTGCCTGTATGTGTGACATAGGCCATGTATGGATGTGTGTGTGCAGGGACATCATGGTCATGCATGTGAGAACAGTTATGTTTGAACCACATGTTGGTGCATGTGTTTTAATGCAACATGGGGAGCTCTATGCGGAATGCACACATGAAAGCATGGCTGTCTCTGTTCCTGGACATGAAGGGGGGGTGAGGAATGGGTGCTGATGTCATGTACATGTATGGTGCACATGTTTGTGTGTGCCACAGTAGTGTGTGTGTGACTTTGAAACACCATGGCTACACCATGGCTACATGTGACTTTGAAGGCAACATCTTGGTTTACAGGGGCCATTCTACATGGATGTTGATGTTGATTGCAGGCGCCAGGACAGTTTCTGCATGTGTGTTGTGTGCATTCACCCATGTGTTGTGGAATGACAGGATGGAAGTGACATTTGACAGTGCCACTCATGTGTTATTGTTTCCTGTCTAGGGTATTTTGTACTGTACCCTGATGCTTGTGTTTTATGTCTCCCTCTATGCAGCGTCAAGTTAAGAAGAGGGTGGAGACGGCGCTGTGGAGCCAAGCGGCGGGGATGCCTCCACTGGGCGGCGACGCAAAGCCCAGCCACCCTCCCAGGAATTACCATCATCCGGGACCGAGGGGGCTGGTGCTGCGTCTGCCACAACGGCTGTGGCGGAAGGGCCGGGTGAGCCGGTGTGGAGACATCCAGGTTGGTGGTCTACACAGCATAGGAGGAGCCCGCTACTGAGCAGCACATGGGGCCTGGTGGGGGTAGTACCACTGGTGCTAGTGGTGCAGGCCAGGGTCAGGAGGCAGCACAGGTCACCGCGGAGGGGCCTGTGCATGTCGCTGTCCCTGACCCTGTGACTGCACCACCATGCACCAGCAGGGAGGCCCCGTCCCAGGCCCGTCTGCAGGTAGTGGAGAGTGCTATGTCATCTGCCTCTCCACTACCTGCGGACGAGGGGTCCCACGAACGTATGGGCTCCGTCCTGGTTGGTGGGTCCCTACATGTGTCGCGCACTCTGGCGGACCTCTCCTCCTCTGTGGAGACTATGCGCCAGTCGTTCTCCACACCGTCTTCCTGCCCAGATTCCACCAGGGCCCCCTGTGGACCTGGCCCGACCAACACAGCCAGCTTGGTGGAGCTCACATCCCTGCCACAGTCGGGAGTCTGTGGCCCAGCAGGGGTGGACACCACAACTGGAGACCAGCTGATGGAGGTTGTGCAGGCACCATCAGACACGGTACATGGACAGCAGCAGGAGCAGGCTCTAGGTGGGAGCCATCATGGCTCGGGGCCTTCGAGATCAGAGGGGCAGGCATCGGCAAGAGGGCAGGAGGACCCAGGACTGGAAGTGTCTTCCGTGTGGCAGCGGTTAGGCCATGCCATAGATGCGGAGCGACAGCGGGCAGAAGAGGCACGGCTCACGATGGTCAGGGCAGAGAACTCCATGCCGAGGGCCCTGAGGCGGGCCGAGTGCCTCGAGGCAATTCACAGGGAGTTGGAGGTCAACATGTCGTCGTCCCTGCAAACCCTCGGGGCCATGGAAGAGGCCCACCTCCAGGACATTGAGCAGGAGTTCGATGATGCCCTGGCCTGGGACATCCAAAAGTGAGCCGCGGAAGAGGCCCACCTCCAGGACATTGAGCAGGAGTTCGATGATGCTCTGGCCTGGGACATCCAAAAGTGAGCCGTCGGACTAGCCCGCTGCCCTTGTAAATAGTTTTTAGAGTTAGGTTTCCTTTATGTTTTTCTTTTATTTGTGGTCAATAGACAATGCCACCCAAATTTGTATATAGTCATATTTTTACGTAGTTAGGTAGGTAGGTTTCATTTGTTTGGTTGGGATCATGGACCCTTTACATCCTTGGACAATGGATTGTATATAGTTTCATCATGTATCCTTTTTTATTTTGTTTTGCATTATGGACATGGAGCAATGGATTTTTTTTTCCCGGACAATGGATTGTAAATAGTTTGACTATGGATTGATTTTTCCAGTCCTGGGTCCTCCTGCCCTCTGGCCGATGTCTGCCCCTCCGACGTCGAAGGTCCCGAGCCATGATGGCTCCCACCTTGTTGCTGCTGGTGCTGTGCCTCTGCCTGTGCCCTGGCTCTTGCTGCCTGCACATCCTCCTCCGGCTGGGGTGCAGTTGTTGAGTTGGCCACCCCTGCTGGACGTCCGACTCCCGACTGTGGCAGGGATGTGTCCTCCACCAGCCTGGCTGTAGGGTCAGAGGCAGCTCCACAGGGTGCCCAGGTGATACATGGGTGGGAAGATGGCATGGAGGATGACTGGGGCATAGGGGGTTCAGTTGAGGAGGGGGTCGGAACAAGGTCCAGCAAAAGGAGGAATCCGGCCCTGGTGAGCTGTCCCAGTAGGTCAACGCGGTCAACGAGCCATCCGAGAAGACGTGCAGTCTCCTCATGAAAAGACTGCAGGTCAGCTTGCATGGCCCGTTGATGCAACGCCACCCCACCCAGGACAGGCTCAACCCGGTCCCGGATAGCCACGTCCACAGAGAGAGGTAGGCCAGTTGTTGTAAGCGGATCCCCTCCCTGAAAACGGGTCTGGACATAGGCATCCCTGCTGGTGCGCAGTTACAGGATCGGGGACAGGATTACACACAAGCACCTCCACGGTGGCCTGTGCTGCCTCCTGTCCCTGCCCCTGCACTGCACCACTAGCACCGGTGGAATTCCCGCCTCCAGACCCCATGTCTGTCCCTTGCACGGCCTCCTCCTCCACTGAACCCCCCACCAACCTGGATGACTCCGTGCCATCTTCCTCCGTCGGACCCTGTGGGGTCTCAGCTGCCCCTTCTGCTGCCGAGGAGTCCAACTCTGACCTCTGCCTCTTGGACCTACCCTCGGCAGCTGCAGCCTGGGATGCGGCACCAGACTCCTCACTCCCCGACGAGATCACAACCTGGGAGGGGGGACCGGGCCTTGCGTCTCCGGCTGGCGGTGAGATCCCTGCCGCTGTGCTCCACAGCACACTCTCCGCCCTCTTCATCAGTTGACGCTGCAGACAGGGAGAGATAGGAGACAAGCATCAGGTCACTGTACAATGGACTGATACACACATGACAGTTCCACATGAGTGGCAGGGTCAAACTTCAGACATGGCATCGCAATCCCCAACACACATGTCATTTCAACTCACACACATGAACTATTCCACAGCCGTATCACAACGGCCAGCAACATCCATACACATACAACAGCATGAGCAGCCAAAGGGGAGCCAGACATCACATGAAACACAGGGAGTACACTAGACATGCATACACGCCACCACACTTACATGCATGTCTACATCTCCTGCAACTGTTTCAGTGAAGAGATCGCCATACATGTCACATCTGCCATTCATCCTTCTCCATATCAATGTCACATGCATCCATGATGCATCACATTTGCACACTTGTAAAATACACATACATGCACATGTACACAGTGCAGATACATGAATTATGAACCACCATCTGTGCCAGAACCATGCCAATGTACATACGAAGAGATTGAAACCTGTGTGCTCCCACACCTGCATATGCCCAGCATGCTTATCAACACATACACCATCAATGTGTCTCACACCTGAGAGGACTCACATGTGGCAGCCACATGCCCATGTTCATACACATCCCTACATGGCCCTACATAAACACATGTGCAACCTGCACACTACTGGCACAACACGACACGCACAGCATACCATCAACATGCATGTACACTTACCGCTCGACTCCAGACGGGTCTGCCTCTCAAGGATCTGGATGTAGAGCGCTGGGCATATGCATTCCAGGACCCTCATTTGATGGTCTGACAGCTGGCCCCGGCACCCCTTGGCATCTGCTGCCTTAGCGAGGCGCCGGGCCGTGTTGAGGGTCCTGGACCTGAAGTCCTCCCAGCGCTTCTTGACATGTTGTAAGTCGCGGACTGCCACCCGCTCCACGTTGATGGCAGTCACGATGTCCATCCAGATCCTGGTCCGTCCTTCCTTGTCGGCGCGCAAACTTCCAAAGAGGGCATCATACTGCCCCAGGACCTGCTCCACCAGGACACCAACTTCGGAGGCACTGAAGCTGGTGGCCCTCTGCCTCTCTGGCTGGGGGTTGCCAGTGCTGCCAGATGGTGTAGTGCTGGACATGGCAAACCCAGAGGCAGGAGTGGGTGGGCAACTGGGTCCTGGGGCTGGGCTGTGGAGCGATGGAATCCCAGTCGGGAGTCTTCGGTTCCAGCAGGGGTGCTCACAGCAACTACACCCCTGGCTGACGTGCAGGCAGCAAATGGCAGGGCACGTGGGCAGCAGGCAGTCAGGCAGCAGCAGGTGGCAGGCGGGAGCGTGCTCGGGTCTCTGGGGGGCAGTAATTCGGCCTTCTGGGCAGGAGCGTGGTTTTCTGTGTGTTTTCGCGTGGCCAGTTTGATACGGAGTGTTTTGGCACGTGAAAATCTTGCACGTCAGCGTGTAATTTCGAGGAAAGGGCCTTAGCGTGTAAGTGCATCAGCACACCCACTGGATTCCATTGGACCAAAGGCCCTTAGTGCGTAAATGCATAAGTTACATTACGCTCGCGGGCGTTTCCCTCATAGCACGTGATGACAGAGCACACGTGGAAAAACTGCACGTCCGAGTGTCATTGCGTGTAATTGGATGAAAGCGCCCGCGTACACGTGTACGTGTGGGCCGGTTTAAAAGCTGCGTGTAGGACGCCGTTTCCTTGTACATGCTTTTCGCGGAGAGCGAGTGGGTGAAATCTCTTCTTCTTGTCGGTTCACACGCGATTACTTCACAGCGTTTCTAGTTCGTACTCCCTGTTACCTCTGACAGATCTTTTCTGAATTTTTGTTGGTCCTGTTTGCTCAAACAGAGTTCACTTCTCCTTTTGTCCTGTCTCCTCAGACAGCGTACAATTCTTCTTTTGGCGGGGGTGTTGCCAACGCGCGCACGCGTCTATTTTTCACGTTCTTTTTCCAGGCAGACGGTGAGTTCTGCACGTACTTAGCAACTGTGCTTGCCCCGTGTGTCGCGTTCCCTTTCAGAGGTCATTGTAGACTGCGTGTATTACGCGTATGCTTATTTCACTTTCTATGTCAGGGTTACAAGCAAGGCTCTAATCAGATTTTGCTCCCTACTTGGAGTCAAATGATTTTTCGGGGAGTAAAAAAGTAATTAGCTTTGCCACTAGGGATACTTTCTGCTTATTAAAAGATGTTCTGCCCCTTAAAAATCCTGTTGAGATCAGGCATTCATATTATTAGAGTTCCTTCCTATGCCAGTGCTCTGTTGCTGGTCACTAATTCGGAAAAATATCAGCAGAGCTTTGTGAGTTGAAGCAACAAAATGTTCATTGTTTCTTGTTTTTTTTGGGCACATTTTCATTTTTAGGAAGTAAAAATGGATGGTGTATATGTGTCTTAGCTGTAAGGCTGGTGTTATCACTACCGAAAGACAACGTAATGTGGATAGTAAGCAGAGGCGAAGGAATGTTTAATCATCATATCTGAGGTGCAGTTATTCTGATGCAATTATCATCCTTACACAAATGATTAGACACATGTTCTCCAGGCCCTTGAATTACTTAATTAAAGTAGGAATTGAACTCCTATTTTTTTGGCACATTGTTTTTAATTGCCACTAATCCGTCACCAAATGTTGTATTCTGTCTGAATTTCTTGACAGCCACATCTGTTTATGACAAGAGATATTTGTGTTTTGTAGTACACATAAGTTATTTTCCAGTGGCATAAATCGGTTGCAAGGTACTGTGGCAGATGTTGAAGTCTTGGACTGGTTGATGAGTTTTCTGTTTAATCACATATGACATATTCTATTTTAGCCTACGTGTTTGGAAAAAGTGTAAGATTTGTCAAGAATTGCAGTGGCTGGGAAGAGGAAATTCCTTTCCAAACTCTCTTCTGTGACGTTAGATCACTAAATATGCACACGTGAGCACAACAGCAAACCAGTTCTGCACATAGAGAAAAATAATTAGAGGGCACATTGGCCCTGCCTAGTTCCCCTACTCAACCGAAACCAGCGGGAATATCCACCATTTACAGCAACACGCACCTGTGGGGATGTGTAAACTCAAATTATCCCACAGAGAAGCCTATCCCTTATAGCAACTTTAACAAGCACTGCTTTGAGAAACCCCCACTCCACCCTGTCAAATGCTTTTTGAGCATCCACTGAGAGGAGGGGGGCAGTCATCCCCTAGGCTTCATACATCAGGCATAAGGTTTTCCTCATTGTGTCAGCTCCCTGCCGTCCCTTGATGAAACCCACTTGATCCGGGTGGATCAATTTCGGCATTTGCACCTCTAGCCTAGCGGCAAGCCCCCTGGTGTAAATGTTGATGTCGATACTAAGGAGGGAGATCGGACTGTACGAACCACATATCCGGGGGTCCCTGCCTTCCTTGTGCATCACTGTGATCAGTGCCCATGAGAAAGACTCTGTGGCTTCCCCCGTATTTAACATGTCATTTAACAGCTCTACCATAAATGGCAGTAGGGGAGCAAGGAAGGACTCATAGAATCCGAAAATCAATCCTCCCCAGGGGCCTTTCCCAACTGCAATCTCGCCAATGCCCTCCTAACTTCTCCCCTGTTATGGGGGCGTGCAGTGCTTCAGACTCCTCATCAGACAGTCTGGGTATGGGAATATCCCCTAAGTATGTAGCTATATCTGCCACATCTAGCCTTTGATTCGTACTGCTTTTTATAGAAGGAAGCAAAAGCCTCCTGAATCCCTTTAATAGAGGAGTCCTGTACTTTATTCTTCCCTTCTATCTCTGCCACCCATCGTTCTGCTTGCTGCCTCCTTAGCCTGGCTCTCAGGAGTGCATCCGGCTTATCCCCCTTCTCATTAAAACCTCTGTTTCAGAAATGGCAAGATGCTAATTATTTTCCCTTCCTCCAACAGACCCAATTCCTCTTCTTGTCCCCCCTCACCTCCATAACGAGGTCCTCCAACCCCTCAATGTAATCATGCACCCGTTTGTCAAGCTGTTTGACCTCCGCCATCAGCTTATTTACAATAAGTGCATGCTCCCTTTTCCAGCTTTCCTGCCCCCTCACTAATCAGAGTCCCTATCCAGGTTGCCTTCCCAGCTTCCCATACAATTCTTTTCAGAACATCATTGTTTTGATTTGTTTTGAAATTCGCCCCGATTTCCTTAGCCATCTCTAAGTGGAACACTTTGTCCTTCCATAAGGATTTGTTACACCTCCATTTTGAACCCCTCAGAATCATCCCCAGCCAGTTCACGTCTACTGTTACCATGTCATGGTCAGACCAGGTGATCGGGCGAATCTCTGAACTCTGTTCTTCTTCCCGTAGGTCCTTTGAGATATACATGTAATCATGCCTAGTGAAAGTTCTGTGGGGTGGGGGGTGAATAAAAAGTGTATTCCCTTTCCTGTGGGTGAAAATGCTGCCATATGTCACGCAAACCATATACCTCCAGTGTCTCCCGGACCTCCCCATATCCATGCCTTGGCAGTTCATGTTTCCCAGCAGTCAACACCTGTCTGTCTAACTAGACATCGACCCATATATTAAAGTCCTCTCCTATTATAAGGTGGCCTGAACCTTCAACCGTTATTTTTGGGAGGGCACTTTTCAGGAATCTCAGCTGTCCCTGGTTTGGGCCATAGATTGTGGCAAATGTAAAGTGCTCCTTTTTTTAATAGTTCCCCAGACTAGCAGAACCCTTTCCTCCATATCCGACCAGACCAGAAAGTATCCCTAGTGGCAAAGCTAATTACTTTTTTACTCCCCGAAAAATCATTTGACTCCAAGTAGGGAGCAAAATCTGATTAGAGCCTTGCTTGCAACACCTCCATTTTCAGTGCTCTCCCTATTAGGATACTCACCCCCGCTTTCCTTAAGGGACCTGAGCCCCAGCAATCCCGACCAACCAACTCACATGGGACCCTATGTTCTTCACCTTTACTAAATTTAGTCTCCTGGAGGAACAGGATATCAGGTTCCACTCTCCAGAATTGCCTAGCAACCAGGGGCCACTTTGTAGAGGAGTTTAACCCTTTGACATTCAGAGTGCCAATCCTCAAATAGCCCTTCCATACCCCACCCACCACTGCAGCCATCATGTTAACCCACTATAGGAGTGCCTTCCTTGCCACCTGGACGATCAGTGCATGCAATTCCGGATTTTGTCAAAAAAGGAAAACCAATAACAGAAGACCAGTACCAAGAACCCAGTTCCCACCCCACCCTCAACCCCCCTCCAAAACCCCAAAAGGCACCCGGCTCCCTCAGTTAACATTGCCAGGTTGTGACCAAATAACCAACAGAACCCAATCCATCGGATCTCTTCCTTCCACATCTCTTACTCGAGAGCCCCCTACTCACACCCCCCAATGATCCAAAAACAAACTTTAACTACAGCATCCAGCAACCCTCTACTCCTCTGACACATCCCTCCTCAAGTGTAGAGGTGGTTGGATAAACATTAGAACCCTGACCGGTCCCCACTTCTGCGAACCTTCAAAGCAAGACACCCCCATTATGAGTGTCTACAACAGGATTATACTCCAGTTTTGGGTCAAATATCTGCCGCCGGTGATTTGTTCAGCTTCCTAAACTTTCGAGATCCCGGCATCTAGCTTCTATTCAGACCCTTGACACGCCACTGTCTATCGCATCCACCTTCTCTCTCGAGTTCTGTGACGTTCCCAGCTTACCCTACAAGCTCCCCTGTGACTCTCTGAATATCCTCCTCAGTTGTCAGCTTATATTTATACACGTCGACTTCAAAGGGGATGGAGAGCAGGAACCCCCACCTGTAACAGACCTCTTTCTCATTCAACCACTTCATCAGGGACAAGCACAGAGTTCTTTTGGTGAGTGTCATACATTACTGCGCCTGTCTTCTGAGCTTTCTCGAGAATCTTGAGCTTGTCCAAGTAGTTATGGAAGTAGTTATGGAAGTTATGGAAGTAGTTATGGAAGTGGGCGAGGAATGATTTAGGGCCTCCCACCGAGCTACCTCTCGATTTTTGCTTCATCAATGATGTCATCATCAAAATATGAGTTTCCTGACTTCGTGTAACGTTCTTCTCATGTCTGTGTCCGTCTCCCCCTCCTTACAGTCTTAAATTGTTCCACCTTTCACAGTTTTCAAAGTCAACCATTTACAGTATGACCTCTGCCTCTTGCCTCTCCATGATTTCATCCACCCTTCCTCCAATGCCCGCCCTAATGTTCCTGATTTCTTCCATAAGTGCTGCAACATCTTTTTAGTCGCTGTGGATTCACCCCCCACGGAAGACAGGTTTTCTGGCGAGGCAGTCCCTCCCCGGCTCTTCCTTGGTGTGTATTCGAAGCTGGCTGACTTCAATCTCACATCCATGTGCCACCTCTTTCAGACTTGAGGGAAACCGCACTTGGGTGTATTCAATGCCACACCTGAGGTAGACTGTCTCAGCCTCACCTTTATAATGAAACTCCCTGGAGACCACTTGTCCGGTGGATCCATTCCTTCCGTCGAGGCAGGGAGGCAGACACATGCCCCGAGGTAGGGGGTCCACCCCTTCCTGCCCCATCACTGTCCAAGCATCCTCTCTTCCACCGCAGGTGGCGAAGGGGACCTTTACAGTATTCTCTGGTGTCAATCTGGGAGGGCTCCAACCCAAGGATACTGTCTTAAGTCTCTACCTCTCCTTAGGTGGGGCCTGTGTAGGCTACATCGCTTTAAGTTTGGTAGCCTTTGACTCCTAATTTTGTCACCATCTTGGGGGTCTGCTTGGGCGCAAGGGGGGCATTTCCGGGCCTCATGGCCTCACTGGCAGGCTTTCTTTTCCCCTTTCCTCCTTTGTCCTTCCCTGTAACGCCCTCCTGCCGGGTTCTACAACTCCAGGGCCCCAGGAATACCTAGACTGGGCCAGGACCTGCCGTTGCCCGGGTTCCTGATTGTCAGCCTAATGTGATTGTCAGTTTAGTCAAGTCCTTGGGCCTTGGTGTGGCACTAGGCCCTCTGCATCCCTATAAGGGTAGCCCAGGAAGCTCACCCCTCACCAGTGGTATCAGCCACCGTGGGCAAGGACCGGCATAAAGGACTCAGCCAGCAACTGGCCCCCACAGGGCCCGCTGCACTCCTCTGCTTTGCATGCCTCCTGTCGCTCTACACTTATCCGCTCTCTGGGAGGGGGCCGCAGGACGCCTCGAGGACGCCCTAGTGATGCCGGGTATCCTTGCAGTTCTGCCGTGGGACCCACTGTTGCGGTCTGCCTTGTCTGGTGCGGCAGGGGGCGATCCCCTTCCTCAGGTTCAGATGCAAAGATGCACTGTCCAGCCCCTTTACATAAATTAGGGTTGGGCGCATTGACAGGTGCCCTGCAACCACGTGGTTTCTGGGAGTGCATTTAACAAAGATAGGCCCTTAAATGGTCTGTCTGTGTGAAATGCTTGAAAGGAGAAAAACGCGTTCTTTCCCTTTTTTAGGGGATGGAGAGGTGTGAATGTCGTGGCTTAAACCGTGGCTGGATCAGAAGCGACCCTGTCATGATTTGTGTTTCCCACTGGACCTGTTCTCAACAGGCACATGTGGATTACCCTCCCTTCTGCACATTTAAATGCAACTTCTGTTTGTGGATTTCAGAAGTGTTTTAAATTTACAGAAATGCCCTTGATATGCGCAAATGCGCGAAGGGCTGAAAAATGGGCCTCTGAATGAGCACATCAAATGGGCGCTCATTCACATGCCTTTTGAGAAAGGGCCTGCTTCTTTTTTGGGGAGAAGTGATGAAATGCGCCATCACATCTCATTAACTGTGCCAAAAAACGTTTTGAGAACCATTTAGATTGTCACTATGAATATTCTGGTCTTCCTTAGTGAAATACCGTTTGTTGCACTTTCCATTAACACACATAGGGCCTAATTCATGGAATTCTTTGCATGGTGCAAAGTGACTTTGCACTGATGCAAAGTGGCTTTACACTGCCACCAAACACCCTGATTCACAGAGCCGTTCAAAGTGTATTTTTGCAGTGCACTTTGCACCGTGCTTAAAGTTCCATGAATAATTCCCACAGTGTTACAAGGAGCATGCAGTTCTCTGATGCTAGGTTCGTACAGTATGTAAACATGAATATTGCTGAAATACTCTAACTTTCAGTGTTATGCAGATGACTCGTAGCTCTCTTTCAGTATACCCTCGGCCTCCTCCTCCGCACTTATCCCCCACTGTATATCTGCTATTCATGCATGGTGTGCCTCTAACGATCTCTGCCTTAATGGCAGTAAGACTGAGATACTACTCATTGGTAACCCTGCTCCCGCTTTACCTCTCAAACTCTGACCGCCCTCCTTGAGCTCTCTGCCCTCACCCTCTTATGAGGCAAAAAATCTTGGGGTCATTTTTCACTCCACTCTCTCCTTTTCTCCACACACCACTGACCTTAACAAGAAGGCCATTTCCAGCTGTACCTCATCAGAGGTATTCTCAATTTCCTCACCTTCCCCAGAGGCTCACTGTGCCAGAGCCCTGGTTCTCTCTAGGCTGGACTACTGTAACAACCTCTTTCTAAATCGGCCTAACTCTACACTTTGCCTCTATAAATCATCCAGAACTAGATCGTGAAACTTATCCTTGGCCTCAAGCCCAGGGTCCGCATCTCTCCAGCCTGTTAAATACTCCACTGGCTGCCGGTGGCTGCAAGGATCAAGTTTAAGACCATCTGAATCATGCACAAGGCTTTGTGGGGCCATGGTCCTCACTACCTTTAACTCTTTCTTCCTAATCACCTTCCTCCTAGAGCCCTCTGCTCGTCTACTTCTAATACTCTCCAGGTGAGTCACTTCTCCAAGAAAAGAATGGGGGTAGATCTCTCTCGTCTTCAGGTGCCTCCCTCTGGAATGTACTCCCTGCCTCTCTCTGCTTTGAGTCGTATCTCCTTAAGTTTCAGAAGCTCCTCAAGAACTTCCTTTTCTCCTCTTCTTTCTCATTCCCTCTCCCCTACTAACATTCCCTTGCTCCTGCTCCATCTGCTGACTTGCTGGTCGGTGTCCTCTGAGTCTTACAAGACACTAGACCCCCCCCTGACCAGGCCCCCTGAATTTGCTGCCTGGCCCACCTTGCACTGCCCCCTGGATGAACTTGCACTACCGTGCTGGGATTGCCACCTATAGTCCCAGCTTTCCTCAGAGCCCTACTGCCGTGGTTGCACTTCTCCCTGTACCCTCTCACCTGCACTTCTTGCTGTGCCTTTGCACGATCTAAATGACACTAGGGCTAGTAAGATCGTTTGTCTTGTCTTCCCCTTTTCCCCCCTCCCTGGCCAGGGCGCACCTTGAAACCCTTGTGTATAAGCGCATACTAAATAACAAATCAATCAATCAATAAAGGTGGCAAAAAATATATAATGTACGCCTTCAGAGAGGAGGCAACATTAAGGAGAACTAATTCCAGTTTTTATAAGGTATTTCAACTGATAATTACCTATCATTTACAGCATGCTGTTAACAACCTATCACATTACATAAAGATCTCAGTACCCATTAAGAGTAAAGGAGTGATCCTGTTTTTCCAGATTCTGCCCTACTCATAATGAGCATTGTCAAAGAAAATAAGCAACACAATTTCCAACTACTTTGATATGACCATTAATTTTTTTAATTGGTTATTTATAGCCGCTTAACACCCAGAGGTTTCTAAGCGCAGACCCGGGCATCCGCATCGCTTTGATTCCAAGGTGAGCACGTTGCCCGTGAGCTATCCTCTCGAGAGTTATAAGTAATGCGATTTAGTCATTTTTGAAAAGCTAAATCCCCCTGGGTGTGGTACAGGTAGACCATAGTCTCACATACGCTACTTACATAATGATGGAATAGTTATAATGTTGAGAGACCGTCCTGAGGCAGTCATGTAATTTTACCACAAGTGTACTTACCCTATGTAAAATCTAATGCAAGAAACTCATTCTTTAAATAGATTTGTTCACCAGGACAGAGTTTGCCTTAATACTATGCGTATGGTCCTTGAACTAGGGCAATTGCACTTGCACTGGTGAAAAGAATTTGCAATACCCCCCAATGGCTTCGTTCTGCACTCATTGAGGCTAAGTCTTTGCACAGTGTTGGTCACATGAGGGGTTAGAGGTGGTGCGGATCCCCAGAGAAAATATTGGGGACCCTCTGCACGAAGGCCGAGAAGCAGATAGGTTATAGCGTGCTTGATAACCAGACAATTGCTTGCTTATTGTGGGCTCTGTCTTTCTCTTCTTATAAGGATTAAATAATTAAAGGGTGTAGCAAGGAAATTGTATAAGGCTTTAACTGCACCAGTGCTTTGTCTAGGGTCGTATCAGGGCGCAGGTTGGTGTGGATGCCTGAGTCTCATGACAGGTTTACAGGACGGGGTCAGGCAATAGAAAGGGACACTAACAGGGGAATGATTGATAGGGATGGCAGAAGGGACAGTTGCTAGAAAGGAGACTAAAGGCCATGCTCTTCTAATCAAGCACAGTGTGAGACTGTGCTCACATATCAGTTCTAATGGGACTAACAGGGCAAGGTACTTAAAATAAAAACGGGTCCTTGCCAAATGTGTTTGGTCATATCAGTAGAGGCCAATTGATCACTAGAAATTATCACTAATTTATATCCCTGTATCTTCCGGGGCATCAGAAAACTGAAAAATAGACCAATCAAACTACACATAGATGAGTCCATACGTCCGGTGCCCCAACACTACTGTGGAATTTCGATTAACATCCAAAGGAAAGTGGAGGATGAACTACACAAGCTGCTCGAGCAAGACATCATCGAGCCAGCCTCCGGCCCCACCACCTGGGTATCACCGATAGTACCAGTCCCGAAGAAAGAGTCTGAAGCGATCACGCTCTGTGTGGACATGAGGCGCCCAACCCAAGCCATCCAGAGAGAGAGCCACTTGGCCCCAGGCATCACCGATATGATACACCTCTTTAACAGGGCCAAAGTATTCTTGAAGCTGGACCTACGGAAAGGAGATCACCAAATGGTGTTGAGTCCTGAAAGCTGTAACATAACCACGTTTGTGACACATCTAGGACTGTTTTGCTACAAAAGGCTACGTTTTGGGGTATTCTCGGCTGCGGAAATATTTCAGGCCGAGGTACACAATGTCATCAAGCATATACTCAACTACCTTAATTATAGCAACGACATCCTGGTCTTCGGTACTGATGTCAGCAAACACAATGAAGTCCTCATGAAAGTAAGTGTGCAAAGCCCTGGAAGCGGCCAACCTCACACTCAATCGGGACAAATGTGAATTCTGTAAGAGCACACTGAAATTCTTCTGCCACATCTTTTCATAAACAGTCATGTCCCGACCCTGATAAAGTGGCAGCACTAAATGAGAATGTAACCCCGGCCAATGTCTCGGAACTACGATCATTCCTAGGGCTCACTAGCTACTGTACCCGGTACATCAGAGACTTTGCGAGAGTGAGCGAGCCCCTGAGGCTATTAACTAAACAAGATGCCACTTTTCAATGGACGGAAAAGTGCCAAAGGGCATTCGAAGCCATCAGGAAAAGGGTCACCAAGACCGAGAACATGTCGTACTATGACCCAGATTGTCAGACAGAGCTGACGGTGGACGCCAGCCCAGTTGGGCTAGGGGCTATACTAGCACAGAGGGACCCAAGTGATCCCTCGCAAACGCATATTGTCGCATACGCCAGCCAAAGCCTATCGACTACGGAGCAAGCATATTCCCAGGCAGAGAAGGAAGGTCTCTCCGTAGTCTGGGTCTGTAAACACTTCCATCTATTTCTGGTCGGCAAACGGTTCCGAGTGGTCGCAGACCATCAAGCACTGCTGTTTCTATATGGGAACCCTCAAGCCTAAATGCCACCTCGAATAGCACGCTGGGGGATACGACTGCAAGACTACGACTTTGAAATCATGCATCAAGCAGGAAAAGGAGACAACCCAGCTGACTTCTTATCTAGAAGACCCCGGGAGTGGTGCACACCAGAACCCTCAGAGGCAGACAGGTATCTCAGGTATCTGATACACCAATCCACCCCAGCAGGGATAGACATTGGGATGGTAGCTTGTGAAACTGAAAGCGACCGGGCATGCCAGATATTCTGCAAGGGCCTTCAGTTGGACATGTGGAGAAGAGCCTGAGAGAAAAGAAGAGCAGCAGGGCACATGGTACACGCCAACGTGGAATGCTTGGTGCAAGTACGAGATGAACTAGCAATATTCAATGACCACCTTCTGATCAAAGACCACAAAAAAACTAGTAATCCCACTAGCCCTGTGAGCCAGGATCATCGAGATGGCTCATGAGAACCACAGGGTAATTGCATCAACCAAACGCATGCTGTGCCAGAAAGTCTGCTTTCCCAATCTAGACTCCATGGTAGATGAGGCCCTGAAGGCCTGCACACCTGTAGCCTCATCACACCATACCGACAACCAAACCATTGAGAATGTCCGAACCCCCCCAAGGGGTATGGGAAGCAGTGGCGGCTGACTTCTTTGGGCCCATCGAAGGAGGTAAATATGTACAGGCGCTCCTGGACGAGTACTCGCAATATCCTGAGGTACAACTCATTTCCTCAACCGCTTCCCACCACGGCATACCAGCCCTGGAGCATATCTTCTCTGCCTATGGTGTCCAGAGTGTACTCAAGACTGATAACGGGCCCCCGTTTAATGGACACCAGTTCACCCAGTTCGCGACCTAGCTAGGCTTCCACCACCGCAAAATAACTCCACTGTGGCCCCAAGCCAATGGGATGATAGAGCGATTTATGGCTAATCTGAAATGGGCGCTCCAGATAGCCAAGCTGACAGGACAGCCCTACAGGACGAACACCCTCGGAAGTCATGTTTGGGCGGAACGTCCAGACCCGCATCCCTCACGCTCTGCTACAAGAACAGGCCGCCGGCTTGGATCAGGAACTACGAGAGATGAGGCTGCCAACGAACAGATGAAGGACTCTGCTGATCAAAGGCGAAGGGCCCTGTCATCACAGATTGAGGTATGAGACATTGTGGCCGTACAACAGACACAAACCCATAAGCCACTGCTTGTCACTCAAAAAGGGGTCCATGATTACAGCGGAGGGCTCTGGTGGCCCTATCACAAGGAACTCTTCACATTTCAAGAACATTCCCTCTCTGTGAACTCATCGGCTCAGTGGGTGTGTAGTCATCCACACTGGTTATACCTCAGATGACCCCTATTAAGGAGATCATGGGGACACAGATGACTCTGATCTTGAGGGTCCCATGGAGTGTGAAGCCAGTGGAAAAACCCCAGAACGGGCAAGCGCCTGCCCACAGCAAGCTCGGAACAAGCCGCACTGCTGGATTGAAGAAATGGACTGGGAGGCCAACCTAGGATATTTGCCTGGTGTGGACATTGCGCACCTGTTTAAAAAGGGGGGAGATGTGACGTTGATGTTTCCATAGTTATGAGGGGGCGCGTCCAGGGAAGGGAAGTGACGTTGGGGGAAAGGATGTGACGGGTGGTGTGAGGAGGGTTACATTGGATTAGAATAAAAAAGGCGTGTTTGGTAGCTCTTCGTGTCTGTGTTTAATTCCACACGCGTTACGCGCAGCGAGTGAGGCCTGACCCCGTGCCAACAGGGTATAAGCTCAGCTGGGGCCTACTGTGGCCGGCTGGCTCGTAAAGAGGCCACCTATGCCTCCTGTGTGTCTGACAGGAACCAGGACGTTCTTCCTGTTTCCTGATCCCTAGCTGCATGGAGAGAAAATGGAGCTTCCCGCTCGAAGCAGGGCAGAAAGCATATTTATTTTTGAAATGTGTTTGAGTCTGTGCATGGGAGTCGGATGTAATTGTGTATGTATGTAAGTACATATTTGTAGACACGTGCGTGCATGACTATGATGTATGTATGCATGGGTGTGAGTGCCTGTGTCGTGAGAATGAGGATGCAGTGTGTGTGTGAATGGTCCAGGTGCGCGTGTGTAGCATACATTGTGATTGTTCTGTGTGCCCAGTGATTGTGAGTGAATGCAAGAGAAAGTGTTGGGTGAGTGAATGGTGAGTGAATGGCTGGGTATAAATGTGATTATGTGTGCATACGAGGTGCTGGGGCACCCAGTGGGTAGGCATGGATGTTTTTGCAGGGCATCTATGATAGATGGCTAGAGAGAATGGCACGCCACGCCCCTTCAATCCCACAGCACCTCTTACTCAGACATAATGATTCATAATAATGAATGTGATTGATGGACAACAAAAATGCCATGCCTGCTTCATGGGCTTGCCAGCACCTCACACACACACAAATTAATAATTAATGTGATTGGGTGTGAGGCACTGTAGAGCCCAGTGGCAGGCATGGCATATGGCAATTTTTACTGGCCATCTATAATAAAGCAAGCATGATAAGTATTATTACGTGACTAGGCTGGTGCTGCCAGTCTAGCTATCTCTTACTGTGGTATCACATTTCTTACTGGGAATCTCTGCTAAAGCAATCATGATAGGTGTTATTTTTTGGCTAGACTACCACTGTAATGCAGCTAGTCTAGCCATTTCTGTCTTTGGTATGGTATTTTTAACTGGGAATCTATTATAAAGCAAGTATGATGAATTGTATTGCATTGCTTGACTAGCATTTTGGTGCAGCCAGTCCAGCTATAATATCTTACTGTGGCATGGCATTTCTTTTACTGTGCAAGCATGATAAGTGTTGTCACGTCTCTAGACTGGCCTTCATTGCTGCAGCCAGTGCAGACATATTTTGTTATTGTGGCATGAGATTTTTAATGGCAAAGCTAACTTGTTCTTACATGGGGGTAGTGGCATATATTGAAACACTTGTGTATAGGCGCATTACAAATGCCATATCATATTATTGGCAAAGCCAACTTGGGAATATTTTCTTATGATATCATTACTGCCATTGTGCGCAAAGCAAATATGAGCATGTTGTTATATGGGAATACTCGGATATACTGGTGCAAACAGAATGAAAAAATAGTGGCACAGCTGGCATGAAAATCTTTCCTTATACTGGTTTATACTGTGGGTAAAGGTATCATGAAAGTGTGTTGGGAAATGCTCCTGTGCACAATTGGTGACTTGCATCTATTGGATTCTTTCATGGGTTACGCATCAAAACCGATTGCAAACTGTCTGGCGTTTTACTCAACCTTTCTCAGAAAGTGTGCTGTATAATGCTCAATTTTACCTCATCATTCAAAAAATGTTGTTGGGGGATAACCCCCACGAAACTCCAATTGTTGGTTCGGTCTCCATGGCATCGCTCAGTCACTCTCCCATATTTGTGGCAAATATTTACACCCGTCCAAATAAAAACATCACCAGACTGCCCCCTGTTTCTACAGCGTGCTCCTGCAGCTGCATGATCACCTTGGGTATTGTGCATGCGTGTTAATTCCGTCAGGGACGCAGTTTGGCAATGCCCCTGTTTCTTTAAGGAGCTGCGGCTTTCAGGGGAGCCCCCAAATGTTGTCCTACGCCACTGCTGTCACTCTCATTGTAGCATTTCTTGGGCTGTGATGCTTCGATACAGTATGGAGAAGGAAGAATGCCACCATGCAGGCTGCACTGTCTCCTCGACTCCTCCAGAGACCTTTCAGATTCAAGTCTGAGATTTATTCCCTAACAGTGCTTTAGCTATCCATATTTGAACTCGTTTGGGCTCTCATCTGGAGACAGGGCATTTACGGGTGTTAGTTGGATTAAATGCCAAACTATGATGTGGTTTGCCTCCAGTAATACCGACATCATCGCATTTCAGTGTGTTTTGTAATCTTAACATTAGGAAAGCTAGCATGATATTTGAGACCATGCTGATCTCACCTTTTATGAGTAGTTTCATTTGTTTTAATGTTTTGACATCTTCCTGAGATGGTTCAGTATAGAAGTTCCTGTACTCTACAATGTTGGTGTGCTCTACTGGGAGCAGAATAGTCTTTGCAGTGGGATGCCCCCCATGTTGTAAGCCCCTCGCCGTGGGGGCATTACCGAGTCATGTGTTACAGTTTTTAGGTGCTAAAACCGCAAAACTGGCACCACCGGCTTTGACTCTTTTGAAGGCAGAGACTGAAAGCTGGCGTGAGTATTGGTCCTTTTTGGGTCTTTTTGCGGGCGCCTGGTGAATTTGTTTGAGAGGTGCAAACTGCGAGAGGCATCTGCGTGTGATGGGGAGGTTCTTGAACAGTATGCGCTCTTTGACTGGGAGCCAGTAGACGTCTCGCCTGGCCTGAGAGATATGCTCTCTTCTCAGAATACTTAGTGCCGCTCTGTGGGCGTTGTTTTGTGTCATTTACAATTTGTTGATGTTTTTACATGAAGTGCCTAGGAGCAGGACATTGCAATAGTCCAACTTAGCACCGATGGTGGCTCTGGCAATATTAAGGCAGTTTTTGGATGAGAGGTGAGGTTTTACTGCATTCATGATTTTGGTTGTGAGAGCTGCGGACGATTTAATGGAAGTGACTTACTGCTTCATTGATAGAGTCGAGGTACACACCCAGAGTTTTTACTGCAGCAGAGACTGCGATAACTGTAATCTCAATGCTGAATGTGCTGTATTGCTATCAAGTTTGTTCAGAATTTCCATTGGACCTAGCAGAAGGATTTCGGTTTTGTCCCTATTAAGACATAAGCCGTTAGCTGCCATCCAGGCCTGGATGATTGCGTAGGTTTCCTTGTGAGTGTTGAGGTCTTGCTCGTAGGAGCCAGATAGCGGGAGGAGAATGTGCGTATCATCGGCATAGTAGTGAAAGCAATGCCGTGCTCGTCCAGATCAATAAAGAGAGGTGATGTGTAGAGATTGTAGAGGGTAGGGGAGGTGCATGAACCTTGTGGGACTCCGCAGTCAATGGGGGATGGAGTGGCCAAGGCCTGGTCAGAAAAGACCATCATGACTTGGCCTTCCAGGAAGGATGGTCTCCAATCTGTAGCTTCTTGGGAGAAGTGAGCAACCTCTGTAATATGTCTACATAGGATTTTGTGGTCGACCTGGTCGACAGCGGCTGACAGATCCAAGAGAAGGAGAAGTGCAGGCTTGACCTTATCCTTGTTTCCAATAGCTGATTCTTCAGGTCTAACAAAGCTGACTCCAGGCCATGACATGGACAGAAGCCAGATTGCTTTTTCCCCAAAATGTTGTGCAATTCCAGATAAGCCTGGAACTGCAGGTAGGCGACTTTATCTTGGATTTTTATCAAGAAGGGAATGGTGATGATTGGCTTGTACTTGTTGGGATAATCGGCATCAAGATTTTTTTTTTTTAATAACGGTCGAACCCATGCTTTCTTGAGGGATGGAGGGATGAGACCTGAGGCAAATGAGGCATTTATGAATGCTGTGAGAAAAGGAGCAAGAGACTCTGCACCATCTTTGATCAAGCTGGTTGGGCAGAGGTCTCCCTTGCAGAGCGATGGTTTGATATGTCTCATGATCAGTAGGACTTCTGTTATGTCTTTGAAGGGTTTTGGGCTTTTGTTAGGGAGTGTGTCGCCTAGTACTGGCCCAATGACTGTGGTCTTGATTTTCTGAGCAGGGGCCATAGGCAAGGCATTGAGGTGTGACTTAATGTTTTCCTGAAGGGTGTTTATTTTGTCTAGCATGGCGTGTTGAATATTGTTACACCACACCAGGTCTTTCACTGTTTGTTGTGTAGAAGTGGGAGGTACGACAAGTTCTTTGAAGATTGCAAACAACTCTTTAGACTGAGATTTAGCATTGTCAATTCTGAGATTGTATGATGAGGCTTTAGCTGCTGAGATGGCCTTTTTGTATTGTTTGGCGATCGTTTGTAAGCCTCTCACGTGGAGTCAGAGGGGCCGGAATGCCATTTAGTGAGCACTGCACGTTTAAGAGCTTTTATGTCTAGTAGATCTTGAGTGAACCATGAGTTGACGTGTTTAATGGTTTTGGCTCTTTTTTCTGCAATGGGGCAATAGCATCTATCACTGCCTTGAGGGTATTTTTATAAAGCTCTACCAGTTCTGAAGGATTATTAGAGAAAAGGGGTTTTAGCGCAGAGGCTTCCAGGTAAGGTAGAATTCTGTCTTTAGTGAGTCGTCTTTCAGATCTGGTCATAGCCGCTGGCATTGGTGGGCTAGGTTTAGTTGCTAGTCTGGGTGGAAGGTGGAAGTGTAGGAGATGGTGATTCTTAACCTCTAAAGGGAGTGGAGTCTCAACAGGCTGAGGGCACCTTTTATATTTAGTGCCAACTAGGGGACAATGTTGGCTGGTGTCTAAATGCTAGTTTGCTGGATCCTGTTCCGCAGAGTCATTACAGGTTCAAGGACGGTCCTCAAACATTGTGGATCGAGTTACTCGTTGTCCCAACATATGATTTGTGTTTAAGGTTAAGAATCAAATAAGAAATTGCAAGGACATGAATGTCAGGACCCTGGAGTAGCAAACCCCTGCTTGCAACATATTATGGTGGTGAGTTTTCCTTAGTTCCTAAGGTGGGCCTTCAGCATCAATGCGTACCAGATCCTATTCCGTCGGGGATGTCAAAATATGCAGTTACTATTCTACTGTTGATGTATTTTATTATACTCTCAAGCATCTGAGAGGATAAACAAACAGACAGAGGAACCATTTGAGCACCCAGCCAGTGTCCAAAGGATACGGAAGTAGAATGAGAGTCATAAGCCCCCAGATGTAGTGATTTGATCTTTGATCATTTAGACAAAAAACATAATCCGAGAGGATTAGCCAATTTTGGCTGTGTTTGAAGAGAATATAGAACTGTATGTAATCTGGTCAATCCAAATTGCAGAATAAAAGGTGAAAAGGGATTACCACGGATGAACAAATGTAAGGCACCTGAGACTGATTGATAATAAAGTGCTACCTATAATCACAATAGTAGTTGACCTATTAGTGATTAGAATCTTTAGTGCTGCACTTTCTGATTGGGACTGACTACCCTACCTCCTTGTACATCTACTAATAGTTTATATACTCGAATTGTGTGTCGGTGGCTTCTATTGTATGCAAATATCCAAAAAGCGTGTGAGAACTATGCTGTAACGTGAGAGTATACTGATCCCAATACAGGATATTGCTATAGAAACCAGAGAGGAGAGTAAGGACATCATTACACAATATGCCTGAGAAACCCTAGAGGCATAGGATGTGTTACAATGAGCTCATTTAATATGAAAGAGCAATCGGTTTACAACGAATGCAGAGCAGTATTCTAACACACCCTAACTCAAGAATGAGGCTCATTACAGTCTTGGCATGCATTCAAAATGGAAAACAACATAGTGCCATTGGCAACTAGAGCATTAGATATGGGCGTTGGACCAGGCGAAGATGTGAGCAATTGAAACCACCCTTATTATCTAATAAGGGATTGCGAAATAAGGGTTGGAAAAGCCAGCAGTGATTATACACATGAGTCACAAAAACTCTAATACTTTCTACTGAGTTATTTTATAACTGTTATGGTTAAAGCATTTCACAGTACAGAACTAATATACACGTCGCGAGATCGCGGTTTGTATAAAAGAAATTGAAAATCGTGTAGTTAAGCAGTGCGGATCGAGGCAGACCGGAGGCAATCGTACCAAGGGCAACAAAAGGTAACTTTCTTATGAGAGGAATATAATCTGGGCTTTAATGGAACATTTTAGGGACTATACAGCTTTAGGCCATGGAGGAACAGGAAAGCTTGGGTTTAACTCATGATACCCTTTCTTACTATTTTACAGAAACCTGCCTATATCTTACTTTAATAAAGAAAGATTTTCATAAATGAGAGAGATAATTATGAACAAAGGAATAATATATCAGAAATACTATCACAAAACACAGAATTTTGGTGAGTATAACTGAAAGGCAATACTATTATAGTTGCTTATAACATTTACCACCACTATTGTTTGTTTCAAAAAAAGAGTTAATCTTGTCTTACTTTTTGTATAATTTTCTTCTCTTAATTAGAATCTCTCCTGATGAACTACGTGTATTTCACGTGGGGAAACACGTGTTGAGAGGAAAGAATTATAAGGATGTGTACTGAGAGGAAAGAATAATAAGGATGTGTACTGAGAGGAAAGAATTATAAGGATGTGTACTGAGAGGAAAGAATAATAAGGATGTGTACTGAGAGGAAAGAATTATAAGGATGTGTACTGAGAGGAAAGAATAATAAGGATGTGTACTGAGAGGAAAGAATTATAAGGATGTGTACTGAGAGGAAAGAATAATAAGGATGTGTACTGAGAGGAAAGAATAATAAGGATGTGTACTGAGAGGAAAGAATTATAAGGATGTGTACTGAGAGGAAATGAGAGGAAAGAATTATAAGGATGTGTACTGAGAGGAAATGAGAGGAAAGAATTATAAGGATGTGTACTGAGAGGAAATAATTATAAGGATGTGTATCAATGTATAAAGAAGGAAACCGCATGATCTCAATGCAAAAAATAAATACTACTGAAAAAGTTATTTTGTTGGTGTGATAATACTGTTCATGCCAGAAGCGCACTCCATATAAGTGTTTTCAAAAAGAATTATAGAACTAATATACATGCACTGATATGAAGAAGAGGCAACTTCACAGACAGGCCTCCCAGTGAATATCTTCTAAGGCAAAACTGTTTCCAAACGCCTCTTCTATTGTTCAGATTCCCTATGTGGCTTTGGTGACTAATTGGTTCTTTAAAGACATGAGTGTATCTGTAGTTGGAGATATGATCTATTCAGAAAGGCAGCAAAATACCACACGCCATCTCCACAAAGGCGTCTGAGATTCTAAAGTTTGCAGAGGAGTAATGCACACTTCCAATATTCAAAGAACCTTTATAACTTAACTTGAAGGCTGCATTCTAGATCCTGGCCAAAAGAAGGAGGATGAAAAAATCAGGGTGGGATAGGCAACAAATGGAGTTGGAGGACATTCTTAGCTAAACCCAAAGGCCCCATTCTAGATCCTGACCAAAAGGAGAATTAAAAAAGCATGGTGAGATAGGCAACAAAGGACCATGGAGTTGGAGGACATTCTTAGCTAAACCCAAAGGCCCCATTCTAGATCCTGACCAAAAGGAGAATTAAAAAAGCATGGTGAGATAGGCAACAAAGGACAATGGAGTTGGAGGACATTCTTATCTTAAACCAAAGGCCCCATTCTAGATCCTGACCAAAAGAATGAGAATGGAAAAAGCAGGGTGAGATAGGCAACAAAGGACCATGGAGTTGGAGGACATTCTTAGCTAAACCCAAAGGCCCCATTCTATATCTTGACCAAAAGAAGGAGAGCAAAAGGAAGTGGTTCAGAGAGTTGGGGGACATTTGTAGCGAAACCCAAAAGCTGCCTACTAGACCATTCCAAGAAAAGGAACGCAAACGGTTAGGATCATGGGGATTAGGGAACAGCAAGGAGGCAAAGGGAGTCAGAGGACACTCATAGCTAGGCCTGAAAGCCGCGTGCTACACTCTACCAAGAGAAGGAGAGCAAAGATGCGGGTGTTAGTGGGGTTTAGAGAATACAGAGGTGGCATTGGGAGTTATACTACATCCATAGCTAAACATGAAGCCTGCATTCCAAATGTTGGTCAGGAGAAGGCAGCAACAGGGAATATATGACAGATGTTTAGGAAACATTCACAGTTTAACCTGAAGGCTGCATTGCAGAACCTGGCGTAAGGGGCAGATGAGAGGGTGAAAGAAACATTAGCAAAGTGGACAGAGTGGCTAGATCTGAGGTTTCGAACCAAGGATGGCTCTGAAAAGAAAGACGATGCGCAAGAAAGATATAAAGTTCAATGAGAGGAAAAGAACTAGAAAATTACATGCATGAAGAATATGGCAGCATTATATCAGGGCAACTGATGCAAAGCCACAGGCTTGACAATTTCAATAGAAATGACAGCTGTAAAGGGTCATATAACAGGAGTTAGTGGGGCAGCAATCACCTGAGAAAGCCCTTGCACCTCAGTCATGGAGTGAGGGGTGTGCGTGCCTAAATCTTTGATCCCTGTGGGTGCGATGGCCATCGGTAGGTGGAAGATGGGAGGTCACATGCTGCAGGCCACAGGTTATCAGTGAGAAGGTACTCACAGTGATTCATTGATGGCTGTATTTACTGTGATGTACAGCCTGCTAGGGTGCTGATATTGCTGCAGAGCCCTCTTCACTTCACCAGTATTACTACATCATCATTTACCCAATGTTGCCTTCTTATATAGTTCTCCTCGTCCAAATCTTACTATTCGTGTCACTCCATTGTCATCATTTTGATCAATTTCAGTTGTATGAAGAGTATATTTTGTACTATGTTCTTAAACTTATTTTAATTGGCATTCTTTTAAAAACAGTAAATAATGTTTTTTTCAAACAGTTTTTATTTAACCAACTGTGAGCAGAGACACAAGTAAAAGCAGTACACAACATTAGTCCCAAGGTGCATATCAAGGTTATGTTATGTTGACTTACACCATGTCCTGCTACCACCCCAGGAACACAAGGTGGTCACCTTCCACCAGTCCTTCGCAAATATATATTCTACCTCCCAAGACTCTCGGCCTTAACTGACAGTCCCCTACCTTTTCTTGTAACAACAGCCCCCCACCTGTTGTATACACCTTTAAACAATAGCAATCAGCGTCGTAACACAAAATGTGGGGGCCCCCCTGCGAGTCATGTTGAGGGGGCCCCCACCCCAACTGGGCAACAAATCACTGGTCGCTCCTCACCCTGGGCCGGCATAGATTATCACGCTTGTGCAATACGCGCAAACGTGCTGCTGAAGGGATATGCTGCACACTGCGTATGTGTTTTAATGCAATATACAGCTCACTTTCTGAGAAAAATTGGCTAAAAAGCCAGAGTGTTTGCAATTGTTTTGTAGGGTAACACCAATCCAATAGATGCAAGTCACCAACAGTGCACATGAACATTAATGCTTTGCTATTAAAAATGCCATGCCACAATGAAAACCTGTCCAACTGGCTGCACAATGTAGACCAGTGTAGACATGTAATAAAATTACAGTAAAGCAGGCCAGGCAGGGCTGGACTGGGAACTAAAAGAGGCCCTGGAAATAATTACTGGGGACCAAAAGAGGCCCTGGAAATGAAGTTCAAAGTGGCCCCAAATGACACATTTTCAGACAAGCCCAATGCTTTTCCTATGAGAAAATTTGGAAATACCACAGAAAAGAGGCCCAGGGTGCAGAGGCCCACCGGGAAATCTCCAGAGTTCCGTATAGGCCAGTCCACCCCTGAGGCCAGGCCACATTTAGACATACCTAGACTGGTTGCACCAAAATGCCAATCGAAGCAATTACACTCATCAAGAAGAGAACACACATTCAAGCCCGTGGCCTCTAACAACACGGACAAACTCTTTAAAATCTGCAAGGAACTGGTCAATCGTGATGCAGTCTTTACCTCTCCTGTTCCCTCGCAGTCCCTCTGTATGGCTCTATCATCTCACTTCTCCACTAAAACTTAGGACATCCTGTCCTTCATCTCCTCTTCCTCTCCCTCTTCCTCTCTCGGATCCCCTTAGGCCATCTCTACCTCTCTTCCTCCTTTCTCCTCTTTCTCCCTGACAACACCTGATGAGGTTTCTAGACAAGTCTGATCTATGAAAGTGTCATCCAAACAGGTGCTCACCTGCTCCTCCAGAACCATCAAGGACCATCAAGGACCATATTGACACCCTCGCTCCAGCCTTGGCCGATTTCTGTAATCACTCTTTCGCCACTGAAACATTCCCCTCTCCACTTAACCCACTCCTCAAGAAGCTGTCTGCCGATCCTGCCTGCCAGGCAAACTATCGCCCAAAGTCCATCACCCCTTTCCTGGGCAAACTGTTGGAAAAACCGGCCATCTCCCAGCTTACTCTCCACACGGAATCTGTTGGTTGTCTCCATGACCTTCAGTCTGGCTTCAGAGCTGCCAGAGATGACTGGAAAATGTTCTCCTGAACACCTGTGAAGAACTGCTCTCTAACCTTGATTTCAGCATTCCTTCTGTCCTCATCCTCCTTGATCTTTCCTCTGCTTTCGACACGGCCCACCACGCCATCCTGATCAATCCTGTTCAATCGACTCCATGAGAACCTGGGCATCACGGATCAGGCCTGTGAGTGGCGGACATCCTTCCTCTTGGACAGCCCCTCCCAGGTCCAACTTGGTCCCTTTCTCTCCCTCCATCCTCTCACCCTGTTTTTTAAAGATCTACTTGGCCCCTTTGGCCCACCTGATCTCTACCTTCTCCTCTAACTTTCAGTGTTATGCGGAAGACACTCTGCTTTCATTAAGGCTCCCCTCAGACTCCTCTCTTGCTCATTCCTGACTGTCTATCCGCGATTCAGAATTGGTGCACCTCCAACGATCTCTGCCTTAATGTCAGTAAGGTGGAGATCCTTCTCATTTGGACTCCTGCACCTGCTTTCCCTCTCTCGCTCTGGCCACCCACCTTGGGCCCTCTTCCTTCGCCTTCCTGTGAGGCAAACAACCCTGGTGTCATCGTTGACCCACTCTCTCTTTCTCTCCTCATATCTCGGAAATCGCCAAGAAGTCCCATTAACAGCTTCTCCCCCTCAAAGGAACTCTTCCCTTTCTCACTTTCCCCCAGAAGCTCACTGTCTCCAGAGCCCCGGTATCTCTCTAAACTGGACTACAGCAACAGCCACTTTCTCAATCTGCCTTACTCTACTCTCCACCCTCTGCAACTAATCCAGAACAGGACTGCTAGACTTATCCTTGGCCTCAAGCCCAGGGATCATATCTCTCCAGCCCTGGAATCTCTCCAGTGGCTCCAACTTGCTGCAAGGATCAAGTTCAAGAACCTTTGCCTTGTCCATAAGGCTTTCTGGGCCTGGGGCCCGCACTACATCCAACACCCTCTTCCAAAATATCTTCCTCTTGAACCCTTCGCTCAGCTACCTACAACTCCTAAGGGTTAGACGCTTCTCCAGGCAGAGAGTGGGGGGTACATCTCTCTCCTCTGCAGGTGCCTCCCTCTGGAATAGCCTCCGTGCCCCTCTCAAACTTGAGTCGGACCACCTGAAGGTCCGGAAGCAGCTCAAAACTTTCCTCTTCTCCTCTGCTTTCTCTCTCTCCCTCCCCTGCTGGCCTACCTGAACTACCTGTCTGCAGTACCCACCGGTTGCTTGGCTACCCTATGAGTCTCACTGAGTCCAGACTTTTTCTTGATCAGTCAACCTTGCACTGCCTCTGGGCCTACCACGTACTTAGGGGCTGTAACTGTAACCCTACAGTCCCTTGTTCTCCTCACACTACCCAGAACCCTGTTGCCCTGGCTGCACTTACTCAGAGCATTGCCGCCCAGTTTTTTCCTCCCCTCTCCCTTGCACTTCCCCCCTCCCTTTCCCCTTGCACTTCTCGTTCTCGCTCTTGCACGATCGGAATGACACAAGGCCTAGTAAGATTGTTTGTCTTGTCCTCCCTCTATGTTCCCTCCCTTGTCTTGTCATGCCTAGAAACACTTGTGTACAGGCGCGTTATAAATGACATATAATTTGATCACAGATGTTGCAGTAAGTAACGGCTAGACTGGCAGCACCCAAATGGCAGTCTAGCCAGGTAATTCACTTAGCAGGACTGCTTTATCAGAAATGCCCAGTTACAAAAAAGTCATACCAAACTGAGGAATGACTAGACCGGCTGCACCAAAATGCCTCTATAGCCACTAACACCACATATTATGCCTGCTTATCCTGGACATGGACAGCCATTATGATTTGTTGCACAATCCTGCCGCCCCCCCACACACATCCCATCTCCCTCCCAACCCTACCCCAACCTCCAAAATCAACTTGTTGGCCCAGAATTACCTCCATGTCCCTCTTCCTTGTCCCAGAGATTACGTATGAGGCTCTTTGCCTCATAGGTAAGTACTGGGCTGAGGAACACTGGGACTAGGAGTAATGAAGATTACAGGCAGCTAAATCAGGCATTACCTCCATGTACCTCTGCCTCATCCCAGTACCTGTGTATGAGACAGAGTGCCTTATACACAAGTACTGTCTCATACACCCTGCGACGAGGAAGAATAGGGATAGGAGTAATGTGTAATCAAGGCATTAAACACAAGTATTGGTGCAATACCATTGAGTTAACTGGGATTAAACACTCCCACCCCCCCTGAAATTTTGCGCTATGTTGACTAGACGTGACTGACCGTCAGAGCAGTTGCCAGACAGAACAGAACACAGATGTTAAATGGCACCTGGGTTTCACTGTTAACAAGGGCCCAGCAATTACTGACATAAAGCATTTCACTGTTAGTACCTGTATTCAAATGCCACATTTTTTAGGCAATTGAAATCGTGATGTGTCTTTAATAGTTGCATGCCAGGGGAGTAAATGGAAGGGTAGAGAGGCAACAGGAGACCACTCATTCTCAGAGCAGTCTATAAGTGGGTGCTTTCAACCTTAAAGGAGAGAGTTAACTGCTTGTAACATTGAAGCTGCACTAGAATAGTATCGTTAAAATGCATAAAGAAATTAGATACCCCCAAACAAATAAGTTTGCCCCTCCCCCAGTGCCCATGCAGTTAGCGGCTCTGCCAACATTTGAAGGGTTAGCCCCCCGAAATGTAGGTTTTGTTGCCCCCCTGAATGCAAGCACACACACCCTTCACCATATACACACACGTACACCCAGCCATCCATACATTTAAGTGTGCATTCTTTCACCATACAGGCACACCCAGGCAGCCACCTGTACATTTAAGTGTGCACTCTTTCACCATACACTCACACACGAAAACGTTATGTGGTTGAGGGGAGCCCTAATACTTCAAAAAGAAATTGGGCCACAATACAACTATGCCGGCCTGGAACAAGGGTGGTGGTAAGTTTACCGGCACTGTTGTTTCCGGACCGGTATAATACAGCTCTGCGGGCAGTTGCAGAGCGGCACCCACCCGCAGAGTTTTCACGGAAGCACCGGCACCGTTATTAGCGGTGCCGGTGCTTCTGTGGTCCCCATTCTCATAGAGTCTGATGGAAATGGGGACTTACCATTTTCCGGCGCCTGATTTCCCGGACCGCCGGGGTTGTAATACCCCAGTGTTACCGGGAAGTCGGGCACCGGTAAAACATTACGGGTCCAGCGGCAACCTGCCGGTAGCACCGGCACGGTTATGGCCAAACCCATAATGAGCCCCATTGTTTCTTTTTGAAGTCGCTCTGACTTCATAAAGAAATTATTTCCACTAAGGACCGAACCATAACGGAAATAATTTCTTTGTGAAGGCAGATTGACTTCAAAAACAAACTATTTCTTTTTAAAGTCATAGAGCTCCCCCAACCCCGTGACATGTAGGCCTCCAGCCTAGGGTCTTCCATGCCATGGGGAGGGCTGAGCCGTCGGACTTCAAAAAGAATGTTTCTTTTTGTAGTCACTCTGCCTTCATAAAGAAATTATTTCTGTTACAGGTTATGTTATGTTGACTTAACATAACATAATTTCTGTTACAGAAATCATTTCTTTATGAATGTAGAGTAAATTCAAAAAGAAAAAATTATCTTTAAAAAAAAAATATATATGTATATTTTTTTCCTGCATTGGGGTCCCCTCCCAGGATATGTGCTGGAGGGCCCCCCCCCGCACTGCGGGGGCTGCGGGGGCCCCTATTACGCCAGTGATAGCAATGGTGAAAAATGCCAAAGAAGCAGGGACTTCACAACAGCGGATGGATATTTCTCTGCATAGTCGATAAACGGTTTCCATATGGCCACATATTTTGTATATCTCCCTTCACATAAGGCTGTGATCTTTTCTCCGACACCAAAATGTTCCAACTCTTCCTCCACCACATTTGAAGTATCGGACCTGTCGAACTGTTCTAATTCCAAGCAATGGTCAGTCCCGCTACCAGCAGCAAATGCCCTTTTAGGTATGCCATTGTCAAGACATTAGAAAAATCCCATCAACCGTAGCCACCAGCAACGCCACCAACGGCTCCATAGGTAAGTGAACGCCTGTAATCTGCTTGATCCTAGCCTGTACCTAAAAATGATACACTTTCCAACAGTCCCGTCACATGTCAATGATGGGCCCTACAGCATTTCAACCACTGCCAACAATTAGGAGAATATGCAGCGTTTATACGGTGGAGCCTTTGTGGGGTGAGATACCATCTTTAACAGACTGTGTATGTGCTTCCCATTTTTATATTTATTTTTGTGTATGTATTTATAGTGCGCCGATAGCCCTCAGGCATCAGGGCGCTGAGAGACAGGACTAGATGCAGGAAGGACAGAAGAGTGCTAGTAAGAAGTCTATTTGAGTTTATTTTTGCGGGAGTTTATTTTTGAAGCACAGAGGGAGGACTTATACATCGGGCCAAAATACGCAGCCACGCATCATCCTCTATTGATATTCCCAGATACCCCTCCCATTTACTCATATAGGGCAGGCAGGGGAAACACTCTCCCATGTCTAGTAGTGGCTCCCGGTTGCTGCACTGATTAAATTCAAATCCCTCTGCATCATCCACAAGGCTGACTGGGTAGGGGACCATGCTATCAGCAACTCTCACTTACTAAATACTATCCCTCTAGACCGCTATGTTCCTCTGGCAACAACTATTTGTCTGTAAAGCGTTTCGCTAAACAGAGCGCAGGAGGCAGATCTTTCTTCTCAGCTGGCTCCTCATCTGGCTCCTTCATATGGAATAGCCTCCCCAACCGACTTCTTCCCTTCTTCCTTCCTCTGCTAATCTCACAGTTGCTGTGGTTGGTGACCAGGAACGTTATGCTTCCCGCGGGCCCTGACTGCCACACCCAATTGCCCCAGCTTATGTCCACCTTTCAGCACTTGCCTGGGTACCCTCTGGCCTCTGTCCTAGAGGCTTGCACGTTCACACCAAAGGCAGCTCCAGGCCGTATAGCACTTACCATACCATGCACTTCATCTGTTGCTTACCCACGAGCACGGACACCCTAGTACCGACCCTCACTCATTTCTTCCGTACTGCACTTGCACGTTCCGAATACTCACAAGGCATAGTAGGTCCGTCCATATTTTCTCCACTGTATTATTGTTTTCAATCCCATGTTCCCTCCCCATTGCCCTGTGGATGCTTTGTAACAGCATTTACTTACTGTATAAGCGCCTAACAAATGCACAATTAATAAAATACAAATAAATATAGCTTCAGCACTTTCAATTTGTTGGCGCAAGGCTGGAGTGTAAGCTCGAGAGGGCTTAGGGACCTAGTTCCCTCCATTTAAATTGATGGTTGAGATGCCCTATGGCGCAATTGCACATAATGAAAATGCTCCGATTCAGTCAGAGAATAACCATGTTTACATTCATTAAAGGACAATGGGTTGCCGTCTTTATATAGCTGTTGTAAGGTTTCCAATACCCCGCAACCCAGGCCCCAAATCTTGCTTTCTCACAACCCGGATGCAAAAGGCGAGATTGTTCCAAACAGGATTAAGCAAACCTGTCCCCACCAGAGTACTCCATCTAACTAGTACTCGCTTAAAATAGTAAAGTGTATGCCTAGTAGAATACAGCAGCGAAGCACCCCAATCCTCGATTCACACTTGACACAAGATAAGGAAGCCTAGCCACTTCTATCCCTCAGAAGGCCTCCTTTATAGCCTTCTATTTTGGTCATGGATCCTTGCCCAACCAGACCATCACATGGAAGAACTGAACAGCCATATTATATCGAAGACCCCACTCCCATGCAAACGTTTTTTCAGTACCTTTCTAGAGACCTGCGCCCTCCTGTTACCCAAAATGAAGTGGAAATCGTATTCTGCCCATTACGGAGCTTGGCATTGGGAATTGTCACCAGCAGCACCAGGCAGAATTTACAAAGTTCTAGGAACCAAATTCATCTTAACAGCACTGATCCTGCTGAACCAGGATACCTCCTGCTTACCCCATTTAGCTAGGTTTTCCGTCAGCTCCCTAAAGATGGAGGGGCAATTATATTGGTATGCCTTAAACACCCTATTTCGGATCCGAACCACAAGGTAAGGAATAGTTACCCGGCTCAACCATATTGGAGAAAGTGCCTCTAAACTAGCCCGTTTCTCAGGGTGTACTGAGACATACAAACCATGTTATTTGTCCTAATTAACAATAAATCTTGCCACTTTCTGAAAGGATGTTAGCTCTAGCAGTGTTGTACCCAAAGATACACAGGGGTTCGCCTGTGTCAAAAGGACATCATCTGCATACTGTAGTGAAGGTGCTAATACAGTGCTGTCCAGGGGGGCGTACTTACCAGCTGCAGGAATAATGGGACAGGATACGGGACAGGATTTCATTGACGGCTGTAATAAAGGTGCCTAGGGCACACATGCAGCTTGAGAATCCAGGGGACCAGAGTGGGGCAGGGGTGGCCAATGAGGGATTGTGTAGGGGGGCCAGAGATACATATTGTGGCTTGACAATTGGGGTGTTGCAGCACCGTCAGTGTCAGGTAAAAACCACAGGTAAGTAGATCACTTGGGGGTAACACAGACAGGCCCTGCTTGGTAGGCCACAGGGTAAAAATTGTGTGGATGCTCTAAGGCAGTGGGGCACGGGGAAAATGATTCAAGCGGGCTGTTCCCAGGAGACATCAGTCACTGGGAACGGAATCAGCTGATTCATACACGGTCGGCGAGCGAGCTTCACAGGCGCTCGCTGAGGCCATGGGAAATTAAATTTTTAAAGAGTATGTTCAGGGAGGCACACTCACAGCACGATCAGCGGTTTCCAGTTGGCCTTTGACAGGTGGGCCAGGGAAGAAGGATGTGGGATGAAGGGACGATCCGTAAAGTGCCAATCAGAAGGTGAGATTTGGTGTTTGGAGGCCCCATTGAGATCCTCAGTTCCCTTGGCGAACTGAGGGTAGGTCCAACCAGTGCAACCGGTGCAGCGAGTGCCTGTGGATCTCCAGGGCATGTGAGTGTACCTGTGCATAAACACGCTGTATTGTGGCTGAAAGCCCATGAGAGGGTAGGGATTTTCTTTTGCAGTGTTTAGGATGCATCCGCAAGGTTGGAATACGATCGGCTGTAGTAGTCATAGATTTTAGTTCCATCCACCCGATAGTGAATGGATGTGTGGTGGGCACACCTGCGTTAGAGAAGGTGTGTATTAAGAGGTAGACCCCGTTAGACGGGAATTTCGCATAGTGCAAGCGATTGTAAAGTTGCATCATTTGGGGAAAAGGTTGTTATTTTTCATTCACTTGTTCAAGTGGTGCTCGTTTGTTGGAGTTGCGAAGGAAGAGCACTATAGAATAGTAAATGTCAGAATATCTGTGGTGATCAACTGTTGTCAAGTAATGTTTGTTCGTTTTGTGGCCTAGACTGAGGTGGAAGGGTTGACGCCAAAGGTACTGGTTGTATTACATTGTGCTTGGCATAATAGTGGTGGACACCAGCCTTAAACACAAGTGTAGGGTGGCTGAGAGGAAATGGTCGGTATCTTGTACACCCTCTGACAAACTGGCCTGCCGCCGACTTCAAAGGCAATGCTGACTCTCTGTCCTCACTAGGAAGAGAGCTCACATCCAAGCCCTGCATCTCTGCGGCATCTAACAACTCGGCCAAACTCTTTAAAATCTGCAAGGAACTGGCCAATCCTGAGGCAGTCTCTAGCTCTCCTGTCCCCTTCCAGGCCCTCTGTTCGGCCCAAGCTTCTCACTTCATCTCTAAAACCCAGGACATCCTGTCCACCCTTTCATCCTCTCCTGCTTCTCCCTCCACTCTCTTCTCTTGCCCTCTTAAGCACTATCTTGTGCCCTCCTTTTCAAAAAACCCACAGCCAGCCCCTCCCTTCTGGCTAACTATCACCGGATCTCCATCACTCCTTTCCTGAGCAAACTCCTGGAAAAGCTGGCCATCTCTCAGTTTAATCTTCACACTGAATCTGTTGGTTGTCTCCATGACCATCAGTCTGGCTTCAGAGCAGCTGGAAGCACAGAAACTGCTCTCTTGAACATCCATGATGGCCTGCTCTCTAACCTTGATGCTAATCTCCCCTCTGTCCTCATCCTACTTGATCTCTTTTCTGCCTTTGACATGGTCAACCATGCCATCCTGCTCAACTGGCTCCGTAATAACCTGGGTATCACTGATCAGGCTCTGGCCTGGCTGACTTCTTTCCTCTCGGACCGACCCTCGCCGGTCCAACTTGGGTCCTTCCTCTCCTCTATCTCTCTCTCCACCTGAGGTGTTCCCGAGGGGTCTACCCTTTCTCCCTGGTTGTTCAACCAATACCTGGCATCTCTCACCCACTGCATTTTTGCTCTCTGCTCCAACTTCCAGTGCTATGCGGATAACACTCAGCTCACGTTCAGGCTCCCCTCTGCCGCCTCTTCTCCTTCTCTCGTCCCGGATTGTCTGTCCGCAACCCAGGAGTGGGGTGCCGCCAACGATCTCTGCCTGAATGCCAGTAAGATGGAGCTCATCTTCATCGGCACACTTGCACCTTTCTTTCCTGCCACTCTCTGGCCGGGTTCCCTTGGCCCTCTTCCTGCTCCCACCTGTGAGGCTTTGACTACACACTTTCCTTCTCTCCTCACATCTCTGATGTCTCCAAGAAGTCAAACTACCAACTGCGCCTCCTCAGAGGTATTCTTCCTTTCCTCTCCTCCCCCCAGAAGCTCTCTGTCTCCAGGGCCCTGGTTCTCTCTAGGCTTGACTACTGTAACAGTCTCTTTTTAAATCTTCCTGCCTCTACTCGACTCATCCTCTGCAACTTATCCAGAACAGGACTTTGAGACTTGTCCCTGGCCTCAAGCCCAGGGATTGCATGTCTCCAGCCCTGAAATCTCTCCATTGGCTCCCAGTGGCTGCAAAGATCAAGTTCAAGTCCCTCTGCATTGTCCACTAGGCCTTCTGTGGCCTGGGACCACAATACCTCCAACTCTCTCTTCGGAAGTATCTTCCTACTCGAGATCTTCGCTCCTCCACCTCCAACACCTTGAGGGTCAGTCACTTTTCCAAGCAAGGAGTTGAGGGCAGATCTCTCTCTTCGGCTGGCACCTCCCTTTGGAACAGCCTCCCTGCCTCTCTGAAACTTTAGCAGAACCATCTCCGGTTCTGAAAGCATCTCAAGCCTCTCCTCTTTGCTTCTGCCTTCGCTCTTCTTCTTCCCTGTTGATCTCCTGTCTGGCAGTGCACTGGTCACCTGGCTACCCTTTCAACCACGGGCCCAGGTTCCTGCCATCCCAGCTGCACACCTGCACTGCCTCCTGCCTACCATTCACTTGGGTCTGTATCTGCATCCCTACAGTCACCCCTAGTTGCACTTATCAGACACTTGTTGTCTGCACCTAACCGTGCACTACCACCTGCTGGCCGCACTACTTGTTCTTTGATAGTTGATCATGTTTCTTGCACTTGCTCCTCCTCCCCTTCCCCTGGCACTTTTCCCCTTGCCTCTACCCTGCATTTGCGCAATCTCAATGTCACTTGTTGTCTTGTCCTCCCTTTGTTTGCCCTCCCTTGCCTCGTCGCGTCTTGAAACACTTGTGCATAGGCGCGTTATAATTACCATATCATATCATATGATAAGGGCATGGCCTGGTTCCCATTCATACGAATGTAGGTAAAGGTGGGCCTGTGGAGAGGGCCAGTAATATACGAAAACGGAGTGAGCGAACGGGCATGTGGAGAGGGCCAGCACGCATGGTCGGTATGGATGGTTAGGCCATTGAAGAGGGCTTGAGAGGGTGTGAGTAGGGTGTCTTTGAGAGGTGAATGAGTGCAAAGGTGTGATAATAAATACAAGTGTAAAAGGGGGACATGGGAGATGAGAGAAAGAGGAAGGGATCAGTAGGACAGGACAAGGGAGAGAAAAGAGAGGGTTGGATAATGTTTTTTTTAGAAAGTCCCCTCGACCACATGTGTGATAAGTTGTCCCAATATTGCGATAAAATAATAAAATATAATTTTCAATGGGCTGAGGACACTTCCAGGCAGTGTTTCCCCGCATTGCCAGTGGAGGGAATGTTTGATAGAAAAATAATAGAGCATATGTTCTTGTATCTACTAACCCAGTAGGCTCTAAATGAAAGAGTAGACAAAATATATTGGGACTCTTGAAACTGTATGAAGAGAAAAAGGACGAGCCAGCGAAGCCAGACATTAAAACAGACAATGCAACGGAACGACCAAGTGCCCTACCTCTACTATACAGAGCATACTCAGCATTAAGACCTGCAGAGAACCCATAGTGGTGTGTCCCAAGAACGAGAGGAAGGGGAAAAGGGAAAAAGAAAAGTAGGGAAACATGATGGGGGAGACGGATGGCAAGAGAGAGAAGAAGTATCTGGCAGACAAAGAAAAAAGCACACGACAACAGGTAGACACATTAGCCCTCATTATAATACTGGCGCTAAACCATGGCACTATTAGCACCATGGTTGGTGCCGGTATCGTAGTGAGTCCGCCAATGTTCAATGGGGAATTACCACCCCATTCCAAGGTTGGCGGGGCGGTAATTCCCCATTGAACATTGGCCCTTCCCCATTCCCATTTTCGCCTCATAGGGCTCAATGGGACTGGGGAAGGCGCTAAGTACGGTACCGCAAATTGCGGTACCGTGCTTAGCACCAAGGTCCCTTTGCGGGTCCCTACTTTAACGGCTGGTCTAGACCAGCCGTTCAGGTCGGGTCCCGCAAAGGGACCTTGTAGTAAGGCGCTAATGGGTTAACGGCGCCGCAGCCTTTTACGGCGCCGTTAACCCATTAGCGCCAGGGTCGTAATGAGGCCCATTGTTTAATGAAGCAGCGAGAAATACAGAGAAGGAGGTTCTAAGAAAGGCGAGAAAGAGGGGAGACACAGGGGACGGACAAGGATGGACATCAGGGAAGATTAAATTAATTTAAACTGGACAATGAGGAGTGCAACAGGGGGGAGGAGAAGACATAAATATGGGGCGGGGACAGTATTGTGTCAGATAAAGGCAAAGAGGAGGAGATACGTGAAGGGGAGAATGAACAGTGGATTCCGGACAAAGAGAGGAGAATGGGACAAAAGGGAAGACCAGGGTGAGCCAAGTAAGAACTGGTTAACTATCTGCCGCAACCGAAGGGAGAAAGTAAAGCTAGGACTGGCACAGTTGATAAAGGGGGGGTCGGAGACAGGGCTTGGGCAACGCAGATGCCGTTGCTACACAGGGGGAGAGGAGGCACACACTACATACCATGGAAGATGATGTACAGAGATAATCTCATTTGCAGTTTGTCCTCCCTTATGGCAGGAGCTAGCATATGGCTATACACACTCGAAAAAGAACCAGCAGGAGTGACGTTAGCAATAGCGGAAATGAAAAGTTTATTTGTGGCAATAATAGGGGAGTGAAGACATAGGATATGGGAACAAACAGGATACAAGGGGGAAAAATTAAGTACCAACGCACACAATGGAGCACCGTTTAGTAACTGCCGAGCCCACGTGTGGAAGGTGTTAAGGAGCATTTATCCCAGCAGCACAGAATTAGGAGCTGTCATGACCCGTAAGAAGTGCCAAATGAGGATCAAACAGGATATATATGGCAAGTTTTGGAGCTCTGGATGCTGGAAATGCAAAAACCATGGGACGAATACATACATTTATTTGACCATATATCTGTTAAAGGACTCCCATCGGATGTCCAGCCTTCCTTATATAAAATAGTAGGAATACAGGCAAAAGGATGGCCAGAAATAAAGGCCACAATAGTACACTATTGTAAGAGAAAGCAGGAGAGTGAGAGACAGACAGCACAAATCGCTGCAAAGGTGGTATAGAAAAAGCTTGCAATATTTGCAAAGGAAGGTGCCATACTCATACTTGATGCTGCTGCTGTGGCCCCCGCCCAAAGGGAGGGTTCCTAGTAGGAAATATGTCCCCACAGTGGAGATACACGCCAGTGCAGTATGCACCACAGTGAGGAATGCAACCACAGGGGTTATATGGGGAAGATATAGAGGTGTGGGGTACCGGTTCCCCAGACCATGTTTCATATGTGGGAACCAGGGGCATTTGCATGTACCTGTCCCATTGGGCAGCAAGTGCAAGGGCAAGCACAATCGCAGGCATATCAAATAGCACAGCAGCACGGCTCGTTCATACAGCAAGTGCAGCATCAGCAGACACAGCCACCACAAACAAAAACGCAGCAGGGATCACCACAGTCTCCACATGGACAACCACAAACACCAGCAGGGTAGGTTGGGGGCCAGGGAATGCCCATGGCATGCTATCAGCATCCGTGTTGGCTCAAGGAGACACAGTGATGCTGGGACACAATGTGGTACTCCACTACATGGGGTCAGTGTTGTTGGTCGAAATCCCTTCGAGTTCCCGCAGAACATACTAATGCAATAGGAAAGCCAAAAGGGAGTGCATGTGTGTACAGTCCTAGAAGTAACTGAGGACCCCGAAGAGCAACCTGTGCTAGCAGTGAAGACAGGACCAGAGGATTCTCTTTCCTGATAGGCACGGGGGCCACCGAGTCATGTAAAAGGGTGGGTGGGTTTCCAATATCAAAGAAAGTGATGGACATGCAAGGCTTCTCTGGGGCAATTGTCACAGTTCCAGTAACAAGAGTGTTACATATAACGATAGGGACCCAACATGTTGTAGCATCCCTATTGTACTCAAAAGACACCCCCATAAACATATTGGAGAGGAACTTATTGAACAAGCTGAATGCAACAATATCTTCCAAGGAAAAAGGCATGGTGTCCTCAACAATGGGCATGTATTTGCCAGAGTGGCATCCCTCTTTCAGGGCATATATGCCCAGAGCTCACTGCGAGGACAACCCACATACCCAAATTTATTCCTGTATGGGGTCCAGGTACTGCTGGGGTGGGTACCTGTGATACAAGCGAAGTCATCTCTACTGGCATCAGAATTTCTATTCTGGCCTCAGTGCCACAAGGAAGGTGCCAAGTCATCCTAGTGTTATTACAGCTTGGAGAAGTAGTGATTAGAAAGGACATGGTGATACTATGATATGATATGATATGATATGATATGATATGATATGATATGATATGGCATTTGTAACGCGCCTATACGCAAGTGTTTCAAGGCGCGAAAACGCCAAAAAATATGTGGAACAGATGACAAGGACATAGAATGGTACAGTGCTATTCATTGACCCAACACTGACAATAACAGGTGTGACTGACAAACAGCTTTTTGCAGATGGAGAAGAAGAGGAAGAGGGAGATATTGTGTTTCAGCTGCAGATACCCTGTCCTATAAGAGTGGTACAGAAGCTAGTACCACAACTAACATAACTGGTGAAAAAGAAGGGCAGGCGGACTTAAAGAATGTCCCTCAGAAACTATGGACAACAGGACCCCATGATGTAGGGGTACTAAAACGAGCAGGGGCTGTAACAATAAAATTGAAAGAGGGAGCATTGTTACCAAGCACAAAACAGTACTGATTATCCTGTGAAGCAGAAGAAGGTATATATACCCCCCTTCTTGCGCCATGTTAGCAGGGCATAATACAGACATAAAGGTCTCCATGCTACATTGGCATATACCCTATAAAGAAATCAAATTGGGGATCATGGAGATTCATACAGGATTTACGCCCCCTGAACAACTTTGTAGAGGCTGAGTTTCCACTCATGCCGAATCCTGCCACAATAATATGTTACATCCCGACAAAAGCGAAACATTGTACAGTCATTGACCATAAAAACAGCTTCTTCTCCATCCCATTACACGCAGATTCCAGGTACCTGACTGCATTCATGTACCAGGGGGACAGATTTGAACATACTAGGTTACCTCAAGGGAATTGTAAGTCCTCAAGTATATTTAACTGAGTGATCCAGATGGACTTGAGTAACCTGGAGGTGCCGAGTACCGTTATACAATATGTAGATGATTTATTGGTGTGCAGTGAGGCTGAAGAGGAGTGCAGGGCAGACTCAGTCCACCTTTTAACATTACTAGCACACAAGGGGTACAAGGTGGATAAGGACAAGTTACATTACTGCCAGGAAGAAGTGGTGTACTTGGGACAGATAATATCAGTAGAAGGGCACAAGATAACCCCAGAGAGAGTAGGAGTAATACATAAGACTGCTCACTCCGCACGATGAAAGAGAAGCACTCATTTTTGGTATTGTACAACTACTGCAGAGCATGGGTGTTCTACTACTCCACATTCACAGAGCCTCTCCATCAGGCACTCAAGAAGGTGCAGAAGAAGAAGACAGCAATAAAAGAGGCTGCAGACATGAACAGAAATTTCGCTGAACTCAAAGATGCATTGGCATTGGCTCATGCACCAGTGTTGGCTACCCCCAATTACAAAGACATCTGGTATCTGTTTTCCCATTCAGATGCTCTGTGATGACCATGGTCCACATGCAGAAGAAGCTGCAGGGACACAAGCCTTTGGCCTACTACAGTGGTCTCCTAGACCCAGCAATGCAAGGACACGTCCCTTATGAGCAAGCACTTGCGGCTGCAGCATTTGTGATAGAAAAGATGGTGACAATTACCATGGGTGGCACCCATGTAATGAAGGAAGAAGAGATAGAGGGAGGGCATTTGGTCTTCATTGACGAGTCCTCCAGCATGGACTCAAATACAGGCAGAAGACACAGTGGTGTACCATAAGGATGGGAATTATCAGATCACCTCCCAAATGAGATTACCATCTCATTATTCAGCGCAGGCAGCGGAATAGGTTGCCATGATAAGTGCACTAAACATGACAGAGGAACATGTGGGAAACATCTTTTCAGACTCTGCTTCTGTTGCATCACCATACATTCAGGGTTGACACACTGGTAGAGAAGGTGGTTTAGGAGGAGTGACGGTCACAATACAACATGCTGAGTTACTGAGTGAACTAATTGAAGAGTTAAAAATGCCAGTAGAGGTAGCCATAATAAAGAGCACCACGTGTGTGGGTAGGACTTGATATTTCAAGGGAAGGACATGGCTGATAGAGCAGCAAAAGAAGCGGCCTACCTACCTGAAATGACCACAAGGTTAATCCCAGGTGTGAAAGGAAGGGTGCCAATGATGCTTGCAGGGGAAAAAAGGACTAGAGGGTCAGGGAATGCTGGACAATTCAGCTCTATTCCTATTGTACAGATATTTAACCTGCAGAGGGAACCCCCCCCCTCCCAGGAAGAAATGGATTTATGTATAGAGAGGGTGTGCTCTCTCTCCCCAACTGATTTGATGTGGAAGCAGGATAGCACAGGGAAACAAGTAATGCCTAGATAACAGTTGTCTATAGCATTGGAGCAATTAAATGTTCCTGCCTATGTGTTCAAGGAGCATGTAACAGCGGAAACAAATGAGAGGTGGTTCATCCCCAAACTCCATTACCTTGTTGCAGAGTGTACTGGGAATTTCATGATGTGTCAACAGTTGTTGACAGGTCATATATAAAAATAAATTATGAGGTACATTACCACGACCGGAAGAGCCCTTCCGGCACTTGCATATTGACTATGTCGATATGCAAGAGAGATGTACCTCCTATAGGTACATGCTTGTCATTGTCTGTCCTTTCTCACATTAGTTTAAGGTGGGCCCCTGTGATAATAATGATGCAAAGTTGACAGCAAAATATTTGGTGTGGGAGATGTTCTCAAGATGGGGAGTATGTGATGAACTAAGGTTGGACAATGGGCAACATTTTTCAAACAACCTATTTAAGGAGATTACAAACATTTTGGAATAAAGCACCGCCTTTGCACAGCATACTGGCCACAGACAAACAGGATGGTGGCTGGTAGACAAATGGCCTGCTTAAAGAACACTTAGCAAGGCAAAGCTAACCACAACTTTGTGCAGAAATTGGCTTCAGTGCCTCATATTAGTGCTTTTTGCGCTCGCAACTCACCAGGTGCGGATCATCACTTGACTCCGGACTCAATTTTTACTGGCAGGAGAATTCATGCACCTCTCTCACCCAAACATACAATATTGGACGATAGCACAAAGGCACAGGTTTTGGGGGAAAATTACAAGTATATTTAACTGAACTCACTAAAGCACTGAAATGCGTATACCAGCAGGTCCAACGACCAAAAAGCAAACCGGCCGCTGAAACAACATCCACAAGTGCACACAACCAAGACACTTTTCCACAACCAACATCCCTCTATGTTGGTGCCAACGTGTTATCCGCAACTTCATACAGAAGTGGCACAAACCTAGGTTTATGGGTCCTCACGAAGTAGTATTTGCGACATTTACAGCAGTGAAGATTAAAGAAAGAAGACCATGGATACACATTTTGGCCATTCACAGAGACAACAGTGTCACCCCTTCTGAAGAGCAAGTGAGGGGAACAACTTGATGGGAAGTATTCATCAGCTCTCACTAACATTTCTTTTTCTGCTATATGATTTTACATAAGGCGTCTTTTCCTTTTGGTGGTGACATGACACTTTGGGTGTTGCTGCACCATCAGTGTAAGGTAAAAACCACAGGTAAGTAGATCACATGGGGGTGACACAGATAGGCCCGGTTTGGTAGGCCACAGGGGAAAAATTGTGCAGACTCTCTAAGGAAATGGGGTGCTGGGAGAATGACTTAAGCAGTCCGTACCCAGGGGACAGCAGTCACTGGGAACAGAACCTGCTGATACATACAAGGTCAGCGAGCCAGGCTCACGGGCGCTCGCCGATGCCATGGGGAATTGAATGTACAAGAATATGTTCAGGGAGGTACACTCACAGCACGATCAGTAGCTTCAAATTGCCCTATGGCTGGTGCGCCTGGGAAGAAGGATGTGGGATGAAGGGACAATCCGCAAAGAGCCAATCAGAAGGTGAGTTTTAGTGTTCTTGAAAGGCAACAGGTATATTGTGTCTTCGATGATGCTCACGAGGCACCTCGGTTGGATGCCGTGTGAATGTCCCCCTTCCCACCAGCTTAGGATGTCTCGTGTTTTTCCTATATGTGATAAGCAATGGCAGACAAATAAAGTTCTGGAGGTCAGCACAATAACGTATTACACATTCAAATTATCTCATGGGTAGGAATGTGAAGGAATGTGGTGCCACAGAGGAGGTGATGAACCAGGGGGGAGTGAAGACTGTTTTGTTCCAATCATTTTTAACTAACATATGCCTAGCTGTAGGGGACTACCATGGTCCTGCCAATCAGCTTAGTAGGATGTCCAATCATTTGAAACCCTTATGGCAACTGTTTATCACTATGCAAATAATGTCCTAACTATAAAATATTTGATTGCTGTCAGCTCTCATCACTCAGTTTGTTCCACTGTTCTGTTTGTTTTTTGCTTGCCCAGCTGTAATAAACAGTGTTACTTCTTGCCTAGTGTACGCTCCTTTTTTAATTATTTTTGGTATAGTTCTGACTACGTGTTTGTGGAGGATCCCTGATACAATACAATGAAATCGTATATGCATTCAACCCGATGGATACTCCAGTGATTCTTTCATTAGTTCTAACATGGCAGGCAATTGGCACACTTTTCAGCGTAAACACCAGCAAAGAAAAGCAATAGCCCTGCTAGTCCATCTAGTTATAGCTAAGTTCTGAGAGTAGTGCCCATTGACCCTAAGAGAGGTTGACTTCTCACGATAATTGGGAAGAACCAGCTTGACAAAATTCTGGCTGAAATGAAAACCTCAAAGGTATGCCTAATGTAGCCTCAGTCCACCCAGTCAAACACTTTATGAGCATCTAGTGCCATCACCCCCTCTTCTATGATAGCAAATAAAACCTCCATCTAACGCCAATCTAAGATCTTACAGAAGAGCATACAATCATTATTAGTGAATGTAATTGGGCGAAACGAGTCACACTGTGCTTGATCCTTCCCAGTCTTAGGAATCAGGACCGTTGTAGATGTTCCCATAATCGGGGTGACCCCTCTAGACTCCAGGAATGAATTGAACAGGGCAGTCAAGTGTGAGGGGAGAAGGTACCGTATTTTCTTATGAAAGAAGGCAGTAAACCCGTCTGGACCCTGGTGGGGCCCTATTTTCCAAAGATTTCATCATCCATTCCACTTTGCAAGGTAATTTGGGCCCCTGTAGAGACTCCATGTGCTTGGTTGACAGGCGCGGAACCACAGCTGCTCGCAAGTATTGAACTTGTTCCTCATCTGACCGGGATTCCCCTGCAAATACAGAAAAAGAAATGTTCTCCAGTGTGTCTTATTCTGCCCATTGCAGCCCCCTTTGATCATGGTATAAGGCTGCTATGTTAATCCGTGTTTTTAGCATCTTTAAGTTAGAAACAAGGAGGCAATTAGCCTTATTGCTCCTCCAAAATATATTTGTCTGGTTTTTAATAGGGCCTGTGCAGACCTGTCGGCCAGGTGTTCCTTCAAATCTTTTGCTTTTAACACCCATAAGGAGGCTTGAAACCCTGATCCCTTATGCTCTGCCTCTGCTGCTTTCACCCCACTTTCCAACGTCAAACAAACCAGCCTATGCTCCCTAATATACGCTGACTGGCTAATAAGTTTGGCCGGAAGGACATCCTTCATGGCAACACAAACAGTTGCAGAAGAAAGGCCCAAATTCCCATTTTCGCAAAGGTTATTTGTAATGGCTTCCCCAATGTCTCTGCAAAGAGCCTGATCTGTCAGAACGGGAAAATATAATGGTCAGGGCTGCTAGAAATAATAGTCACTCCCCAGCTCTCTACCCTTGTGGAATCACATCTCCTGCTTCATCTTTTTCATTCTGGTTTCCAGCCTTCCAGGGGTACTGAATCAGTTATGATCTCCATTCTGGATGATTGTGCTTTGCTGCAGGACCTTGGAGAGGCCAGAGGGTGGATTTTCCTTGACCTCTCTGCAGCTTTCGATACCATAGATCACCAGAATCTCCTCCATCATGTAGAAGATGCAGGAATGTCTACTCTACCCCTGGCCTGGATCATGTTGTTTGTTTCTGACCGCACCCAAATGGTAACTCTTGCTCCTTTTTTCTCCTCTCCTGTTGCTCGCTCCTGTGGGGTACCCCAGGGGTCTTCTCTGGGTACACTTCTTTTAACCTTTAGCTCCGACCACTAGCCGATCTGATTCATGAGCACGAGGTGTGTTTTCATACCTATGATGATGACACCCAGCTGCTCGTCCGACTGGATTCTTCAACCTCTGCCCCCCCTCAACGCTTAGCAATTGTTTGTCAGCAATATGAAGCTGGATGGCGAATATCTGGCTTAAATTTAATGGTAACAAAATTGAGATTATGGTAGTAGGGCCCACCAAAATGGAGACTTTGTGGACTACAGAGTTCTGGCCTGAATCCCTTGGACAATATGCTGCACCTAGTAAATTGGTAAAGAGCCTGGGAGTAAAACTCCTTTGACATGACTCCCTAGAATTGCAAATCTCCTCTTTGTGCATTGCAGGTTTTTTAAATTGAAAACTCTTAAAAATTATCTTTACCTTTCCTTCCACCGGGATCCCGTGCCAGAGTGGTGGCAGCATCTATTCGTGGGTAGCTGGATTATTGTAACAGGATTTACTTGGGACAACCAGCGTTTCTAATTCAGCGGCTGCAACTAGTCCAAAATGCTGCAGTGAGGTTAGCCCTTTGTGCCACTCTTTTGGCCCATTAGCAGGATATTCTCTCACAGCACCACTGGCTCCTGGTTAGCAGTTGCATCAGATTTAAGGTGCTCTGCATTTTCACCGGGCAGTTCATTCTCTGGGATCATAATATCTTCAAGAAAAACTGCCCGCTTATGCCCCAGTCAGAATACTTTACTGCGCTCCACCAAAGTTGTTGTTAGTGCCCAGATTTCAGAGAGCTCGGGCAGGGTGAGAGCTTTTTCTTATTTGCTCCCTCAGTGTTGAACTCCTTCCCATGTCAGCTCTGCTAAATTGCTGGGAGGAATTCGACCATCCGCATGGGGAGAGTGCTCTCGCCTGGGCTTTTTTGATTTTTTGATAAATGAAAATGAATGATGGGAGATCAACCTCCGAGCACCGTGTGAGCCCATTCCGCACACAGTCCATCTTCTTCCTGCACAAAATGCATAGTCACACATACGCCCAGAACAGATCTTAAAATGTTCCCTTCAATCTTGTCCAGCCAGCCCACACATTGTTCCGAAAGTAGTTCAAGTCCAGAAATCAGCCCTGGAATAATGCTAGTACAGTAGATTTTTATTACGCCTTCCAAATATTTTCCACCTGAGCTAGCAATAAGCACTTCCTAAGAATAATGGATGAGATATATTCACCCATTCATATATTCACATGTTCATGTAATAGGAGGGATTTGGTGGGGCCCGAAAAGGGAAACCCAGGTACATATGAGGATCGACCACTTCAAGAGTAGAATCACCAAATTTCCAATTAAATGGAGAATTATGCTTAGGTTTACTGCCAAGCACCATAACTTTAGTTTTATGCGTGTTAATGCCCATATTGTTGGATACTGCATAAGAAGATGGGGCATTGACAGAACGCTGCAATCCAACTTGCGTATAATCAATAAGAACAGTATGTTCAGCGTACATTAGCAATGCCGCTGGCTCTCTTCCAATCCGTGGAGGAAAATTACATACCCCAGTCTGGGCCACGTCTAGGTCCGAAACATAAAGGTTGTATAACAGGGCTGTAAGACGCACCCGTGCTTCAGACCTGTATTGCTACTGAAATCGATACGTGATCATCCCCTCTTGTGCCAAGTGAATAGATACCATTGTGTCACTGTGCAGATCTTTAATGTAGTGACGAAGCGTAGGATCAAGACCCCATTTCGACAGTTTGTTCCACAAATAGGTAGAACAACAGTATAGGGTACAGAATGTATGGACAGGTATCACATGATGAGAAATAGAGATGCATATACTATGCTGTTACTATGGTTACAGTGTAACAGCATGCGAAAAAAAGGCTGGTTAAGTACATTTAGCAGAACAGAAAGGTTTTAAGCATGTTGCGGAAAGTGGTGTAAGATTTTTCGTTCCTTATTGTAGTAGGTAGGGCATTCCAGTTTTTTGGTGCTAGGTGTTGGTTCTTTTGAATGTGGATACATATACCTGATTGGAGAGGTGGGAGCTACATGTCCATGTGTTCTCCAAGAATGCATCCATTCTTGCCTTAGCATTAAGGCACGTCAGATCATAGGGGCTCAAACACTGGCTCGACCGATCATCTTTACAGACCCTAGTGGAGCAACAGAGTAATGGATTAGTAGAACTGGCTTTACAGCAAACCAATTAATGTCTGTGAAATTTTAGAAAAATGTGTTTGTTAAAATCCCTGCCAATGACCACCTTACCAGAGGGATGTGGACTGTTCCAATGGGTTAGTAACTCATCTACCTTCCCTGTATAGACATTGAGTGTTTCGCTCCTGGGGGATCATATATATTAATATCAGTTTAAGTAGATGAGAAAAAGTCGGGTCATATAAGATGGCTGATAAAACATATGGTGAAACTGTGGCAACTGTTAAAGGGTTAATGGAGTATTGAGCTGTTACTCCTATCGCCAATCCCTTCCATTGGACGACCTCTAAGATTCTGTTTGGCAGGATTGTAAATGATGTTATAGCCATCAACATAAAAGTTATTTATTGACCAAGTCTCTTGGAGCACAAATACATCATAATACATTAATGTGGCAAGTCTCAATGTATTTTGCAAAAACAAAAATAGAATCCTCGCGAATTCCAGGAAGTCCAACCGACTTGCACAAGCTTCTTGGAGATTCATAAGGCAGTACACTTCAATGAGCCCGGCACCCATTGGCTTATCACTCTGCAATCAGCACTAGAAGCTGTTGGTTTAGAAACCATATGAAGAAAACCTGAGCATTCGGAGGAAACCACATCAGAGGTCTGACCTGCCAGGTGCAACGGCCCTGGTAGGAACAGTTGCCATGAAAGCACCAGCATTGTTACTAACAGTGCCAGTGCTTCCTATAGGACTCCATGGGAATGGGGACTAACATTTTCCACTGCCTGATATGCCCAGGCCACCGGGACTTGTAATGTTCCGATGGCAGCGGGATCTCAGGCGGCAGAAAGGGTGTTACAGTTCGGCGGCAACCCGCAGGTAGCACCAGCGGGTTACCGCCGGACTTGTAATGACCCCCATTCTATTTTTAAATGTGAGGGTTCTGAAAAAAAATAATGGTGGTGTGTAACAATGGGATATGGTGTATACTCAACAGAGGCATACTACACTTCAGAAGCAATTTATGCTTTCCTGTGACTGTTATGAAGGAGGAAATGACCCCCCTTTATGCTCGCAGGGCCTGGAATTTCCAGATGTGTGCATAGCCCTTGATTGGTATAAAAAGGTAGACAGGCACTGCCAAAATAAACACAGGCATTGTCAAAGTCATCAAGCTTGGCTTTTGAATAGGAATGTGACAGGATTCTGCCAGGCACTGCATCAACTGATATACGTGGCCATGACATGGCACCATTTGGAAAATTGTGTGGGTACCTGGGCATAGGATTTCAGTCCCTGCTAAATGCCTATATATACTACCTATATTCTAGCTGAAACGGATGGCTTTTTCAAAGCTTATTTTGATAGGATTCCAGAGCAAAGAACAAAGGCAACAATTGCTGAGAAATATAGTGACTAAATGCAGACTTGCTTAATACATTTCTATTACCCCAGTAACTCATTTACAGCCCCAGGTAAGCCATCAACTCTCATAAGACTACTTAGAAATAACACTTGAGGTCCTATACAGTGCAAGATTCGCCCGATTTGTGGAATTATCTGCTTGGAAACCACGTACAAAATCACATTTGTCGATTCATGAAAATAACTATGCAGAACTTTTTGGTGCTTTGCGTGGACTTCGTGCAGGTTCGGCACATCACTGAGAGAGGCTCAGTGCCTTTCGTGAGACACCTCACAAAGCAAGGTTTGTGCATAGGGCAGGGTAGGGGGCGGAACGCAGAAAATGAGGAAGCACAAGGGAAAATATGGACATTACGAGGTAAGGGCAGCAGGCAGTCCATTGCACATGCACTATTGCGCAGAATGATACGTATTCATGGATCCGAATGCGCAACCTCTCAGCAGGGAAATGGCCATGCAAAGCCCTCATACCATCCGCCACTCGAAAGCAGGCATACAGGAACTTGCGCATAGGATTCACTGTGCAGAGGTAAGATCAGGTGTCAGATTTATGGGTTTGTGTTTGCAGCTGGGGTACTGATCTAAATTAGGGGGTTTCAGAATTTTACCCGAATTACAATAAATCGTACGCATGTTGCCAGGGTGCCGGTAACAGTTATGGGGGACCCTGCACAGGGTCCCCGAGATCCAGGCCTGCTTGCAGGGGGTCCCACGCACTGTTTAAAGTGTGCATGTATTCGCGCCGGGGCAGCACGTAAAGCTAGCTGTTTCTGGCTGTTTTTGATTTGCGTGAGGTTGTGTCTGGGCTTTCTGGCCGCGACTTGCGTCTACTGTTACTTTGCACAAACAATTCCATGAATACTCAGAGCGTGCATTTTTCATTCTCCGCTTAGGCTTGCGGCGCATCGTTCTTGGCTTGTGGCCATTGTGGGATAAATGTATACATATAAAAAATAATCAGGATGAAAGATCCTACAGGCGGTGTTTGTCGTTCTGAATGTTGATATTTATTCAATGAATAACCCTGCTTGCCTCTTTGGACACCACCACGGCCAAACACGTAAGTAGATTTCACTTCCATCCACAGTCAGCTTGTCCATGGAAATCACTTTCACCCTCACTCCTTATCAGGGCCAACGCTCTGCACTGGACTGGACGGTCACTTCCAACAGATTATTGAGGTCTCTGACCTCTGATGCATTCTTAACTAATCAGAGAATCCATCATTCAAGATCACTCTATTAAAAATTGGACTGCCTCAAGCTTCATGGTCCAACCTTGTTTTTCTCTCAGAATTGGGACCCACTCTGGCCCTTTCCAGCTCACTGAGAGACCCCGGCCTTCAGGAAACCACGGCCTACTCTAAGTGCAACACGCACCCACAATCCAGCAACCATTTGAGGATTGCCCACAGCCTCCCACTGCTACAGCAGCAGCAGGTAATCTGTACTCTGATACACCATGTGATGTATCACCACGGCTCCACTCAGCCATTATTAAGTTATTTCTTAAATAAGTCAACTACCTTCCTAGATCCTTACAGTCTTCTATCACCCGCAGATACTACGGACCACACCGCTACTGGTGTCCATCCTGACGAAGGCCAACCAACAGACAGGCTCCAATCAAGCCCTATTTGGCCAAAACACACCTGTGTCGATCCCCTGTGACACAACTGTACCATCCCCCTCTTGTGTATGTTTGTGTAAAAACTGTTGTGTACACCCTGTGTAAACCACGCCTGAGACCATGTTCTATCCCAGGTGCACCCTCTTCTAAATTGTAGGTCTTTCCTACCTCATTTTTAAATGTGCCTCTATGTGTAGTTTTGACCTCAATATCTCTGAGGTCGACACTTACCTGTGTTACCACCGAATATAATCACTCTTGTCCGTTTGCTCTAAACTTTCATGCTTATCGAAAGTACTGTAAATGAATCATTGAGTCACCCAAAATGTTCCGTGTTGTTTTAAAATAAATATCAACATTCAGAACGACAAACACCGCCTGTAGGATCTTTCATTGTGATTATTTTTGACATGTATACATGTACCCACCTGGGTAAATCAGGACCCTGCCAGGTGCCCTTATTTTCTACATTGTGGGATAAATGCACACTTTTCCATGAATCGGGCCCTCGATGTTAATGCATTATAGAGCTGCTCAAAGTGATCCTGGCGCTATGTGTTTTGGGCTGGTATGGGCTGGAAGTGAGTTGCAATGGGCTTAGGGATTAGCTCGGCTATGGGCAGTCAATGGGTGGATAAATGCCAAACAACACTCGCAGGAAGTGTGTCCATCCTCGCTTCCTATCTCTGGCTTAGCTTTAGCTTTGGCTTACAGGTGGCGCTTTAGCACCATATTACTGTGTAAGGATAAAACTATGATTCTCAAAAAAGGATGAACGAAATGAAGGGCAAATACAACCATTATGATGAAAGGGAATTTCGTTTTTGTGAAAGATAACCCTGAGAAAATGTGTCAAAAGCAATTCCTTCATGAAGCTTAATTCTTAAAAAGTGGCTATTTCGATGGGATATTAGAGAACGTAGAATATTTCTAAATTAATATTCAGGACAGTTAACCAGAGCAGCAAGCTGGAGATGTCTAGACTGCAAGCCATTTGTAATTGCGCAAATGTCTGGTGCAATGTGGATTCAGCACTCCACGACCTCTTGCGGACGTGACAGCAGGCGCAGTTCCCAAGGTCTGCAAAGAGCGTGCCAGCCACGAAACACCACTCAACAGGGCCAAATGCCAGGTGCTGCAGCGACCATGGGATGTGGAGACATTTCAGGCGCGTGGCCTTGGAGCGGCTCTTTCCCAACATGGAATCTTCGGCCAACTGTGGTGTGTTGTCAGCAGCATTTGCTAAGGAGCTTGAAGCTTCTTGGTTTTCCTGCCCCCAAGCAACAGTGTAAGCAGACCATGAAACATTGGCAGAAGAGGTCTTGCCTTTTCATTAATTTCTTGATGGATGTGAATTCTAAATGTTACCAAATGCCTCCAGTCATACGGGACTTATGCCCTAGTCCTGTAGTTTCATTTCTCCATCAGCTCACCTCTGGGAGCTGTACTTTTGAGTCACTTCTTTTGAACAAATTGGACTTAAATGCAGATGACTAAAAAAGGGTGACAGTGACGGGCGACCCCAATTACACAGATACTGAAATCTATGGGAATTGGTATCTGTAAGGAATCAATCATTCCATTTGATGCACTTTCTGATTTGATGAAGTGGAAACAAGATGGACCCACTTAAGCAATAATCCCACATTCTGAGGGCCTTACCTGGTATTAACAGTCCTCAGAACAAGTTAAAGGCTCAAGCTAAGCACAAGTATTTAACGAGGGCTACGGGACATTACCACATGATAATGGCCAGAACTGTGGGTAGTTAATGATGATTACTCTTTATGTATGGCGTTCCTTTTAGAGGCCATTTGTTCTTAAAAGCATCTTGTCGCAAATATGTATTTCAAGCAATTGTCCAAAAAATGACTCTAACATTAGTAACTTTAACGTATTTATTTTTTATTTGTGTATCTAAAAAATCATTCTTACTCAGAAAATTATCTCTCAAGAAAGTCTTATTAGAAAGATCTGTCATATCACTAAAACTTGTTTGCTACTCACACAGCACAGCTAAATATGTCGCAACACTTCATTTTAAGGGCCTCATTATGAATATGGTCGTAATTGTAAAAAACAGGCATTATTTGGAAAGCTATTTATTTGTATTTTTTAGATTTCTTTTTCTGACTCTATTCATTATGATTACTGATGTGTTTATGTAATATAGTCGTTTGGAAATCTGAGGTATCTCCCAAAACATTTACCTCCACCCAAAAGAAGTGTCAGGAAAATGTTCAAATGATGAAGTGGAGCAGTGATTGGGAGAGAAAGCGAGATTCCGTGATGCTCGAATCCCCCATTCTGTACATGGAGATGGATTGTGTGACAGAAGGGTCACTACTGACCCTTCTGTGCATTATTTTTCCCTGCGTAAGCAGCAGTGTGAAACCATGTTGCTCCATATTCATGACCATGCCCCAACCAGAGACAAAATACAGCTTTAAGTTCTTAAAAGAATAGACTTGGGCAATATCTAGAATGTTGTAAGGGGTATCTAATGAATACTGTCGTTTGGCATGAATGTACCACTCTAGGATTTATAGAGATGTCTCTAGTTCTGCTTGCCTCACCACCTCATATTCTCACTGCTTTTATGCCATCCTTTACCGCTGGCACATCATTAAAAGGCTCTTTCAATTTATTAAGCAAACCCCCTGCATTAATGTATGTAATGAGCCCCGGGGGCCGGATTCCTAACGTTTTTGGTGACTAAAGCAGGCAGCATCCATGACCATATCTGGCCATACCGGCTATCTACTATGTAGGACCCAGGGCAGGCATTTTCTGTTGCCGTGGTCAAGTTGTGGAATGCGTTCCCACTTTCTCTTTGGAGCACTGAGAATCATTATGGGTCTAGACGCTCATTGAAAACGTTGTTATTTTAGACGCTGGGGTGGTGTTTGTGGTTCAAGCGCCGAGATGCCTTTGGGGGGATGTGCGCTTTGTAAGTGTGCTTAACATAACATAACAAATGTGAACATCTCTGTCCAACTCACTCGCTCATTGGCAGCAATTTCAAGCAGTTGGACGAGGTTTTGGGTTAGCACAGGGGTTGCCTGTAGGAAGGACCATTGTTGGGGTACTTTAGAGTGTACCCCATTATAATGTACACAAACTGTCAGCAACCAGTAGATCCCACACAACCTACTGTGGAGCAGACTTGCACAAGGGGAAGAGGTGGCCTTTGGGGTAACCTAACGCTGAGATGCTTAGGGCCTCTCAGGGGCACATTCGGGATTATTGCCCCTGATGATTCCTCAGCAGGGGTGGACTGGTCTATAGGGAACTCTGGAGATGTTCTAGTAGGGCTCTGAAACCTTGGCCTCTTTTGTATGGTATTTCCAATATTTTTTCTTAGGAAAAGGGATGGGCTTGCTGAAATATGTAATATGGGGCCAATTATTTCCAGGGCCTCTTTTAGCTGCCAGTCCACCCCTGTTCCTCAGATGAGGACTCATTGATCAAAAGGGTAGAACAAGCGGTCAGGAGCCCTGTCCCATAGGCTAGATGTTTTTGGCAAACGTAGCTTTGTGCACATTAATGTTTACACATGCAAGTTGCAATGTCCGACTAGATGTCATAACAGACACCGCTTGCAGGTCTTTCTTTGTCACCGTTTCGGAGTCGTGCCAACTCAGACTCGCCAGAGCCTCGATAATGAGAAAATACCCCCTTTCACAATTGAGGCACATCTACCACTAGTGGTAGGGGCAGAAGAGTCCTTGGCACCAGATTGTCTCCCACACAGCACTTGATAGAGAGAGAGCGGTGCACAATTGAGAATATCAGCTAATGACCGGATGGGCGATGGTGCAACATAAGCTGGTGCCCCTAACTGCTCTATAGACTTCATGTGTCATTACCGCACCCTGACCCCGGAACATGAGTGGTAAATCAGTGCATAGCAGGTGTGACACTGTCATCCCGTTATAACTGTAAGAGGATTCAATTCAACACTACAGCTAAGTCAACGCCTAGTCTATAATACTGAATGAAAACCCTTATTGATATAACTTTATGTCCAGTTCATGCGTTCTGGATGACTACCCCTATATAACACCCCTCTCTTGGAATCCTCCTGACCCCACTGAGCCAAGAAGTAGTTCTGTTTTGCAAGTTTAAAGGTTTATTTGATAACTTAAACAATATATATTATATCATGCTTTATAATAAATTAATAATTGGATATCACACTTAATCTGGTATGATAAAGGTTAACAACGGAGAATCTGGCACTAGCACACTTCTTTATAATCACTAAGGAGTTGACATGAAATGGATAAGGTAGCACACAGGTGAATAGGAACAAAAGAAGAAGGTGGTACAGAATGCTTTATGTAAGCTCAGGTGGATGCAATATTCAATGAATGCAGTACAGAAAATACTCAATATGATTTCAACCAAACAATGTAATCACTTTTCTCTGGCTATTCACTCCCCCCTTTTATGCAATGCAAGGAAATGGAAGGAAAAGCACACAGTTCTCAGAAATGCAATTAAATGTGATTCAGTTAACCCAGCAACTTAGACTACAGAAGTTTAAAACACAGGCAAAATGCTTTGATATGTGCTGGCAATGGAGTGAAAAATATGCTAAATTTGCTTTTAATTCCCTCTAGAAGTTCAGGGTGAGTGGTATCTAGTTAATATTAGTCCCGGCTCACACTAGCAATGAAACAGGGATCATTAGCAGGTTAAACAAATTTCTGGCAAATGGAAGCAAGAAGCTTCTGTTTTCACACGTGGAGAAATTTGCAAATCGCGGCAAAATTCGCGAGTGCGTTTTTCACGATTGCGGCAAAACTATAGGGGTTAGGAATGCGGTTCTAGGTTCGTAGGAAAGCCACGATTCTAAGCTTTCAGATGAAAGTTACTGCAAAAAAAAAGACAAGTGCAGCTTGCAACTAGAAAATGACAAGTGACAGCTTTACAAATGACAGGTGACAGTTAGGAGACAGTTCTACTTAGATTAAAATAGGATTGAATTATATTATTTTAACTAGGAGATTGGTTCTGCACAGTTTTCTAGGTACTCACACTATATTCTTGAGTGAAATGGACCACGCCACGGATCTGGTCAGGTTTTAGACTCGCCTCTGGTCTCTGCACTTCACAGTGATCTGGGTCAGCTCTCTCTGGTTCTGCTAACATTGGCCTGGGTCAGCTCCGCTCTCTCTCTGGATTCTGAAGATTGAGGGATTTAAAGTCTGGATCTTTCTCCACAGCTTTCTCTGGAGATTGATGGAGGTAAAGTATGGATTTTCCCGGCAGAGCTTCCAGCTGCAAATGGATTTGAAAGCTCTACCTAAGTTTCAGTGGTCCATTTATATGTTCTGCAAGTGGGTGTGTGTGGTGGTCATAACTAAACTTGCCCCTCTCCCTTGTCATTGGTCAAATTTCCATTCCTCACTTGATTGGGGAAGGAACTGTGAGTCAGAGTGATGTCATCCATTTATGATCTCTTGAAAAACCTCCCCTGTCATCTGTGCACCCAAATCTATATATGATCAAAATACATATTTCAGAGTTACACAGTTGTTTGAAATTACATATACATGGTGTGGCTGAATTTAGCCATGTCTCTGTCCAAATCTGCTGTTTCTAAGAGCTTGCATTCAGAAATGGCAGATAATTGACTTTTTAACTGATTTTTCAATTTCTGACATTGACCCAACTTTACATACATGTGCGCAGGGAGTATGGACATTAACTGATGAAGTTTCAGATTTTTAACATGCATACATTTAGAGTAATATCCACTTTTCCACTGACACCCCCCTGAACATACCACCGGTTCTAAAAACCTCTTAAACTGTGGACAGAAAAATCACAAGCATTATGGTATCATTTATAAAATTTTCACATGTCCGCACCATGAGTTATTCATCTTTTTCTAAACAATATTCTGGTTACAAAGGGGTGTGGTTTCCCAGGTCACATGGTGGAAATACTGGTTTATCCAGTTCTGCCAAGCCAGCTTGCTCTCACAGGCAGTGCACCTCCCAGCTTCTGCCAAGAGGAAGCTACATTTTACGACCGCTGTAATAAAACCTTTGCCTGAGTCAAGACAGGCTTTGTTCAGAGCTCCTGTAGAGCACAGGTAATTCAATCAGGGAAGTGTCATATCCCTTTTGGTGTGAGCAGCAAAAGGGCAGCTAGGCCTGGGAGCACAGCTGTGACTCAAGTTTCACTCCTGATGGGGGTAGTTGCCAGGCAGAATTCAGTTCCTTAAGCCAGGTTTCAGATAAAATGTCACTTTTTGTTCCCCAGTTTCTGCATTCAAATAAAACTAAACATTTTCACATATGCAGCTAGAAGGCTGATTCTAAGTGCAAAACTATGGCATTTCAACAGTTACAAAGGCATGTGACACCAAACATAGGTCACTCATTTAATCTAAACATTTTCGATTTTAGTGTCTTTAAATCCAGTGCAACTTAAACTGCTGACTCCATAGCAGTTTTGTTATAAGCATTGTTTTGGGCTCTTCATTTCCCAGATTTTGTAAGCACACAAAACTCCATTCTGCCAAATGTCTGCTGGTGTTCAGTGAATATTTTGCACATGTTGCAATGTTTGAAAATAGGCATTTTGAGCCTGCCTTCAGAGAAACACAGGGTGGTTTTAAAACGCCGGCTTTTGGATAGTGGTGAGTACTGGTACTGCACCCATTTTTGGGATTTAAGAAATTAATTCCCCACAATTCTAGGTTGCATTTGGCAATCAGCATTGCCATTCCCAATGGTTTCAGACTACTGTGCGGGTAGTCCAATGGTGATTTTAAAGAGCTTTGAAGCTAACCGGCGCTACTGTTTTTCCTTTGGCAACCCATTTCCCTCATGGCAACCCGGCCTTTCATTCTCGCACTGGTGGGTGACAAGTGAGGCAACCATTTTGGTGTGCGCACAAACTGCGCAGCTTTCCTGGATTTCGGCGCACATGTGGGTTTTCCGCCATCTTGAATTTTCTAAGCCCACAGCACCAAATGTTTTGGCATGATAGCTTAAACGTGGGTCAGGACACCCAACATAACGAATGAGACCAACATAAAATAGAAACCAAGCCTCACTGTGCTTAGAGAGGTTCGGCTTCACCTCACTGATGATGCCCAACAGGGCTGAAACACGTGTATGGGGTTGCTGATGGTACTCTTGTTCAGAGAGGAATTGCCATAGCATTTCGGTGCTGGACTGCCCTTGTGGGCGGGACAAAGACTGATATGCAAATGGATATTTCCCATCTGTGAAGGTACAGTGAGCAAAAAGCAATGGCTGCGAACTCTCAATGTGGTTAATAACCACTGAACAGGTTATCATGCCTTGTTCTTTTGAGAGAGGGGCGCCTGCTACCTTTTTTGTATTTATGAAAGGAGCTTGGGGTTGGTCACCCTGGGTTACCTGGGGGCAACCAGACGTGGACTCCCTGCTCATTGTGCTTAGAGAGGCTCGGCTTCACCTCACTGATGATGCCCAACAGGGCTGAAACACATGTATGGGGTTGCTGATGGTACTCTTGTTCAGAGAGGAATTGCCATAGCATTTCGGTGCTGGACTGCCCTTGTGGGCGGGACAAAGACTGATATGCAAATGGATATTTCCCATCTGTGAAGGTACAGTGAGCAAAAAGCAATGGCTGCGAACTCTCAATGTGGTTAATAACCACTGAACAGGTTATCATGCCTTGTTCTTTCGAGAGAGGGGCGCCTGCTACCTTTTTTGTATTTATGAAAGGAGCTTGGGGTTGGTCACCCTGGGTTACCTGGGGGCAGCCAGACGTGGACTCCCTGCTCACTGTGCTTAGAGAGGCTCGGCTTCACCTCACTGATGATGCCCAACAGGGCTGAAACACGTGTATGGGGTTGCTGATGGTACTCTTGTTCAGAGAGGAATTGCCATAGCATTTCGGTGCTGGACTGCCCTTGTGGGCGGGACAAAGACTGATATGCAAATGGATATTTCCCATCTGTGAAGGTACAGTGAGCAAAAAGCAATGGCTGCGAACTCTCAATGTGGTTAATAACCACTGAACAGGTTATCATGCCTTGTTCTTTCGAGAGAGGGGCGCCTGCTACCTTTTTTGTATATATTCAACCTATATACCTATATAGTAGGAAAATCCATTTGCGTCAAGCCACACACATCACAGCCCCCCTAGTAGCCGTCGCTGGAAGTTCACCTCTCGTTCTGAGGCACAACAGCAAGGCATTGAGGGTATGTAAATTAGCCCAAATGCAAACCTTTCCTGCAGGAAATTTGCAGTGCTATTTCATACATAGCTTAATCAACCCAAGCCAGCCATACCTGGTTTCACCCTGATTACGGATCTCCACTGCAGTCCTGACAGCCTTCTTCTTCTTCAGGGGATGGCTCCTCAAGGTCGGAAGCGGGTGATTTCCATCTGGAGAGATGATGTTCGCCGTTAGTCTCCCTTGTCAGTCATGCAACTCTGCTAGAGCTCTTCCCATTTCCCAGTGTCCCTAACATATTGAAGGAGGGACCTGCACTGCTTATCCTCGGAGCCCATTTTGAGGTGAAGCAAGTCAACTATACTCTTCACTGCCACCCCAATGCTACTCATCCTGGCTATTAGCAATTCCTTCTGCAATCTGAACTTTTCGCATCCTACCATATAGTGATCCACCGTTTGTGGGCTTCTTCACAACTCCCATCTTAAACTTCCATCCGTTTAATCCTGCACAACCCACACTTAGCTGATTCAGAATAGTTTCCTCTCTGTATGCCATTTCTGCATTCCCCCCCACATCTTTTGCACTGAACAATGCTTTGTACCGCGTACATGTGCCTCCACTTCCCACCCACCGTGCATTTCTCCAGCTGCTGTCTAATAGGCAACACAATGGCATTTCTATTGCGGTTCCATTCCTTTATAACTTGTAACGCACTCAACGAATGACAGCCTTGTGGTTTGAACATTTGGCCATGTTTTCACAACACCAAGACAGTTATGGTGGTTTTAAAAACGTTTGAAAAAAACTCTTTCACCTGAAATCTGAAGTAGGAAAATCCATTTGACTCAAGTCACACACTCGACAACGCCCCGAGTAGCCATCGCTGGAAGTTCACCTCCTGTTCTGAGCCACAATAGTAAGGCATTGTGGGTATGCAAATTAGCCCTAATGCAAACCTTTTCTCCAGGAAATTGTATATGGTTACTACTTAGGGGAAGATGAGTATTCCGAGTAAATGTAGGATTTAAATAAAATAATATATACATTTAAAAACAAAATGCTTCCCAAATTGAATTAGAATATGCAGACTGGCTTTATTAAGGCGATTTAATGTCTGTGTTTGTGTTTTGAGATCGAGAACTGTTTTATTTTACTTTGTTTGTGAATATAAATTGCATCAGTGAGATGTGTACTTGCACCCTTTCCTGAGTGCCAAACTATAAGTTTGCCGGTAGGGGCAAGGAACTCCTCTCTGTGCTTCAGTTTTCCCATTCCCCTGACTCCATGGGAATGGGAAATAACAGTTCCGCCGCCTATGATATCTCGGTAACACCGGGATGGCCGGTGGCAGAAACAATGTTACAGGGTTGGCAGCAACCGCCAACCTCGTAATGAGGGCCATTGTGTTTTGCTTTGATTGGGTGAGGTTTTCACGTGATGTGAAGGAGTATTTCTCGATTTAGTGTTCTCTTCAGAGATACCGAGATATCATAGGTGGCGGAACTGTTATTTCCCATTCCCATGGAGTCAGGGGAATGGGAAAACTGAAGCACAGAGAGGAGTTCCTTGCCCCTACCGGCAAACTTATAGTTTGGCACTCAGGAAAGGGTGCAAGTACACATCTCACTGATGCAATTTATATTCACAAACAAAGTAAAATGAAGACTAATGAACAGTATACAATGTAAAAAAGGTGAAAGATTTTTTCCAAAGTAAAAATTTAAGAATATTGGTTCAAGTACTGTGATTTGGAGTTGATGGTGTTGAGTTAACGTTGTCATGTTATATTTATATGAAAAAAGGTTTAGGAGGATTGGGCACTGGTGTGATATTTGTTGAACGGGGCACTAGCCAATCAGGATACGGAATGTGGGCTGCATTCTCTTCATGGTGCTAAGGGTGCTTAATAAAAAAGAAAATATGACCTTGTAGTGTGGTGTTGTGCTGGCCCGTACTTTCTGACACCTGTACCTTTCTTGATGATGTCACGATGATCTACAGAGAAAATTGATCTAGGGACTAGGGCGTGGAGCTGAAGTGTGCCGCATGTTAAGTGTGTTTATTTTCTCCAATTAAACACCCTTGGCACCTGCATTGTGCTAAGGGAGTAAAAAAAAAAGACCTTGCCTTGTGGTGCTGTGCCGTGCCATACTTTCCGACGTCCATTTCCCTGTTGATATCAGGGTAATTAACAGAGAATATAGATTTAGGAACTGGTAACACCATACACCACAAAGTAAGTGTGTATTTATCACACAATTAAACACCCTTGGAACCTACATGGTGGTAAGGGTGTTCAATTGAAAATTAAATATGACCTTGCAAGATAATCCGTGGTGGCGGGCTGAGACGGCTGGTAACAGTAACATTGCCTGAGTTAAAGGACCCTGGTTTTATTTGGTCCTTTAAATTGAGTGGCAGGTGGTTTGCAGTAGGGTTAGCTTGTTGCCATAGTACTTAATATTAAACCCATCTACCACAGCTTCCATCGTTCTTTTAAATTTCATGGTGGTTCTGAAAAGAGCAGTTGTGAGGTTAAGGAGGGGATGTGAGGGGGAGGGAGTGGATGTAGGAAATATAGGTGGAAAGTAGACCATTTTCTTTTTACGTGTTATATATTTTTCTGGCTTGTGTTCTTTTTAATAAACAGTCAGGTATAAATGTACCTGAAAAAGGGAGAAAAAAAACATTCAGAAAACAAATAAATGCTTCACCCAGGCATCCTCAGTTGCTTCAAAAGTTGTTGCATTTATAGCTATTGGAATATAGCACTTCCTGCAGGTGAAATCGACACCTACTGGAGACCTGCATGGGCGTAGAGGGTCCAACGCTGGGCCGGCAGAGGTGACACTCCCATCATTGGTGCCAGGTTAGGTCGATGCAAGAGGTCCAGCAGATGACACAGCTGGTGATGATGGTCGTGCTTCCTCCTGTGACGTTGCAGGTCCAGCCGTGGGTTGCAGGGAATTGCAAGCAAGGCAGATTGCCTGTTGCCAGAACCTGCTCATGAAATGTTAATCCACGTGCCACCAGTGGTAACAGATCTGGTGGTTGATGAATGCTGTGGTGACCACGCTTTGTGCAGGAACCATGGAAAGTCTTCTCCTTCGGATCTCACTGCAAAATGTGCACAGTTCCTTCTCGATGTCTGATAGCAGAGTGTCTTTAGGCACCTTAAAGTACTGCAAGCACAGGGAAACTGGGAAGCTCCTGTGGTGGTGATAGGAATTGCAATCTGGCAAGGGTGCAAAGCCCTGGCCTTTTTGATTTTTGTTAGTTAATAAAATGATGAGGTTAATTCCTTCTCCAAATGGGTAATCTGCTGATCAGATCCCTCTTCGTCACAACTCCATGCCAAAATCATAGTGGACGTGTGCCCTGCGGCATCAGTGGCCTGATTTACAGCACCCACTCTGCTCGTGGCGCATAGCCGGTTCAAAGGTTACAAGATGCCAGACTCGACTGCCACAGCAACATAAAAGTCACTGAAGTACAGTGGTAACATATAAAATATGCCCCCTTTGCCCCAACTACGATGATCATGAGTACCCTATGATGGTGGCAGGGTAATTTCTAGGAATAATCTATGCCTGAGTTTAGGCATAGTGCATGGCCATGCTTATGATCATGGCTGCCACATCCCAATTGATATTGCACATGTGCCAGCTACTGTCAGTCAGCTGTGCTGTGGAAGGGAATGGGTATTCGGGTCAGAAGGGTTGATACTGCCACGCGGCAAGACAGAAGCCCAGAGTACCCAGCCTCTCCTTGATTCTTCCTAGAGACTGCTGCACAGCAGGCAGCTGTCCTGGGCCCAAGTATCAAAGGAGCACACCCATTCAGGAGTATGTCACACCAGGGTGCTGTATAGTCAAAGATCTTTGTTGTCAGTAAGAGGGAAGGGGGCAGGAGTAGGATAGACAGGAGTGCTCTGGACACTGGAGGAAGCCTTCCTTAACCACTCCCCTAACCACTCCCAAGGAACATCAGGAGTGACACTGCTGTGGACCATGACCAACCACTCTGCAATGGATCTCCTGTGCGAAGGCCTCACTGCAACCGGAGGGCCACACCAGCCGAAGCTCCCTGTTCTATGACACCAAACTGTTCACTCCTGGTTCCCCGCATTCTAAACAATAGGGATGGTGCAGGTCTCTGCATTCCTCCAAACAGCTGAACTATTGCACTGCATCTAAACCAGCTCAACTCTTCATTGTGTCCTAGTGAAGCAAATCACTTTTTAGGCTAAAACGACTGTTCAATGCTAGAGACCGAACTTGATCTCTGCAGGGTCTCTTGCTGACTCTAACCGGGGGTTACAACCGTGGCTCGGCCCAGCTGGCTTGAGAACCGCCACCTCATTGATTACATCTCGATGCACCCTTGGCAACCACATCCATGACCGCGCCTGCTGATTGAACTGTCGGAGAATCACTCACTGACCTCTCCCAGCGGCCAATGCTTGACTCTTCCTGGCTAATTGTCAACTGTTCTTGGGATCGCCCAACCTGCATCATTCAACTGCTGCTGTTTTACCACAAAGAGCACACACATTTGACACTATTCTTTGCCTGCTTGCTGCCAGGACCTCCATGATCCTATATGTCCGACTGAGCCAAATCAGCTCTCATCAGCGTTCAAACCTGGGTCTGTTGCGCTAGACCACCAACAACTGAATTCATATACTCTGACACTGAACTGCCCCCATTTTGGCCCTAGAGACTAGTTAGGTCACAGTCACTCCTGTTTTCAATCCAATAACCTTTTTATGGTAGTGCCTTACCTACCACCCCTGGGATTACACTTAGACTGCTACTTTCTCCAGTTTGTCCCATCTTCTCTGTTATTTCCTTTGGAGTGGGTTTTCGGATAGTAATCTCTTTTTGTTCTACTTGCAGATGGTGTGTTTTATTAAAGTGTTTATATTTTTATACAACCTTGATTGGACATTCCCCTTATTTTGGAATGTGATACTGTGCTGTTTGGGTCACTACTGGTTCACCTTCACAACCCTCTGGAAAGCATAGCCTTGCCCCAACCCACGTTACCACAAAAGGCGAAGGAGGTATATGTCTTGATTGCCCCTATTTTACCTTTATGATTGGTTTGTGTTTTGTTTTGGTTTGTAGAAGGAAGTGTGTGGGCCATTTTACCCCTACTCATCCTTCTACTCCTGCAAGGCAGAATCCAATTTGTCAGAGTGGGCATTTCTTGGTTGGAGCTGGCAGTTCTACCCACTCAATGTCTTCTGGGTTTTCAGGGACAGTGACAAGGTCGATCCCTTCAGTGCTGGACGCTGCCTCTGGATGTTTGGTCTCCATCTCCAGAAAATATTCCAAAAGAAAAAACAAAATTATTTTTTAAAATTAAAATAAAAAGGATAAAACAATCCTTAAAAAGGGAATAAAAAACACCAAAACGAATATAAAACAAAAAGACAGAAAACAAGGTACAACAAAGGGAAAATACAAAGGGAAAAGGTTTGGATGGGAAATAGCGCCAATGATCAAATTTGGTAGACAAAGTGTTCACTGTGACTACCTGAATTTATCTCCAAAGCATTGAGTAAATATAAGGATTTCTTCAGTATATGTATGTGATTCACTGTCTATGTGTCTATGAACCAATCAGCTTTTGAATTTCATACCGTGCACGTGCAATTAGACCAAGTTGTTTGCAAAATTGTCCTGACTGTATTACTCACTTGTTTTCACCAAAGAACACAAACCAGAAGGAGGACTCAATATAGATAACCAGATCCTTTTACAAAGCTTAAGAGTTTGAGAAGCCCTAAATATATACAAAGGGATGTACCCCAATGACACATTCACAGAGGCATAGCTATGGCCTTGTTTTTAGTTTTGGCTCCTGTATGTGGAGTTAGCCACTAATATTGGAACAAATAATTGGTACAGATAGTGTGTGGGTTTGACAAGTTCCACTTTTTCTGTCGGTGGATACATATGAAACTGCTGAATGATTAGTGGCACATTCTATGTGTTATCTAAATCCTTGTCATATGAAGAATACTGAGTTGGTACACAAATATACCTTAAACATTATGAACACAGAACTACTTTTAAGAACCACCCATGAATATTAATGATTTTTTTCGTCTCCAAAATAAAACTCAGATCAAGAACAAATAGCATCTGTGAAAGTTGATTATAGAAGTGTATCCAATAGACAGTTGCATTTAGAAGTTTGCCCAATAGCCTCTCTGGAAAATTGAATTTAGAAATGTGCCCAGTAGACGCTCTGTGAAAATTGCATTTAGAAGTGTACCCAATAGCCTCTGCGAGAGTTACAATTAGAAGTGTGCCCAGTAGCCTCGCTGATAAATTGAATTTAGAAATGTTCCCAATAGCCTCTGTATGGAAAATTGTACTTAGATGTTCGCCCAGTAGCCTCTCTGTGGAAAATAGAACTTAGAAGTTCGCCCAGTACCCTATCTGGGAAAGTTGCATTTAGAAGTTTGCACATTGAAAGAGCATATAACCATTCATACCACACCCCACGCTTACTCTCTCCTTTACATCACCACTCAACTAGAACACAGAGATACTATGACACCATTCGGTATAACTGTTCTCATACGAACATCCGCCGCTTACTCCACATCATTCTATGTAAACACTGCTGGTCTCACACCCCCCAGCCAGGCGTTTTCCTCAGGCCTAACGCAGCCACATCCGTTCCGGATAAATCCTGCCAGAACGAACACATTCTCCTGATCTCTCAACCACCACACCTACCGATAAGAATCAGCTATTACACGTGTACCGCACGAGCTGCACACATATCCGGTGCACACACGCACCTTTTGACTCTCCCTACTCTCTCTACTGATCTGAACTTCGGTTCCCAAGGGCGTTCAACCTACCAGCGCCTTCAGACCATACCAATGGTATATAAGGCGCTATATAAGTGCAAAATAACAATAACAATAACAATAACAATATTAAAGAGATTTAGAAGAACACTGCTTCCAAAAGTGAATTAGTTAACTGAGCTATTAGGATGCTTCTGGTGCAATACAAATTATCAGCCAAATGCTCCTGTTCATCCACAAGGTTTATTGTAAGAGAACATAGTGCACATAGTGCACAGCTGATGGGTACAGCTGATAACTTTGTGAAGAATGTCATGGCTGTTAAATGTTAATACATCTGAGACCAAATGGATTTAGATGTATTAACATAGGTTTGCCAAAGTTAAATGGTCAGAATAGAAAACAACACCAGGATGTTAATCCATATGTCACGTTTGCCAAGTCCATGTAAACCATGAGCCACTATATGTGGCTTGTATGGACTTAGCAACTGTGTTCAATACAGAAATTCGAAATAAATGATGGGAGATATGGGAGGGACTCGGCTTCCCACAAGGCATTTGAGCATCTCTGTTGCCCTTCAAAAAAACAATTCTGAAGTGGTTAGATACACCCTTTTCAGACAAATTACACCAGGGTTTTTGATTGAACATGGAGTTTGTGAAGTTTGTGTCCTTGCGCCAATTTCGTTTTGTTTACTAACCATTCACATGAAACCTTATCTGCAATCCCAACTCACCATGTACTAGAGGCTTACACATTCCAATGTTATCATACATCAATGAAAATGTGCTTTTGGCTAGGACACCAAAGTCATTGAAAAAACTGTTGAATGCCTTTACCGCATACAAGAGAAACCTCGGTCTATAGATCAATGCCAAAAATCGAATCCAATTATTTTTGCCCTCAAACCTAAGCATGAGCAGAGATGAAATTGAACAGGTAATGAACCTATACCACATTCTGCAGCCTTTGATTACCTTGGAATGAGATTCAACCAGTCTCTATCCAACTTTACCCATGTTCCTACCAAGCAAGCCACAGGGGGAATTTTTAAGGTTGCCTGGAGTTTTAAAGCACAGCCTGTTAATCTTATGATTCAGGCTTACAAGTTTATGGTCAATTCCTGTCCTCATTACAAAGAAGGAATCTGTGGTTTTAATAATGGTGAGAAGCGACATTGCTTCAAAATGTGTTCTTTGAAAGACTTTTGGTACCCCAACCCCAAATCGACACCTAATTTTGCAAGCCACAATGAATCAGGATTGACTTATATAACTGGTTAATCACCCCACGCTCATGGGCCACCTCAGAACCTCCGTCGGCATTGATGTCACCGCTCACAAATGGATTTCTACCTTTGTCTTTTATAAGGAACAGCACGTCAAATCTGGCCCTTCCGCTCTTCTCCCACTCGTCTCTACTCTGGCGTCACACAAAGATTGCCTCTTTTCATTGTTTATTTAGCACATACCTAAAACTACTTGGAATCCTATCCAGGATTATGCAAGTAGTCAGTGGAATCGGAAGCTTTTTAGGCTATGTTTAAATGTGGGTGGAGACTGGCACAGCCTCAGATCAGGGGACAGTGTGTTAAAGCATTTGTGTCCACATATATGAAAGACCCCTTGGTCCAGGGAGTTTGTACAAAACCTACGTTGTTGGACGTCAGAGCCCTTTGTACTGGCAGCTAGGCTAGGCGATTAGACAGATAGCCTGGGCTGATTCCTTACAGGTATTCATGCGTGATACAAAGGGTATGAAAAGAGATTCTGCTGACTATGGGCAGCCCGTGCAATGCCTTCCTAGCCTCTGAGACATGATCTTTCCTCTCGGGCCTTCGACAACTCTGACGGCATTGTTCTGGATGATCCGAAGGTGCATCATTTTCCCTTTACTTGCCCCTTGTAATAGACTCGCGCCATAGTATAATTTAGCTCCTATGATTTCCCGGACAATTGTGGCAGTTTTCCCAGGACAAAAAGGCCTCAGTTCAGCCAAAATCTTTAGATAGCAACAGGTAGATGGCACTAGGTAACTCACATGTGCTTTCATAGCAAGTTCTTGGTCAATTACCTCATCTAGCGTCGTGACTTTGGAGAGAGTAGTGATGACACAGCAAGATATGACAAACTCCTTATAATCCAGCCCCAAACTCCTCAGCCGTGCAGCTGAGACCACAATCATTACTCCTGCTCTTGCATCCTAATAATAAAAGACTGCATGATAGATTCAATAAAGAAAATGGAGTTGGGAGACTTTGGGCCTCATTACAAGTTTGCCAGTCCGGAAACAACGGTGCCGTTAAGCTTACCGGCACCGTTATTTCCTAAGAGTCTGCTGGCAGGTGGCGTTTCGCCCGCCACGTCTGACCCTGGCGGGCAGATCGGCACCCGCCAGCAGACTTTGAATGGGAATGGGGAGTAACAATTGCCGCCGCCTGACTTACCCGACCAGTATTACCGGTAATGCCCCAGTTATTCCGGCAAGTCAGGTGGTGGTAATTCATCCCGAGTCTGCCAGCAGCCTGCCACTTTTACTGTCACGGCTACAGCTGGTCTCGTAATGAGGCCCTAACACACTGTGAGGAATCGCATGATAAGGTTCTTTTTTTTACTTAATACTCTTAGCGGTGTGGGCGGGAGCTGTGAAAGGAATGAGAAGTGGGGAAGTGTGCACTAGCCCGCAGCACTCAGGCTGCTCAGAAGACGTGCTTATACCAGAGAATCCAACTTGCATTTCGAGCATCCTGATTGGCTGGCACTCACATCCATGGTGCTAATATAAAAACAAAAATGAACAGATCGCTTTTAAAGATGTCCTCATCAGACACAATGTAAACGAACTGTACATTACTTTATACCCAAAAAGTACTGATTGCATCTCTAGATTGCTTTACTCTAGTAGCCCTCCAAAAGCACTCATATACCTACCGTATTGTCGATTTCTGAGGATCCATCTTTCTGGTTTCCCTTTTGAAGGCTACTTTGGTAAATCCATGAGCATCGCCAGCCCCTTCTTTAGCTGAATCCAGTAAGTGGACATGCATGATGTGACTTCTGCACCTCGGTTGGGTGGACAAATCATTTCCACCCTTGCAGCTGATAGCTTTGCTCCCCCAATTGCAATCAGAGGTGTCACCTACCTTCATCCATCTTTTCCATGGGATGGGTGGGGGCTGATTCCAATAGAAAGGGTGGAGGAGGTGCCATGCTAGCTTGGGACAATGCTCAGTCGTGTACAAGGGGGGATTCACTTAAGCATCTTTGCGGTACACATTTCTTAGAGACATGTATGCATGTTGTACAGGTTACTGCCTCTTCCCTGTGAAGATGCCTGAGTGTCTCGTTTCCCCCAGGGATACGTTACTTGAAAAAAGTGTCTAATTATCTCTGAAGTGGACTCATTAATGGAGGTAACAGTCCTATCAGAGGGTCCCAGGTGTCATAATTCTCTGCATATTTGAAGTATCCAGAATGCAGGCAGGTTTTACAAATTGTAGTTTAATCTTCAAGTATCATCTTGAGGTCCCACCAGCAGCACAGAGTCCTTCCTTTCAGTAGGCTCTCTATCTATCAGTCATCCTTCCAAGCTAGATACCTCAGTACTCAACATTCATTCATACATCATAGGCACTGTGCTGGCTGGGATCGAGATATTAAAATAAGCATGTAAAATTCCACTGTTTCTTGCATCTAAGACATAGGATATTCCTCGCTAGGCAGAATTGGCTAATAGCTAGGTGTCTACGGTTGCCGCATCTGAGGCATTTGGTGCCTGTGCCACTTTCGTTCATTTTATTCTTGCTGGGTTTAATGGTGCATAATTCAGTGTTATAATTGTTATCCATTTACATTTGTTTTTTAATGTGGCCATATTGCAGATGATTAACGATACAGGTACATGCAACTCAGTCTGTACAGGAAACTACTATGATACTTGCACTTGGGTCTTGATTGACTCAGTTGCTTAGTAACGGTATGGCATTGGGCATGGTCTAAACTCCACCTAAGATGGCCGCCAACATCAACACAGCCTAGAACTGTAAAAAACAACTGCAGTGCCCCACTCAAAATGATGCTCATCACCACTTATACAACAAGGCACAAATCCATAGTAAGTAGCCAGGAATATCTGTGTTTGATCCTCAGGCAATGTTCTGCCAAATAGAGGTTTTCCTAAACCTCCCCAGTCTCAAGCTACTCCCCATAACATTCTCACCAACCATTCCAAGGAAAGGGATAACCCACAAAGGTCTCATGAAAGGTGGAAATGTAAAATAGTGCTATTCCGTGTTATCATTCTTGCTGAACTTTAAATTGTTTATGTTTTTGCATTTCTATTGTATTTGGGGCCTTTTTCAACACATAAGAGTGCACTCGACAGTCATGATCACCACCAATCCAGCTAGAATTCTGAGTGTGAGATGCACTGTCAAAATGGAACCAGGCTTTTAACACCTTTTTGTTTATGCTTAAGGTTAGTGCAGCATGTAATAGCACCCATGTTCCCCATTACAGTCCCAATATATTGAAACACTCTCCTTCTCTACAGTCTATTTATTCCCTTAGGCATCCTCCTGGGGTGCCACAATATAGCCACTGCCCCCATCATATTTAAGGAACCGCTTGCTGTCCCTAACAATGCCCCTTTCCAAATGACAGTCCCTCTCCTGCCTCATCATTCCAAAAAGAGAGCGTTGTCTTTCACCCTATTGTCACGCACCTTGAATCTCTCTCACACGGTGATCCCCTTTAAACAGGTTTCAATAGGAAACGCTCAACTAAGGCTAGTCGCGCACATGCCTCCCACATTCTAACCACTTCCCACCACTCTAATCTCCTTCACGCTCATCCTACCTGATCTCAGCCTAGGCTCTGACAATGTGGACTGTTGTGTGCCTCCTGGACACCACTTTAATTATTATATCTTCATCAAATAATGACAGGAGTCAGCCTGCATGTCTGAACTCATTTATTCCCATATCATAACTGCCCCCTCTCCATTCCATTCCTTCCCAAGTTCTACACACCAAACATTCCACATTCTATTCAGCTACAACACCTTCCCCTTGCTTATCAGAGAAGATTCAGCCATCCAAGATTCAGCTACAACACCTCCTCCTTGCTTATCATAGAAGTTCACTCTCACCGTCAGTCTTACAGGGTCACCTCTACGTTTGTTCAATGAGACGTACAGGCTTACGTATAGTCCTTTGAGGGCACCCACTGCCGGTCAAATAAGGTGGCGAATGTCTAGAGTCTTTAAGGGACAGGAGACTAACAGGTTCTTCACTCCTCCTTTCCCCATACAGTTCTCCATTTGAGACATCCTGTGACATAAGCCTAACAGGTTCCCCATTTCTCCCCGTTTCTTCTTCCAACTCCTCCTGGAACATTGCATGAAAGAGTGAAGCATCTTCTATCTTCCCTGTTACCACACCATTCCCTCTCACAACAGTTGCTATGGGCCTTTTGACAGCCATGACTGTTACTGAATCTGGGTCACGACTGGATCCCACCTTCCTTTGTTGTTTTTGCATACTCAGTATAAATTCACCTTCATTCACTGACATCTGACCTTCTTCCATTCTCCTCTTGCGATTAATCCAATCCACATTTGCCTGCAGTCTTCTTTCTTCCATGACCATGTCCATGCCCACCCCCCCCATTTCCAAAATGCCTCGTGTCCAGATCTTTCCTTTGGTTTGATGCACTGCTTTGAAACATCTCAGCTGGGACTGACACATTTTTACATATCGATTTGCACTAGGTTGTATGCTCTCCTTATCAGGAAATCCCACCATGCCACGCCTCCTCCTTGGTAGCAATTGTGTGCTACAACTCCATGTTGCCGATACTGGGGTCTCTTCTTTGCACATGATCCAGAAATGATTCCTTTGCCCACATGTCATGCATATCCGAGCAAAAGCTGGACACCTACCTCAATGTGGAAAATCCAATCCATATCTATAGCACTTCTTTTCCAGCTGACTCCTGCCTGTGCCATACCACGCACTTTGACGGGTGAACAGGTCTGAACATCGAGATTTCCTCGGTCTGTTATCTCTGATACCGTTAATGGTATTTAACTAACTTCTGTTTTCCATCTTGGCTACCTGCCTTTCAGTTCTTGCATACACTCGTGCCAACTCCAGGACTTCCTTTAATGAGAGAGGCACTCTTAGAAGATATCTTCGAAGTTGTGATGATGTACACCCTTCAATGATTCTCAACCTAATCGCCTCATCATCGCTAAAGCTTGCAAATTCACAATATTCTGCCCTTCTCTTTAATCGTAATACAAATTGGTCAATTGTTTCATGTGGATTCTGTGTGCACTGAATAAATGCATATCGTTCATAGTCCTGATTGGGAGGGACAACCAAATGTTCACCAATTGCACTGACCAATTATTGATGTGTTGTTCTTTCCTGAACCGGAATGCTGATTACCACATTTCTCACCTCCTTTCCTACCAAATTAACAAATATGTCCATTTTGTTTGAGGCATCCTAATTCCCTGCTGCTCTCAAGAAGCCCTCAAACTCCTCCATCCATTCCTGCCATCGTTACCCCTGACTTTCCTGTGTCCCAAGTATAAATGGGTCCGGGCAATGTAGATAGTTCACCAGAATCCCCTCATTCTGGACTGATCTTGTATTCTCACTTGTGATATTCAGGAACATGGTTACTTACTTCTGGCCCAGTTGCTTCGCTCTTTCTTTCATCAGCAGTATTTGCCTTTGTTGCTTGATTGCATAATGTTATTTCCTTTATTGGTCAATATTATTTTATCTGTCCAGTTCTATCTTGTTTTGTTGCTCTCGTACCAGGATAACCATAAATGAAATTATGATCTCTTTCTGAACAGCGTTACAGTATAAAGTTGCTCAGGCTGTTACAGGATAAGGTTGCTCTATGCACCCGTGAGTGAGTGCAAATGAGGCACACCTTACAATTTAGCACCACTTTAAACACTATATTTGTTTTTTTATGCCAATCCCTTGCTGGTTCACCTATGAAGTGTACTGTTCAAGGTCCTACAGCAGCACAATTGTGATTACATACAGGGAGATAGCAGACCTTGTGCCACTAGCTCATACGTGTAGCATTCCACTTGTTCACTTTCATCCAGATTCCCAGATTCACCTGCCATGGTGTGGGCTGTTCACTGGTATCTTTCTTTGACACCTTAATGTTGTGTTATATTTTCCCTTCTGCAGCCAGTATGGAAAACAATTTCCCAGTGTGGGCACTTCTTGTGTTGTTGTTGCAGTCTATGCTTCACCACTGTGCTCTTTATTCCACACTTTGATTTAATTGAACTTTCATAGTTTCCATTTTGCACTCATGACACATTTTAGTTCATTTCACTGTTTGTTTTATTTAGTTAGTGTCTCGATCTTATGTTTCTTATTTGACAGTCTTCGTGCAATCACTCATGAGATGGAAGCATTTTATTCTTTACTCAATGTCCTTCATTTGGTTGCACTCGCACCACATCACTTTCCTTTCAATGCCTTCCTTTAGTTTTGCTTCATAGAGTCCCAGCCAGTGACTCTGACACCTCCAACAGTCTTAGACCTCCCACACCCGTGAATATCACAGTTCCAGTTTCTCATTTTTCTCTTTTTTTAAAAAAAAATGCTATTCCTGCACAACAGCATGTTGGCAATCTTCTCCTTCATGTATTCATGTATGCCATATTAGCAAGTCATACCAGTCAATTCCACGCAGCGTTGCTCCTCTGTTCTTACTCTTTCCTTCCTTTGGCTTCTGTTTCCTTTATCTTTATTTCTACCTTCTCATTAGCCACTTCCATTGTATCTTTTCAAATAGTTTCACAGGCTGTTCTCTCTTGACCATCTCTATAGCTCATTAGTGTTTCAGTGGGTCAATCACTACCTCATCGCCAATTGTTGTGTACCTCCTGGACACCACTTTAATTATTATATCTTCATCAAATAATGGCATGTCTGAACTCCTTTATTCCCATATCATAACTGACTCCTCTCCATTCCTTCCCGTCCCAAGTTCTACCCACCAAACATTCCACATTCTATTCAGCTACAACATGGACCATCCTTGCCTACCACATAGCCTCTCCTTTCTAGCCTACAGGGACCCCATAATGAATTGAGTGGCCTCTTATCTATCGGACTGGTCCTTCTCCAGGTCAAAGAACACTAACACCTCTTCCCCCACACTCCTTACTCCAGGGGACACTCAAGCATAGTCTATCACCACTGCTCTCCACTCCTTAGACCTGCTGCTTGGTTAAGCTTGTTTAATCTTGTGGGCTTCACTACTACCTCTTTGCTGATGTACGCACACTGTATCTTCTTGTGCCCCTTTCACCCTGAAATCCATAAGTGCATCACTGGCTTCCCAGCCTCTACCAGTCCCTAGATATCGCTTTGCTGCCTGATGCTAAACTCCTCCAAGATAGAAGTCATCCTTCTACCTGCCTCCAATGCTAACCCAACACTCATCGCCTACTTCCTTCCATCTAAACGGCTTTGCTACATCACACAAGGCATGCATTCTTGGCCTCTTCTGTGACAACAAACTAAGATTCCGGCAGTTAATCATGCCAGGATTAACCCTACTGAGTGAAAACTCTGATATTCAGCTGTGTGCTCAGCAAACTACACTACTGTTCAGGCCTACTCCATGGTCTTTACCTCTACTCTTCCTCTCACCTGAACACATTTGTCAACTTTGCTATTTGTACCCTCTAAATCAGTATGACGTCCATTCATCGCCAGTGTTCTTTTTCGCTGCATTTTTTCCTAAAAATATTTGCCTGAAAAAACTCAGAAGCGGGGGAGGGCATACAAGGGGTAGGTTGGGGTAGAGAATAGGGAATAAATAATAGTCAAGGGAGAGTTTTGGGGGGAACCCAAAAAAATGTGATAATTCTTTTCAGGCAGCATTATTCAGCAAAAAACACCACACAAAAAATAAAAACTGGGGATGAATGAACATAGAACCTCTACATCTACTGGGTTTCCCTCCCCCTTCATCACCATGCTGACTGGCTCTCTGCAATCACTTTTATTTCAAGTTGTTGCTCCCGATCTTCACATCGAACCATGGTCTTGGCCTCTATTTGTGAACTGCAATTCACTCTTTCTTCCCTCTAGAACTCAGTGATCCTCCTCTTTTCTCAACATTTCTGCATCCACTTCCTCTATTTGCTACCCTTCACTAGAATGCCCATCTTCCAGACATTAAGGCCAACTCTTCGGTGTAATTGTTTAAAACTATCTCACGTTCCATTTCCAGGTAAGGGCCACTTCACTATGGGTCACTAAATGACAACAGGGTACCCCTCTGAAAAAATGTCACACACATGTGTACCAAATGTAAATAGATATGTTGTTTTCATCCTCTGGCACCAGGTCTTTATTTTACATTTTATGTCCAGTCCTTAGTCACTGTCACCTGTCTTAGTCTCATTATACTACGCCCTCATCAACACTCATTCATAAGAAAACATGCTTTATTGCAAAGTCTCCCCATCCAGGGACTGTCTCTGGCATCTCTCATGTTTTCCATATGCATCATTTCTCATTGGAATGGCATTGCTAATGTTCAACAAATACAGATGCAAAACAAACACACTTGTGAATGATGGATTGTGCCTACTTGAGTACCATTGCACTAATCGAATGTCTTCTCCACGCCGTCTTTTATTGTTAATATTATTATTAGGGTATTTATTGAGCACAGACCTAGCTTCGAGAAGCAACAGAGCTCTTTACAGAGGTACACAACAATACAGATACATATTGGAGCACTTTACAGAGGTGTACAACATTACAGGTGCATAAACGGAGCGTTTTCACAGGTAACAACAGAACAGAAATAGAGCGGGGATAGGATACAGAGGGGCACAGAAGAGGGGCAGAGCTGTAGCAGGTGGCGGGGAGCAGAGGGGCAAGTGTCGTCTAGTAACTCAGGTGGTGCAGGGAGTGACGTGATGGCCTAGATGTTGAGGGGTAGAGACTCCTTGAAGCGGTGGGTCTTGAGTCGTATATGGAAAGCCTCCAAAATCTTCTGCACAATTAGTGCAATTCCGCTGACTTCCGTGACACAATCGTTCATTCAGTCGTCTCAATGGTTTTGTAGGTTTGGGTTGATTTGATCGAAAAGATTTCCTCGTAGGAGATTTCGACAATTTTATTTTGTCAGGTAAATTTTGCCACATGTAAATGCGGTGGGAGATCCCCCCATGGCCCCCCCTTAAATCCCAAACCTTTATTATTTCCCTAATCCCGCCGGCCCCACATACACTTGCGTCAAAATTCTATTGTGAAGAAATGTAATGCACAGTAATCTACCAATCCCAGTTTTGTAATCTAGCAATGCCCTCAGTAACGCTGCATGTGGCTCCTCTCTGTGACTGAACGGTAATCCTTAAAGTAAAGACTAAAGTCTCCTTCTTTAGTGAATCTCTGTGACAGTGTGTCAGTAATTTACGTCACAGGGATTCTCTACCAATTGATTCCGCTCTCTCCTGCAGATATTCAAACTCTGCTTGTACGACTCGGATAATCAGAACGCTTAGGACGCGGGCTGCGCAGATCTAATCCCGCATGCTAATCTTTCAAATGCCTGCTACTTCACAACCAGAATGCGTTTAATTACTTACCAATCATGTCAACGTCTACGAAACGGCTCCTGTTTCACTTTGCTGGTGCGTCACCCGATGCACTGTTTACAAAAGGCCAATACTATGGCAAGTCTTTTCTATGCTAGGGAAGACTGCTTCTGTGGCTTCACTCTTTCTAGGGTGCGCCTCCCCCACATTGGAATATGTTTCCTTTTTTTAATGAAAGAACTCACTTTCATGCGCTCAGGGCAGCAATGTTTTTGGTTTCCATTCCAGCAAACCTGTTTACAGCCAATCAAATATGTTTGACCATAAATGAGTTCACCAATATGCAAACCATACTCCCCCACAATAGTTCTCGGTGAAAATAGTGATAACACACACAGTGTGCCTGTATTGGCTGGTAAAGTCACCAGCGACCCTGTTGAATAGTTGGTAGGCTGTTATTAGCTGTTATAGCCCACTGTACTGTTAGTTTTAAGCAATGTAGTTTTTCTGTAATATATTGTACTTTTTTTTATTAATTGAATTTCCCCTTTACATTTGCCAAATCAATATATTAGCCATACACAGTAAGGGGACTCTCAAATCTTTAACTTTAGATTTCTCCCGATGCGTCTGTCACAACTTACAATATTTTGTGGTGGCGGGTCCTGGATGGACATTAACCATGAGGCTAATTAAGCCACAACCATGTTTCTGGATGATGTTGATTACCACAGACATTATGATTTGACAACCGCACTAGTTGATTGATAAATGGTTGGTTTATCATGTATGAGCATTACAGTAAGTGCTATTTTGATATTTGGATGTGCTAAAGGGTTTATCGGATAATCACCAAAGGCAACATCTATATTAACATTATTAGGCACAACATATATACTAATGATTCTATCACACTTCTGCCTCCCGTTCAGCGGGTAGGCAGCAAACAACAGCATTAAGGTAATCTTTTATGAGGATTGACAGCACTCCAGAAAATGATAAGTATTTTTGTGAGAACTATTTTTGTGAGAGGCATCAGTCAGGACCAGTGTCAGCAGAACAGCTAGTTCATTGCTTATAGCCAACACTTTTCTTAATACATACTGATAATTAACTGCGAGGTTAAAGGAAAGTGTATGAGTCAGTGGGCCTCATTACAACGAGTGTGGACCCGTAATGAACGGTGCCGATAAGTGACCGGCACTGTTTATTACGGGCCACCTCATTACGAGGTCTGCAGCTGGTCCCGCTCCGGACGCCTGGCCAGACCAGGCATCCTTAGCAGGACCCGCAAACAGACCAGGATGCTATTAACGGGCCCGTCATTAACACACCCATTGTTAGCATCCTCCCCATTCCTATTGAGCGCTATGGGGGCTCAAATGGGAATGGGAATGTACCGGGTCCGGATCCCGAGAATGGGAATTACCAGGACCACCAAAGTCGGCACGGCCCGGTAATTCCCTATTCCTGGAACCTGGACCCGGTACCCGCTATGGGGGTAGCCATGGCTACCTCCATACTCGTAATGAGGCCCAGTGGCTAGAATATGTAACAGACAGACATCAGCTTAATCAGTCTTGATTATCATTACACTCATACAATTGAGGGACAAACACGTACGTATAAGAATCAGCAGAATCGGAAACATAGTGATATAGCTTTTTTTTACATTCAGTCATTCTTAGCACATCGTTAAGATCTGCGCTAAGAATACATTACTATATACACTTAATATGAACTATGCCAGAGACTGATTTAAGTTGCCCGTCATTATCCCAATGAGACAGCCATCTTGTCAGGCAACATCATCATGACAGTCTTGCTTGACTGCAACACAATTGCGCTTAGATCCAGCTGTACAGTGAACATCAGGTAAGCGAACAAGAACAAGTGTATTTATACTCTTATCACGATCGCAACTGCATTTTGAATTGACCGTTTTTTAATCGAGTTTATCATTAATTTTCACAGAGCGCATCTTGTTCATGACAGTTGCGAACAGCGTTTGAAGGAGAGGTTAGACATGTTTTAAGCACATGCGCATGCTTGCATGCTTTACAGTAATAATTTTTTAAGACCTCCTAATGTTAGAATACAGAGCAGGCACGTTTTACACTGGAGCACTGCTGTATTATACTTACCTATACGGACTTGGAACTTTAGATTTACATGTTTTCCATTACGCCATGAAGACTGCATAGGGGGAGTTACAGTGCAGGTTATATGCACGCATGCGCGAGCCTCGTTTGGGCTCACGCATGCCCCTGTTGAATAAAGGCGTCCCGAAAGGCAGTTTCCGCCAGGACCTCAGACACACTAGACGCGTCTCTGCGTATTCTTGGTATGCGTGTGCGCTCGTATGAATGAGGCGGCCCGAGGCATCCATAGACCATCACATTGGCGACGAGGACGGTAACACAAGGGAGGATTATCATTGCGCGTGCGAGCGGATGTGGAATATTCCCGGAGCAGCCCGAATACAATGCTGATACGATCGGCAGCCATCTTGGAATCAGCTGGTGGTGCAGTTGCGGCCCGCGAGGGTGCTCGTGCGCTGCCCACAAGTTTCTAAAGAAGACATTTTTGCAACTTTTGTGGTTCTACCAGGAGGGGAGCCACGATTTTGGCCTGAGGGGCATATCCCTACAAGACAGCCACAGCGTGCCAACAACCCAGATCTGGTGGCCATACATGTGGAACCTCTGAAGGAAAAGCCTACTATCTACCCAATCAAGACATCCAGGTCAATGGTTGACAGCAAGGGGGTCTGCCAGAAGAACAGGTTTGTGGCCTCGGTCACGTGTATGAGGTGCCTGTGCGACCTGCGACAATGAGTGGCTCAGAGGAGGAGACGGCATCGCCTGCGCGAGGAGCACGTCGGCAGCATGGCACTCTGGTGATCATGCCAGAGTTCGACACAACTGGCTGACCTTCAAAGCTGGGGCCCAAGTGGCATGTTTGGATTAAAAAGTTGGACATGTTCTTCAGAGCAACTGGGGAAGATGACGACGACGCCAACGTCGCCACGCTGCTGTATTCCACAGGAACTGAGGTGCTACGCATCTATGAGTCACTAAACATCCAAGTGACAACATATGCCCATAATGCCCATAACGTGTGGGGAAAAACAACACAACGATGAGTCCCTTGACCAGTTCTGTGCACGGCTACGCAGCTATCAAGTAAGTTACAGCGGCAGATCATACGTGAACCAGGGATGACCTTGGTCTAGATATTAGACAATGGCAGAATATGTGAGCTAGCGGAAAGCATGGGGGCTAAAATGGATGCTGCCGTACGCCCGAGCAAAGGGGAGAAGGCATTCGTCCTAGGGAAATCCACCCCGTCGAAAGTCCGCTGGAGCCAGAAGTGGCAGGATGTATCCCCTACCCAAGGGTCCCCTGCGGTGTGCCAATATTGCGGGTAAAATCTGCCGCATGCCGCTGACTGCCCCGCGAAGTGGAGGGTATGTGGGACCCCTTATGTGTTATACTAGTCATTAATTCCATCTTTTTTTAGCATGTCTGTTCTTTTTATCTTTTATATTCAGCCCCATGGAAGCCTATTTAGAGAACTTGTGTTTGCAAGTTATGTCCAGTTTTTACTTGCTAGCTCTCCATCAGAAGGTTCCATTTTAATTAAACCTTCCCTCTTTCTTTTCCACTTTCTCCTCACGGGTCATTTCGATCTTACTTTTTTTATATGTCCTGAGGAAGGCGGCCATTACACCATACTGCCGAAACGTAATACACCCCTGCGTCAACATTCAGTTACGCAAGAGTTTTGTGCCGTTCAAGAATAACACTGGCGCAATACGTAGACCCCGAGTTGATTCAACAGACTTTGAGACCTACCAATAGTAGCACCTTAAACTGTTTTGTTCACTAAAATTGATTTTTCATTGGACTATAATCTGTTAAACCAATAGGACAATCTCTCATCTCCACATTAATAACTTGTACAGATGAAATGAGAGATTTGTTGTTTACAGACTAGGTCCTGGTCATAATATGTTGTATCATTTATGCAGACTATGCTATACAATTTGCCTCTTGTTTTGCTAATAATTTGTTTTGAACATTAGCCTATTCTGTTTTGAAATTTCAAATTTCTTTTCTTTTGTTCTTCTACTTCCTGACTTTGATTTCAGGCCCTTTCTATTTACTATTGTTTGTAAATAATTTGTTTACTTAGAATTTGTCATTATTAATTATTTGTTATAAAGAATAAACATGTGAAATCTACACACATGCTAAGTATCCAGCCCAGTGTGTATTAGCTCCTACATGTCTGAGAGCAAATACGAGGACATACCACTACGTGTTATTGACTAACACAGGGTGCTGACTCTCCCTCCTGTAGAGAGTCAACACAAGGACACCAAACTATGTGCACGTCACACACACCTTGTACAGGGTGATCCTTCCTCAGCAGCCATTTAATGAGACAGTGTACATTGACTTCCTCCACTGGTATACCACACAGCTTTTCCTGTTGTGCCACACCCTCCCTTTTGCTTGTAATCTCCTCTCCCCGGCCACGTTCTCCTCCACACCCCTCCTGATATTACTCCTGTCCCCGGGCCCACTCTCCTACACTCTTCTCTCCTATATCTCTCTCTTCCATTCCCCTACAGATATTCCTGTCCTCCTTCTCCTCTCTTCCGATTTCACCCTCCACCTCCCCACATCCTCTTTTCCCCTTTCTCCACTACTTCTTTCATAAAATATTCCTGAAAGGAGCCCGTTAGGATCTGGCGGTACCTTATGAAGCACAATATGCAAAGAAAGGTTTGAGGCTGTGTTCCTCAGCTTTAAAATCACATACAAAGTGCGTTTTTATACCTTTTAATGAAGTAACTGAAAATATTATGCTGAGTTGATAAAATGCATTTACTTCAGAAGCTCAATATACATCTTCATCAGATGGTTGTCATGACAATGTGACCTCCATCTGATGAAGTCGACTGGACTTCGAAATCTTATACACTTTGCCATCTCAACATGAGACATTGTAATGTGGGAATAAAGAAAACACAGATGAGAAGACCCATGTTTACAGACAGAGACCGTGTGCTCGTAGATTTCCATGCAGTGCTGTAGAAACCAACCCTCCCATCTGGTACAAGAATTTCACATGGCTGTAAACTCTCACCCCAGGACCCTGGCAGAACCTTGGGTGTTTCTGGCTGGGAAGTTCTGCACGTGCTTGCTACACAGTAAACATGGCTCCAAAAGGGCAGTCATTTTAAAATAAGGAGTTAAATCTGCGTTTGCTGAAAATAAGCTAAAACTGAAGAAAGCAAAAACAACCTAAATGTAATACTCAATTTAAAGCAAAATGTATGAAATCGGTGAAAACAATTTATACACAGGATTTAGGTCAGGTCGAGTGTTTGGAGGCCGATTGGAAGTGTGTTCGGGGACATGGGCCAGAGAGGTGAGGCAACTCCAACTGATTTTGAAAGTATGGTTTATCGGATGAAAATGGATGAGTGCAAATGAGTGCAAGTGGATGAGTACAAGCAATGTTCCATTAATAACACTACGACATTAACAAAGAAAACACATGTTTAAAATAAATATATATGCTGGGACATAACGTGCTTTTGTAGCAAAAGCAGGTACACTTGTAAACGTGTCTATTTTCCCCCTTCGTTTAAAAATGTTTTTTTTCTTACTACAAAAGGCATTATTTTCAATTGAAAAGGTGTGTGTTTATTTAACCTTTTTTTTATTTTTACCACTTCTATGTCAGCGAAGCGTATTATTCCTGGGATAGCGTAACATCGAACGTGGCTGCACATGTCCCAGGTTCTTGGAAATAACAGCTCAACTTCCAGCGGCATTCATGACGGAGCTGGTGTCAAAGACGAGCGTAGTTTTCTTTTTTCCACAACCACCTTGGGGCGGGCGGGGGCCTACACACTGTAAACAAACGTGTGTGAAGGAGTAAGGCGTAGTGTCCATTCGGAAATATCCAACTTCCCCCAAGTACATTTCAAGGCACAACAACATCGGCCCAGTTGCGCACCAAAGGCTGGGGCCCCTTCTGGGCGCCGCGCCAGCTTGGCACATGATCCCGCTCACACAGCGCGAGAGAGAGCGCCGCTGGAATGTTAAGTGTCCTCTGCGGTTTCCCAGAAACACGTACAATTGCCGCCGGCCATTTTACAAAGGAGTTTCCCTCCGAGCCCCCGTGCAAGGCCCCGTAATTAAACAGCAGCGGGAGCATCGCCTGTTGCTCTGCCCCATTCATCCCTCCTTTGGTGGTAATGCGTTTTCCCTTATGTAGTACGTCAGTCCACATTCCATTTACCAGCCCAGATTAATGGCCATACCTTTTCTCTGGACCCCCGCACCCGCTTAGGTATTAGATGCACAGCTGCAGGGAACAGTTGAGCGCTTAATAGAAAACATGTTTTGTAGCTGAAACACCGCAAAATGAGGCGCAGTTCAGTAGCATAGTACAGTCAGGACCACCTAATGGGGTTTGAAGCCCAGGATACACAAATTCCCACCCCAAACCAAAGAAAAGAAGCCATTTAAAAATGTTTATTCGTGCCCTCCTTTCATCCCACTCACCACCCGCAGCTTGAAATGCTGCCCTGGACGTGGTCAAAGCATGGGGATTGGGTACCTCCTTTGCAGTCTCCTGGCCTTCTTCATCAGTGCTGAAATCCTGTTCATAAACAAGTGATATTCCAAGGGCAGCATTAGCAGTTCATAAATACAGGACACATTTTAAAAATAAGCCCGGGTGAGGTATTCAAGCTGCAGTAAAGATGGAGGCCACAGATCAGTAATCGCATGACAAGGTATTGCTACCCCACAGTAGATACAGAACTCAGTTTAGCATCCTCACAGTATGACAAAGCATGGGCACAGAAGGCAGACTGGAAGCCATGAGAAAGGTACACGTACCGTAGAATAGATTGAGGATACAGAAGGCCAATCTGCGCGCAAATCCCTGTTTGGCGTTTAACGAAACCGAATGCGCAGGACTTTCCCGGGACTTGCTGGGATTCTGCGTAGGCCCGGCACATCTCTGCGAGTGCACGAGTGCCTTGCATGAGCCTCCAAGCAGAGTGTGGCCCGGGCCTACGCAGCGACCCGAATAGAGGGCGAAACATGCAGAATGAGGAAGAACACGTACAAATGTGGGCGTGTTGAGGGATGGTCCATGGCAAATAATCGCACACCCATACAAATGCAAATGCAACCGTATTCATGGATTTGAACACAGAACGCTGCATTGCGAAACATCACATGCAAACCCCAGGACCCATACGCCACATGATAGCAGGCGTAGGGTCCAAAGGGCCATAGGAAACAATGAGCGCTAAAACGCTGATTGAAAGGGGACACTACATACAATCGCAGGGGTGCACGCAAGTTACGAGCACTTGTAAGTCGCATGCCCTCTGTAAATTACGATAAGCACATAGTAACTTGGGTTCACGCAAGCTGAGTGGTGCTGATCGTGACTTACAGAGGTTATGCAAAATGAATGATGCTGATCGTAAGTTGAGTGATGCTGATCGTATGTTGAGCGATGCTGATCGTAAATTGGGTGGTGCTGATCGTGGCTTACAGAGGACATGCAAGTTGAGCGATGCTGGTCATAAAGTGAGTGATGCTGATCGTACGCTGAGTGGTGCTGATCCTAACTTGGGTGCGCACAAATTAATGGGTGATCACACGCAGTTCTCAGGGATGCTGGATGGTCAGGTAAAGGTAGGCGCAAAGGTTGTTGTGTGGGTTGTATGGGTGTGTGCTTTGGAAGCGACTTCCATGTGCGGTACTTTGCGTGGACAATTCCATGAATATGCAGAGTGCACAGAGACGTGCTCATTGAGCAGGCTCTGCGGGAACGATGCACCCTTTTCCATGAATCGGGCCCCACCAGGAAACAGCCCATATCCCAACATAGACTCAGATTAGAAGTGGTGTTGCCATGAGCGAGCCACAAATGAAATTGCTTTGTACTGTGCAGTATACGTACGGCCACTGTTATTATATATGAATTAACTTTATGCCAGTTAAACCATGAATGAGGCTTTTTTTAAGAGCCCACCTCATGAACTAATTCACTCATGGGGATTGACAATTCTGAACTGTTTAGGGACGTGGCATTTTGGCAGTTTAGGGACTATGAGATTACATTAGCTGCCCAGGATCACACTCTGGTTATATCATAAAGATGGGATTTCAGCCAGTCCTGCAGTTTTAGCACTTGCCCAGATTTATCCCCAGCTCTTGTTGTATGGCATGTTACCAATATTTAGAGCGTTTGACTTTCAAGAACTGAACAATACCCTATTTTGTAGAGATGATTTGGAAAATACACAGATCACCCAATAAAACAACATGACAATATTTTTGGAAAACGTCTTATAAAAACAAAGTATGCAAAAAGAGCAACATTGTAGTATTGTTTCCACCATCATTAAAGGAAGACTACATGTATCAGATTCATAATTGAGGTGAGCCCAAAGAAATCTCATTTGTTTGTTTCTGCTGCATTTTAAAGATTATACAATGAACTGCCTAGAGTTTCCTGCTAATAGAAATACAGACTTCAATAGTGTTATTCATGATGTAGAAAATACCATTACAAATTCTACCAAAAAACACACTTTTTTTGATGAATAAGCAGATCCACCTGTGAACTTTGGTCGGCTTTGGTCTGGTACCTCTTCTGCTAAAATGGTCTCTATGTGAGGAAGAACAGGAAATCAACTAAAGAAAGCCACCCGGATGTGAGCAGATAAATCCTTTTACAGTGGAACATCGATTTAAAAAAGTTATACAAGGGATGGGTGTCCTTGTACGATTTGAAAAAGAAAGCAAGGAACCTTGAATTTAATCTCGCAATAAACAACATGCTAAATCTTCGCTCACTGAGCTATTTGGTAATGGCAAGATCTTCTCAACAGGATTTTGGTACACTAAGCAATATTCGGTCTCCCATTCATAGATGTGTCTTTGCAATGGTAAGATTAAGTTTTTTACCACTCAGGGGCCGTTTAGATTCAAGCACTGAACCTGTGGCAGTGGTGCATTTGAGGAGTTACATCAGTTTTTGTTTACCTGTTCAGAATTAGTGAATCTAAGACACCAATGGTTTAAAAGGAATTTTGATGGTAATAATGTTAGAACTGTTTTGGAGGCTATTAATGTTGTACTGTCTTTCGTCAACACATGTTTTGTTAGGCTAGACGGTTATAAATGTGCATCATTTTATATCTGTAGAAACAATGTTTTTAATATGGTTTTAACTTTGTAACTTGAGTAAAATGTATTTCTTTCTGTAAATGGCGTAAGCCGAAATAAAGTATTCATAGTTTTACAGGAGACAGCACAGTACCATACAGCGAGGAAAAAATGATCTTTCCCTGACCGCAGTATCATCTGGTTGCAAAGCCGGGATTCAAGCCTCGACACTTTGGTTCCACTGTCTCCAAAGTGTCTACCTTAACACCAATTCCAAATAAGACAATGGCCCTCATTCCGAGATTGGAGGTAGCCATTGTGCCATGGCTGCCCCCAATACCGGGTCCGGCACCGGTCTGGTTGAATGGGGACTTACCGGGACATTCCGACCTGTGCAGACCCAGTAAGTCCCCATTCAACCAACCATTCCCCATTCCCATTTGAGCCCCCATAGGGCTCAATGGGAATGGGGAAGGCGCTAATAACGGGCCTGCGAACAGCAGGCCCGTTATTAGCACCCTGGTCCCTTAGCTGGACCTGTAAAGGACATGTGGTCAGACCACACGTCCTTTATGGTTCCCGCTAAGGGACCTCGGAATTGGGCGGTAAGGGATTACCGCCCAACTCATAATGACCCCCAATATGCTCTTCAGTTAGGCTGCTTGGCTTGACTCCCCAGTTTTAAACGTTCACTTGGAGATACCAAGCTCTAGTCGCGCTCTTCAGTGAGCCTATGTTAGGTTTTATAACTGGAGCGCTTTGGCTCTGGTACCTGGCTTTTCAGCACAGTAGCAGCTATTATCACCAAAATGTGTTTACACAGTTTCATCAACCTCAGAAAGAGGAAGGGCTGAGTCAGCATTGCAAAGGATGTGTACTGTGATCTGGTCTCTGGCTATAGATGTATGCACAAGTGCTTAACACACTAAGCTATCTTAACTTCATGTCACTCTACAGTTTCAATTGGCGTTTCACCTTCAGTTATTGCTTGTGATCAATGTAATCCCCAAGGGACGGTTACAATGCTACACACGTTGTGATATAGTGACAGCCCACGCTGTATGTACTATAGTGACCTTGGAATGCAAATATGCCCTGACTTCTGCATCGGCAGTCAGATCGGGGAACATTGGAGGGTGGTGGGCTGTTAAACCCAGACATTGGGCGTCATTATAAGGTTGCTGTTTTAAACCGCCGGTAGGCGGTGGGTTACCAGCAACCTAGAACCACTGTTCCCTCCGCTTGACATCCCCGTGTGACTGGGAAATCACAGGCGGTGGCAGTATGGTTATTTCCCATTCCCAAAAGTCCTATTCATGGGAATGGGAAATCTGAAGCATCGGCACTGTTGTTAACGGTGCCGGTGCTTCAGTGAAAAACTTGCTGGTAGGGGCTTGAACTCCTGGCAGGTCAGGCCTGCGTTAGTTTAGTGCCCCTACCGGCATACTTATAGTCTAGTGTTCTGGAAAGGCTGCCGGTACGTTGCGACCGGCACCTTTATTTCTGGACCGCCGAACTTGTAATGAGGGTCATTGACTCTGAGGTCAGTTCAGTGTGCGGGGACCAATGAAGGCCAGATTACAGAAGCCAGCAAGTAATTGGAAGAGGCACATGCAATCGGAACAGTTCTAGACAACACACTCCACAGCGGTCTTTAAACTATATATATATGACTCTCATTTCCAATTTGAGTCTGTAACCTTCCATGCTTCTCTTCAACTTTCCATGTTCGGTTATCACTGTTCCCATTTTCACTATGATTTGCCAGAATTTCGCTGCAATTTGCCTTGCTTCAATGTCGTTTTCTTTCTTTTACCAAAAAGTTTCTATGTATCACTACATATTTACAGGTTTACTCCAATTTATGTTTCCCTGAAATGTTCCTTGTTCTACACTATCTTTCCACCTTTTGCCCAGTTTTCCTTATATCATCGAGTCTTTCAGGTGCCCTTGCACTATTGGATTGCTTTGTTTCACTGTAACTTTCTACACGAGGAATGGCTTACAGCAGTGGTCGGCAGCCTTTGCCTCTTCAAATGTTCTGGACAACTCCAATCTTAGCTAGGCAGCATAATCTTTGGTGAAGGAGCATGGGTGATGTAGTCCAAAGCATCTGGAGAGCTACAGGTAACAGCCACCTGGATTACGGGAACAACTAGAGCAGACTATGAAGTGTTTTCAATGTGCTATCTATGTTTTCTTTGAATTAAGTATAATAGTACCCAAGTTCATGCTATCAACATTTACTTTGTTATTAAAATGTACATTATTCAAAAGTACCTACAATTAGCAAATATAATTCTATCTGCTCTTCAGTCTCTCCTCGTACTGTTTCTACCTGGAATACAGTTTCTACTCTGCCTGAAGCTACTTCTTATTCTGGTGATCCTCTTTCGGCTTATTTAATTAAACATATTACTTAATCTGTTTCTCTGCTCTGGCCTCCTTTAGTTAATGCCTCTTTTAGTGGAGGAGTTTCCCCATAGTCTCTTAAATATGAAGAAGCACTTACTCTTTGCAAAAGCCGTCCTTGACCCACCCCGCTCGAGAAATGTGCAGCGTTTTCTCAGCACTCACCAACCACTGTCTATTGCAGGAATATCACCCTGGCTCCAGTCTCCGGTGTACCACCAAGAAGGCTACCCTACAGGTGCTAGATTATTCCATTAAAGTGCTGGATTCATGGGGAGCCTGTGCTTTCAGTTCCCCGTGATCTCTTTGCTGTGTTTGATGCTGTCAAACATGAGGTATTGATTAACATTTTATCCTCCCATATGGACATAGTAGCTTCTGTATTTGCATTCAGTGCACTGACGACTTATTGATCTGTCGTGACGTGTGGATATCGTATGCCTTAGGGACTGTCTCTTTGCCAGTAAGGACTGCCCGCCTGCATCTCTAAAACTAGATCCTTCACAAAAACTGAATTTCTTTTGATATCCCACTCTTCTAATTTTCCTTTTCCAAGAGCGACTTGCTTCACTCTCTTCCTTCAGTATCACCCATGCCCTCATGTCTACAGTAAGATTTCTTGGCTTTACTCTTATAACCTTAACTTTGAAGCACACATGTCCTGTCTTTCATGGTCTTGTTAATTTCTGTTGTCTCTTATTCGAAAACCATTTCCTCCTTAGTTCTCTCTTGACTGGACGGTGAGAGGGCCATGTTCATGGGTATTCATGCCAAATCTTTGACCCCATTGATAGAAGGTTTGCATTCTGCTGCCCATTTAATATTAATATTGGGAATAAGATCGAGCACATTACCCCTGTTCATATCACACTGCATTAGTTTCTCATTCACTTTCCCTACTCGTTTCAAGCTTTGTTGTTTGCATACAAGGCTGCAGTTTTTGGAGTCTCCCGTTGTTTCCACAAAGTAAATTACTTCAATGGCTATCCTTTCTATCTCGTCTCCACTTTAATTTCCTTATTCCTTTATTAACTAAAGAAAAGTCTGTGAATGTATACTTTATTTTTCCAATACAATGCATTTGCAGGGCCATCTTAAGCACTTTTGGGACCCTGGGCACGGACATCTTTGGGTCCACCCTCCATCAAACCAAAGGAATTAAGGGATCAAGGATAAGGCTCGCCCCCCCCCCACCCGCACCTGTCGCGCTCACAACCTATAGGTTGATATGCTGTCTCACAGCATAAAAAGCATGTTTACTCCCTTCAAGTCCCCTTGCCCTCTTCATTCTTGCTCTGATCAGAATGATAAACAAGTAGCATTTGAAGACTAACACATTACCAAACATGACAATTTTTAAACAAAATATTATAGAAGGGTGTTAGGCAAAATGGGATTGATTCTAGCTTCATTCTCTCCATCATCAAGGGAAGTATATAAGTATCAGCATGTGATTTAACACATTTAATCTGGGTTTGTCCTTTGTATTTTAAAGCTTTAAATACTTCCAAAAACAATGGCTTGTCAAATTTTCATTAATAAACGTGCATAAAAACCTTTGACTTTTACCAAAAACCAAACCTTTTCTTGTGTCAAACAAGCAGACCTTACAATATGCTTGCCTGAGGCCTGCAACATCTGGTCTGCTCTCTTCTGTCTACCAGCCCTTCCACCAATATGGCCTACATAAGAAGAAAGATCAAGTAATGGGCTAACCGATACGCGCAGCATGCAAGAAGGTGTGGCATGTTTTTACCCATGCATCCAAGCCCTACCATAAAACTGTGCAGTACTGGCATGGAAAACATCATGATGGCCAGAACTCCCCAGAGAGTGCACAGGGAAAACATGAAGAAAAGGCTGCCACCCATTTTTGCCTATGTTGTGAGCACAGGAGGGCACTGCCTAAAACCACTATTGGGCTACACACACAGTAGCCTGAAACCATTGGGAATGGCAATGCTGATTGCCAAAAAGCAACTCAGAACTGTGGGGAATTAATTTTCTTAATCCCAAAAATGGTTGCATTACCAGTACTCACCACTATCAGAAAGCTGGCGTTTTAAAACCACCAGACTTTTGTGTAAAACTGAACAAATGAAACAAAACCAGACCAAGGAAAGACTTGCTAAGAGGTGGATACAATGTAAAACTATATTCTGAAATGACTTGAAGGAAGTAATTATTTAATGTATAGGTAAAAATTGTCAGTTTGATTTGAATTTAGAAAACTGGGAACAAAAAGTGACATTTAGCTGAAATCTGGGGCTTAATGAAACTGGATTCTGCCTGACAACTACCCCCGACAGGAGTTGAAGCTGGATCAACAGCCACTCTTCCCAGGCCTAGCTGCATCCTGCTGCCCCTTGCCAAAAGGAGTTGTCACCTCTCTGATTAGATTAGGGGTGGAGCACTTGGGGACTACAGGGAGTTGAACAAAGGCCTGTCCTGGACTCAGGCAAATGTTATATTGGGGGCGTCGTAAAATAGCTTCCTCTTGGGAGAAACTGGGGGGCAGCTGTGCCTCTGTGAACAAGCTGGCTTGGGGGAAGTGGATAAACCAGTTATTCCATCCTGTGATGTGGGAAGCCACACCCCTTTTTGACCAGAGCATAATTTTAAAAAGATAGATAACTCATAGTGCAGACTTGTCAGAATTATATAAGTAACATAATTATTTTTGTGATTTTTCTGTGAACATTTTAAGAGGCGTTAGGACCCTGTGGTGTATTCTGGGGGGTTGCTAGTGGAAAATAGGGTCTCACTCCAAATGTATGCATGTTAAAAATCTCACACTTTATCATCTGTAACCCATATCCCTGGTGCACATTTATGTAAAATCTGGAAAGGTTTAGAGATCGTTATCTGGATGAAAAGGGGAGAATTCTGTCATCAGTGGACACAACATCGTACAAAGACAGGGATCGGATGGTTTGGTGCTACAGAAAATATGTTAACTGGACCTATAATATTAGAAAAATGGTACATGGATAAATATGTATTTGGGTCAGAAATAGATTTGTGTGCAATCTGACAAGGGGAGGTTCCTCTGACCATAAAACCTACAGCATCACTCTGACTCACATTTCCTTCCCCCAATCATGGGAGAGGGGAGAATTGGGCCAATGACAATTCAGAGAGGGGCAGGCTTAGCTAGGCCCAAGCACACACCCATTTTCAAAACACATAAAAAGGGACGGCTGGGACAGGTAGAGACATTCAATTCCATTTGCTGCGGAGCATGCTGACCGACGACTTCACATCCAGAGATCCAGACTTCAAATCCATAAATTTCCAGAACCTGTAGCAGAAATTAACTCCAGAATTTGTAGCAGAGAGGCCTGAATCCACCAGCTGAATCCTCTTCAGCAGGCCTCCAAACTAACCAAACTATTCAACAGCGAGCTGTTTGAAGTTTTGCTGAGAATTTTTGCAAGAACCTGTAGCAGTACCCAGAAAGCAGTGTTACATCCAGAATCCAGAGAGGCTAGACCAGCAGAGCAGAGCTGACCCAGATCGCTGTGAGCAGAACCGGTGCCTGATTGACCCGCCGAGCAGACAGAACCGCAGCCGGACGTGTTGACCAGATCTGTGACGAGGCCTAGTTCAAATTTATATTGTGAGTACCTAGCAGAACTGTGCAGAACCAATCTCTTAGTTAAAATAATCTAATCCAAACTATTTTAACCTAAGTAGAACTGCCTCCTAGAAATCGTGTCATCTGTCATTTTTAAAGCTGCACAACTGTCACCTGTCAATTCTGCAGCTGCAAGCTGTCACCTGTCATTTTGAGCTTACTTTAAATCAGAAGAACTACCTTTATTTAATCATCCGTATCTCTAGAACCGTTTGGGCTAGGAACGAAATTTCATCTGAAAGTTAAGAATCTAGGCTTTCCAACGAACCTAGTACCGACTTCCTACTCCCTTTACTTTTCCCGTAATCCCGAGACACGCACACGCGAAATTTACCACGATTTGTGATTTGGCCCAATTTCTTCATCTGTAGAAATCAGCAGCTTTTTGCTTCTCTTTGCTAAAATTCGTTTGCAATCTGCTAATCATTCATAGAGTATTGTTAAAGTGAGCCTGAACTAATATAAAGTAGCCATCACCTACCCTGAACCTCTAAAGGGAATTAAAAGCAATTTTGGCACCTTTTCACTTCCTTGCAAACCACATTAAAGTAATTCGCCTGTGTTTAAAACTCATCCCTGTTTTCCCTAAGCTTGCTGGGAGAACTGGAACTGTGTATTGCATTATAAAGTGTGATTTGTTGGGATTCTTGAAGACTGTGTGCTCTCCTTCCATTTCTGGTATTGCATAGGGGGGGAGTGAATTGTCAAAAGAAAAAGTGATCATATTACCTTTTGCTAAAATCATAACAAGTTATTTCTGTACTGCATTTTATTCCACCTTGCGTTGCGTTGAACCATATAAAGCATTCTTTCCCACCTTGTTCTTCTGTTCCTATTCATAGTTACCTCTTGCAGACTACTGCTCATATTCTGGAGTGTGATATCAGTTATCAATTGATTTATAAAGTGTGATAGATATATATTGTTGAATTGTCCAAATAAACCTTTTAATTTGCAAAAACAAACCTACTTCTTGGCTCAGTGGGGTCAGGGGGATTCTAAGAGGGGGGTGTTATACAAGGGTTGTCATCCAGAGTACTGAACTGGATATAAAAATACATCAATAAGGGTTTTCCTCAGCATCCCAGACTAGGCATTGACTTAGCTGTAGTGTTCATTGAATATCGCTTACAAAGGCAAACCTCACAGAAGACAGCACAGTAATGTAAGATATATTAGATCATTTGACCAGGATCACTGTATTGTCTGCTGGCAAATCCAGGATACAAGCATGAACACTTTCGTTCCATAGTCTTGAATTTGGATAACAGTTAATGCCATCGTTGAAGGCGATTGCCTAGGTTTTACAACACCCCCAATTTCTGGACCTTCACCATACCTCCTCTTCCCTCTCCACCTGTGCTTGCTGACCCTCCTTTAGCCACCCTCCCACCATCCTTCTCATCCTTTTCACTTTTCACCCCTGACGAGGTCACTAAACAAGTCCGATCTATGAAAGCCTCTTCAAAACAGGTTCATCCCTGTTCCTCTAAAACGATCAAGGACCACAGTGACACCCTCGCTCCGGCCCTTGCTGATTTTTGCAACCACTCCTTTGCCTCTGGATCCTTCCCCTCCCTCTGAAGCACTCCTTTGTGCATCCTCTTCTCACCCACCGCTGATTCTTCTTGTCCAGCTAACTATGGCCCAATTTCCATTTCTCCCTTTCTTGGCAAACGCCTGGAAAAGTTGGCCATCTCTCAGCGTAACCTTCATTCCAATTCTGTTGGCACGGAAACTGCTCTCCTGAACATCCGTGAAGATCTGCTCTCCAACCTTGACTCTAACATTCCCTCTGTCCTCATCCTCCTCGATCTCTCTTCTGCCTTCGACACGGTCAACCATATCATCCTGCTCAACCGTCTCCGTGAAAACCTGGGTATCACTGATCAGGCTCTGGCCTGGCTGACCTCTTTCCTCTCAGATCGACCCTCCCAGGTGCAACTTGGGTCCTTCCTTTCATCTATCTTCCTCTCTACCTGTGGTGTTCCCCAGGGGTCTAACCTCTCTCCCTGGTTTTTCAACCATTACTTGGCAACTCTCGCCCACTTTCTGCTCAAAATCTGCAGTGCTACACTGACGACACTCAACTCATTTTCAGGCTGCCCTCTGCCACCTCCTCTCCCTCTCTCATCTCTGATTGCCTAACTGCCATTCAAGATTGGTGTGCCGCCAATGATCTTTGTCTGAATGCCAGCAAGACAGAGATCCTCCTCATCGGCACACCGTCACCATCCTTTCCCCTCACTCTCTGGCCGGCCTCCCTTGGCCCTCCTCCTACCCCCACCTGCGAGGCTAAGAACCTTGGGGTCATCTTTGACTCCACCCTTTCCTTCTCCGCCCACATCTCTGAGGTCTCTAAAAAGTCAAATTTCTGACTGCTCCTCTTCAGAGGTACTCTGCCTTTCCTCTCCTTCCCCCAGAAGCTCATGGTATCCCAGGCTCTGGTTCTCTCTAGCTTGGACTATTGTAACAGCCTCTTTCTAAATCTACCTGCCTCTACTCTCCGCCCTCTGCAACTAATCCAGAACAGGACTGCGAGACTTGTCCTTGGCCTCAAACCCTGTGATGGTATCTCTCCAGCTTTGAAATCTCTCCACCGGCTCCTAGTGAATGCAATGATTAAATTCAAAACCCTCTGCATTGTCCACAAGGCTTTCTGGAGCCTGGGTCCAAAATACCTTCAGCTATCCCTCCGGAAATACCTCCCCTCTCGAGCTCTTCGCTCCTCTACCTCCAACTCCCTCAGGGTCAGTCGTTTTTCAAAGAAACAAGCTGGTGGTAGATCTCTGTCTTCGGCTGGGGCGTCCCTCTGGAACAGCCTCCCTGCCACTCTAAAACTTGAGGAGAATCATCTCCGGTTCCGGAAGCACCTCAAGACGTTCCTCTTTTCTTCTGCCTTCGCTCCCCCTCTCCCCTGCTGATCTGTTCTCTCTTGGTACTGTGCACCTGGCCACCCTCTGTCCTTCGGGCCCAGGTACCTTCTCACCCTGACACCCTCCCGCACTGCCTCCGGGCCACCCCTTGCACTGGGGTCTGTATCTGTACCCATACAGCCCCCTCCTTTTTCTTCCTGCACTTACCAGACCTACCCTGTCTGCTGCCTTAAACATAGCGCTTGCAAATTGCTGGCTGCATTACCACTGTTTGTTGCCTTTATTATTTATTTATTGTTATTCATCTGTTTCTCCTCTGATTCGCACTTTCCACTTCTCCCCATCTTCCATGTACTTTTCCCATCCCCCCTCTCCCATGCATTTGCACGTTCTCAATGTCACTGGGCCTAGTAAGATCGCTGTTTTGTTCTCCCCTGCTCCCCTCCCTTGCCTTGTCACGCTCTGAAACACTTGTGTACGAGCGCGATAGAAATAAAATATCAATCAAAAAAAAAAAATCAATTAATATGTTCTTTTTTATAGCAACTCCTATCTGGTACAGGTACATTGCTGATAATAGCAGATGTTGCTCTGCAAAACCAAGTACATATGCAGGAATGTTTATAAACCTCAGACATAGAAAAGGCTCAGCCAGCCTTGCTGGAATGTGATATTCTAATTTTGCATATGAACACATATCTCTGCAATGAGTGCTTTACACACTGAGCTAACTTTTGAACCATTGTGGCACTCCATTTATCAATATGCATTTCACTGTTCCCTATTGCACATGATGAACATAATTCCCAGAGGAAGGAAAGAATGCTACAGAGTTGTGCCGTAAGGAAACACACAAACTATGTATACCACAGTGAACACAGAAAGCAATACATGATGAATTGATCAAGGCAGAATGTACTTGTCAAAACATAAAGGCAATGGGTTTAGTGCCTCAGCAGCACCCCATATAATATCCTGACATGTGCTCTTTAAGAATGGTGAACAATGAAACCTTACGTCTTCAGATCAGGCAGCGCTCTGGGACCCCCTCCAAGGTGGGGGCCCTGGTCAAGGGCCCCTTTTGCCCTCCCATAAAAAGTCTCTGTGCATTTGTCGACCAATCTCATTCAGCTTCAGACGGGCCAGTATAAAAGAATATTCACTCATCTCTCAAGGAAGCACAGAGACACTTTTTAAAGCAGCACTAATTTAAGATTATGAAATTATATTGAGCCTATGCTTGAAAATATTGATGATAACACATAGGCATTTATAATTATTCATTACGTATCATTCATTACTACATGGGGTACATACAGTCAATATGGCAGTGAATTGAGCAAGGCCGGGGAATTATCCAGTAGGGAAGTGATTTAATCAGGGCAGGGGGTTTATAGCCAGCAGGGCAGATAATGGAGCATTTCAGAGATACATTCAGGAGGGAAGTGAATAGTGCAGAACAGGGGTGCAGCAATCAGGGCAGTGAATGGAGCAGGGGTGGTTATATAGCCATCACAGCGGTGCATGGAACAGGGTAGGGTGGGAGATGTAGCCAGCAGGGCAATGAATGCAGCAACGCAAATGATATAGCCTTCAGCACAGTGAATGCATCAGGTCACGGTAAACAGGAAGAGGGGCAGTAAATGGGCTAGGGCAGGGTAGGAGATATAGCCAGCAGAGCAGTAAACAGAGTGGGACAGGGATTCATATTTTAAGGGCAGTTTACAGCCAGCAGGGCAGTGAATAGTGAAAGTCAGGGTATTACTCTAGTAGGGCTCTGAATTAGGCAGGGCACGGGTTATAGACTGCAGGCCAGTGAAGGAGTGCATCCAAACGGATAATGTATCCAGCAGGTGAGTGAATCCACCAGAGCAATGAATCCAGCTAGGCAGTGAATGGAGCAAGACAGAAGACGTTAACCAAAACCAGAGGGACAGTGATTGGAGTGGTACCAGGTGGGTGATTTGAACCTGTGGGACAAAGGGAGTCACTCAATCACTTAAACAAACAACCCTAACATCTCACTACAGAAATAAGGAATACCCACTTGTTATACTATCCTTTCCTGCCAAAGCAGAGTTTAAAGACTTCCGGAGTGAGTGGGGGATTGCATCCGATCGGAAGCCATTTTGAAACATATTACTGTGTTGATCTCCATAGAAGAAAGAATGCCAACACCACCACCGTAACCAGACTTGCGTGAAGTGTGATAGATTGGGAGGATCATGGTGCATCTTCATTAAATCTGAAATATTACGCATCACACCACCTCACTGACATGACGCTCACCCGCCCCCCTGGTGCAATGGTTATGAGAAAACTCTGGTCATTGTGCATGCAAATATTTCAAAAAGTTGATGTCATGTCAATTAAACATGTTAATAATAACAATGTTTTCATTATTATTCAACTAACCAGTTACTTTGTTTCCTCCACATTCAGACTATGCAGTCGCAGTCCTTCCTAATGTTCTGCTCTTAAGATGGGGTAGTTTATCCGGCACAATCATATCACCACTAAAGGAGATCTCCATAGACAGCACCAAGGTGCAGAGTTAGCATGAAAAGAATAAAGGGACAACAGCCTACAGTGAAGTGTAGACATGCAACAAAACTAGTTGAAATAATAGAAGACTTCCTTCCTCTACAGTGCATACAATGTCTTTCTACTGTGCTTATTAGTAGAGCTGTGGGAGGAAAAACGCAGACAGTGGCAAACACACACTATAATACAGCACAGAAGTGGACAACTCTTCAACATATCCAGTATCATGGAAACAAAACAAGCCCTTTTAAACAACATTTAGCAAATCTCTCACTAACTGAAAGAGCTACCCTCACGCCTAACAAAATGGCCACTGCTGTAAAAGCGATTTTCCAGGATGCACTCATTATGCATGTTGGACCAGTTGACAAGCACGAGAGTACCTCTCTAATATGTATCTGAATGTGCTCTGGCAGTGAGGAAAGCTTGATCTAGCCAGACCTAAAAATGTTGCTGGGAGGTCATCCTGTTCTGTACTTTTTATGATCAGGGTGTTCCATTACAGATTGCTGCAAGACCAGCTGAAGGAGTTGTAAGCCTTTAACTTGCAATCCATGTTAGAGTCCAATGCAGATCTGAATAACTGCTTCCTGGCGGCCTATTGCAACTGGAAGCTGGTTGTGAATTTGATCTGTCATACTACTCTCAACATTTCCTGTGATTACTGTAAACATTTTTCAAACTGTTTTGTAAGCAAAAAGGTAACAAAAGCTAAGCTGCAGTATGGTAGGATTAATCAAAAGATTAAGGTAACATGTGTGTGCAAAGTTCTTTGACTATAGTTGTGCAGCACTGCCAGGGAACCAGCTCTACTTAGATCATTGATCAGGATGGCTCTAACGTAAAGACCAATGTGAGCACCCAGTTCTAAATTGGCACAGGGTCTTCCTCAAGACAGCACAATATTATGGCTTCTCTAGTAGAAGTCATGAGATTGCATGCCTAAGCCTTGCAAGTCACTGTATTGATTTCTTAGGAAGTCAAAATAGTCAAAATGTGTTCATGCTTTACATTTTAGGAATAAAGGATTTCTGTGGCAATAACATTTGGAAATCAATAGTAGTGTGAGAAGGCAGGTGGCAGAACATTGCTACCTTCTGTCTGGAAACAGAAAAGATGGAAATGTACTAAGTGGAATTGTAAATATCCAAATGTGGTCACTGGGTGTTGAGGAAGGTATTCTGGAAGGCATTCAATTGGAATAGCTTCAGTATGGTTAAACAGATCCCACAGTTCCACAATTGCAAGTGATATTTTAAACACAGTGCAGACTATTGAAGACTTTGAATTGCTGGGCCCATACTTTTGGAAATTGTTTGGATTTCTCGGGACTTAAAAGTGTCTAAAGAGTGCTTAAATGAAGCACTGCCGGAAGTGAACTTCATTGTGTTAACAGGGAGTTAGTACATTTTGTTTATGTCCAGCACGATTGAACACCTGAGCTTTTTTTTCAGACTGCCAGCAATGCAGCGATACACAGGACTACATGGAGGTGGCACATGTTATGTTTCGCAAGCCTATGAGTTGGTAGTAGTTTTGGCTGCTTGTGAGTGGTACTCATGTGGAGGGTCGGAGGTCAACAATTATTCCAGTTACTATGGTTGGGAGAACACATTAGCGAAGAATAATGTGCACCGCAGATGCCACTTATGCATTGAGTCCGGTGGCAATACTATCACCACTCAGATATGCTTCGAAAGAAGAGTGGGGCCTCATTTAACCAGCAGTGTCTCTTCAAACATTGGTTTATTCGCAAGCATGCATTCTAATTGCAAGCATAGACATTTACCAGAAATGTCATGTGTGCTTATTCATTTATTCATTTGTCAATTCCTGAAATATCTTGTATCTCACACACTACACATTGAACTGTAGCAAGGCACATTTCTGCTCCCCTGATAGTCTCTAATGTATGACAGATGTAGGTATATGTTTGATACTAAGGGTAAGGGTAAAATGTGCTTTTCCATGATACATAATGGGCCTCATTACACGTTAGGCGGTAGGGGGTTAATGGGGCCGGTAGAGCTGCAGGCCCCGTTAACCCACCGCCTCATTACGAGGTCACCTCACGGGACCCGCTAAGGATGCCTGGTAAAACCAGGCATCTTTAGAGGGTCCCGCAATCAGATCCGGATGCAAACAACGGGCCCGTTATTAACGTCATTAACGTCATTAACAGGCCTGTTGTTTGCATCCTCCCCATTCACATTGAGCCCTATGGGGGCTCAAATGGGAATGGGGATGTGCTGGGTCTGGGTTCCCTGAATGGGAAAATACCAGGCCCTCCAAGGTCGGAATGGCCCGGTATTTCCCCATTCGGCGAACCCGGACCCGGTACCCGGTATTGGGTGCCATACCGCAAATGGCGGCATGGCTACCTCCATAGTCGTAATGAGGCCCCATGACATTGCATATCATTGAGGCCCGGACAACGAATCATGTGGATTTATTCTATTTGATTTTATTTTGGGGTATTTATTGAGCACAAGCCATGTTTTAATAAGCAATAGGGAGCTGCACACCAGAAGGGGTTGTAAACATTGATTAGAGATTACATGAGGAAGAGTGTGCAACATAGAATTTATCACTGCCACACTAATTAGAGTAGCAGAGAATAGTGCTACAACTGCATGGTGGGAGGTGTGTACTATGGTGGCAGGTTCGATCTTGTATTTTTTAAGTTTGTTTATTACAGAACTACAGAAATAATATAAGCATTCTGGTGTCATAGGCAATACCATATGCAACTAAACCCGCAGCACAAATGGGCTAGGGAAAGGTTGGGTGAGGATAAGCATTTTCACCCTCCATGTTATTCACTATGTTTTCAACCCCTTTGCATTTAACACAGATTTTACTTTATTATAGCTTAACTTTTTTTCTAGTAACACATTCAGTCCACTACGTTGATCTCTGATGGCCTCTTTTATTGGCCTTTCTATTTAGTTAGTGTTATATGTTCTTCCTTTTGAAAAGTCCAAGCTTAATCCACAAAGCGGCTTGAACTGGAACTGACGCGGCAATGAACTTTGCATACAATAGTGCAGTGAAATGTTATTGTCAATCAGTGTGACATCTCATGACACATTTGTTTGTTTACCAAATGATAATGATATGTATTAAACAACTATAGAATTAAAAGAAACAGACTGCTTTATTGAGCTACACTTCCTAATATAATAATGGTGTGAAAAGCAATATAATGCTGGATAAAGTCTGCACAAGTTAGTGCGTTATCAAGAATGCTTACAAAGCTGTAGCTCATTTGGGTTTTCCCTCCCTTAGAATCTCCTGAACTAAATCTATTGAGCTAATCTGGGCACACCTTAGCAGGTTCCTTGAGTGTGTGCATGAGCCCACCATCAAGGCAAACATCTTTAAGAGCATCTCAGAGTGTCGATGCCAGTTCCAGATAACAGCAAGAATGATGAGCCATATGAAAAAGGTGATAGGCATTGATATGAAATGCAATGGGGCTGGATAGACTGTCTGCCCCTGTCTGAATGCTTAAACAAATCTGTTTTTTTTTATGTTACTCAGTGCACCCAATAAAGTTCACCCATCCAATTAAGGATGTATGTGATTTCTTCGAAAATATTTCATCTAATGGAGATTTCACCAAATCCATTTAACCGAAAATGAAATCTAGTTTTTACTTTTTCTACTTTTTTTGGTTATAATACTAGAGGGGAAACCCCCTGGACACTTCCCTCACCCCTCCCTACCCTAATGTATACCCTTACCCCACACCCCACCTATTATGCATTACACATATACCATTTCCCCAACCTTTTTCTGTGAAATAAATTTGGTGAAATGGCATTCGAAGAAATCTACGTTAACGTCCAATAAATACAGTACAATCGAGAAGTAGATACTAGAACCTTTGCCAATAGTTGTAATGCTGGGACAAAAACACACGTGCATGGAAGTATGGCAACATGTAACAGCAAAAAGGTGTCTACACAATGTAACTGAAGGAGGGGAAGATTAAGGAACAGTCAACAAGGGGGGTGGGAGGGTTGATGACTGCCGCTGGACCAGAGCACTAGCATCAGAAGTCAATAGGAGAAGAGGTTGGTAGGGCATATGTGAAGGTCAATAGCTGTCACTGATGTTGGGGACAAAGGAAGGTGAGGTGGGTGTTGACAGCTGACTCTGTTGTTTGGGGCCAAGTGGAGGAGAGGTGGATGGAATATGGAGTGGAATGGGGGGTTGACCGCTGCCACTGGTCTGGGTGACCATGTAGTCGGGATGGGGCAGAAGAGGCAAAGCAGGGGGACCACGATTACTGCCTTTGCATCCACAATAATTTGTTTATTTTGTTCTTACAAAGGTGGGTGTGGTCTTCTCGAAATTGGCTTGCACAAATGCAACGATACTAGTCCTCAGCAGAACATGAAGGCCCAGCCTTTTGGCTGATCATCACTCACTTACACCGCGGCTTATGCTGCTAAGCAGTCACCAAATAATTTAACAATGTGTGCCATGTTGCTGGAAAGTGCGTACAGTGATTAATAATCCTTGCTCATCCTCTGCTGACATAGTTTTCACTGTGTAGTCGGGAAATGGGGTACCTCTCGTTCCTCTGAGTACTGAGGCCATAGGGATGTGACACATGCGGTATCAATCTGGAAAGGGGGTGTACTTGAGGAGAAGGTAGGTGTGCAATGATGGAGCAGGTGAGGAGAATCTGGGGCTAAAAGAGTGAAGCAGATGAGGAGTAGGCAGAGGTACAAGTGAGAGAGAGCATGAGGAGAAGGCATTGATATGCTGGTGTGGGAGGGAGAGGCGAAGTTGGTGGCACAAGGATGGGGGTGGGTGCGACGGATGCAGGAGTAAACGGGTAATGCAGGTGATTGGAAGGCGGGGGATAAGGGTGGGGGCTCCAATTTCACAGTCCTAATGCTCTACTACACTTTCACATTCCAAGGTGAGAGCAGGCAACCCCTTGCCTTCTACCAGCATGTTCAAATTGTCACTGATTTCCATTCTCTATGACAAGATGTTGCAACACCTCTTATGAACAGCTAGCAAGAAAACATCTGCCACCTGCTGGGTGTTGTGTGTTAGGGCCCGGAGTTGGAAAGGCATGTCTTTGGTACTTTCAGGATTTCTTGGACTTCAGTATTGATGTAGTCCATGATCTCGTTTGTCTGCCTCCTTCTCAAACATTGGGTATTCCTGAGGGCCTTCTGTTAAGAAAAACACTATATTACAACACTAAATTATATTTTAGCACATTACTCCATAGCAGACCACATGGCAGCAAGTTATAGAAGAAAGAGAGAGGGATAGAGATAAAGTATTGAGAGAGAGAGCGAGAGAGAGAGCGATTGAGAGCGAGAGAGAGAGGCATACAGAATACAGCATGCCAGACAGCGAGAGAAAGACAGTTCTATAGTGGGGAGAGAGAAAGAGAGAGAAATGACAAGGACTGCACCACATTGAGAGAAGCAGAAAGTGAAACATTGAAGCATAGCGGATAGTAAATGATCAGAAAGAGTGCACCAGAGAGAGAGAGAGAGAGAGAGAGAGAGAGAGAGAGAGAGAGAGAGATGCATAGTATAAATTCTATTAGTACCCAGCGGGGGAGAGGGGTGCAGCCTCTCAGCCAATGAGGAGGCTCAGAACAGGGGCATTACCAGTGGTAATTCGCCAGCTCCGAGCAGCCTCACGGCTGGAGGCCGTCATCTTGCCCTGCCGGGGAATGAAGTAAGTGGTGTCCCACTTCCCCTCTTTCCTCCTTCCTCCCCCATCCACAGAATTCCCATCCCACCCCCCCAACCCCACTTACCTTCGGTGAAGTTCATTTCAGGAGCGGACACGCTGTGAACACTTCTGTCCCCAGAGCGTCCGTTCTTGATCTGCGACAGCCGATCATGGAAAGGAAGAAGGGATTACACTTAGTCCCTTCTTCCTTTCCATGGCAGCTATTTTGTTAACTTTTTTAATGGCCGCCATGGAAAGAGAGAAGGGACTACATGTAGTCCCTTCTCCCGTTTCCATAGTAGGCATTTTTCTTTGTGACTTTTTTTCGATTTTTTTCAATGACCGCCATGGAAAGGGAAAACGGCCTTCATTTTCCCTTCCCTGGCTAAAATTTTTAAAATAAATAAATTCTGTTCCGAAACACTGGAGTGTTAACACCGAAAAAAATACTTTTAGTACCTCGGTTTTATGGGCCGGGGTTCTAATAGCAATAAGCCCTGAGGCGTGGGGGCATTACTGAGTCAGGTAATGACCCGGCCCTTCGTTAAGGCCATTATTTCCATTATTTCGCTCTTGCCGGTATCTATGGGCCACAGGGCATTACCTAGCTCAGTAATTCCCACGCAGCTCGGGGCTTATTGCTTAATTAACATTACATAATAAGCACATCATGTATCATGTGCAACGCTTCCAAGCGCAATGTTGCAGTTGATGCCCCTCTTCTGGTGTTAGCGTCCTCCTACTATGCGCTGCAGTCTACTGCCTCCTTCCCTTTCTGCCTCATTCTTAAACTATGCAGCTCCTTCGGGTGCTTCTGCTAAGAACAGATATTTCATTTTCATAGTTTCCAGCTTTCCGTTTGTACTGATTTGTTCACATAAATGCATAAGGAAATCACTCTGATTCTTTCTGTATTTAGCTGTATAAATATGGAAAAAAAGTGGGCATTCATGTGTTTTGATTAGCTCTTCAGGTTCTCGGTTATGCCTTGCAGGGCAATGGCTGTGCAAAGTAATATAATCAGAATGCTAAAAAAAAGTGATTTGTTTCCCTTAGAAGTTATCCAAAGATCTGCTATGATGTTTACCACATAAGATGAAGGACCCGCTGTTTGTTTTTAAGGTGAAAAGGGATCCTGACTTGATGTGCAAGAACACAGTTCTATGAGCTTTCCATTACAGGCGTCAAGGCGCTACATGTTTTATTTGAATGAATGCACAAAATCACTATTTGTAAATTCAGCTTTTACGGAGCAAATATAAATATGGATACATACAGGGGCCCTCATTACGACCCTGGCGGAAAGTGACTGACCGGAGCGCCACAGCGTAAATAGCGTTTCCGCCATTGCACGAAGGAGCAAAGTGCGGCCCATTCCGACCCATCGGGCACGAGCACCACGCCACGGCGGAAGTGCAAAGTCCGCGATGGCGGAAATGACCCCAAAACGGCCCACACCGCCGCCGTACGGCGCCCTAGGTGCTATACCGCCACCCCTCTTAGCGGTCACCGCAGTGTGCGCCTACCGGAAAGTACGGTGACCGGAAATATACGGAAACGGAAGTAAAAACATGGGCCCGGAACGGGAAACATCCCGCCGTACACCTATAAAACCACTAAAACCACACAACCACTAAAATCACTACCCTGAAACACACCCCAACCCCTCACCCACCCTAGCGAAACCAAGAAAAATGGGAAAAGTAGCGAAGAAAGCGTGCGACCGCAAGCGGCAGGTCCACTTCTCCCGTGAGGAACTCACCGTGCTAACAGAGACCCTCCAGGAGAATGCTGCCGTCGTCTTCTCCACGCAAATGACCAGAACGGCACTTGCAAACAAGAAGACCATATGGGCTCTGGTGGCACAGCGGGTAAGTGCGGTGGGGACCGCACCCCGCGCCCCACAGCAATGCCGCAAGCGATGGGACGACCTGCGGATACGCGTCCGCAGCATACTCTCTGCCAACCGCAACATTGCCACAGCCACCGGGGGAGGTCCTGAATCACCCATCAAGTTGACCCCCTGGGAAGAAATCTGTGCCTCCACCATCGGAATGGAGAGCATAGAGGGAGTCGGAGGGATGGAGAAAGGAGTGCAGACATCCGAAGATTCAGGTAGGTGGCCCAGATAAAACAATGCCAAATCCACACAGTCCATCCATGTGAAGTACCATGCGTCCACATAGTGCAACAGAAACACATGTCCAGGAGAACGTCCACACACATCGGCCCGATAGCGCACGTTAAAACCCACAATAAATACATAAATAATTAAAAACCCCTAATACACGCACTACACGTGCAGCAGGCACACCCTAACTGCAGGCTGCCAAACAACTGCACCCTCACTCCACACACAAATTAAAGCACCTCCAAGGCCCCGACCCAAATCACCCTCAGGTACCACCCCAAAGCATGTGATACAATGCCATTCCAATTCCCACAGACCCATCAATAACCCTCGCCCTCCTTTACTCCACCACAGGGTCCGATCCAAACGACGAGCTACAGGACACCCCTACCAGCACACCTGCAAAGAGGGCCAAGACCAACGGCCAGAGACCCTCCACCTCAGCTGCACGCATCAAGACACGGCAGCAGCACAAATCAGGTGGCAGCACAGAGGAGGGAACATCAACAGGCACCCCAGCAGCCAGCATGCCCATACACCACCACCACAGGTCCCCCCAATGGATGCCACAGAAGGCACTGCCTCTGGTGGCAGCAGCACCATAGGTGACACCCCATTGATGGCAGCATGCTTGGACACAGAAAACGGGGATGTCGAAGTCAGATCCATCCATGACCTGTCCCAATCCCCCTGTCTGTCCCATCCCGTACAACATGAGGATACCACGCAGGGGCACCCACAAGACGACGACTGGCCATCCCCCACAAGCCCTGTGGCAAGGCAACATGAGGACAACAGCCCCTCTGTGGCACCCCCGCAAATGGCCATGGCCCAGCAGAGGCAACAGTCCCTCGACCAGTTAATCGTACAACAGCAGCAACTGGCCACACTCCTCAAGGACCATGCCGATGAATGTGGGGGCACTAAGGCAGACATAGAAACATCAACTGAGACACTTAGGGCAGAAATGGAGAGAGGTACAGAGACGCTAAGGTCACAAATGGAGAGTAGCACCGAGAGCCTGAGAGTCCAAATGGAGAGTAGCACCGAGAGCCTGAGAGTCCAAATGGAGAGTAGCACCGAGAGCCTGAGAGTCCAAATGGAGAGAAGCACCGAGAGCCTGAGGGGGGAACTGCATGCGACGTCCAAAGACGTATGTGCCGAACTTGCCGCAGTGCGCCGTGTGCTCACTGAGCTCTCGCAAACCCTTAGGGACATGCATGGACGTGAGCAGGCAGACACATCATCCGTTGCAAGTTCCGTCCAGGGCAGCCCCCAACGTAGATCTGGAAGGAACCTGCGCTCCACAGGCAGGGGTGCCCCTGATACCCGCAGAGGGGGCTTGCAATAGCGACAGCCCACTGACAATGAGCATCTTTGGACACTGGTGTTCGGGGGGGAGGTAGGAGGGTGGAGGGGGTGTGTTGGGCTCACTTGGGTGGCGGGTCGATAGGGTGTTCAACATGACATCACATATGCCATAAAAAGTGCACGATCAACCGATGAGATGTGTGGACATTGATCTTTGTGTACTAGGCCGTCATAGGCGTACAGTCCATATTGTGCATGTCCCAGACACACGCAGTGCCACGAGTCCCGTGTCCATGTATCAGCCACCAGGCGTGAGTACTAGAAGCATGCATCAATGAGATGCTGACGAATGTCACGGGCCTCCGGTGCCTCGCAGACTCCATGAGGTGCAGCCACATCCCCACCCTCATCATGACCATCATCAGGTGCTTGCAGTTCTGCGTCAGGGGGCATGGGCACATTTCTACGTACGCACATGTTGTGGAGCATGACACATGCCATGACCATCTTTGCAACCTTCTCATGGCGGTACAGGAGTGCCCCGCCAGACCTGCTGAGGCAGCGGAAACGAGTCTTCAGTAGGCCGAATGCCTGTTCAATGACTACACGGGTACGTGAGTGGGCATGGTTGTAGTCCTCCTCATGCTGGTCCCGTGGGTTCCGGACTGGTGTGAGGAGCCATCTCTTCAGTGGATATCCAGCATCACCTGTATGTGGACGAGAAACATATGATGTGGAATGCCATTGATACGTACGCACACCCCCCCCCCTTCCTGCCAGGTCATTGCCAAATCACATACCCCACATAATCATGCATGTAATGAGACTCACCGAGTAGCCAGGATCTGTTCCCTGCGTGTCGCTCCATGTAGCGTGGTAATGTAGAGTTCCTCAAGACCATAGAATCATGGGTTGATCCAGGGAATCGGGCACAACAATGTGTAATGATCCTGTTGGAGTCACACACCATTTGTACATTCAGGGAATGAAATTGTTTTCGGTTGCGGTACTGGGCCTCCATGGCATGTGGGACGACCAATTCCACATGGGTGCAGTCGATGGCACCAATGCAACCCGGTATGCCGGCAAGTGCATGGAATCCCACTTTTGTGTTGGTAATTTCCTGCTCCGAGCGTGGTAGAGAGATGTAGTCGTCTGCGTGCTGCAGGAGGGCATCGAGCACTTGAAATAGTGTCCGTGAGAACAGTGGCTGAGAAATGCCATGCAACTGTCCGACTGTGTGCTGGTAGGTGCCTGTGGCCAGGAAGTGGAGTACAGACACCACCTTCAGTAGGGGTGGGATGGCGGTTGGGCTATCTATCATGCTGACAAGGTCAGCCTGTGTCATGTCCACAATGGCGGCTATGGTGTCCCGGTCCAGACGGTAGAGGGTGTGGATCTGCTCATCAGTGAGGTTGAACGGATGTGCTCGGAGGCGTGGGATTGCGGGCTGCCTGCGTGGTGGTAGTGGCTGTGCTGGTGGGCCTTGCTGGCCCTGCCTTGGCCTCCTCCTCCTCCTGCGTCTCCTCCGTGCGGCTGGTTGTAGTTGGTGTTCGTCTTCTTCTTGGAGTTGGAGCACTTGCAGTGCTATCAGGTCCCCCAGGGCCAACATCGCGAGTCCTGCCGGTAGCATTTCGGTGTGGTTGTGGGAGGAGACTGGCTGTACAATTTATGTGTTTTCAGGCTGTATGGCCTCCACCTGTGGTGATTAATTCCACCTGTGCAAACTGCTCTCCCCTTTGGCCGAGCACGTCCCGCGCACAACGCTGCAATTCGGGGAATGGCATCTTGCTATTGCAATCATGTATTTGTACCCGATGGCCGTGTAAGATTGGTTGATATGTTCATTCTGCTGTGGTCCCATTGTTTCACATACTATCTGTGCAGTCGCGAACAGACTTGTGAAGGGTCAGTGGAACGTAGTACTCGAGTAACGGTGGGCCCTCATGCATCACTGTACCGAGTTGCAACGACGGGCGGGGCGTCCCATTTGTGGGTGAAGGCAGTTGCCATTTTCACACACAGCCGCACTCGATTGAATAATTAGTGATTTCAAACGGCCACAGATGCCTTTTCGACGTGATGTTGCAAATGAGGAATTCGAAGGGCGGCGCTTTCGGTTTCCAGCTAGCGGCGAGGAGATGCCCACAGGTCTGACTGCAAATATAACTTTCTATTGTTCAATGTCCTTGAGACAGGGCCCATGGCGAGGAAGCAATGATTGATATGAATAGTTTGGGATGCGCAATAGCTACGTGGGCGATGAGGCCGGCCGTTCCCAAATACATGTTACTTCACAACACTGGAATTACGGGCTGGGGCACTGTGGATTTTGCAGGCTGCATAACGCACAGACTCAATGGATGTTTCTAATGTTATGTGAGTAATTATTCAGGCGTTTTGATCCCGGGATGAGGGAATGATGAATGGATGCATGGGCAGGTGATTTGATACAGAGTTTGCCATGTACAGGGCTTCTTGGGATCTATCCGCCTCCCCTACGCTATGTGATGCAGGGCTGCCATAGTGGGACCATCGTCTATCTGGCCTTGTTGAGCCCTCCCTGTCTCGACGCGCCCTCAGACACTTGTGTCCATGCACGTTAACATTCCCATCTGATGGATTCTGTTTTGACAGACGCATGCACAGGTACACTCGTTTGTGATGGTGTTTGCACCTCGATATAGATGGTTATGAGTCGCAAGTGGTTTTGGGGTGGTGATGATCCTTTGGAGTGGGCTAGCATGCATATGGCTGTGGATTTCGTGTGATCATTGAAGTGAGTTGTTGGAATGTAGTTCTGATGGCCATTCTGTTCTTTTTCTTTTCTTTTGGTTGACAGGTATCTCCTCCCCTTTTGCCACTGCCATCTGTATGCCACTCCTGCAGATGGGTTTTACTCCCGACACCTGCTGCTTCGTGTTAATCAGTGGAGCAGCATTACGATCTTATGGGACGATCGCCAATGGCCCACATGCCCTTACGCAGTACTGGTGGCTCGGAGCAACATTTCGGCCTTTCAGCTGGACTAGTGCCTCCCCATTGGGACGGCCCTGCGGTTCTGTGCGCTTCCATGTTGCCTTTTCGTACGTGAATGTGGCTCTGTGTACCATGGGGGAACAGGGCGACACACAAGTAGTGGCTGGTCATTTCTTGCGGATGCAGCCCACAATGGTGATTAGTGTTTTGGAGTTCATGGCCTGATGGCTGTATGGGCTTGGTGACTTTGATGTGCATAAAATTTCTATTCTGATTTGGCCCGTGTAGCGTTTTTCTTTGCAAGTGATGTGGCATATGCCTATTTGGGGGGCGATGTATTGTGAGGAGATCTGCATTGGGTTCCAGCTTCGGAGTTTAGTTGCGTGGTACTGTACTGGGCGCGTTTGCCTACCAAGCCCGTGAGGTCAGGGATGGGGGCTGCCAATATGACAGTTTGAATGTTGTCATGCTCAGGGGCGGGGGATTGGGTTTTGTGTAACAGATGCCGGGCAGCCAGGTGGACTGGTGGAATGATGTGATTCTCGGAATATTGCTGGTCACAGGTGCCTGTGTTTGCGTGCGTTTCTTGGTAGGGGACTGTGGTCATGTCCATTGGGATGGCTTCTGTATTCGTGCCATCTGTGCCCTGCAGCTCCCATTGGCCCCTCTTGTGTTTCTTTTGTTCGTTGCCATGCATGGGTGACTTGTACATTTCAATGGTTGCATTGTGACTTCATTGCACCTACGGGGAGTTGTACTTTGTGGGCAGGGAGCGGTGTACAGGCACTCAGTGGGGCCGTTTACGGTTGATTCGCGATGCCGTACTTCTCACCATGGCGGAATGGTACATTACGCCATGCCTGATGGCGTTAGGTACATGTCCGCTAGGGTCGGAATTGGCGTACCCTTGCGCCATGGTGGTGTTTGCGGTTTCGCATGGCGCGCGCGCGCGTGCTTGGTGCAGTTAGCGTTGGCGTTCACTACGGTGTCGCTAATGGCTTCGTACTTTGCGGTGACGGGTCATAGTCGCACCGAGCGCTATTCGATGGCGGTATTGCATTTCCGCCATCGTTTTCCGATTTCCGCAAGGGTCGTAATGAGGGCCAGGGAAATGTTGATAAAATAAAAATACCATGAAACCGGGCGCCTTATTTAGATTATAATGTATACTAATTTAACACATCCCCTCACGTATTGCTGAACGTATTGATGTACGCTCAGAAGAAAGGGAGTGACATAGAGATACAATAAAGAGTACAGAAGTGAGACATAAAGATATTACGTAGACTGCGAAAGAGGGGAAGACGGAGATATAAACAGATGAGCGAGAGGTATTACAGAGTTCAGAGCACTGAGAGAGAGACATAGAAAGGGCAAAGACTGCACGACACTCAGTGAGGGGTGGAGACATAGGGACTTAGTAGATAGAAAGGGAGAGAGAAAGAGAGAGAGCGAGAATGAGAGAGAGAGAGAGAGAGAGAGAGAGAGAGAGAGAGACGTAGAGAGAGAGAGAGATTACAATGCCCTGTATAAATCATACTAAAATAGCATAGTATAATGAGTGCAGAATGTACCCTGTGTAAGACCTCTGACTGGAATTTTGCAGGTGATGTCCTGCTTCTGGAGTCGGGGGCCTCCAATTATATGGCGCAGTCTCCCTCTGGCTCATTCTCAAAGTGAGGTTCTACTTGGGGTTGGGGGAGACTTCGGTTAATAAATCTGTTTTATAATATTATATTATCACATTTTAGCACATCAACACTTCTCAGAAAATATTGATCTATGTTGCAGAAAAATGTGTGAGAGACATAGAGATACAGTAGAGCGAGAAAGAGAGAGATACAGTCATAAAGTAGAGGGAGGGACAGAGGGAAACCTACAGACATACAATGGAGGGATGGAGGTGTGACAGATAGTGCAGCACATTGAGAAAGATAGGAAGGGAGAGAGAGACAGAGACACACAGAGACTGATAGACATAGAGAAATGCAATATAAACACTATATTATAGTTAATATGAGTATTGAATAACATAGAAAAACCCGGAAAAGAAACTGCTAATAGTTTTTGACTCGTATGATGGATTTGGCTGACATTTTGCAGACACAATTGTACTGATGCCAGCCACCCCCCAACCTCCACCACCACCCCCCCCCAACCTCCACCACCACCCCTCATTATTCCCCTCTCTTCTGACCCCTCCACCTCGTTCTGCAATTCTGGAAATTTTGGGAAAGATCCGTTACAAAACAAAAAAAGTTTGTTAAGAAAAACAAACACACAGTTTTGACCTAGTTTCCATAGAGAAAAAAGTATTTTTCTTTGCTCAAGCGCACAGCCAAAACCACTGGATGGAATTTCAACCAATTACGAACAACTTGGGCACGTAGCTTTGACTCGATTTTGGGTGAGGGGGTTGTCTGGGGTTATTACGTCTAGTAGATTTTAAATATTTGTCAGAGAAGGGGTGCATCTTTTTTCCAAAATTATATTGATATCTCCCATGGTGCTTTGCAACAGAGAGGCTTTTCAAAAATGAAAAAGCAGCAAGCTTTTTGTGATCGATGTAAGAGCTAACCACTGTTATACCCGTGGCTACCCGAAAAGTCCGCAAAATTACTTTTGCAGGAGGAAAACCGATGCAATGGCATCATACTAGGGGGGAGCGAGAGGACACAGGTTGAAGAGGACACCATGTGAAATTTGGGAGTTGGGCGGGGGCTATGGCCCAAGTTTAGAGCACAAAAATGTTCTTGTAGCTGCGGTTAGACATCAGGATAACTGCGGCTACAAAAGGAAACGAGGATCGGGAATGACAGTACATAACATGGAACAATGAGGGTTGGGAGGTGTATGGGAGAGGACTAGAGTGGGCATCATGAGTTCAAGGGAGTGAGGGGAGCATGTCAGGAGGAGAGGGGCACCGGGTCAGTGACTGGGAGGGCAGGGAATCATGTTTTGTTTTTCCGAAAACCTACACGTAACCACAGGTATCTGTAGTAGATTCAAATTAAAACCGCAGCTATTAGCCAAAACGTTTTTAAAAAAGAGAATGAAGAAAAACAGTATGTGGCCAGCTATAGTGAGGTGGAGGTGGAAAGTGGACATGGCTGAAGGCTGTGTCCACTGGCCTGGTAGTCTTTTAAAATATAGAGAGGGCACGGCTAGTGAGCTGAAAAGCCTGGATGTAGTTGGTGTAAAACAAATCATATTGTGGGAACATTTACACTTGACTCAGCTGAAAGCTGTGGTCACTGTTCATGACCAAAGGTCATGGTTTGTGGCTTGGTAGTGTTGTAAAACATACAATGTGCACGGCCAGAGGCCATGCTCACTTGCCAGGACTTAAGGCCATGGCTATTGGGCGCAGAATAAAGAGGGCACATGTGCAGTGGCCACGGCCAAAGGCCATGTCCTGTGGCTTGGTAGTGTTGTAAAACATACTGTGGGCACAGACGAAGGCAGAAGACCATGGCCAGTGGCACATAAAAAACTGTGGTATAACAAAACCCTTGAAATTTACTGAAAAGGTTGGTTAAAGTTTAGTTAAGTTGACTGGGTTTATCACAACAAAACCCTTGAAATTCAGCAAATGTGGGAAATCATGACCGATTTAACTTGGCGTAGTAACAAAAGGAGTTAATACTAACACTCATGCACATTGTATACACTATACAGCGGTTCTGTTATACGTTTATTCAACAAAACCCAATTCCAATGTAGGCAGGATGGCTGAGAAAATAAAAGTGTCATTTAAAAGTGTAATCAAGGGCAGCCCATTTTTGATGTCTCCCTTTGTTAGCTAATCTGAGGTCAGTAGTTTTATATATGTTTAAGGGTGCGGTATATCTTTAAAGAGAGGCAAACCAGGTCATGGTAACTTTCAACATGCATTATAACCCTAAGAGTAATAACATAATGGCAACCTGAGACCTGTACAAGAATGTAACAAAATGTCTAGAACGTATACCCCCTCTAAAGGATGCAGTCGGCAGAAGGATGTCAAGGAGATGACCGTTGCATCCTCTAAGACATAAAGTATAATGTGATGAGGCTAATTTGTAAGCAATGCCTGGGAATGTGGCAGTCCAAATTCCTAATACCCCAAAAACCATCTTCTTCAGATATCATATTGCACATGTCATACAATGGTTCCAACTGAATGTTCAAATCACCTGCTTCAATTTTCAGAATTTCCTTGTTAAAATTGATTTTGCTGTCATAACAGGTAAACAATTCTTCAAGACTTTCAGAATGGATGATTATTTATCGATTGCCTTAGATCTCAAATACAAATTATATAATACTAAAAGGACACCCTATCGTAGTACAATCTCTAGACACATTATATCAGGGTGTCTATTCTCAATAGTTTATTTTAGTATTCATCTTAATATCTATCTAAGCCAATGATCCCCCACACGGTTGACCTTTCAGAACTTGCAAACCAGAAATGGACTGCCTGACATAACCTGCTTTAAACAGGTGATTAAAGGACCATGTTTTTTTGCAAACAGATAATCTGGAAATCTAATTTACTATTAAGTCCAGCTAAATTCCATTAACAACTTGCCACAAACCTATGAAATCACTGAGATATCTTCATAACTCAGTGATTTATCAAGAGGGGATGGTTCCGTACATTTTTTCAGTTTGGATTTGGATCAACTTCTGAGGAATAGAGACCATTTGAAGAGCAGGCAGGTAGGAGTATTTTTTTCCGTATTTCCTATATGCATATTTGTTTCCCTTGAAAGGCGCCTGGAATCAAGGTCATAATAGGTGACTTTCTCAAGCAAATCTGGGATCCTGTTGGTGGAAAAGTTCTAAATTGAACTGTTAGCAATCTGTCCGCTATTGACTGGTTCTTTAATGTGACTTAAATCATGTTTTTTTTATTAATCGATCAGGTTCTCTAATTTCTGGGCTTCGAACATCTCTACCTAAGTAATATACACACATCATTTTATATGCTGAATCCAATGAGATGATTTGTTGATTAAAAAGTCCCTTTCTGCTGTTTGGCGTGGGAACATTTGTCTTAACAAAAACATTTGGAGCAAGTTGATTTAATAAATGTTCTGGTAGTTTGCTTTGCAATGTTTCTATAAGAGTATGTTCAGGGGTAGAATTCAGATCCTGAATATTTGAAGGCTTTCTTTGACAGTCTTTTTCAAAAAATCTTTTACTTTGTTTTGAAAACCAAGCATTTTAAGAGCAATACTTCCCCTTACTGAAATTATCAATAACATTTAATAAGGGGAGACAATGTACTTCCGCATTCTGTTTATTTTTCTGTTTGGGGTGGTCAAAATTGAGGATGAACAATAATCCTGGGATTGAGAGTTTCTTTGTCTTGTGACCATCAACGGCTGCAGTATTCCCATCCTCCCTAGATGCAATTGGGTGCAGTTTCCCATTTTAATTAACCATATAGTTGAAAACAGACTAAATCCCTAGCATCCATTTTGTCATGTATTTTTCTGATCTAATCATTGTTGTTTGTCAAGTGAATCGACAACAGGAAAGCAAATAATTTTTCTTACAAGAAGGGATATACTTGCTGGAACATGGGTGTAATTACACCTTTATCAGCCTTTCAGTTGTGCTCACATCTGGAAGGTCTCTACAATTAGTATTTAAAGGGGAGCACTTATTTGAAAGACAAACATCCACAGCAATGACTACAATATTGTCAGTAGAATACACAACTTTGCGTAAATTGTGAATAGGTGGGACACCTTCTGAGCCATCTATCTCTATAGGAAAGTTATAATTCTGTCCACCTTCTTGTGGCCGCCGGGAATTTCAAAATTCTACATCAAGGAGTTTATTCAGTAATTCATTTTGCTGACATGAACTTAAACCCCTAACCTTTTCATGAAATTCTATTTTACACTGTTAAAGTTTCCTTATCCCCTGCATGTAGGTGTGTGCTGCATTACTCCCCTTATAATTTGTTTGCTGCTCAAAATCACTCACCAATATCTCAATTTCATCGAGTAAGTCATGTGCCTCCTTGATTGCCAACATAGCTGGAATTATGTTCTTACTGTGTTCCAGTGATGATTGGTCAGAACAAACCTTCCTCTATTTCGCCATTTTTACATGCAGAAGAATCACAATGCAGAACATATTCTGAGTATGCTAATAAAGCACAAAATACAAACTGTGAACGCCCAACTGGCACCTCTCCCCAACTTACAACAGAAAAGCAGATATAATATAATGCCCCTGCTGGAGAACAAGCTAAGGGCCACAGAGAGGGCTGTGAGCCATTACCTGCCATATACGCACCCCTGACAAGGGGGTGATAACTATTTGCACCATGGGTTCCACCAGTGCAAATAGTTCAATTTATTTTTACAGCAGATGGCCTCCGCGCATATAGCGTGAGACCCATCACCCATAAAAACAAAACAAAAAACAAGATGGCCACTGCCATAGGACAAGGGGCTTAGTCCCTTTTCTATTTCCATGGCAGCGGCTGCAGGCGGCAAGACCACCGGGACTGGAGCGTAAACTTCAGTCGACCAGGTAAGCAGGCAGTCAGAAGGGGGTTGCGAAAGTCGGATGTCTTTGGGGATGGGGGAATGAAGGCGACGTGAGGTGGCAACAGGAAGATTCTCCCTGTTGCCGCCCACAAATAAGATGGCGGCCCCCGTAGAAGGGCCTTGGGTGACTGGAAAAAGCAGGTGGTATCCAATGCATTCTTGCCAGCTTTTTCAGCCATATGATTGGCTGAGCACCCTTCCCCAGGTGCGAATGTACATCGATAAACCTGTCTGATATGTGTACAATACAGTTGTCTGTCCTGAGAAAGCAGAAGTTGCACTAAAAGACCGTTTGAGTGATGGAAGTCCAACATATTTAAAGATTTGTTTTAGAAAGAGCTCAGACTTAATAGGAAAGCAACAGATATTGATCTTTGGCATCTTTCTTGCAAGTATGCTTTGGTTAAGAACATGCCCCTCTATGTTGCTTTTTAGACTTCTCCTCCTTCGACCTAGTGCTTCGAGAGGGCTGTGGATGAAACTTGCTGCCATTGATATAGGAAAAAGCTTGCTTGACATCATCAGGGCCCTTTATACTAAGACTACCATCCAAATAAGGTTCGGAGCGAATGGGCACCTGACGCAAAAAATTCAAGCAAGAGAGGCATAAAACAGGGATGTCTGCTTGCTTCTTCCCAAATATAAATGGAAGGTTAGTGCCTATATTTCTTTATGCTGATGACTCCATCCTCCTCTCGAGGACTCCTAATGCCCTCAGAGCCCAGCTACAGGAAGAATCTTCTTATTATACTTGCAATCTCATATTCTTGAATAAAACCAAGTTAAAAGGGATGATCTTCAGCAACGCAAAGAGGGTTAGCGAAAACCCAGTTCTATGTTGTGGGGGGGAGGGAATTGAAGTAGTTGATAGTTTTGCTTATTTCGGAGTGAAATTCACATCAAACCTCTGTTGGAAGGCCCACATTGAGCCTGTAATGCTGGTAGAGCAATCAACTAGTTGACCTGTAAATACAGAGACAACTATACAGCAGTTAATGTCTTAGACAATGTCTTCTGTGCCAAGCTGAGTGGTACAGTAGCAAGTGGTACAGAGCTATAGGGATATGACAGTTCAATTGCAAAAATAGATATTTGCAAGCGGCTCTTGGAAAAAACCTGCTGTACCTACCCAGAAGTTTTCCATCGGCTGCTCTTCATGCAGATGTTAACTTCCAGAAACAAGAAAAAACGGTGATGGAGAGTGCGGCCAGATATTCGATCAGGAGGATGATCTAAGAGTTTAAAGAATGGGTGGATCTGGCATGACGCAAACATTTGTCCACAAACATTTGTTTCCCCATATACAAAGAATCTGTTGAATGACTAGTGAACTGGGACTTCACCACATTCTCAATCAGGACTATCATTCAACTGATAACCACGGGCTCCTTCTGCTCAATTTAAAAGAAGTCCAGTAGCATAGAAAACTGAGGCTGTGTGAGGAGTAGTTAACCAGTTTGGCGCATGTCCCCTAGAGTCACATATGTGTAGGAGCTGTAGGCCACCGACCATATCTAGTGGCACTCACTAACCTGCAGATGAGGCGTCTCTTTTTTCTTGCACAAGCAAACATTTGACCATTTGAGTTTTTCACTAACAAATGAAAGGAAGAATCTCATTCAAGATGTTCAATGTGCTCAGTCGAAAAAGAGGACTTGATACAATGGGCCTCATTACACGGTAGGAGGTAACCATGGCGCTATTAGTGCCATGGCTACCCACTTACTGCATTCCGGCTCCATGTTCCCAGAAGAGGGACTGACCAGGTCATTCCGACCTTTGCGCGACCGGTAAGTCACCATTCCGGGAACCATTCCCCATTCTCATTTGAGCCCCCATAGGGCTCAATGGGAATGGGGATGGAGCTAATAACGGTACCGCAAATTGCGGTACCGTTATTAGCTCTGAAGTCCCTTAGCGGGTCCCATCCTTAACGCCTGGTAAAACCAGGCATTATGGAAGGGACCCGCTAAGGGACCTCGTAGTAGGGTGGTAAGGGATTACCAGCACCGGTACCCTTACCGGTGCCGGTAATCCATTACCGCCTACCGTGTAATGAGGCCCATTGTCTTTTGGTGTGCCTTGTTTACAATTCTCTCAGGGCCCAATGTATGTTGCCTCTCTTAAGAAGTGTGTTCTATGTCGTTTCATCAACAGTCATTTTTACGACTGTCTTTTTAAAGGTTCATTATTATGAAAAAAGCCATCGACTTTTTGTTTTGGGGGTTCGGCCCCCAACCCTCCTTTCCCACCTATTTTTAACTATTCCCAACCCCCCAAGCCCCTTTCTGTCCTTTCCCACCCCCCCAAAATTTCAATGACTTTTTTCGTAATTGTAAAGGCAGTCGTAAAAATGACTGTCGATGAAACAACAGTATACCAAGAAGTGAAAGCCTCCAGGTAAATCCAGGTGATGCTATGGGACAAAGCTATCACTAGCTTTATTTTAGGAGCTTGTTATGAGAGAACTAAAATGGTTGGAAACTGTTGGGACTAGAAAAGTCCCCGGGGGCTGTGTGCATGGCCAGAGATACAGGAGGATAATCACCAGCTCTCCCACAGGATCTAAATGACCCCTCTCGATTTAGATCTCGAGAAAGTATTAAAGGGCTATTCACTAATGGCTAATCATTGTGTCATTTAGTTTTCTTCCCCTGTGGTGTGCATTTATTTTTTATTTTTATCATCTACTCCCATTTGTTTGTGACATTTTAAAAGTTTTATCATGTTTTTTAGTATGCTGTTTTAATATGATGATATTTATGTTGTTTTTAGTATTTGTATTGTATTTTGCACATTTCTCTTTTTCGATTATTGTGTTTGCACTGTACTTTCTTGTCATGAAAGACTCATTGAGTCAAAAGCGTAAATAAAATCAGAATCCCCACAATCAAGATGGCGCACCACGGGGTAGGACTTTTGGTGGCTGGGAAAAGCAAGCGGTATACAGTGTATTCTTGTCTGTTTTTCCAGCAATCTTATTGGCTGATTTCCCTTCCCCGGGTGCAAATATACATAGATAGACCTGCCTGGTATGTGTACAATACAATCGTCTTTCCTCAAAAAGCGTAGGTTGCATTAAGAGACCGGTTGACTGATAGAAGTCCAACATATTTAAAGATTTTCTTTAAAATGAGCCCAGACACAATAGAAAAGTAACAGATATTAAAAATCATATTTGTAAAGCAACACAGCAGTAGTTGGCTGTCCAAATGGATTGAGAAAGGAAGGAGTGCCCTCATCGATTTCCATTACGTTTGCACGTTCATTTCCAGATTTTCCAGATGTGGTGTAATGCTCACCCTCCGACTACCCCCAACTGCCTGCATCTGAGAACTCCATTGCCAGGGTGGGCTGGTATCAGTTAATAAAATCACAGCAAAAATGTTGCCGGTAAAAACAATCACGGCAAAAATGCTGTGGTTTGACCCGGTAAAGCTGTACCCCATTATACCATTTAAGGGGAGCGGGGAGGCAGGGGTGTCCCCCGCTCCTCTTAAATGGTATAATGGGTCCAGGGGTAGCGGGGTTGTCCCCCGCATCCTTTACATGATTGTGGCGGCAAAACCACAGCATTTCTGCTGTGATATTTTGTATACACGGCCATTTTTGCACGATTTTAAGACATGGAACCGGTGGGCTTCATCACAAAATCCAGCACCTCAGTGGTGTAGTGCGCTGTGCCACTGCAATGCTGGAGTGTGGCAGGTCCTCCGATTCAGGCACAGCTGCAGTCAGAGGAATGTTGAAGGAGGGAGCAAGGGACATAACTGCTGCAACTGCGACATTAATAACTCAATGACTATAATGTTGTTGTTTCCCAGTGAGTACAATTTCTCTATAGCGATAGGTCTGGTAGGTCTGTGAGTGACAGGTGCTTATTAGGAAGTCCTTTGGTTGGTGTCCATTTTATGCTTCACGTTTCTGGTGAACTCTGAGCATCCCCCTTGAGTCAATTCCTATGTTAAATCCCAATGGTCTTATTGCTGGTGCTTCTCCCGATCCTATGAATCTTTCCTCATCTTTTGAGGCATGTCTGGAATAAGCAACTTCACCTGTGTTTACCTGTGTTTTCAATTGTTGTCTGCTTTATTTGCTTCAAAAACACAACCATGAGGTCCGTGTTATGCTGTTTTCACCTTTCGCTATCTCCTCTCTATATAAAAAGCAGAACATCTGTTAGTTTGTTCCAAATACAATTACACACTGTTCCACCAATCTGTACCACGTATCTGTTAGGACCCTCTGCACATTACTGGCTACATGACATGTGCACACCCCATCCCTTCCTCCTGCATTTCAGCCCCATCAGAAATATCAAAAAATTGCCTGAAATTGGCGAAACTTCAATGTGGTTGTAGAAGGACAGGGCTAATTTTAAGCTTTTCAACACGAGAAACAAAACTCAAAGGTCCCAATAGGACCATGAAAACTACATTTCAAGGCCCTGGGATGCACAGTTTCCAAGAAATTTCCACCACAACATAATGCTCTGCACTGCGCCAGTGTGAGGCGATAGGCGGGGAGAGCTCACAGAAGACCCCAGTACGCTGCAGCACTCTAATTCTCATCTCCCCTTTTCATCTGCTCCGGTGTGCCCATTCTCAGTGTAGTTTACTTCAGAGTGCAAAGCACATCAATCGATAAGTGACTCGGAACTGTGACCTACAGGATCATTGATTTTCAACAATTGATGAGAGCGTTATCATGTCTGTCTGCAGAACGGGTGAGGTGTAGGGGTCCTCTTTGCTAGTCCTGTTAGAAGGCTTCTGTCCCTGTGGTTTTAAGTCTGTCTGGAGGGAGCAATTCGACATACGTTTTCATTTGCTTTCCTCAATATATGCTGCATAGAAAGCACAACTGTGATGTCTTTTCTGACGTTATTCCCAGATCAGAATTGCAATAGGTCTTAACTTGGCCCGCTCTGACATTTTCAATGTTATGCCCCTCCCCATTGCCATAGTGGTAATGGCCTTCTTGCTTCAGTTTTAAGCACGCCCATCTAGCCCTGTCACGCTATTTACCATTTTAGCATAATACCTGGGTACCTATTTATATAGTGAAATGGGTGTTACATTGGGCACTTCTTTGTTTGGTTGATATTTTCTCCTGATTGTATCTAACTTAAATATATATTGAAACTGTAGATAAGTATCTATACTCAAAAGAGTGGAACCCTGGAAAGAAAGGTCTCCTGGGAAGAGAAAAAGGGGAACACATTGCTTCTTATTGCAGAAGACATGGGACAGAATCGCACATGCAGACCGATGGATTCAACAATGCAGTTCGAAACGTCAGATTCTGTGATACACACTTGAACATAACTCCACCTGGCACGCAGCTGTCAATTATGGTTTAAGGCTCTCCACCGTTCCCACCCTCACTTGTATATACTCCCAGTAACCGTCTGAATCTCCTCCCCATGTCTTTGCAAGTGTAGCCTTACTATTGCTCTTGTAATTGGGCTCTATTTCCGTATCTACTTGATGCACAGCTTTCTATTGCTTCAAAGTTTGGTTTGCCCTTTATAACACCCTGCTCATGCATACACACACATACATGCACCACTAAGTGATACATTGTTTCTTGGACAGATATGCAGAGTTTATTATAAGACAGACACTCCGGGATCTTCCCATCAGTGACCAGTGTCAGAGCTTTATTAATGTATTTCTTTCACGATCAACAAGTGAGCATGTGTGTGTTGTTGGACTTTGCTTGACAAATTATATATGGACTTTAAGTGTCATGGATATGTTAATTATTGAGACATTATGCTGCATAAACACAAATGAAAAATAACTTGAATTCGACCAGTTATTTGAATATGAAATATTGTAATAATCACTTTTCAATTGTACCTTCTAGAGAGGTGTCATTGGGATATAGTTTACTCGCTTACACGCTTATGAAAATGTGATTATGGCAACTGTCAGTTAAATTGTGACTCAGGGATGTCAGATCACCAAAATACCAGGAGTTGCAGAAGGAACATCACTTATTGGGTGACATCATAGGAAGTTATATCATATTGCCTCTGACACTGATACAGCACAGGAAGTCATACTGCCATATGACCTTTGTCAATAGCGACAGCATACAGAGTAACAATACATAACAATACGCTAAGCCCGAGCGTGCAAAGGGCAACGACTATCCTGCTGTTGTGCTGTGGCTGCTGGGCTGCGTAAGCAAGTATTACACTATAAAAGCCAACTGCTACGACAGGCAGAGCCGAGGAAATATAAACCCACACCGAGGAGCTGCACTACAAGATGAAATCTACAGCTGTGCACATGGACTCATTAGGAACAGCTGTGCGAACTCGCCTGCAGGTAAGGCAAAAATTTACATCACTCCCAGATGCAAATGGTAGCCCGGAGTGTTTACAGAACATGCCGTCATTGAAACAATCTCGTCTACCCTTTTGCCCTAAGAAGGGAAAGCTCATCTACAGGGGCCACTACGCTCGATACAGGTAGTGGAAAAAGGTTGAGTATGGCTACAGAAGACCCCGTGCGATTAGTTCCAAAAACACCTGCTCCATCTAAGGCTTGTACAGCTTCCACCCTCGAAGCACCTATAAGCCACTCCCCCCCCTCCCATGAAAGATCGACCGTGCACGAGGAGGGCGCCGATCAGGCCAAGAATTTAGACCTTACTCCCGGTGAAGGATATCTGAGCAAAATGACCAAAACTGTGTCCCCAGGAGACAAAGGAAAAAGTTTGATTGAAGCTAATCAGACGGTAGGAGTGCCATCCGAGAAAGGTCCAGCTCTCTCGGCTAATCCGAGCCTTGAAAAGAAGACGGATACACAAGACCTACCTAGAAACCCTGATAATTGGAGAGACTCACGTGGTCCGATTTCACCTGTAATTCCCCCCACAAAAGAAATTGACTCTGTAAACATGCCAATTTTTGAGGTAGCCAATTATGGAATTGCACCTATACGGAACATGTGTGAAAGCATTCTTGACGAAAATACTAGTCGGGACGCGGCATTGGCCTTCCCTACTTTGACTTTAATGAATACTACAAATAGATCTTTACTGTGTGAGTCTACCGAGGAAAAGGAGGATCAATGGGTCACAAATGATTTAGAACTATGGGAGAAAACTTCGCTGGAATCAAATAAGGAAACAGAGGAAAAAAAGCAGTACCTAAGAGAGATGGAGGAATCCACAACGATAAGCGAAATCTTCCAGCCATACAGGGAAGAGAATAGAGGACAATGGCCCAAGGACAAGAGCCCCCAAAATAACACCCAGCAGAGGATTACTGCCCTGTTACCTAATGACCCAACGGCCCATCAATCTCCTCCTTGGAACCTCCATAAAGATATACCGGAGACACCCTACCCTAAAGGGACGCTCCCCCCAAAGGCCAGACTAGAAAAGAAAACCCTGTGGAATTTTGGAAGCGAAACTCCGCTAAAAACTACAGGCACTGAAGGAACGACTATGTTGCCTCTAGCCAAACTGAGCAACTCAAATTTAGCTAGCAAAATCATGCAAGACCTTACCCTTTTGACGGGGAAAATTGAGAGAGAAAAAAGGAGGAGTTTCTCGATAATAAGCGAGAAAATGGCTGAACTTGAAAAGGACCAAACCAAAGGTAGTGCCGTGGAGTTGGAGGTTGGGGGGGCCGAGCTCCTCGTAACAAAAACCCAAAGAGACCCCAGCCCACTGACCCAATCACAAAGATCTCTTGGAGATAGACTCCTAAGCTCAAAACCACAAGGCCATTTTGTAGAACCTCGAGTGACAACAAAGATAACTCAGACGCCTGTGTTGGATGGCCAAGAGCAGTGTTGTAAAACTCTTACGAAAGACCAAACTGTACAGCTAATAAAAGACACGTACCAAATGGACAGAGAAAAGGATATGAATCACCTTCAGCAAATGATCATGACCTCGCTGAACATCACACTGGCTCCATACCTAAATTGTATGAGATGATAAATGACTCTGTGAAAGAAATGACTGCTACTAACATACAGATTAAAGAGGCAAATATACAAACAGATCTGTCCTTGAGGAACTTGAATGTACGAATGGACAAAGAAGCCGAAAAATCGCTCACATGGCAAAATCGCCTCACGGATCTGGCAAGGAGAGATGCCAATGATAAGTCCCTATTGATGGAGGCGGTTCTGGAAGACTGCAAGTGGATGCGAAACCAATGTAAACAGAGAAAAGAGGAGACAAGCTCGGTTGAAAATCCGCGTCGAGGCAAAGGACCCATGAAACTAAGTCAAAACAAGCCACATCAACCTTTGCAAACTGAGCAAATGACCGAAGAGGTAATATTGATCTCTCCTGGCTGTAAGGGGACGGGAACTCCTGACTCTAAACTTCAACCAAAAAAAACAACCTTCGCCATCTTTAGAGGTGGGGCATCCAAGGATCTGCTCTCAGACTAAGAAAAATGAACTGAAGGATAAACCTAACGAAAATAGTAAAAAAACTAAAAATGAAGGATTAAAACGGAAGACTAATGGCTCTAGGGCATTCTTAAGGAATCTAAGAACGCCTCCTAGAAGAGAAAACTCCCAACAGGCAAAGAAGCCGAGGAGAGAACTGGCAATGAGAGACACGAACATTTTGATGGATACTGATGCTAAGGTTGTGGGAGGGGGGATCCACCCCACTCCCGCCCCGAATGCCAATGTCGATGAATCAGACCAACGAGCAGATCTAAGTGATCTGATTGACATGATGGAAGAATATAGGGAGGATGAAGAATGGCAATGCATCAGCCCATCAGAATGGGAAACTCTGGACAACTGGGAGATGGTGGAGAGGAGCTCTAATCCCTCTAATTGTAAGAATCCCCAACGAGATACCCCGCTGATTATCTTAAAGGAGACAAAAAGCCGACCGGACCCACTTGATATGGAAGAATTCAGTGAGGCTGATGACAACTTTGCTAACTTCAAAACCCTAGAGCAAAAAAGATTAGAGCTGGCTGCTAAAGAAAGGAGGGTACAATTTCAACTCGAAAACTCTCACCGAAAACAGGATGGAAAGAACAGAATTAAAGAAACACAGAAGAGCAATAAAGGAACGAAAGTGTCCGCCCCTCCCCTGAGGCCAGCTCCATCAAAAGAATGCTGCTTGAAATTAGAGACGACACTAAATGGACCAAGAAGGGCTTTGCTCAATAGGAGATACATCGTCTCGCTTTGTAACCAAACATCAGCTCTACGCACGATATCTACCGAGGACATCAAAGTTGTGGAATTCCCAAGCGAACTAAGAATGGACCAAGTTATATTGCATCTCAACTCAAATGATATTAAGCAGAAATTTCTGAAAGCAACTGACATCCTAAAAAAAAAGGGATTCCGCCTGACAGAATTGGAGGATGATATTAAGCATGATAATATCAATATATCCTCAAAGGACAGACGAAAAGGAAATAATGAGCCCTCATCCCGTACCGAAGAAGAGTCTAGGGGGAAAAGGTGGGAAAATAATGGTCAAGAAAAAGAAGGAAATAATAGGAAAATCCCAAAAGAAAACTTAAAAGAAGACAACAAGAACCCTGAAACCTATTTACACAACATCAAAGGAAATGTCGACAACTTAAAATCTTTGAGGTTCACGGTTGATAATTCACAACACCCAAGGAAGGATACAATAACGAAAAATAAATTTGAAAATAAATCAAATGTTTGGACCCCTACGTCAAATGACCATAACTCAAAAAAGAAACAATAGAATAAGGAAACCGGGCTTGGATCCGTTCGCTGTGCCTCATAGAACACCAGAGGATTTCATCACCTGTTCTCGACGGAAAGCGCTTTCTTGACCAAATACGATCTCATTTGTATCCAAGAATCATGGCTGTGTGATCCTCCAATATGCGAAGGATTTGAAGTCTATTTCAATCCGGCAAAGAAGGGGCTGAGAGGCCGACCGTTTGCTGGCCTAATGGTACTAAAAAAAATCGATAGCAACTTACAAATACTCAAGCACGAAATTCCAAATCCTTACGTCCAAATATTGAAAATTACCTCTACAACAGAAAATCAGGAGGAGCCGACTAAATTGCTATTGATTAACACATACTGGAGGGAAAACATGCCAAACCCAGGGTCATACTTAAAATCAATCACGAACGCTATTGACAAGTCAATGACGGAGGAAGATGATCAGTTTATACTGCTGAATGGTGATTTAAACATCAAGCTCCTAGACAAAATGCAAAATTAAAGAGTTGGAAAATCTTACAGGAAAAGAAAGCCAATGGATGACGGAAATGGGCATACGGGATATGATGATGTTAAATAGCCAAACAAAGGGTGACCTATTGGGGGCTGATACTTGGCATAGTGGAAAATTGAGAGCCTGCTTGGACTACTGTTTTGTGGGAAGAGATACGCTGGCCTGGATAAACTCGTTTCGAGTCATCAAGCAAGCAAATAGTGACCACTCTCTTCTGGAAACTGAACTTGTATGGGATTCAAGAACTCTCCCTAAGGGAGAAAAGGTGATGGAAACTGAGATATCATGGGGAAGAAACAGACTGCGACTGAAAGATCAGATCATACCTACACTGGCGAAAAACTTCCAGGAAGCGGTAGAAAAGGGAGAGGAGGTGGTCGATTACAAATGGCTGTTCAAAGCCTATGAGGTTCAGTATGATCCATCTAAGCTGAAGCAGATAAAAAAGAAACACGCCTTCAACGAATTTGTAGTCGCCAGACGAAAAAGATACAGAGCCGACCTTAGGGGTATTAAAAAATCCCATAGCATGGACAAACGCGACCTGGAAAGGAAATGTCGTCAAACTTACAAGAATTGGTTAAAATCAACCAGATATCAACGAACTCAATGTGACGCAGAACACATGATGGCAGCCTTAGCAGCAAATAACACAAAAAGTACCTGGGATCTAATCAACAACAGAGACTCTAATCAGTCGGCCATAGGTATTAACCAAGTCTCCGAGAAAAACTGGTTCGACCATTACTCTGCCCTGTTTAAAGGAAAAACTGAGACAAAGTTTATTGGAAAAAGACCAGGAAACGCTACGTGGTCATTGAACTTTGATAAAGAAGACATTCAAATGCTGATTAAAAAATTAAGCTCTTCTAGGGCTGCCGGCCCAGACGGCATTTCCAATAAAATGCTGAAATCAAGCATGGAAGGTTGGTCTGACCTAATCTACGCACTCTTCAAGCAAGTAGCGAGAACCAAACAAATACCAAGTTCATGGACGGAGGCCTACATCGTGCCGATCTTTAAAAAAGGTGACCGCGGCAATCCTAGAAATTACAGGCCGATTGCGCTACTTGACTCCATTGGCAAGCTTTTTGCATCCATTCTCCTACGTGATTTAAAGAATTGGGCAGTTCAAGCCGGAATTCTAGACGAGAGACAGACTGCCTTTGTGAGTGGAGTGGGCACTAGCCTTAACCTGTTCCTGATCAATATATTAAAAGCGAAGGCCTTAAAAGGGAAAACATCAATATACCTGGCCTTTATAGATCTAGAACAGGCGTTTGATGGAATAAATAGAGAACGGCTATGGGCCAAACTGAGCAATTGGGGATGCCCTGTGGACCTATTGGAGGCAATCCAGGCACTATACACCGATACCTCAATCCAAGTTCAGATCAATGCAGATGGTGGTCTATCAAGGAGGATTAAGACATCCCGAGGTATTAAGCAGGGATGTGCCCTCGCCACTTTTCTCTTCATACTTTATATGGCTGACATGAAATCCTCACAAGATCGGATCCGGGCTTTCCCTCCGAAGATAAATGGCATAGAAATACCATGGATGCTATATGCGGATGACGCAGTGCTTTTAGACCAGACGCCGATAGGTCTTCAGCGCAGGATTGAGGCCTTCAATGAATATCTGAAAGCCAATGACATGAAAGTAAATGCAAAAAAATCAATGATTTTGACCTTGAAATCAGCTTGTGGAAATAAATCGGCAGGGAAAATACCGTCTTGGTCATTAGATAAAGAAAAATTGGCAGTGGTCGATACTACAATCTACCTCGGGATAAGAATTAATAGAAGCAAGAATGAGCGGGATCACTACACCCTGATCAGAGAAAAACTAAAAAGTCTGGTTAATCAAGGGCTACTTGTACACCGCAGATATGGAAAATTTTCTCTATTGCCGATTATAACCTTCTATAAGCAAAAGGTGATAGCTGTAATCACATATGGAGCCGAGGCACTTTTAGCCCTAAGATGGGAGGTCTGGAACCACTGCGAAGCCTATTTTTGGCGAAAGATCTTACGCCTACCAAATTCGCTACCTTTGGATCTTATAAGAATGGAATTAAGACTGCAATCTATTTCTTCAATTACAACGTGGAAATCATTATCACTCTATAGAAAGTGCATTTTAGACAATCCGCCTGTACCATTCAGAATCCTAGCAAAACCAGGCGTGTTCTATTGTGACTCAATTCTTCAAGACTGGAAAAAGAGCTGTGAAGAAATCTTAAAACACCTGACAATTTCCGATGACACTCTGAAAAATAATCCAGAAAAGGCTAAAAGAATAAATCGGGAAAAAGATTGGGAGGAAACTCAGGAAAAGAAATTAGCACGTGACCTATGTCACAACATCATCTGGGAACGCAAAGTCCTGAATCTGCTACCGCCATATCTGATGAAATTTCCCTCTCAGCACTATCGAGATCTGCTTATGCGCTGTAGATTTAACATCTGGCAGTCGAGAGAAATAAGGTGGCATAGAAGGCAAATTGACAAATCACAAGCATACTGTAGATTCTGCAGAAAGAAGGGCTAACTGGAAACTATAAGGCATGTTATGCTAATTTGTCCGAACCTGAAATTGATTCGTCTGATGTATATGGGAAATTATACAAGTCTGATCACGGAGGAGAATGAAGAAGAGTATTGGGAAAGGCTCATCACAGCTGAGAAAGTGGGCCGTACCTTGGACGCACTAAAATTTGTTGAATCCTTGAACCTGGAGTGGGAAGAGGGAGAGTCGGAGGTGGACGCCTCCTAAATAGTTGATGAATCTGGCCTAGGGGTGATCATTCAGAGACCCTTTGAACCTTTTGAACTCTACCTTTTGAACTCTAGCATATTTTTGGGGGGCCTCCACCTCTTAGATGAGGAATTACTAAAGGAATGTTAAAGGTTTAACTTTGTCTAACCAATAAAACAAAAAAAATAAATAAAATAAAATAAAAAATAAAAAATAACACAGTAAGTGCACATCTAATACATTAGCACATAGAAGTAAAGCGTACAAAAGGCTGACAAACTGGACGAAATAATTCAGAGATCAAATAGCCCCAGAAATCATTATTGATAGTCTATGAAAAATGAAATCTACAATTCTGCAAGCTAATTTGAAAATGAAAACATATAATACCACTCTATATTTGTGCTATTGTCCTCAAAATGTGATCTTCTGAAAAAATAAATAAATAAATAAATAAATAAATCATTCTAAATGCCCCCTTTTTAAAAAGTATCTTGCTGATGCCAGTCATATGCTGGCTAAATATGAAGTACTCATTCACTTCTGAACCAATGTCGTTAAAATAACATCTCTTACAACTTGGAAACATTCTTCAGCCAACATCACTAATTACACTAGATGGGCCCGATTCATGGAAGGACTGCGCGGCGAGAAGGTCCCTGCGCGAGCCGTGGTGCAGAAAAGAAATTATGCGCCACGCGTATTCATGGATTTCAGGACGCCTTACTAGCTGTTGCGCAAGTAACAAGCTGCCCGAGAAACACCTCAACACGGTCCCATGCACACCAAAAAGCAAGTCAAAGGACTAACATGGCGCACGCTTCCGTGCCATCCCTTGCCGAGCATCCAGTACCGCAGCGAAATCATGCAACAAAACTTTGCAATCCAAGGCCGCACCCCAGCGAAATCGAAAAACAAAACCTTGCAATCTCAAGCTGCAACCCAGTGAAATCGTGTGACAAAACCTTGCAATCCCAGGCCACACCCCACACGCGAGAAATACGTGCCCTCCCTCGCAAGCCCAGCCTGTACCCCAGCAAAATCGTGCGACAAGACCTCCTAATCCCAGGCCGCACCCCAGAGAAAATGCGTGCCCTCCCTCGCAAGCAGAGTCAGTACCCCAGCAAAATCGTGTGACAAAACCTCCCAATCCCAGGCCGCACCCCAGAGAAAATGCATGCCCTCCCTCGCAAGCACAGCCAATACCCCAGGGATATTGCCCTCCCCCTCGTAGTTGTAGGCTACACCCATTACAAAAATGTGAGTTCCCCCCTACAACCTCAGCACCCATCCTGTCCACATACCCCCCTACTGCACCTGAACCACTGTAGTCCACACACCAAAGCCCCTCACCTGTGACACCCCTCACAGACAGCCCCCTCTAGAAGGGACACCCCCCACAGGCAGCCCCATCCAGACTTTACACCCCCCACAGGTAGCCCCTTCCAGAAAGGACACCCACCAGGCAGTCCCCCTCCAGATGGGACACCCCCCCCCCCCCAGGCAGCCCTGACAGATGGAACACCACCCCTACACCCTCCTCATCTGTGACATCTCCCACAGGCAACCCCCTCCAGACTGGACACCCCCCACAGGCAGACCCCACTGGATGGGACACCACCCACAGGCAGCCCCCTCCAGAAGGGACACCGCCCAGAGGCAGCCCCATCCAGACTGGACACCCCCCACAGGCAGCCCCCTTCACCTGTGACACCCTCACAGGCAGCCCCCTCCAGACTGGACACCCCCCACAGGCAACCCCCTCCAGACAGGACACCACCCCCAGGCACCCTCACCTGTGACATCTCCCTTTGGTAGCCCCCTCCAGACTGGACCCCCCATAGGCAGCGCCCTCCAGATGGGACACCACCTCCAAGACCCCCTCACCTGTGCCACCCCCCACATGCAGCCCCCTCCACACTGGACACCCCCCACAGGGAGCCCCCTCCAGAAAGCACACCACCCACAGGCAGCCCATCCAGAAGAGACACCACCCACAGGCAGCACCATCCAGTCTGGACATCCCCCACAGGCAACCCCCTCCAGAAAGGACACCCCCCACAGGCAGCCCCCTCCAGACGGGACACCCCCAGAGGTGGCACCCTCCAGATGGGACAGCACCACCCAGCTTCCCTCACCTGTGACACCCCCACAGGCAGACCCCTCCAGACTGGACCCCACCCAAAGGCAGTCCCCTCCAGTTGGGACTCCGACCACCGGCAGCCCCCTCCAGGCAGGTCACCCCCACAGGCAGCCCCCTCCAGATGGGACACCACTCCTAGCTCCCGTCACCTGTGACACTCCCCACAGGCAGCCCCCTCCAGACTGGACACCCTCCACAGGCAGCCACCTCCGGATGGGACACCACCCACAGACAGCCCCCTCCAGAAGGGACACCCCCCACAGGCAGGCCCATCCAAATGGGACCCACCCTCAAGACCCCATCACCTGTGACACCCTCCACAGAAAGTCCCACCCAGAAGAAATACCCCCCACAGGCAGTTCCCCCAGACAGGACACCCCCCACAGGCAGCCCCCTCCAGACAGGACACGTCCCACAGGCAGCACCCTCCAGAAGGGACACCCCCCACAGTGTGACACATCACCACTGCAATGAATGTCTATTGGTCACCTGAACCTCCGTGGTGTGACAGCACCATGACTTGCAACATCAACATGTATTATGCAAATCCAAACAACTGCTATCACCGGAGGTCCGTCCATGAGTGGAGCATCTGCCCACATACCCATCCAGGCCTTAATAATCCCCCAACATAAACATGTGACAAGTGAATGCAAAAAACATGTCCATGCTGCCCATGCCACATTCCCATGGCATCAAAGAACAGTGACAAAATGTGTGCCCATGACAGAAGCAAACAGCATACCAAAACGTGTTGCATGATCCACAAACAATGGGCAGGCATGTCACAGCTTGAGCATGAGTGAGGTGGGTGGCAAAATACCTGTCAGGTAACTATAACATGACCGGCCCATGCATGGGTGATGGTAGAGCAGTCAGAGGCAGAAGGACTCACAGAGACTGGTGAATTGTGCAGCCACTCTCTGGGAACCATGATCTTGATGAAACTTTGATTAACAAAACTTACCAGCTCATTGAGTCATGGATGGTTCAGAACAAATTATCCCTGAACAGAGGGAAGACAGAGCTTCTAGTTGTTGGCTCACCTAATGTGGTACGAAAAATGGGAACAGCATATGAATGCTTCCATCTGGGCGATGTAAAAATCTATCCTCTTAAGAAAGTAAAGATGTTGGGGGTGGCGATAGACCAAAGTCTTACCATGAAGCCCTCACATCTCCAATACTGTCTCATCCTGTGTCTACTATTTTAGACTTCTGGCTCAACTCACGCCATTGATCTCGCAGACCAATGCAGAGACGATTGCAAGGGCAATAATAGGAGCCAAGATAGATTACTACTCTAGTCTTTTGATCGGTATTAATAACACTATCTGTAAGAAATTGCAGGTAATCCAAAATGGAGCACTAAGGGTGGTTCTAGGACGATTTCGCAGAGACATATAACCACTGCAACATGCTCATTTCACTGGCTCCTGATGGAATCCAGAATTCGGTTCAGAGTCCTTTTTATAACCCACAAGTGTAGACAGTGTAAAATGCCGGCTTAACTGCAAACCTTACTCAACAAAAAAAGCCATGGCAGAGTGCTAAGGTCAAATAATCAGGATGTCTTATTGAATCCTAGATGCAGAACCGATAAGGCCCTACAGGGAGTTTTCAATGCAAACGCTCCTAGGCTGTGGAATGATTTGCCCAGTGATATGAGAAGCATTGAGTCTACAGACATGTTTAAAAAGAGGCTTAAGACTTTGTTGTTTGCTTAGTTCTCTCTCTTGGACTTGATCAAGGCACTTCTCCTTTTCGTTCTTCTCTCTGAATTAGCACCTTTTTGCATTTTGTTGCGAGTCAGTCTTCGCCCCAAAGCCTATCGGTTTATGTGAGTTTGTTACAAATTAATAAAAGTAAAAAAGTAAAGTAAAGTAAAAGGAAAACATCTTTTCCCTGAGGTCCACGTGTTCCTCCCGCCTCACATTGCGCCCCTTCCCCCTTTCGATGTTGGGCCTGGAGAAATATAGCCTCCTGCTAAATGCCTGCTGCTGTGACAGTGCCCGGTGCCTGCTTTGTGAGTACGCCCTACGAGCTGATGACGATACCCGGGGGCGTACTGTCCATGCCCTGCTTCTGGGTGCCTGCTGTCCCTCCATTGCTGGTGACCCTGTCGGTGCCTGGGTAGGCGCAGTGACCACCTCAGCCGATTGACCTTCAACTCCCAGCTCAGGCAGGGATGTTGGCTCCACCAGACTGGGCAATGTGGGTGGAACTGGTGCACAGGGGGCCCTGGTGGTATGTGGGTCAGAAGGCATCCCAGAGGATGACTGGTGCACAGAGGAGGAAGACGAGGAGGGGGATGCATTAGTGAACAGCCCATGCAGCACAAACTGTAACATGGATGTTGCAAGCCAGCCGATGAGGCGGCATAACTCATTGTGATGATGTGCAAGCAGTCTATGTGTAACCTGCACATCATTAGAGATGACGGCTGTACGCCTCACCACCCCAGACTGCAGGGGTAGCACATAGTCCTGGATGGCAACAGCAGATAGTAAGAGGGTTTTGGTCTGTGTAGACACAGCCAACACCATGGGCTGGGTCTGGGTGGAGGCATTCCGGCAGGTGCAAACAGCTGCACCCTCTGGCCCTGGGACAAGATTTTGCACAGGCTCCTCCAGGGTGGCCTGCACAGCCTCATGCTCCAGGGACAGGAGTGCAGTAGGCCCACCCACCTCAACCCCCCACCTGACCCCATGGGCTGTGCTTCAACGGCCACCTCCTTCCCCTCCCCTCCACCAACCTGGATGACTCTGGGGCGTCTTCCACAATGGAGGGCCCCTGGGTGGCATCACCTGTCCCCTCCGCTGTTGAGGAGTCCACTCCCACCTTCGCCTTCTTGGACTTACCCCCACCAGCATTGGCCGATGGTACTGACGCGGCCCCAGCCACCTTGCTCCCCGAATGTGTGCTCTCGTGGGGGCATGGCTTAGCCTTGCGCCTCGGCTTGGTGGAGGCACCCCTGCTGCCATGCTCCACAGTACTGCTTCCACCCTCTTCAACAGATGCAACTGTGGTAAAGGAGACACAGAACAGAAACATCAGTGTACTGCACCAATGTGTGCGTGGCAATACCAAAATTCACATGAACTTGACTAGTCAAGGGAACAACCATCATCCTCCACCCCCACACTCATGGACATGCAATCCACATCCATGCTGATACATGCATGCCCATCACTCCAGATATTCACATCAGGCTACGTGCCACTCTCACAACCAATCATTGCATATGCTACACAAACATGCATCATGTGCACATACACATGTCATGCACACATATTAACAGAGAGGCCACAAGCAGTGAGGGGAGCAATCACATCAGAGTCCCGTTAACTGTAATCCCGCTACATGACAACATCAGACATCCAAATGTATGTGTTGCATCCAGGCGTGAGTGATGGCCAGTCACAATTTTTCCATCTTTGCCACATACACATAAACATCATGCATGCACATGATGCAGGCCACACTACCTCAACTGTCACATGGGCATGTCTCAGACACAAGTAACAAAACATGTGCACGGTCCGAAAGGCAACAATACAACACACAATGCAATTGATATCTCATTCCAAGTACATATGGTCCAATGCAGACATGGAGAGCAATGTCTGGTCCATGCACGCAGACATCCGTATCAGAGGCATACTTGCTGCAAGCCTAAGGGGCTCACTCCCACCATCCAGCAACATGCACATGCACTGTAGAGTATAACAACACTAGGATACTCACCAGTCAACTCCAGACGTTGACGCAACTCGCAAACCTGGGAGTGCAGTGCCGGGTAAAACTTCTCCAAGACCCTCATGTTGGTAATAAATAGCCGGCACCTCCATGGATGCACCAGCGTTGATGGCATCCGTTATCCCATCCCAGGTGTGCTTACGTCCTTCCTTGATGTGTTGCATCGGTGGGTTGAAGAGGGCATAAAAATTCTCCAGGACCTTATCCAGCAGGATGATAACTTCCCTGGCAGTGAAGTTGACAGCCCTCTGCCTCACTGCCATTGGGTTGCCACTTTGGTTTGATGATGACGGTGCAGACATGGCAACCCCTGAGGCAGGTGTGGGTGGGAAAGGTGGTCCTGGAGATGGGCCGTGGAGCGTTGGTGGTGGTATGGCACCGTGGGAATCCGGTGAAGCAGCTGAGGTGGTCACAGGGCCGAGGACAGGAGCACTGGCAATGGCTTGACAGCAGGCACTCAAAATGCAGGGCAGGTGGGCAGCAGGCACACACACTGGGCAGGCAGCAGCAGATGGTTTGGTAGGAGGCAGCTCAGGGCAGTAGGAGGCATGTTCAATGGCTCAGAGGCAGAAGCATGGGTCTTCCGTGTCTTATTGCGTGGGTAGCCGGAAAAGAGTGATGGGACTTTGCGCATAAGGAATTTGCATGGACACATGAAATCTGAGGAAATGCCCTCAGTACATAACTTTTGTGACACGCGCTGTGCACTGGTTTTGAGCACGCCAGAATCGGGGATACATAAGTACGCGTAGAAGCAACTCCAACCGTATGTGCGAAAGGGCGTAGATGGATGAGTGGAATACTGTGATTTTTAAGGTGCCACGCAATTCGTTCACTTCTAGGACGGGGAAAACGTCTTATTTCGCTGGGGGATGTGCCTCTGCGCATATGCGCATCTACTTTTGTATTTTCATCAGCTAACAGTGATTCACGATAGCAATTTTCCTATTCTGGGTGCCCCTGTGTATCGCGTACCTCTATTTTACCTTAATTGTAGCTTTACGGGGTTCGTATACACATTTTCTGTGTTGTTGGGGGCCACTTCATATCGTGTAACACTTTTTATTTTATCAGAAGCTATCCATGGGGTATCGCGTACGCAATTTCCCTTTTTTTGGGGTGCCTCTGCATTACGCATCCCGTGTTTTTGTCACATACACCGCCCCCTCACTCTAATTGCCCAGGACAGTTGCTTGGTGTGCCTTCCATTGGTCACTTACACCTGGAACATGAATGGAAAGGCTCCAAGTGGGAAAGGTGGCAGAGGTGGCCGGGGTCGGGGTGATGGATGTGCAGCAGCAGCAGCTGTATCAGGCCCAAGGGCCCACGGACGTGCAGCAGAAGCTGCTGTCCCAGGTCCAAGGGCCCAGGGACGTGCAGTGGAAGCTGCTGTCCCTGGCCCAAGGGTCCAGGGTCGTGCAGTGAAGCAGTTGCCCCAGCCCCAAAGGGTAAGATAAAGCAGCTGTCTGAGTCTCAACGGGTAAGATACGTGCAGCTAAAGCAGCTGGCACAGCCCCAGTGGGTGATACCATGCCCCAGGCCACTAGTGGCCCGGCATGTGGAGTCCAGAGTGATCCAAGCCACACAGGGTCAATGCCAACACCACATGCCAAGTAGGTAAGCCTGCACAGCAGGAACAGGCTCAACCCCATGGTTTCCGGTTGCGGTAGATGTGTTCTGTTGCTTGAGGTGTACGTAGAGCAACATGAGTGCAATCAATGACATCTAGCACTTTTGGGAAGCGCAACCCCATAAAAATCCTGGTCCACTGCTTGCTTTTCTGCAAGTTTTCTGGGCATATAGATATGCCAGCGCACAGAAGGATGTGCTGTTATAAAAGGCAGTGTGACTGCGTGGCCTGTGAAATGCCACCGACTATGGCGGTGATCCGCTAGAATGTGCCAGTGGCCAAAAAAAGCAGTACAGTGAGAACCTTTTGAAAGGGGCTCTGTGCTTGGGAGAACAGGGTGTGTGATGTGAGGTCATCTTCCCATTCTGTGAACAGGTCTAGGATATAGGGGCGGACCTATACCTGCCATAGACCTGGTCATCAGGCATCCCAAAAAGTCTGGTCCTTGGGTGTAAGACCATCCTCCTCCTCCTGCATTGTCCCAGGATGACTGCTGCAAAAAATGGTGCATTCATTGTTTGTTGATCGCGTGTGCTGTTTATACATTTGTTTTTGTGTGCATTGACTTTTATGCCTGTTATCGAGTGGCATAGGTGTTTCTGGATTTACGCTTACTTTTTCGTGTGCCAGCGATCCCTGTTCAATTCCATAAATAAGTTTTTTTCACGCAAGTTTGGGCAGTACGATTGTTTGACGGTGGGACGTCCCTCGTACCGCCCACATTTTCACTTGTTCTTCCTCATTCAACGAGATTCGCCCCTTTTTTAGGTGGCTGCGTAGGCCCGGTCGGCTCTTTGCTTGGAGTCTCGCGCAAGGCATTTGAGGTGTCACAGTGACATGCTGGACCGGTGCAGATTCCTCCAAAGTCCCAGGTAAGTCCCTCGCATTGTGTTCCATGAATCGACGAACAGGGACTTGCGAGCAATTTGGCGTGCAAGTGCCAGATTTTCCGTGCAAATAATTCCATGATTCAGTGGCCAGGACATGGATAGAATCAACATCACAAACTAACTCTCAGCTGATTTACAACCAATTGGCATGAACCAAAACATTTTAATGCATTGAGAGGACCTGAAGGGACTATTGGGAAGGAAGGTAAACTAGAGAAAAGATTGAAGTAGAATAGGGCATAGGTGGATTTGAATATTTTATTAAAAGTCGTATTAATGGTCTGTAATCATCTGACATTGAATTTGCCATACTCGACACATACCTCTCATAGCAGTACCAACATATTGCAAGTGCCTGTGGCAAATGCATATTTAACTAAACAATAATAATAATAATAACAATAAAAATGGTTATGCTTCGATATGTAATGGGTGCAGTCATATGCCAGTCATATGCCAAAGGCACACCCACTGGACAAGTAGAAAGGCTTTTAGATGGCAGTATGTTGTCATTTGGCCATGTACAAAGTCTCAAACACCATGTCCATTCATCAAATGCAAATCCTGTGATCATATGCCAAGTGCAGCCACATCCAACCAAGTACTGTCGTCTTATGACAGGTAAAGCCTGGTATGCTACATAATGGAAGCAGTTTGCTTGATTTTTATAGCGCAAATTGAACTGGCTGACTTCTAAGTGATCTTTACCAAGGCATAGTAGTCAATTGCTGAACAGTGCTTTACAGCTTCCTGATTGAATTTATTTAATAATGTGTTTTAGGTCATTAAAACATTATTACATATATAAACATAAACATCACAACACCAAAAAAACTAAAAAACTAAATTCCAGATAAAGATCATGTTTGGTCTTAAAACATACCCACAGTCTTGTTAAGGCAGCAACTAAAAAATAGAACTCTTTCAGCCATTTAACGACTCAAAGTGGGTATCTCTAAAAAACCCTTAAAAGGTAAGTTTAGTTTACCATTTCATTAATTCCCCTCAGATATTCTGTCATTAAACAATTTTGAAGAGACTTCCAATCAAATTCTATAAAGTGCCATCTGCGAAGATATAGATGAGGTGTTTAAACAGCCTATCCAGAAGTTGGGATCCTTATAAGTGTCAAGAGTTTGCACTTGGGAACCACAATATTTAATGTATAATGGCCCCAAATGTGGGCATTCGGTCAAAACGTGCTTTGCTGACTCAACTTGCTCCCTATTTCTACAAATTCTACAGACTCTTTTGACCACAGGTAGCTTCAACACGGGGCTAAGAGTAGCCAAGACTGGCAGGTGATTCAACCGTAACAGCAGTATGTACGTTTGCAATTCCTCAGATGGACACAAGGTAAGGGAGGCCTTTGGCTTCTTAAACATGTAATTCATAGTGGTCAAACACCCATGTGATTTTTGGCTAGAAAGGGAATTATAATCCAAACCCCACATTTCTAGTGTAGAGGAGCAGCTACATGCCTCTGCAGGAAATCCCGCCCCCCTACCTCCTAAATGTTGGAAGCCGGAGATCGTGCCATGTTCGACACCAGCAGTTGTGCCAATACCATATTTGAAAGAAGGTACCCACTGAGAAAACCCTATTGAATGTATTCCCAAGGAGCTGACAATCTGAGGGTGGAGCTCCCTGAAGGAATATGAAAAGGAGCAAATAAAGAATCTAGTGTTGTCACAAGAAACATGCATGAAGCCCAGAGAATACTGGCTGAAGAGAGTGCATGGATGTTACAGAAACTGATGACAAAGTTAGGAATTGAGTTAACTTTCATATGTGAGATGAAGACTGCACATGTCCGAAGTACTGCAGAAAATCAAGCATTCAATTATTGTACAGATGCTGAAATTCAAGGTAGATTAAGTCATTTTAGAATCTGGCTATCAATAGTGAATAGACTACAGCCGTCATTGTGTTATGAATTTAGTAAGCCAGGACCCATGAAGAGGATAGGCCAAGAATTGTGTTGCAGCAAGAATAGGCTAGAAATCGTGGAGCTGCATGGTGAGGCTGTCTGGCCTGCTATCAAAACTGAAGCAGCTAAGGTCATTTATCTATTCTTGAAAGCAGTGAATGTGCAAGGATGAATCATCCCTTGTTAAGGTTCAAAGAAGGAACACCAAGGGTGCCAAGTTTTATTCATTTAAGACATTTAAATGCTGCAAAATGGACCAAATTGTGGTCTCCTGTCATGTGAGCCAAGGATGGAAATAGAGTTGAGCTTGGAGTTCTAGAACCACGATAGTGAGTGCCTGCACTCCCATACATTCCTAGAGACAAGGATACTTTGCAAGGCCACGTTCAAAGACAATCTTCATGGCAGAAGGCATGGTTGATGAGAGATGTTGGGTTAATTGGGTGGGGAGGTAAAGTGAAGCACATGGGTCTGGGATTACATGCAGCAAAGTGAAACGAATGTTCCAGACATGGCACAAGCATGTCAACCAATTGTAGAGGGGTGTACAACGAAGGACCTTATAGTTTGAAAACCAATGATAAACTGTGTACTTAATACTGTTGAAGATGACATGTTTTAGAGGTAGACATAAGTTGTCCACCTGATAGTGGAAAGCCAATCACTATCCTAGTCCTAATAGAAAGTATATTAGATGTCTCCCTTAACCAATCCCAACCTATGATAGGTTTTCTATTATTTGCCATGTAGTATGACATCACCTATAATACATTTTTTGCATATAAGGATGTTTCTATGAGAACATTATTGAGAGGCTGAGCGAACGTCCATTGATGTCTGTTGTAACTACCTGTTTTAGATAATTGTCAATGAAACAGTATCTTTATCGAAAACTCTCTTCCTGAGTTGGTTCAATTATTTGAACTCAGAATTACTCTGCGATCACATCCATTGCATGCACTTTAATTAAGGGCCATAAGCTCACGTGTTAGCAGTGCGGATGGTTGAAAAAGATCCAAACTAGTTCTGCTCCAGTGTTTCAGATGATCGTGCATCCTCCGCCATTAGCCGGAAGATCAAGGGGTTTCCTGCGGAGAGCGGCCAGTAGAAACAAACTTGCAAGATGAACTGAGATGGTGGGCAGATCCCCCTTTGACAAAATCCCTGTCTGCTTTCCACGGGCACTACGCAGATTGAAGGCAAAGTGGTTGGATTGAAGGAGGAGTCGATACCGAAGGCCCCGAGTCAATTAACAAATGGTTTGCTTTTAGCAAGTAGCTTTTCTAAGTAGCGCGTCTCCTGGAAGGACCATATGCTGCTACTTTGCTCTGAACGTTGGATAAAGGAACTACTGTAAATATTGACTGGATCTCCGCCTCCCCTTTACCCAGAAGCCCATATAACACAGGGTGCGCACACTTTTTACACACACGCTTTTAGCAAGTAGCTTTCTAAGCCGCGCTGTTTCTAATCCGTGAGTGATTGTTTGGAGTTGTTCTAGGTGGCTGTCTTAGGCGACTGCTGTATAACACACTCCGTTTTCTGTGCTCTCGGCTGCCCTGAGCTCTAGAGTATCTAATACATGGAACTGAGGTCAGCTAATAGCCATAAACCTTTTAGCATGTTGCAGCATAGTCCATTCCCGCTGAGACATGTTGTAGACACAAACCTTCCTGATTACCCAGCCCGCTCTAGTCGAGCGTGAAAACGCAAAATCATAACCCAGCCTGGATTACTATGTGATGGAAAGTTAGCAAAGATGACAGCTTTCTTTAACAAAATTGAACGTACTATGTCAGTGGCCCCGATCCTGCTATCAAAGAAGAAAAAAGTTTACTTGAAATAGCTGAAGAAATAGCTCCACCCTCCCATGTATTGACTAAGTTATTCTCTGGGGTACTGCAGAGACCCAGTGCAAATACTTTGAACATCCCAAAAAATGTTCCCCTCAGAAGAAGAGAACCCTCCGAAGGACATGGAAACATTGAGAAACAGTGAGAAATGTATCCCCAATCAAACTAATGTTCTGCCAGTTCTGTTAACTGTGGCATTCCCTTGCTACTCGAAACTTCCTGACCTTGAGAACTTTAGCAGAACAAAGTGGTAGTGTCTGCAGAAGATGTATCTGATGAAATAGCCTTTACCTCGACTATAAGAGCATGAAGTATCTGAACATATTTCAGCTGATATATTCCATGTTAGTGAAAGTAAGCAATGCTCAATAAATGAGCTGCTACCACAAGCTATTTTCAACACACATTTACCAAACACACTGTTTCCTTTAACTGTTGAAGCGGCTGTGAAAGATAATCTTAGTGACAGATATGAGGTTGAACCGTCCACAGGGCAGATACTCTAAAGAGTTGCTTGTTGCTCGAGGCGTGGTCTGACCTGTGTTCAACTGTGTTGAAAGGTCAAATTGAAATTGCCAGATTCAAGAAAGTTAACAGACTCGGAAAAGCATGCCACATTAAAGCAACCACGAAATGGAATAATCTACCCATCTCATTAAGTCTAGAATAGAAATACACAAGTTTTCTGAGAAAACTTAAGACACATCTAGTTAAATGATAAGCCCGACCGAGGAGACTGATACCCCTAAATGACTCTACCGAGGGCCTTGTCTTGTGATTTTGTGTGAAATGTCTCAACGTCTCCATGTTAGTGCCCCGATGCTTTTGTGCTTTTGGCGCTATACAAACAAAATAAATAATAAACTATCCTGGAGCAGATTGTACCTCATGTCAGTGTATCTGATGCTTCTAATGATTTAAGCTTTTCTAGTATGAACTCTGGGGAATTGTTTGAAGTTTTAGAACATATGTCAACTACCCTTGTTGATATGTGCGACAACATTGAGCGCAAACTTGATGTGCACTCTCTGCTACTGCACACATGCATCAATAGGAGTAGGGCAACTCTCAGAGACAATAGTTATAACACAGAACTGTTGGAACTGAAGAATGTGATGCCTGGAAGTTGTGAAAAAAAGATGCACTGTGTCTGTCAAATGATGAATATAACATTGCTGGGAACAGCAATAACTCCACCAACGCTAATAATATATTTGGAATTAAAAATAGATTGTGTAAAAAATATAATAAAAAAAGATTACTCTCTACAAAGAAGAAAAGGTATTCCCAAGCTGCAATACATGGTATTAGGCCTTTTCGAACTATGAACAATGGATGCATTACAACTGAAAATATGGCCTCCAATATTGACAGGGATAATATGAACCAGCAATCGGCTGACCTTAAGAAAATCCGAAATAAGCCCACACCACTATCTCGAGAACCGAACTGTGTTGGTGAACATAAGGTGGTGATACATACCAATCCTGAGAAATCTATTCCTAAAAGAATAAAAAAAGCACTACGCATGCCAGATATTCGATTCTTCATGGCAAGCTCCACACAAAAGTTGTCTTCCAAATCCTCTGAGGGATGGCTAGGTATGCCCAAAACAATGAGTAAAAGAACAAAGAAAGCTAAAAAGATAGAGGGATAATTAATGTTGTTTTGGAAGACATACAACATATATTTCAGAGTGAAAACAAGATGAATGCGATAATATTGTTGCATCTTAAGTTGATTGACAACACTGTGAAACTTGTGTCTAAATTGGTCAGGTTTGAAGAAAATTCTGAACCACAGAAAAGATGATGCTTACATAGAAGATTCCTCTATATTATGCTCTCCAAATCCAGACTATTGATTCTTCTAAAAAAAAGGTGACTGTATAGTACCCTTATCAATGATTTCCTCTAAAGATTTCAAAATAGTTGACAAATTAGTGACACCCATGAAAGGGACCACCAAAATCTGGGCTATACATGCAAGGAAACATAAATGTGTAAAATAAAAAATAAGAAGAGCTCTTTGCTTACTACTGATGACAGAAATAAAAAGAAGCAAGTGAAGGATAACTCAGGGAAAAATAAATATGTGCCATCCAAAGAGCCTGTCACGAAAGACATAAATCAGAGTCAAAGTATGAAAGAACAAGATCAAGGTGTAGCAACCCCGGAAAGCTATTCTCAATGGAAGAGGAAACTGTCCCTCTTAACGTGACCATCTGGCAGGGCAGTTATACTCTGGATAGCCTTACTAAACTAGTAAAGAATGTACACAGCTCTCGAGCGGTAGGCCCCGACAGTACATGTAATGCCCTGATCGGCAGTCTCCTATAAAATGGACTCAAGTGCTCTACATTTTGTTTCAATGGATAGGAAACATGTCCAAATCCCCCAATCCTGGTGAGAAAGCATAATCCTACCAATATATAAAATAGGTGAATGGAAAGATCCGGCCAATTATAGGATGCTCACCATATTGGATATCCCTGCAAAAAATTTGACAACATTTTACCTGTTGAATTGAATCAATGGATAACCACACATCGCATCCTACCGGTGAATCAATCAGGTTTTCAAGCATGCTCATCTACTACACACAATATCGCTAATTTAGTTGCAGATTTTGAATATTCTTGGTTCAGTCGAAAGCTGCCAGTTTACGCTGCTTTTATAGATTTCACTGCAGCTTTTGACACCATAGTGCGAAAACGACCATGGGCAAAACTCAATGCGTGGGGAATACCTGCTGTGTTGCTATATATGATCCAACTATTGTATAGCGATGCATCAGTGAGAGTACATTTAGATGGCAAAGGTAAACTATCTGAACCTATAAAAACACTGCGAGGATTCAAGCAAGGCTGCATATTAGCAGCCACACTACTTAACCTATACTTTACCACTTTCACGGTTGACCATGAAGAATATCTTCTAATGACATCAAACTGGGAAATGTGAAGTTGGGCTAGTTGGGTTATGCGATGACCTCTTGTTGTTAGATTATACCATCAAAGGATTACAGATCAAATTGGACGCCCTAGAAAGGTTTGCAGCTGTTAATCATTTAATAATCAACATATGCAAAACCAAAACAATCATGTTTTGTGGTAAAACAAAATCTTGTAACTCTATGAATGGTAAGTGGTTTATCAATAACCTGCAGATTGAAACCGTTGAATGTAACTAGTACTTAGGAGTGATATTAGATCACAAACTTTGTTGGAAACAACAATGGCAGGAAACCAAAACTAAATGTATGAAAGCTGCCATGGCTTTAAGTAACTTAATTGGTCGACAAGGTGGGTTCTCCGTTAGTACTGTATTAATGTTATATTCAGCCAAGATTGTACCCTGTCTACTGTATAGTGCAGAAACATGAGGGCACACATTTTAAAAATGAATTATATAAGTATGAAGCAAAAAAGATATTATTTAGAATGCCAATATTTTTATCCTGTGAATATATTTTATTAGAGTGCAATTTAATGTGTCAGTGATACTTTAGAGTATAAAATGGCAATGCTATATGTGAAACTAATCATGTTAGATAATGATACCTTTATAGTTGAACTAATGAAAGATTTTATCAAAATGGAGAAACAACAGGATCTAAGAATAATCGATTCAATGCGTAGCGTGTACCTCAAATGGGCGAAAGAAAACACCAATAAATGGCTTAAATATTCTCTGGCCAAGATTAAACACGCACTCAAAACGCTGATACATGAGCATAGCAAAGAAGAACGTAAAATGGGTAATCTTGCAACCAAACCAAATATTAGGTTATTCCTAGAATTTTGGATGAAGGATTCGATTAAATAAAAGTACCAAACTGGCTTCCCCGATTGCAAAACCATCAGATGATATCTGCTTTTCAAGTTCAATATGTGTGATACATTGGAAATATTGGGAGCAAAACATAGCATTGCTAAGCAGCTAAGACTTTGTAGACTTTGTGGGGCAGTAGCTATTGAATCTGCAATACATATTATACGTCATTGTGAAAGCCTCAACTTTTTGAGAACAAAATGGGCCTGATTCATGGAACATTTTCCTATGGGATTGCGCCATTACAAAACACTTCCATGAATCAGGCCCAATATCTGTTGGCATATGACAATTCTAGTAACAATGTAAATATGAATGAAATATGGGAATCATTGTTACATGGTAATGACATGAATTTTATTTTTCACATGATGACATTTTATGAGCTAATGTTATCTATTTCAAAGGAATTGTCAACTGACACACTGTTTTAATAGAAACTGACAAAGCAAGATGTTTTTAAGCAATAATGGGTATTTTAATTGGAATGTTTTCATGATTTTTTGTATATGTAAAGCATTTGTTGGCTATGTACATATTAGCCAATAAATACATAAATAAATAAATACACAAATGGTGAGTAGACTAATGGGAATGGCAAATAAAGGGGATGGGATTGTGATAATTTTTTGAGTAACAGGAAATATTGTTAAGAAAAAAGTTTGCGCCTAGGAGTTCTTACTCAAGGGAGTTTAGAATCCCAGAGGAGGTAGAGCAGAAATATATAACGCGTAATCAGGATTACGTAAGGTTACCTCTCAAACAGTGTATAGGGTATAGAATAAAGGCGAGAGAAAAAAGGTGATAACAGTGTTTATAAATGTGTAATGTTTGACTAGTCTGAATGTTGTTTGTTGAGTAAAAATATCAAAGAGCGATAGAGATTGGGAAGAATAGAAAAAGTATCAGTGCAGTAAACCGATTCGTGCCAATCAAGAGAATAGATATGACGATTAAGAAAATAGGTAAACTGTTGAAATTAGAGGCTTGAGCAGCGATTGATGGTGTGTGCTCACATTTGTTGTTTTAAAACGTTGAAAAGTGGTGATTTAAGCACAAGTATAAATGATATTTAACAAATCTGATAATTATTGAAAGTCAAGTGAGGCCTGTCATTATTGAGACACTCATCTTATGCACTTAAGCAAAACATTACCAAAGCACATGCCCAAGCTCAAACAGTATAGTGCGGAACGGGTGAAAGGAACGGCAGATGAAATGCTCATGACATGGCCACAAGGGGGATCATTGTCAAAAGCTGTATTGCAACACATGAGCACATACTTGCACACCGTGTACACGGGGATGAAATTAGAGAAAGGATTAGCAATCCTAGAGCTCTGGAAGATGTTTCAAGAAGAAAGAGAAGATCCGCCACCTAAGGAGTGGATGCTTAGTCAGCATAAGGAGGAAGGTGTTGAACCCTCATCTCCCCTTTCGTCACCTGAAGCAAAAGGTGCTAGTACAGAAGACATAGGGTTATATCCTTTAAAGGACCTGAAAGCGGTGACAGGGTATAGTAATCCAATATAAGAACTCCCTGCTTACATTAGTGATGATAATCTAGAGGAGAATACGAGAAAAGACGAGATCTATTAGATCATACTAGACAAAGAAGAAAGGAGGAGTGAGCGATCGAATCTGTTGACAGAAATAGACAGGGAGATTAGGAGATGGAAAGGAGAGAATGATAAACCTGATGAGATAGCGCTCGTGCAGAAGAATGGATGGGAGGATAGATTGTCTCTGGAGGATAGCTCAGCGGCAACGTGCTTGCCTTGGAAGCAAGACGACACAGAGCAACACAGGTTCGATTCCCGGGTCCGCGCTTAGAAACCTCTGGGTATTAAGCGTGTTGTAAATAACCCACCACTTCATATTACTTAAAAAAGATGGGAAAAATATCGAGAAAATTAGGGAAAGAGAAGATAAGGACGAACAAGAAAGAAAAGACATGGAACAAGAGAAGAGATTGAAAGAAGACAAGCAGAAAAGGAAGGGTAGGGAGCGACGGGAACAGATATATCAGGAGGAGCAAGAGAAAAAAGAATAACAGGCTGAAGAACAAAGAAAGTATGACAATATAAAGAGAGCAATAGAAGATAGGGATAGTAGCGAAAGGGAGAGAGAAGAGGAAGAAGCACAAAAACTAAGGAACTAAAGATAACAGAGACAGAGGGAAGAAGAGGAAAGAAGGGAAGGAATAAGGAGAGGAGAAGAACGAAGGCAAGAGGAAGAAAGAATTAGAAGGGAAGCAAGAAAGCAAAGAGAAATAGACAAAGAAATGGAACAAAAAAGGAGACAACGAGGTCTTGATACCAGTCTCATTCGAAAGGAACCAGTAGGGCCAATCCCAGAAATACAATGGGACAGAATAGAAGAGATTCTTCCAATAAAGGAAGCAATGTCAGCAGCATCTAGGTTGTATTGGAAGAAGAAAGATTTGATGCAGCAATCATTGGAGAAAGGATCGACAAGGTCTATCAACAGTTAAAGGATGGTACCAAGTGTGGAATTCGAGGGAAGAGTGATCAATCCCCAGTATTTCAATTACAAAGCAAAGAAGAAAATCCATTCAGTCACGGATGAAGAGCATTGTTCTTGAGCAGACTGAACCTAGACAGGGGTGATGAAGATAATGGTCACTCTAGTTGTGGATTAGACATATCGAACGGTGAAAGAGAGTCCAGTCCTGGGTTGGTAGGAGGGAGCACATACGCTCCTGAAGGAAGTCTGCAAATGGATAAAGGAGTGAGATGGTCAGATGCAGATCCCAAAGCATATCTCGAGCGTCCCAGAGGACGATCATATAGTGAAAAGGGAGAGTCGCCGCCATATGTGAGCAGATTAAGATTGTTACCCACAAGGAGACAGACAGGAACGATCACCCCTGCCATTGATAGACTTATACTGGGATCTGACTCTGGGATGGGGTTTAGTCAATTTCCCTTGTTGGAATAAGGAGGAGCAAGACCACAATATATCCCATGGCCGCAGATGGACAAGGATAGTTTAAGGTGTAAGCTCCAGACTTTGGGTGCTGGGAAATGGATATACAAATTAGAAGAAATTACTGGAAACATGTTAGCCATAGGGAACATAAAAAGTCTCCTGGCAGCTATTCTTGGGGAGAGGGCTGATGACATATGGAGAAGAGCAGGATATTCAAGTGTGACAACACAGAACACAGAGCATGATGGAGCGCTGTTTGATAATTGTAGAGCAGATGTTTGGAGGGCTCTCAGGGTACATCAGATATGGGTGTAATTATGACAAGTAATTTGAAGGAAGATGAAGACCTTGTTGCTTACATTAAGGATATTCAGGTGAAATGGCAGCTTGAAACACACGAGATGTGGGAAAAGACAGTGGTATTATTTTACCACATTTTATGCCAGGGGTTGCCTGAGCCAGTACAGAGGCAGATGAAAATACAAGTAGGGATGGAAGCAAAACCATTAGCTGAGATACAGCTGACGATAGTACACCATTGTCGGGTATTACAAGAGAAAAATAAGAACAAAGATGAGAATAGGAAAATCGAGAAAGCCAAGTTAGTTCAGAATGTTCTTTCAAAATTTGCCATAGAATGGGTGGTATTGACAAGTGGAGAAGGATTGGGAATGCAGGAAGCAATGGGTGCATCAAAGGCAAGCAATCGGCACCCGATGGATCAAGGTGGATATGGGCTTGTGCCACGAGGCAGAGTTATATTCTATAGAGGAAGAGGGTATGGATTCAGAAATAATCAAGGTGGGTTTCGGGGTGCACAGAATGAGAACCAGAGTACTCAGGGAGGATATAACCAAGCGGAGCTTGTCAGACGGGCACCCCCAGTATGTTGAACTTGTGGGATGACAAGGCATATTGCACACGTAAGCCAAGGGAATGTACAAAATGGCCAATTTTCAAGAGGGGGACAGCTTATCCTCCACCATATAGCACACAGACTAGAGAAGGATTCACCCAAGATCACACATTTTATCAGACACAAGCACTGCAAGTACAGAAGGTATAGCAACAAGAATGAGTGCAAATGAATCCACCACAAGGGCAGTCGCATACAAAAAAAACCTATGCAGACACAGCAGTATGCAAACACAGGACAAGTACTGACAACCAGAATAGGAGGTGTCAAGGTGGTAGGAGGAAATCCTTTCACAGGGACAGCGATGAGCCTGTACCCACAATAGGACAACTCACAGGGTGACTTGTTGTGTTCAGTAATATCTGTGACACCAGACCCCCAAGAGGAACCAAAGGTCGATGTGACGATAGGGGGAAAATCGATTTTCTTTTCTTGTAGACAATGGAGCAATTTGTTCGTGTATACGGGAGGGAAAATATCCAATGTCAGGTATTGCTATGAATGCTCAAGGGTTCCCTAGAGCTATGAGTCGAGTTGCTTTTACTAATAAATTACCAGTCTCTATAGGAGAATGTGACATGTCTGTTCCTTTGTTATATTCACGGTAGACACCGGTTAACATTTTGGGAAGAGATTTAGGGGGTAATTCATAGAAATCAGCGCACAAGTGGCGCATGCAGCTGGTGCAGCGTGTGCGTGTGCGACAGTCTGCGCCAGCCGCGTGTGCCAAAATCAATTTCCGCGCACAGCGTATTCATGGATTTCAACATCCATAACCCGCCGTGGCGCAGAGTAGCGCAGCGACCCTGCAGCAGTGCCAGTTACTCCCCCAACCCCTCCCCGTGCGCCATGAACAGCGCACAAATCCCGTACATGATGCACAGCCCAGTGGACCAGCATACAGCCCCCCAACCACGAAAACGTCTGTAAAAATCCCTGCGCACCCCTCCGAATACACGTACCCCACTGCATGGGAAGTGTTACACGCGATTGGCTCTGTGCAAGCTGGGTACGTGTATTTCGGGTGTGCACAGGAAGTTTTACACGCGATTGGGCCTGTGGAGCAGGGCACGTGTATTTCTGGGGTGCACGGGAAGTTTTACATGCGATTGGCCCTGTCCGAGCGGGGTACGTGTACTTCTGGTGTACGCGGGAAGTTTTACACGCGATTGGCCCTGTGCGAGAGTGGTACGTGTATTTCTGGGGTGCGCAGGAAGTTTCACATGCGATTGGCCCTGTGCGAGTGGGGTACGTGTATTTCGGGGGTGTGCGGGAAGTTTTACACGCGATTGGCTCTTTGCGAGCGGGGTACGTGTATTTCTGAGGTGCGCGGGAAGTTTTACATGCGATTGGCTCTTTGCGAGCGGGGTACGTGTATTTCTGAGGTGCGCGGGAAGTTTTACACGCAATTGGCCCTGTGCGAGCGGGGTATGTGTATTTCTGGGGTGCACGGGAAGATTTACACGTGATTGGTCCTGTGCGAGCGGGGTACGTGTATTTCTGGGGTGCGCGGGAAGTGTTACACGCGATTGGCCCTGTGCGAGTGGGGTACGTGCATTTCTGTGGTGCGAGGGAAGTTTAACATGCAATTGGCCTGTGCGAGCGGGGTACGTGTATTTCTGGGTTGCGCAGGAAGTTTTACACGCGATTGGCCCTGTGCGGGTACGTGTATTTCGGGGGTGCCCCAATGAATTGGCAGTGTGTGTCCTCCCAGGTGTGGCCTCTCCCCCTCCACAGGGCCAGCAGGCAGACCCCAACACAGGGGTACACACTGCACCCCTGGCCATGCCCCACAGGCAGCCCATCCATCCTGGCGAAGCCCCCCAGCCAGCCCACATGTCACCACACACAAGTGAGCACTGACTCATGTCCCCCAGCACCCCCATCCAACCAGCATTGAGGGGCACCTGCCAGCAGGCTCAAACTCATGTCCCCCAGCACTCCCATCCACCCAGCATTGAGGGGCACCTGCCAGCAGGCCCCGACTCATGTCCCCCAGCACCCCCATCCACCCAGCATTGAGGGGCACCTGCCAGCAAGCCCCGACTCATGTCCCCCAGCACCCCCATCCACCCAGCATTGAGGGGCACCTGCCAGCAGGCCCCGACTCGTGTCTGCCAGCACCCACATCAACCCAGCATTGAGGGGCACCTGCCAGCAGGCTCAGACTGATGTCCCCCAGCACCCCATCCACCCAGCATTGAGGGGCACCTGCCTGCAGGCCCCCACTCATGTCCCCAAGCACCCCCATCCACCCAGCATTGAGGGGCATCTGCCAGCAGGCCCCGACTCATGTCGCCCAGCACCCCTATCCACCCAGCATTGAGAGGCACCTGCCAGCAGGCCCGACTCATGTCCCCTAGCACCCCCATCCACCCAGCAGTGAGGGGCACCTGCCAGCAGGCCCTGACTCATGTCTCCCAGCACCCCCATCCACCCAGCAGTGAGGGGCACCTGCCAGCAAGCCCCGACTCATGTCCCCCAGCACCCCCATCCACCCAGCATTGAGGGGCACCTGCCAGCAGGCCCCGACTCGTGTCCGCCAGCACCCACATCAACCCAGCTTTGAGGGGCACCTGCCAGCAGGCTCAGACTGATGTCCCCCAGCACCCCATCCACCCAGCATTGAGGGGCACCTGCCTGCAGGCCCCGACTCATGTCCCCAAGCACCCCCATCCACCCAGCATTGAGGGGCATCTGCCAGCAGGCCCCGACTCATGTCCCCCAGCACCCCTATCCACCCAGCATTGAGAGGCACCTGCCAGCAGGCCCGACTCATGTCCCCCAGCACCCCCATCCACCCAGCAGTGAGGGGCACCTGCCAGCAGGCCCCGACTCATGTCTCCCAGCACCCCCATCCACCCAGCAGTGAGGGGCACCTGCCAGCAGGCCCCGACTCATGTCCCTCAGAACCCCCATCCACCCAGCATTGAGGGGCACCTGCCAGCAGGCCCCGACTCATGTCCCCCTGCAACACAAAAGGAAGCTGCACAATCATGGGCCTCATGTGCTCCAAAATACCACAGCACTCCACCCCAGTCTTGACATGCAATGATTTCTCCAATCCACCCCACACCGACATGCCTTTGTCAGGACACAAATCAAAAGTCAACCATGTACATCAACACATGTCTGTCACACACACACACTGTTTGCCATAGATTTTGTAAAACCCCATTTTGACATGCATGAACCCAATGAGTGAATCCCACACACGGAATTAAAATATCAAAATGTATTATTAACAAAATCAATGTAATGAAATGAAACCCAAAAAAATACAAACATGAAATGAAATGCATGTCCAAAAATATGAAAAATGAAATGTAGATGCAATCCAAATAAATCCTAAAGAAAAATGGTCCAAATTCTCTGGCCACCAAAACAAATACAAAGGAAACGTAAAAATCTAATTCCATTGCTCCATGTTGAAATCCAAATAAAATGTACACATAAATCCAATGTCCAACTATGTACAAGCAATTTTGAAAGGGTCCATGAGCCCAACAAAAGAACTGAAACCTATCTAAGAAACTACCTAAGAAATAACTATATACAAAAGTGTGGGGCATAGTCCAATCACCCAAAAAGAAATGAAAACGAAAATGAAACCTAACACTAAAAACTACAGTGGCGGCAGGCTAGTCCGACGGCTCACTTTCTGATGTCCCGGGCCAGGGCATCATCAAACTCCTGCTCAATGTCCTGGAGGCGGTCCTCTTCCATGGCCCGAGGGTTTGCAGGGACGATGCCATGTTGGACTCCAACTCCCTGCGAATAGCCTCGAGGCACTCAGCCCGCCTCAGTGCCCTCCGCATGGAGTTCTCTGCCCTGACCATTGTGAGCCGTGCCTCTTTGCCCGCCGCCGCTCCACATCTATATGCTGGCCCAACCGCAGCCACACAGAAGACACACCCATTCCAGGGTTTTCCTGCCCTCTGGCCGATGCCTGCCCCTCTGATGTTGATGGCCCCGAGCCATCATGGCTCCCACCTAGAGCCTGCTGCTGCTGCTGTCCATGTGCCCTGTCCGATGATGCCTGCACATCCTCCATCTGCTGGTCTCCAGTTCTTGGCGTGTCCACCCCTGCTGGACCGCCGACTCCTGACTGTGGCAGGGATGGGATCTCCACCAAACTGGCTGTGTTGGTCGGGCCAGGTCCACAGGGGGCCCTGGTGGAAACTGGGCCAGAAGACGGCAGGGAGAACGACTGGCGCATAGTCTCCACAGAGGAGGAGAGGTCCGCCAGAGTGCACGACACATGTAGGAGCCCACCGACCAGGGCCCCTCCCAACAGTGCCACGTTGCCACTCAGCTCTTCTTGACGGCGTGCGTGCTCCCCCCAGGAAGCACAGACGTCATCACAAATGTCTCACGTACGCAATGTGACACCAATCAGGACGGAGCCCATACGGTCATGGGACCCCTCGTACGCAGGTAGTGGAGAGCCAGGTGATGTGGGCCTCCCCCCTACCTGTGGATGAGCCTGGGACGGGGCACACCTGCTAGGGCATGGTGGTGCAGTCACAGGGTCAGGGACAGTGACATGTACAGGCCCCTCCGCGGTGACCAGTGCTGCCTCCAGACCCTGGCCCTGGACTGCACCACTTGCACCAGTGGTACTACCCCCACCAGACCTGATGTGTGGCTCAGTAGCGGGCTCTTCCTCCTTTGTGGAGACCACCAACCTGGATGTCTTGGCACCGTCTTCCGCCATTGCAAGCCCCTGTGGGGGCTCACCTGGCCCTTCCGCTACAGCCGCAACAGTCCCCTCGCTCCCAGATGATGGCAATTCCTGGGAGGGTGGCTGGGCCTTGGTCGCCGCCCGGTGGGGGCATCCCCGCCGCTTGGCTCCACAGCGCCGTCTCCACCCTCTTCTACACTCGACGCTGCATAGAGGGAGACATAGATCACAAGCATCAGGGCACTGTACAATAGTCCCCTAGACAGGAAGCAATAACACATGAGTGGCACTGTCAAACGTCACTTGCATCCTGTCCCTCCAGAACACATGGGTCAAGCATGCAACACACATGCAGGAACAGGCACGACACATGCAATCAACATCAGCATCCATGTACAAGGCCCTCCATGGACATAAACGTTGCCTTCAAACTCACATGCATCATGGCTCATACTGATCCCATGCACACACATCACCAGAGGGTCATGCATCATGGCTCGTACACCACAGAGACAGTGGATACAACGGTGACCAGACTGCATGAGTGAAACTACACATCGTCACGGACATGTGTCATGCATCCATGTCGTTTCAAAGTCACACATACGCTTCTCAGACACACAGACATGCACACCATACATGTACATGAGAGCAGCACCCATCTCTCACTCCCCACCCATGTCCAAGAACAGGGACTGGCTTGCATTCATGTGTACATTCCGCATGCAGCTCCCCATGTCTCATTGGAACACACGCACCATCCATGTGGTTCACGCATTATTAGTCTCACATGCACTACCATGATGTCCCAGCTCACATACATCCATACATGGCCTATGTTACACATACAGGCAAGTAGCTGACTACCAGCACACTGCAACATGCCCTGTTTCACACAGCAATGCATGGCCACTTACCGCTCGACTCCAGACGGGCCTGCATCCTGAGGATCTGGTGGCGAAGCACTGAGCGAATGCTCTCCAGGACCCTCATCTGCTGGTTGGTAAGCTGGCCCCAGTGCCCCACTGCACCCTCTGCCTCTAAGAGGCGCCGGGCCTTCCTGAGGGTCCTGGACTTGTAGTCCTCCCAACGCTTCTGGATGTGTTTCAGGTCTCGGGGTGCCACCCCCTTGGCATTGATTGCACCCACGATGTCCGTCCAGATCCTCCTCCACCCTTCCTTGTCGGCGCGCGATGGTGTGAAGAGGGCATCATAATGCCCCTGGACATGCTCCACCAGGACACCAACTTCCTTCTCACTGAAGCTGGTGGCCCTCTGCCTCTCTGGCTGGAGGTCGCCAGTGGTCTCGGATGATGTTTGGCCCGACATGGCGACCCCCGAGGCAGGCGTGGGTGGGCAACTGGGTCCTGGGGCTGGGCTGTCGAGCGATGGTATCCCAGTCGGGAGTCTTCTGTTCCAGCAGGGGTGGACACAGCAACTGGACCCCTGCATATGGCTGATGTGCAGGCACCAAATAGCAGGGCACGTATCAGCAGGCAGGCAGCAGCAGATGGCAGGTGGGAGGGTGCTCGGGGATCTTGGGGGCAGGAAAATGGCCTTTTGGGCAGGAGTGTGGTCTTCCATGTGTTTTCGCATGGCCAGCTTGATACGGAGTGATTTGGCACGTGACAAAAGTGCACGTCAGCGTGAAATCCGAGGAAAGGCCCTTAGCGCGTAAGCGCGTCTGTGATATTACACGCGTGGGCGTTTCCCTCGTGACGTGTGCATAGTGGTGCAGCGCATGAAAAAACTGCATGTCTGCGTGTGAATGTGTGTATTCCGAGGAAAGGGCCTACGTGCGTAAGTGACGCGACGTGCACGGGCGTTTTCCTCAGCACGGGTTAAAGATTAGCAGGGCCAGCAGTTCGCTGTACATGCCTTTTGTGGAGACCGACGTGTGTGTTGCTACTTCGTGTTGATTCGCGCGCTATCACAACTTCACAGCGGATCAAGGACATATCTCTTCTTTTGGCGGGGGTATTGGCTACGCGTGTTTTTCATCATCGCGCTAGTCTGACAGTGAGTCGCGCACGCTATTTTTCCCACTGCGGGTGCCCCTGTGTATCGTGTACCCGTTTCTGAGGGCATAGTAGCCTCCGAGTCCCACGCGTATGCGTTTTTCGTGTTCCTGGGTGCCACCGCGTACTGAGGGAGGTTAATTCCATGCACGTAGGCTGCAGGGGTTGCGTGCACGGTTTTACTGCAGTTTTGGGGTGCCTGAGCGTTGCGTGACCCGTCACCACCTCACCAGGGTCACATACAGCCTTGCAGGTGCAGGGGTGCTGTTAACATCTTGCATGCCACCGCCTTGACCCAAATTGCCCAGGACAATTGTGGTGTACACCTCCCATTGGAACTCCTCCATCTGTGCCAGCAGTACTCCATCTGTGCCATGGTTGGGAGGCCACCAAAGTTGAGGGGCGCCTCAGCTGGGCGTTTTCCTTGTGGCGGGCGTGGTCAGGGACATGGCCGGGGTGACCAGGGAGTAGGGGGACACCAGGGTGTCCAGGGTAGCCACAGCGGGGGAAGAGGCAGGGGTGCACCACTTGTGCACGATATTGTGCCATGTGTCGTGCAGTCATGCCACCCCCCCCTGTGGTTCAGGGAGATGCAGCTTCTGCGTCTGGCACTGGCACCCGTGTGAACCGGCAGTCCATTTCATCGACTGCCACAGTCCCAAGGGTAGTGGTAGTTGCAGGTGCAGCTGTGGACACCACCACCCAGGCTCAGGGTTTGCCAGTGCAGGCTGCGTTGGCACTTGAAGAGTCCTTGGAAGATTTCCAACAGGGCAGGAGGCAAACCGTAGGTGCACGCAGGGCTGCCCTGACCAAGACACGTGTCCCTGGAGCAGTAATGTCATCTGTTGCTCCGACCAGCCGGGTGTTGGCAAGTGCAGGGGCAGATGCAGCCAACAACACCCCGGTTGTGAGTCTGCCAACCAGGACAGTCGTGGTCAATGACCCTGCCACAGCGGATGTTGCTGCGCAGGGTCCATTAGAGGGCACCCAGCTGCCGTTGACGCAAGTCAGGCCTTTGGTCGTCCCTCCACCTGCCACTCCCTTGGCTCAATCCACCGGTGCCACTGGCCATACTGATCAGGGAGGCATTTGCCATCCAGGGTCTGCGCCACAATCCAAGAGGAGGGAAGTTGCACCTGCAGCACAGGCTGGGACCCCACACACAGCCACGACCTCCTGCATGTCGAGGAAGAAGCCTTTCTGCAACCTTGAACTGGACTTCCTCGTGGACTACGTGCGGGGCCACAGCCGTGACATGCTAATGGGGCCTAATTGTCAGACTACGGCTGCCCACCATGATATCCACGGGAAGCAAGCTGCGGAACATGTGAGTGCATTCGGCCATGAGATGCGCACGGGGCAAGAGTGCAAAAAGCGTTGGAATGACCTCAAACGCAGCGCTATGACTAAGCGTGCCTCAAATTACAACTTGACTCTGGTGACTGGCAGTGGGCCTGCACCTGAGGAGGAAGATCTCACTCCGCACGAGTCACTCGTTGCGGAGTTCGTACCACCTGAATCGGTCGAAGGAGTGGGAGAGATGCCAGACTTTGATGCCCAGTCCAGTGAGTGTTGCTGCGTGTATGTTGAGGACATGTGTGTTTTACTTGTGTGATGTGTTGTGCAGGACTGCCACTACATGTCATGTGTACATGGTTCTGATGTGCAAGTAATGCAATGCTTCACTGATGCATGGCTGCTCTGCAGGATGGTGGACATGTGGAGCAGACGGGGACTGTCCGCATCACCACTATTGCACCCTACTCACATGCTGGTCACCAGGATGCCCCTTCGGTCCATGTTCCAGCTCACTGGCCCTTCTGCATGTAGCCTGGGGCGACCTTGCTCTCAGCCCTGGGACTATGTCATAGCATGACTGACGTGCATGTGTCCTCTGCCTGCATGTGGGTACTCCACGTAGGCATGCACCCTTGCCCCTCCACCCCCCCTCTGCACCCCAATTTCACCTTTGCACTGGTCTGCTTCAATTTTGCCATTGAGTACTTGCCTGTTCATGCGTCCTGTGTACATGCTAACTTCCACCAGCCAATCTGCCAGACATATGCTGTGGGGTACATCCTTTGTACTTGATGCTGGGTGTCTCACTTGGACTGTGCAGAGGTCAGATGCCCCACAGGGACATGAGTGCCCCTTCATGCTCCATGTGGCTTCCATGCATGCCCCTATGTGTCCTTGACTGGATGATCATTGTAGTATGTGTCCAGGGTGACCTACATTGCATGGCATTTCAACAGCCTTCCCATGGCCACTGTGGCTCAGTTCTGCGTCGCACACATGTTTAGGGTGTGACAGTCTGTGTGGGTCACAGGCCTCAGCCTGTTTCATGGCCAATGACTCTGTCCAACTGGTGTAGTGTCTTCACACGTGGGTGTACTCCGGAGGTTTCATCATGTGTCCTGCTTACTGTCCCATCATCATCTGCTGTGTTGTCACTTGACTCACATGATGCAATTGATGCAAGTCAACCCTGTCTGTCAATACACAGGTCTATGGTCATCCTTTTGATACTTGCAAGGCATCCCTGCATTTGCACTTGGTGGGAGGGGTGGTTTGCTTGTAGCCATGCTACCCATTGCATGCACATTGCACGTGATGGCTGAAGTTGACCTTGCACTGCCTTCACAATTTCTGATACACATCATGAAGTACTTGTACATGTGGATAGTGAGTAACGTACAAATGTGCTGCACTGCATCGACCCACTTCAGAGCGATATAACAGCCTTCTACATGCCTAATCACAGAAGCAATGTCAAGATGACCCAGCATGCATGGCAGGTTCTCTTTTGTGTGTGACATGTCTGCTTCATGTGTTTGGTGTCTGTGTGATGTCTATGTGTGTGTGTGTTGTGTGCTTCTAACAAGTGTAGTGACCTTTTTTCTCTCTACTTTTCAGATGATGACGCAATGGAGCCAGAGGATGGTGTTGTCATGCCAGGCACAGGGTTGTTATCACTACAGCAACCCGGCACAAGTGGGGGTCGTGGGGTGTACATGTACATGTGCTACAGTCCATCTTGTCTTTGGCTGGCAATGAGTCCAGCCCTGATGACCACTCTGACGTCGATATCGAGTTGGATGTGGATCAGGTCCATATGTCAGGGGTGAGTGATTCTGATGTGGGCACTCCTCTGTCCGTGACACCTGCACTGAGGGGTCAGACAGTCTTGGAACCTCCGTCTGTGGTGGATCGGGACGCAGGGTCACCCTACACACCAGTCACTGATGTGCCTGGGCCATCACGTCGACGGGGGCATGTAGTCGTGCAGCCGCGGGCGGTGCCAACACAACGAGTACACCCGGTCCTTGGGTCTCGCAGGTGTCAAGCCCAGTGACGCGGTCGCCGCACGCAACCACTGTATACTGAGTGCAAGCAAGACATGACTGGCAATTCTGAACGCCAGGGGGCAGCAATGGAGAACATCGCTGTGAGCATGGAGCGTGTGGCCCAATCCATGCTCCCCCCTGCTAGGCAGGTGCTTCTCCAGCAGCAGGCAGCACGGTCCCCGGCCCGCTCGCTCAGGCTGGGCATGGCGCCTTCAGACATGGCACGCCAGGCTGAAATGTTGTCTCTGCGTGAAGCAATTGCTGCTCACGCAGAGGCACACATGGAGGCCCTGAGGGAGGAGTATGCTTCCCTCAGATCCACGCTGGGTGTCCTTCTGATGTTCAAGAGGGAGCGGTCAGAGGAGAGGTTTGTGCAGCTTGAGCGTACCATCTCGGCTGAGCTATATGCTTGCCGGGAGGTGCATCAGTTGTCCAGTAAGGCCTTGCAGGAGGAACTCCGTGTTACATGTGTTACCTTGCAAGAGAAAGCACGTGTATCATGTGAGGTTCTGCATGCAGACCTACGTGTCATCGCTGCACAGAACCAGACTCATCCGTCCGTCAGACTTGCTGTCGACGAGGGGCAAGCAGCGGCTAGGCGTGGTCAGGCTCCTGTGCCACGTCCTCCTTTCCAAAAAGAGCCAGACTCGGATGACGAGGTATCTCCCACATAGGTCGGGCTGTGCAGGCGTTGAGCCCATGGAGGGTTTTTTTTTTCCTCAACATCATCACATATGGGTGTTGAGCAGCACCCTGTACCTCCCCCATTCTGGGTGCCCCGCCCCCCCAGGTCGTATGTGGCCATTTTTTATTTTTCTTTTAGTTTAGTTAGTTAAGTTTCTATTTGAAAGTTAGTTTAATTAGGTAATGTAGTTTTTTGATAGTTAGTGTAATTAGTTAATATAGTTTGAAATTGCTTGTCTGTTGTGCTTTCATGTGACCGTGTGGTGCTAAGTGGCTTTTGAAAGCATCCACTGTCTGTTCCAGCTGGTCCCTTCAAGCTTGTCTCGTGTATGTGTTTGCATCTTGGGGTCCTGACTCACAAATGCCACTCCTGTTTCCCTTATCCATGGGGTCGCAAGGATGGTTCGGTGTAACAGCCTATTACACAAGGGCTTTGGACTGTCATATCTGTGGCAAGTCTGCTGCTGTACTACTTGTGTTGACACCCCTAGTGGGGATGATAGGGGTGATTTTGACCACAGTTCTTCCTTTGCTAGATGGGTGGTTTCATGATTCATGTGTGCATTAATTGCTATACATTGTGTAATGTGTTTCTTATCTTTGCTGTACATGTGCTTCATGCAATTCATGCTGTAGACAGTGACTGACCCACTTTGGCTGGGAAAGTTGCACTGATGGAGTGATTTCTGATGTACGTCTCTGACATGGTCCACTCATGACATGCCTGAGGAGACACACACAGGGAAATGTCATGCATTAATCATGTGTTTTCTGCCCTTTCTGCAGGGGGATGAGCCTCCAGACCACCTTTCCCAGCAGACATGGCCCATTGGATGTCTGAAACCTGGCCACGTTCGGTGGTTAAGACATGCACATGTGTGCGCAGGCAGAGCCACAGGGATTGCGCTCATACATCATACAGAAGCTGACGTGTTTCAAGGAACTCCATGCAAGGTGAGCAGCACAAGGGGGCCACACCGCAGCCAACCGTCCACCAGGAAAGTTGCACATGCATGCTAAGTAGCACCACTGACAGTGAGCTTGGACAGATATTGATGTTGAAGCGCACAGTACAGCTAAGAGGCGTTGGTGGAGTAATGGGTAGTTGATGGGAAAGTTGTCAGGGGCACATGCAGGGGCCATTGAGGCAGTTGTATTAGCCATGTAGCGTTCCAAAACAGGGAAAGAAGCAGTTCACAGGGACAGACAGCGAGGGACAGACTCGTGTGCAGTGCATTTCATTTACAGGTTTGAATTGCCACATGCACTACCTACTTTATTTAGGTTATGCTGGAACACTCCTTGTACTGAAGTCGTACCTTGCTAAATGCGCCTGGATGATTACCCAGGGAACATTGGATGTTGAGTGAATCTTGACACATTGGTCTTACATTTGCCACGCACCCACCGGCGCATTATTTACTGCATTGACTGTGTATGAACCATCACAGGGGGAATCTTACGTATGGGTATGAAGCACCACATCAGATAGTTTGTAGAGTATCTTGTTACTTTGGGGCATGCATGGTGGTGTGTGTGTGTTATGGGCACGCACAGATTTGTGATTCTGGCTCTCTTTGCAGCATTGAACTGCTCATGTTACCGGACCTGAGAGTGTGCAGGCAGGAGGCCAGCACTCACCCCGGAGATAAGTTTCTCTTTGACTTCAATTTGAGTAATCTGTTACTATGTGGATGATGTACACGTTTGGTCTGATTGTGTGTGTGTTAATGTGATTATTATGTTTTTGTACATTCCCTACTTTCCCTTGTCAATCCTACTCCCCTTTCCTGTCCCTCATTCCGGTTATCCAGTATACCAATGCCTGTCTCGACTGCATATCCATGACACTCCTTCCCCACCAGGGTCTCAGAGGCCTGTGTGAGTTTGACCTTGCAGGCACCCAGACCGCGGTGGGGGTGGTTGGTTCGTGCCACTCCTGCACCTGTACACGGGAGCTGTGACAGTACACATCAGTTCATGGCGCATCATTCGATATTATGTACCACACATGGTGCACATCCTGTTGTGACATTGTTTTACTGTGCTACCTTGGTTGTTCCCTCATTGTGCTAGTACTTGGGCTTTGTGGTGTACTGCTACTTCAAGTCATTTACTGGAGGCTCTTATGGTTTGTTTTGCTGCCTGCAGGCTTTTTGCTTGGCTTCTGTGTTGGCCTGCTTTGAGTTCTCTTTGTTTTGGTGTTTTTGCAAGTCAAGGTGGCCTCTGAGGGTGCTGGACACTATTTACACGCAAGGTAGAAGATGGAGACAAAGGGGAAGGGTGATCCTGTGTGGCCAGGTGAACTTCAAGGATGAAGGCTACATACCCTATGCACAGTTGTTCAGTGGGTCATGGTGATATGTGAGGGAAGGGGGGTATTTTGTTGTTGGACAGTTGCCTTGCCCCACAGTGTGATGGGCACCCTGACATTGTAATTGTGGTATCCTATGTACATGATGTATTCTGCTGATCAATGGCTGTTCATGTGTTGTGTTTACCTTTCAGGTGTGAGGGTATAGTTGTGGTTTGACATGCTGGGGTGTACACATGGGCAATGTTCACATGTGATGAGGACACTGATGGTCACTTGATTGCACATGCATGTATTGAGTGCATGTCCCTACTGACACACACACTTGCACTATTATCCACAACATGTACAACCACCCTTCCATGTCCACATGTGCACACAGTTAGCCTTCTGGGGACCACTGTGTCCCTGCAGCACATGATCTATGACCATTTGTGGATCCTGTACATGCGTGATTTGTTTTTTTATTTAGTTTGTCATTTTCATGTGATGCTCAGGGTGTGCATCAGACACAGTGACTGGTCACTATGCTGTGTGCTGAGCAGTGTGTTGCAGGATATGGACACAGCACACGTATTATGCAGTGTTTATTTTGCCGTGCACAATGTGCATGTGAACAGGCATTCATTGTTATGTTCAAGCTACAACTGTTTTTATGCATTTGGGTATGACTTGCTTTGTGTGTGAGGTTGTTGGTCAGTAATCTCATCTGATTCCATGTCAGGCATCATTGTCTGATGCTACTTTGCATTTTTCAAATGTCAATGTATACATTATTGTTATTGTGTTGGTGTTTTGCTATTGCTTGTCATGTCATGTTTTGGATTTGGTGGCTTTGTGTGACATACCAGTGATTGTCATAGCCTGTTTTGCAGGTCTGTGTGATACACACCTTGCATGTGTACCTTTTGCTCACACAGGATTGGTTAGGTTTCAGTAGCTAGGGATGCACACAATGAGGCACTTCCATGGCAACATTCTCAGGGTGGTAAGGTTGTGACAGTTGGATGTCTCTTTGTCATCATCGATTGTCACCTGGTATGTGCCAGGCCTGTGTGCACTCCGCAGGGGAGGGAGTTTAGGTGAAAAATGTGGCCACAAGCTGGGTCCGGGCTGCCTCGCCACTTGCCCTATCCCCTCCCATGGGCAGCGCCTGTGCCTATGGTTGGGGATGTGGGGGAACCACCATGTCCACCGGTACGCCCTGCCTTGTTGCAACATTGTGCAGGACACATGATCCTGCACACTACTGGGGGTGCATAGAGTAGCTGGCCACCAGAGCGGTCAAGGGAGCGGAAGCGTGACTTGAGCACTCCGAATGTGCGCTCCACTATGGCCCTGGTTGCAATATGGGCAGCGTTGTATTTTACCTGGGGTGGTGTGGTGGGGTTCCCGATTGGCGTCATCATGTGGTTGCTCAGATGGGAAGGCACTGTCCCCTGGAGAGGTTATAATGGTTGTGATTATTGGGGTTTGCGTATTTGTCTGTGTGTGACATGCATGCATGTGCACGGTCATTTGTACTCACCTAGGAGCCATGTGTTGCCATATTGCCCAGCTTCCAGGGCCCGGCTCAGGGTGGACATTCTGTATATGAAACTGTCATGGGTGGAGCCAGGGTAGTTTGCATAGACAGAGGTGATGATTCCTTTGGCATCGCATACCACCTACACGTTGATGGAATGCCAGTGCTTGCGGTTTTGGTAGATGTGCTCAGTGGCCCTAGGTGGACGTAGGGCCACATGGGTGCAATCTATGGCACCAAGCACTTTGTGCCACCCTGTAAAAGTCCTGGACGACGGCCTGCCTTTCTGCGGGTGTTCTGGGCATGTATATGTGCCTGCGGACTGAGGGGCGCGCAGTCATGATTGCCAACACCTGGTGTAGGCAGCGTGACTGCGTGGCCTGTGAGACCCCCCCACTATGGCAGTAGTCCGCTGAAATGACCCAATGGCCAAAAAATGCAGGACATTGAGCACCTTCTCCAAGGGGCTCAATGCTTTGGAGCAGAGGGTGGGGGATGTAAGGTCATCTTCCCACTCCCTGACCAGGTCTAGGATGATACAAGGTGGAAACCTATACATGCCGCAGACCTGGTCGTCAGGCATCCCAAAAAGGCTTGTTCCGGGGGGAAAAAATGCAGGCCCTGGCTATTCTCCTCCTCCTGCGGTGTCCCACGATCAGTGCTGCAACAAATGGGGCATTCATGGTAGCGGTATGTACGTGTTTGTTGTTTGTGCGCGCTTTTATACTGTGCGCGGGGACGCTTACGCCTGCCTTCATGTGGCGGACATGTTGACGCCTGTGCACGTCTTTTAGCGTGCGCTTGTTTCCCATATTCAAATCCATGAATACGAGTTGTTCACGTGCGTGTGGGCGTTCTGTGTATTTCCCTGCAGTACTTCCCCAGTTACGCCTTCTTTTTCATGCGTTGTTCCCCATTCCGTGCGTTACGCCCCGTGTCCCACCCCCTTTTTGGTATGTGCGCGGACATTGTGTGCTTTCCCTGTGAACGTCACGCACAGCGTTCGGGATGTTGCAATGACGTTTGCACCCGTGTGCGTCAGGCACGGATTTGGCGCACATCCCGAAAAAAACACGCGCAGGGACTTCCTTTTTCACACTTGCGCCTGCTTGCGCCTGCTTGCGCCAGCTTGTGCCACTTTTTTCGGCGCACATTTGTTCCATGAATCGGCCCATTATGACAAAACTAAATTTCATTTACTGATCAAGGAATATTGTGTTCCACTCCAGGAAAACACTTTTCAAACGTGGGATAATTCTTACTGGCGTTTACAGGGCAAGTGGCTGTGCGAGGCGTTCCAGTAGATCCAGAGAATTTTATATATGAGTGAGCATTCTGCTGACATGGCGACCTGGCTTGGTGGGAAAAATTGTGAGGATACCTGATGAGTTTTTGTTTAGACCACAAATACCTATGGACGAAGAGAGGGGACAGACTATCCCTATAGAATTGGAAGCAGCCATAGTACGAAGGGTAATGACAATGCTCGGAGTAGATGATGAGGGTACACCATGGAGAACATTAATAGCTCTTGAGCAAGGGTACAGATTGACTGACATAACTGATGATGACATGTTCAAGGAAGACCGAACAGATGATGAACTGGTGTTCTTCATGAGCGTCACGTACTGGTAGAAAAGAGGGAAGTCCAACAGCGAATGGCGATAATGAGGCAAAGTCCAGCATTCTTTCAGGAAGACTTGGAGAAGGTACCAAGCGTCCTGTGGCCCACAGGCCCTTATGATGTAGGTTTATTGAAGGGAATAGGGAAGTTAAAATAAAGCTTAAGCAAGGAGCGATTTTACCTCGACCAAAACAGTACCCCATGTCACGAGAAGCTGATGAGGGTATATTTCAGATCATTTCAGCACTGATGAAACAAGGGATTCTGGTGCCATCAGAATCATCATGCAATACCGCGGCGTATCATATAAAAAAATCTAAAGGCGGGCCGTGGCAATTTATGCAAGATATGAGATGGATTAACCAGATTGTATATGCAGTTTCCACTAGTTCCTAATCTGGTGACAATACTGTGCAGTATCCCGGTGGAAGCTCGATATTTCACAGTGATTGATTTGAAAAATGCATTGATTGACTTACCTTTACGTTCCGCCAAACTCGACTGAAATGTACTAGGCTGGCCCAAGGGTACTGTGATTTACCATCGATCTTGAATAGAGTTCTGCAAATGGATTTAGGCAATATTGATCTAAAAAAAAGTGCAGTGATACAGTACGTAGATGACATTTTAATTTGTAGCATGACTGTCACGACCCCTAACCAAAACCCCCACTGGCATGTCCACATGCCAGGTAAGGTCAGGGTTCGGGGTTCCATTAGGGCCTCAAGTGCCTTGCACTACCTTCCAAGATGCTCTTGGAGTCAGTCCTGGCGCCTTTGGCGCCAGGTTCATATTCATTTTAAGGAACATCTTTGAAGGGGACTACTTTTCCTTGGGCCTACAGCCAACATGGAGGCACCCACATAATCTAGTTCGTAGAACTACACTATGCGGTATAGTGTTTTGTGTGTGGTAGCATGGGACTACTTTGCCTGGACTACTTTGCTAGGAGGCTATTTAAACTACACCGAAGCAACAGAACATGCATCGCGTTATTCTGCAGCCTGCAGCGTAACGCTCACTGTGTCCGGTGTCTTTGATACCGGCGATCATCGGAACAACAAGCCTGCAGAGGAGAAAAAGAACATCATTGGTGGACTCTTACCTGCAAACTCCATCCTGTATCAGCCCGACGCTCGTCCATGCTTCTGCTACTCACGGTCACCCATCCAGCAATCAGCATCTTCTGGACACTGCGTACACACCGGAACAAAGCAACCTGAAGGGAGAGAGAGAGAAAGACAATGTTAGAAAAGGTTACTTACAGCGTAAGCCTCAGTCATCACGAGAACCTCACCTGGTTGGCCACCGCTTGGTCGGCACCATTCCGGAATAACGCGCTCACCTGAAAAGAGCACTGCGACCTGTAAGGAGAGAAGAAACACAGGTTAGCAAGTAAAAGGCGAAGCAGCGCCGCGCTTAGCGCGTTACTTACCAAATCGTAGTGCGCTTCTTGCGCCATCCATACCGGCAGGTGCTCAACCCAACCAGCACGACACTCCGAATCTCCTGCTCACCTAGGGGGTAAAGAAAAGACATTAACCACAAAGAAGGAAGGCAAGGACAGTAACAAAGACTACTGCAATAAGACCTACCTTAAAGACAATAGAATGGGCTCGCACCAGTGAAGTAACTCATTCGCCCAAGCCCACTGAAGACTACACACCCCTGCAAAGAAGGCAGGATGGAGAGCACACCAAATATTACAATAAGGTGAGGAGAGGGCCATTGGGTTGAACTCGGGGGAGGTGGGAGAAGACCGTACCTGATCTTGAATCAAGTACTCCTGTGCTTTCAGGCCCGGCTTCCATCGAGGCACCATCCGGGATCGGGAAAAGGGTTCCAGGTGCAAATTAAGCAACCAGAGCTGAGTGGCGTCCCCGTGGATACCAGGTGAGCATAACAATGACAGAAGATGAGTGCAGACAAGATTCTGTTCAGTTGATGACTATTCTAACACACAAGGGATATGAGGTACAGAAGGAGAAGTTACAATACTTTCAACAAAAAGGTGTTATACATAGGTCAGTTTATTTCACATGAAGGAAAGAAAGTGATTATGAAAACCTCAAAATCAAATACAGTGAAACAGATGCAACAGTTTTTTGGGTTAAGCAACTATGTCTGTGCCCGGTTGTTTGATTACAATATGTACACAAGACCACTTCTGCAAGCTTTAAAGAAAGCACAAGTGGGAAAAATAAAAATAGAATGCACTGAAGAAATGGAGGAAGGGTTTGAGTGGCTGAAAAAAGCAATTTGCTCAGCCCCTGTTTTAGAAATTCCCACTTATGCTGAGGAATTATATTTGTTTTCACACACAAATGGGACAGTAACGACAGCAGTGCTTACGCAGAGAACTATATTGGGGTATAAACCCTTAGCGTATTACAGTGGGATTGTAGACCCAGTTATGTGAGGAAACTTCCCTTGCGAACAATCTTTGGCTGCTGCCGCCTTCGCAATTGTTAAATCTACAAGTATTGTCATGGGCTGTTCCATGACTCTCTTCGTGGTACATGCTCTGTTTGCTATTTTATAGAAACCCAAAGGCACATTAACATCCCAAAGAGCATCGGTTTATGAGGTAATGATTTGTAACCCAGTGATAAGATTGTAAGATGTAAAATAGTGAATCCTTCCACGTTTATAGCTGAGCCAGTAGAAGCTAATACAAGAAGGTGATCACGTGCATGACTGTGCTAATTATGTTGAATTTTATTATGATATACCATGTGTGAAGGAAAATGCTTTAGCAGGAGGGGAAATTCTTCAAAAATGTATCAGACTAGTGTGGAAAGGCATTCAGACGACGCAGTAGTGAGACATAAATTAAATGGAGAATTTGAAGTTGTAGCAAGTGTAAGGCTACCGTCTTATTTTTCAGCACAAGCAGCAGAATTGGTAGCGCTCATTGTCACGCTCAAGAAACATGAAGGGCAATAGGTGACGGTGTACAGTGACTCAGCTACGTGGCATTGACCATAATCGCAGGGTTAGCACATTAGAAAAGGAGGGACTACATCTGCACAGACGGAACTTCAGTGCAACATGCATCCTTAATGAATAGACTTATTAAGGCACTACAACTCCAAGTGGCCATAGCGGTCGTTGAATGCACAGCACATACTAAACATAACATAACATGAACTGACATATTTTGGGCCTGATTCATGTAATAAAATTGCGCAGAAAAACGGGCGCTTGCTTGCAAAATGCGTGTAAGCGCCCATTTGTTGATTTATGGAACACATCGCGCAGGGCTTATCCGAGACTTGCGCTAAATCTACACGGGTCCAACACATCACTGCAACACCACGAATGCCTTGCGCGAGACGCCCAGCGAAGGCGCATACCGTCTAGCCCAGTCACCTAAAAAGGGGGCGTAACATGTGGAATGGGGCACAACAAGCGTAAATGTGGGTGTTGCGTGGGAAGTACCACAGTAAAATACTTGCAACGCCCACACGAGCACTAACAAACACGTATTCATGGAATCGAACATGGTTCTCCAGCATGTGGAAAAAGATGCGTTAATTTGGAAACACGTCCGCCACGCGAAAGCTAGCATAAGCGTCACTGCACACTAAAAACAATGCATAAAAAGTGTGCGCAAAAGCCAACACGCGTATACAGCTAGGATTAATGTAGCATTTTTCACAGCCATGATCGTGGGACACCGCATGAGGAGGAGGATAGCCAGGGCATACATTTTTTTAGTCAGGACCAGCCTTTTTGGGATGCCTGATGACCAGGTCTAGGGCAGGTATAGGTTCCCACCTCATATCATGTTAGACCTGGTCACAGAATGGGAAGATTACCTCACATCACCCACCCTGTGCTCCCAAGCACTGAGCCCCTTGGAAAAGGTGCTCAATGTACTGCATTTCTTGGACACTGGGTCATTTCAGCGGACAACTGCCATAGTCGGGGGCATTTAACAGGCCACGCAGTCACGCTGCCTACACCAGGTGTTGGCTATCATGACTGCATGCCCCTTAGTCCGCAGGCACATATACATGCCCAGAACACTCGCAGAAAGGCTGGCCATGGTCGAGGACTTTTACGATGTGGCGCACTTCCCTAAAATGTTTGGTGCCATTGATTGCACCCATGTGGCTCTACGTCCAACTAGGGCCACAGAGCATATCTATCGCAATCGCAAGCACTGACATTTCATCAACCTGCAGGTTGTATGTGATGCCAAGGGAATCATTACCTCTCTATATGCTAAATATCCAGGGTCCACCCATGATAATTTCATATTCAGAATGTTACCCCTACACCAGGCCCTGGAAGCTGGGAGGCATGGCAACACATGGCTCATAGGTGAGTAGAAATGGCCCTGCAAATGCATGCATGTCTCACACAGATAATACCACACCACTGACAACCCATCTCACCTCCACAGGGGACAGTGCCTACCCTCTGAGCACCTACATGATGGTGCCAATACGGAACCCCACCACACCACCCCAGGTAAGATACAACGTAGCCCATATTGCAACTAAGGCCATAGTGGAGCGCACATTCTGAGTGCTCAGGTTACGCATCTGCTCCCTTGGCCACTGTGGTGGGGAGCTACTCTATGCACCACCGTAGCACCCAACAATCAACAGAACAACTTCAGAAATAACTCACTCTCACTCATCAATCTAGTAATGTACACAGGAACATCAATTGGCAAGTACGATATACCAGAAACACAGGTCCCAAGAGAGAATCTGTCTGACCGTGACCATACATGATTGCACATGTGCCTCAATGTGTTGTGACTTGCACATGGCACCCTTGTATATTTGTGTGGCTCTGCTAACCAAAGGGGGCAGGGAAGTGCATATATCAAGAAGGCTAATAATGGACATAGTCAAGCCAATACATGAAGATGGAACATGAACAAAGGATGGATCGCAATGTACAAACATGAAGGGATGCTAACCATGCACTGGACAACAATCGTGAATCCCACTAGGGGGGTATACACAGGTCGGACTTCAGACTGCCCACAGACAGAATGGAAGCCCAATGCCTCTGTGTAAGTTACATTTACACACTGCACTCCTTGCAAGCCCATGGAAAGGGGAAGCAGGAGTGGCATATGTGTCTGGCCCCTAGGGCACACACAAGGAGGGTACCAACACGAGACAACCCAGCATGGATCCAGCTGGAATCTATAGTGGATGCCCTTGGCTGCCACACAAAGCAACACACTGTCACATGAAAGCACATTAGACAATGGAGGCCCGGAGGAGGGGGGGCACCCAGGATTGAGGAGGTGCAGGGTGCACATCAACACCCACATGTGTGGATGTTGAGAGAAATAAAAAACCCTTGTGGGGTTAATGGGCCACACGGATGTCATGGATCGGGAGACTTGTCGCTGCTGTCGCCACCCTCTGGTATTGCATTTGAATGTGATAGTGGTAAGGGAGGATCACCAAGTATAGCCCTGGTCTGGTCCTAGATGGCAGTGGCCATGCGGGACTGAGATGCTTGCATTTGTAACATGATGAATCAGAGGTCTCCATGCAACACCCCACGGGATGCACGCAGTTCCTCTGTGATGGTACGAGTCATCAGTTGCATCTGCTGTTCAGACTGTCTACTGCTGGATGCCTCGAGTGCAGCCAGTGTAGTCCCGAGGGACCTAAACTCTAACCTCAAGGCTTCCCTGTGGGCCAGACCCTCTGCAGCCATGGATGCGTGCAGAGCACTCAGTTCTGCCCATTGGCTCCTGCTGCTGGCCACCATGTTCTGTCTGTGTGAGCGGCATGTGGACTGCAATGCTTGCTGCTGGTGCTCCACCTGTCTTATTGGGGGGATCATGGAATTGGCCACCCTATCCGTGCCCTGAGCCAACATCTCATATGAAGCAGCCTGTTGTTGTGCAACAGCATACATGGACTGCTGCAACACAGTATCACCAGCTAACACACAGCCACCACATTGGCAGACCCCATGCCTGCTTGGGCCAAGGGAACCTGGCCCTTGATCTGCGCTGTCTGTGGCTGCAGGACTGCATCCCTCCCTTGATCAGCTGGCCCAGGAACATGAGTCAATACTGCAGACTGTGACCCTGCAACCATAACCACCACAGACGGACGTCCCAACACGGACTTGCCCTGTGAGGGATTGTCCCCCCTTCAGACGTTTGGGATACAACAGCACCCACAGTCGATGCACTCGGAGGTGGACTCACAATGAGTCAGGGCCAGGATGGCCTGTAGAACCAGTGGATCTTCATGGGCTACCACACCATATCCTCCACTGGTGGTTGGTCATGGTTCAGTATCCTGTTCATCCTCCACCTCCTCGTCTACATCCAGTGCCTCATCACCTGCACATGGACAGAAAAATAAATGAAGAGCCATGTAAATAGTATTTATTTATTTGTTTATTTATTTATTTTCATACAAATGCCAAACAAATTATCAGGGTAATTCATAGAATTTCGCAGAAAAGTGTCGCAAGCGGCTGGCGCAGAGTGTCCGCCTGCGATTGTCTGCGCTAGGCACGTGCGCTAAAACCGATTTCCGCGCACAGCGTATTCATGGATTTTAGGCTCCCAAACCAGCCGTGGCGCAGAGTATCGCAGCAACCCTGCAGCAGCGCCAGTAACGCCCCCAAGAACGCCCTCGCACAAGGAAAAGCCATCAAAATCGCAAAATCATCGCAAAGGGCTGCGCTAACCCTGGACCAGTTTACAGGGCTGCCAAACAAGGAACGCAAAGCGGGTAACGTGCATATCAGGGGTACGCGTGAAGTATTACACGCGATTAGCCAGGGTACGTATATTACAGGGGTACGCGGGAAGTTTAACACGCGATTGGCCAGGGCACGTGTATCACAGGGGTACGCGGGAATTATCACACGCGATTTGGCTGGGTACGTGTATTACAGGGGTACACGGGAAGTTGTACACGCGATTCGGCTGGGTACGTGTATTACAGGGGTGGGCGGGAATTCTCACATGCGATTTGGCCAGGTACGTGTATTACAGGGGTGCGCGGGAATTATCACACGCGATTTGGCTTGTTACGTGTATTACAGGGGTGCGTGGGAAGTTATACACACGATTAGGCTGGGTGGGTCCTCACAGGTGTTCCCTGTACACCCTCCACGGCACCTGCAGGCAGCCCGCAAAACAGGGGACTATCCTGCACACCTGCTCATGTCCCCCTGCACCCCCACCCCCAGCAGTGCAGGGGCTGCCTCCACCAGGCCCCCACCCATGTCTCCCACCACCCCCACCCCCCAGCAGTGCAGGGGCAGCCTCCACCAGGCCCCCACTCATGTCTACCACCACCCCCACCCCCCAGCCACCAGGGGCACCCTCCACCAGGCCCCCACCCATGTCTCCCACCACCCCCACCCCCCAGCAGTGCAGGGGCAGCCTCCACCAGGCCCCCACTCATGTCTCCCACCACCTCCACCCCCCAGCCACCAGGGGCACCCTCCACCAGGCCCCCACTCATGTCTCCCACCACCCCCACCCCCCAGCAGTGCAGGGGCAGCCTCCACCAGGCCCCCACTCATGTCTCCCACCACCCCCACCCCCCAGCAGTGCAGGGGCAGCCTCCACCAGGCCCCCACCCATGTCTCCCACCACCCCCACCCCCCAGCAGTGCAGGGGCAGCCTCCACCAGGCCCCCACTCATGTCTCCCACCACCCCCACCCCCCAGCAGTGCAGGGGCACCCTCCACCAGGCCCCCACTCATGTCTCCCACCACCCCCACCCCCCAGCCACCAGGGGCACCCTCCACCAGGCACCCACCCATGTCCAACTCATGTTCCCCACCACCCCCACCCCCCAGCCACCAGGGGCACCCTCCACCAGGCCCCCACCCATGTCTCCCACCACCCCCACCCCCCAGCAGTGCAGGGGCAGCCTCCACCAGGCCCCCACTCATGTCTCCCACCACCCCCACCCCCCAGCCACCAGGGGCACCCTCCACCAGGCCCCCACTCATGTCTCCCACCACCCCCACCCCGCAGCAGTGCAGGGGCAGCCTCCACCAGGCCCCCACTCATGTCTCCCACCACCCCACCCCCCAGCAGTGCAGGGGCAGCCTCCACCAGGCCCCCACTCATGTCTACCACCACCCCCACCCTCCAGCAGTGCAGGGGCACCCTCCACCAGGCCCCCACTCATGTCTCCCACCACCCCCACCCCCCAGCCACCAGGGGCACCCTCCACCAGGCCCCCACTCATGTATCCCACCACTCCCACCCCCCAGCCACCAGGGGCACCCTCCACCAGGCCCCCACTCATGCCCAACTCATGTCTCCCACCACCCCCACCCCCCAGCCACCAGGGGCACCCTCCACCAGGCCCCCACTCATGTCTCCCACCACCCCCACCCCGCAGCAGTGCAGGGGCAGCCTCCACCAGGCCCCCACTCATGTCTCCCACCACCCCACCCCCCAGCAGTGCAGGGGCAGCCTCCACCAGGCCCCCACTCATGTCTACCACCACCCCCACCCTCCAGCCACCAGGGGCACCCTCCACCAGGCCCCCACCCATGTATCCCACCACCCCCACCCCCCAGCCACCAGGGGCACCCTCCACCAGGCCCCCACTCATGTCTCCCACCACCCCCACCCCCCAGCAGTGCAGGGGCAGCCTCCACCAGGCCCCCACTCATGTCTACCACCACCCCCACCCCCCAGCCACCAGGGGCACCCTCCACCAGGCCCCCACCCATGTCTCCCACCACCCCCACCCCCCAGCCACCAGGGGCACCCTCCACCAGGCCCCCACCCATGTCTCCCACCACCCCCACCCCCCAGCAGTGCAGGGGCACCCTCCACCAGGCCCCCACCCATGTCTCCCACCACCCCCACCCCCCAGCCACCAGGGGCACCCTCCACCAGGCCCCCACCCATGTCTCCCACCACCCCCACCCCCCAGCAGTGCAGGGGCACCCTCCACCAGGCCCCCACTCATGTCTTCCACCACCCCCAGCCACCAGGGGCACCCTCCACCAGGCCCCCACCCATGTCTCCCACCACCCCCACCCCCCAGCAGTGCAGGGGCAGCCTCCACCAGGCCCCCACTCATGTCTCCCACCACCCCCACCCCCCAGCCACCAGGGGCACGCTCCACCAGGCCCCCACTCATGTCTCCCACCACCCCCACCACCCAGCAGTGCAGGGGCAGCCTCCACCAGGCCCCCACTCATGTCTCCCACCACCCCCAACCCCCAGCAGTGCAGGGGCAGCCTCCACCAGGCCCCCACTCATGTCTCCCACCACCCCCACCCCCCAGCAGTGCAGGGGCAGCCTCCACCAGGCCCCCACTCATGTCTCCCACCACCCCCACCCCCCAGCAGTGCAGGGGCAGCCTCCACCAGGCCCCCACTCATGTCTACCACCACCCCCACCCCCCAGCCACCAGGGGCACCCTCCACCAGGCCCCCACCCATGTATCCCACCACCCCCACCCCCCAGCAGTGCAGGGGCACCCTCCACCAGGCCCCCACCCATGTCTCCCACCACCCCCACTCCCCAGCCACCAGGGGCACCCTCCACCAGGCCCCCACTCATGTCTCCCACCACCCCCACCCCCCAGCCACCAGGGGCACCCTCCACCAAGCCCCCACTCATGTATCCCACCACCCCCACCCCCCAGCCACCAGGGGCACCCTCCACCAGGCCCCCACTCATGCCCAACTCATGTCTCCCACCACCCCCACCCACCAGCCACCAGGGGCACCCTCCACCAGGCCCCCACTTATGTCTCCCACCACCCCCACCCCCAGCCACCAGGGGCACCCTCCACCAGGCCCCCACTCATGTCTCCCACCACCCCCACCCACCAGCCACCAGGGGCACCCTCCACCAGGCACCCACCCATGTCCAACTCATGTTCCCCACCCCCCAGCCACCAGGGGCACCCTCCACCAGGCCCCCACACATGTCTCCCACCACCCCCACCCCCCAGCAGTGCAGGGGCAGCCTCCACCAGGCCCCCACCCATGTCTCCCACCACCCCCACCCCCCAGCAGTGCAGGGGCATCCTCCACCAGGCCCCCACCCATGTCTCCCACCACCCCCACCCCCCAGCCACCAGGGGCACCCTCCACCAGGCCCCCACCCATGTCTCCCACCACCCCCACCCCCCAGCAGTGCAGGGGCATCCTCCACCAGGCCCCCACCCATGTCTCCCACCACCCCCACCCCCCAGCCACCAGGGGCACCCTCCACCAGGCCCCCACTCATGTATCCCACCACCCCAACCCCCCAGCCACCAGGGGCACCCTCCACCAGGCCCCCACTCATGCCCAACTCATGTCTCCCACCACCCCCACCCCCCAGCCTCCAGGGGCACCCTCCACCAGGCCCCCACTCATGTCTCCCACCACCCCCACCCCCCAGCAGTGCAGGGGCAGCCTCCACCAGGCCCCCACTCATGTCTCCCACCACCCCCAACCCCCAGCAGTGCAGGGGCAGCCTCCACCAGGCCCCCACCCATGTCTCCCAACACCCCCACCCCCCAGCAGTGCAGGGGCAGCCTCCACCAGGCCCCCACTCATGTCTCCCACCACCCCCACCCCCCAGCAGTGCAGGGGCACCCTCCACCAGGCCCCCACTCATGTCTCCCACCACCCCCACCCCCCAGCCACCAGGGGCACCCTCCACCAGGCACCCACCCATGTCCAACTCATGTTCCCCACCACCCCCACCCCCCAGCCACCAGGGGCACCCTCCACCAGGCCCCCACCCATGTCTCCCACCACCCCCACCCCCCAGCAGTGCAGGGGCAGCCTCCACCAGGCCCCCACTCATGTCTCCCACCACCCCCACCCCCCAGCCACCAGGGGCACCCTCCACCAGGCCCCCACTCATGTCTCCCACCACCCCCACCCCGCAGCAGTGCAGGGGCAGCCTCCACCAGGCCCCCACTCATGTCTCCCACCACCCCCACCCCCCAGCAGTGCAGGGGCAGCCTCCACCAGGCCCCCACTCATGTCTACCACCACCCCCACCCTCCAGCAGTGCAGGGGCACCCTCCACAAGGCCCCCACTCATGTCTCCCACCACCCCCACCCCCCAGCCACCAGGGGCACCCTCCACCAGGCCCCCACTCATGTATCCCACCACCCCCACCCCCCAGCCACCAGGGGCACCCTCCACCAGGCCCCCACTCATGCCCAACTCATGTCTCCCACCACCCTCACCCCCCAGCCACCAGGGGCACCCTCCACCAGGCCCCCACTCATGTCTCCCACCACCCCCACCCCGCAGCAGTGCAGGGGCAGCCTCCACCAGGCCCCCACTCATGTCTCCCACCACCCCACCCCCCAGCAGTGCAGGGGCAGCCTCCACCAGGCCCCCACTCATGTCTACCACCACCCCCACCCTCCAGCCACCAGGGGCACCCTCCACCAGGCCCCCATCCATGTATCCCACCACCCCCACCCCCCAGCCACCAGGGGCACCCTCCACCAGGCCCCCACTCATGTCTCCCACCACCCCCACCCCCCAGCAGTGCAGGGGCAGCCTCCACCAGGCCCCCACTCATGTCTACCACCACCCCCACCCCCCAGCCACCAGGGGCACCCACCACCAGGCCCCCACCCATGTCTCCCACCACCCCCACCCCCCAGCCACCAGGGGCACCCTCCACCAGGCCCCCACCCATGTCTCCCACCACCCCCACCCCCCAGCAGTGCAGGGGCACCCTCCACCAGGCCCCCACTCATGTCTTCCACCACCCCCAGCCACCAGGGGCACGCTCCACCAGGCCCCCACTCATGTATCCCACCACCCCCACCCCCCAGCCACCAGGGGCACCCTCCACCAGGCCCCCACTCATGTCTCCCACCACCCCCACCCCCCAGCCACCAGGGGCACGCTCCACCAGTTCCGCACTCATGTCTCCCACCACCCCCACCACCCAGCAGTGCAGGGGCAGCCTCCACCAGGCCCCCACTCATGTCTCCCACCACCCCCACCCCCCAGCAGTGCAGGGGCAGCCTCCACCAGGCCTCCACTCATGTCTCCCACCACCCCCACCCCCCAGCCACCAGGGGCACGCTCCACCAGGCCCCCACTTATGTCTCCCACCACCCCCACCCCCCAGCAGTGCAGGGGCAGCCTCCACCAGGCCCCCACTCATGTCTCCCACCACCCCCACCCCCCAGCAGTGCAGGGGCAGCCTCCACCAGGCCCCCACTCATGTCTCCCACCACCCCCACCCCCCAGCAGTGCAGGGGCAGCCTCCACCAGGCCCCCACTCATGTCTCCCACCACCCCCACCCCCCAGCCACCAGGGGCAGCCTCCACCAGGCCCCCACCCATGTATCCCACCACCCCCACCCCACAGCAGTGCAGGGGCACCCTCCACCAGGCCCCCACCCATGTATCCCACCACCCCCACCCCCCAGCAGTGCAGGGGCACCCTCCACCAGGCCCCCACCCATGTATCCCACCACCCCCACCCCCCAGCAGTGCAGGGGCACCCTCCACCAGGCCCCCACCCATGTCTCCCACCACCCCCACCCCCCAGCCACCAGGGGCACCCTCCACCAGGCCCCCACTCATGTCTCCCACCACCCCCACCCCCCAGCCACCAGGGACACCCTCCACCAGGCCCCCACTCATGTATCCCACCACCCCCACCCCCCAGCCACCAGGGGCACCCTCCACCAGGCCCCCACTCATGCCCAACTCATGTCTCCCACCACCCCCACCCACCAGCCACCAGGGGCACCCTCCACAAGGCCCCCACTCATGTCTCCCACCACCCCCACCCCCCAGCCACCAGGGGCACCCTCCACCAGGCCCCCACTCATGTCTCCCACCACCCCCACCCCCCAGCCACCAGGGGCACCCTCCACCAGGCACCCACCCATATCTCCCACCACCCCCACCCCCCAGCAGTGCAGGGGCAGCCTCCACCAGACCCCCACCCATGTCTCCCACCACCCCCACCCCCCAGCAGTGCAGGGGCATCCTCCACCAGGCCCCCACCCATGTCTCCCACCACCCCCACCCCCCAGCCACCAGGGGCACCCTCCACCAGGCCCCCACCCATGTCTCCCACCACCCCCACCCCCCAGCAGTGCAGGGGCACCCTCCACCAGGCCCCCACCCATGTCTCCTACCACCCCCACCCCCCAGCGCTGTGGGGCACCTGCCAGCAGGCCCCCACCCATGTCCAACCCATGTCTCCCACCACCCCCACCCCCCAGCCACCAGGGGCATCCTCCACCAGGACACCAAATTCCCTGGCACTGAAGCTGGTGCCCCTCTGCCTCCTTGGCCGGGGGTTGCCACTGGTGCCAGATGTTGTAGTGCCCGACATGGCAACCCCAGAGACAGGAGTGGGTGGGCAACTGGGTCCTGGGGCTGGGCTGTGGGGCGACGGAAAAGCAGTCGGGAGCCTTTGGTTCCAGCAGGGGTGGTCACAGCAACAGCACCCCTGGCTGATGTGCAGGCAGCAAATGGCAGGGCACGTGGGCAGCAGGCAGTCAGGCAGCAGCAGATGGCAGGTGGGAGCGTGCTCAGGGCTCTGGGGGGCAGTAATTTGGCCTCCTGGGCAGGAGCGTGGTCTTTCGTGTGTGAACGCGTGGACAGCTTGATACGTAGTGAGTGATTTTGCACGTGAAAATCCCACACGTCTGCGTGTAAATCGATGAAAGGCCCTTAGCGCGTAAACGCGTATGCGCGTCTATGAAGTCACGTGCACGCGTAGGAAAAAGTTGCGTGACACGTCGGAGTGTCAAAGCGTGTTATTGGTGGAAATAGCCCTACACGCAGAAGTGTCAAAGCGTGTAATTGGTGCAAATGGACCTACACGCAGAAGTGTCAAAGCGTGTAATTGGTGCAAATGGACCTACACGCAGAAGTGACAAAGCGTGTAATTGGTGCAAATGGAACTACACGCAGAAGTGACAAAGCGTGTAATTGGTGGGAATGGGCCTAGCACGTACACGCCGCGTAAGTGACGCTGTACGTGTGGGCCTGCATATAAGGTACGTGTAGAACACCAATTCCTTGTACTGCTTTTCGTGGAGAGCGAGTGGGTGAATTCTGTACTTCTTGTCGTTTCACACGCGATTTACTTCACGGCGTTTCAAGTTCGTACTCCCTGTTACCTCTGACAGCTTTTTCTATTTTTTCTCTTGTACTGGTTTACCTGGGCCTGTTCCCTCAAACAGTGTTCCCTTCTACTGTTGTCCTGTCTCCTCAGACAGCGTACATATCTTCTTTTGGCGGGGGTGTTGCAACCAAACGCGCTCATTTTTCACGCTCTTTTACCTGGCAGACGGTGAGTCACGCACGTATCTAACATCTGTGCTTGCCCCGTGTGTAGCCTACCCCTTTAGAGGTCATTCTAGGCTGCGTGTGACACGCATACGTTCATTCTTGTGTTACTGGGTGCCACAGCGTAGTGCAGGTTTTTCTTTCTGCACACGTGGTCTAGGAGGGGTTGCGTGCACGTCATCTCCCTTTTTTGGGCCTCCTGTGCATTGCGTGACCCGTCATCTTTCCCCAGGGGTTACATTCAGCCTTGCTAGAGCACTAGGGTACAATTACCATCTGGTACCCAACCCCTTTGACCCCCAATTGCCCAGGACAATAGTCTACATCCACTCCCATACGCACATTAACATCAGTGCCATGGCTGGGAGGCGAGGATTCCGTAAGGGTGGCAAAGGTGGAAGAGCCACAAGTGGTGGCCGTGGTGGATCCGGTAGGGGACGTGGTCGTAACTTGCAGGGTGAGCCTGTCCCCCCATGTGTGGAGGACCAGTCACGGGCACCCATAATCCCCCCCTCCCCCCCTCCCGTTGAGGCTGATGTGGCTGACACCATCCATGCTCAGCCCTTGTTGGACCAGCCCATTGTGGCACCAGACCTGGCTGACTCCATGGCTGACTTCCAGGTCAGCAGGGCTACGACACGTGCGCTGTTGCATGTTGATGCCATCATGCCACGTGGATCTGGGGCAGCAAGGTCATCTGCTGCCCCAAGTAGGCAGGGCGGAGAGGCTGCAGGGGCAGCTGCGGCTCCATCCACCCCAGCTCTCACACACCCAGCCAGGACAGTGTCGGTCCTAGTCCATCCTGCTGACATTCCCCCTGACACCATTACACTTGAGCCAATGCCTGCACCAACTCCCATGCTGAGTGTGCAATCCCACACACCTGATACAGAGCCCACCAGGGCTCCTGCCCCTAGTGTCCAGAGCGGCGCAGGACACTCAGGATCACCACCACCTTCCAAGCGGAAGAGGAAGAGTGCTCGTCCGGCACAGGCTGATGCCCCAGACACGGCTACACAGTCCGGCCCGTCGAGGAAGCCCAGCTTCACGGATGACGAACTGAATGCACTTGTCGAGTATGTGTCCGGACATGATAACGAGATGGTCATTGTTGCAGGATCCAAGACCACACCTGCACAACGCCAGGCACACTGGCAGACCGTTGCGGACATCGTAAGTGCCCTTGGAATCGTGAGGCGCACAGCCAATGATTGCTATAAGCGCTGGAATGACCTAAAGCGCAGGGCAAAGAAGAAGCTGGCCTCAAGTCATGCCGCAACTCTAGTGACTGGAGGTGGGTCTCCAGTAGTAGACATGGAACTCACTCCACATGAGTCAGTCGCTGGGACCTACGTCACGGAGGAACAGATCCAAGGCGTGGGAGATCTGCCTGATTACGAGGCATTGTCCGGTGAGTGCACATGCATGTGTGTGTCATCCATGTGCATGGTGTGTGTGTGAGGGCTTCTGTTTGTGTGCCAGGTGAGAGTGTGTGCGCCTGAGTCGTATGGGTCAGGCATGTGCTTCATGCAATACATCCTGCGCAGCTGCATTTGGCCATTGCAGTATCCCTTCTGCCAACAGTAGACATCTAGCCCAACAGCACGCCAGTTGCCCTTGAAGTGTCACCTTGCCACAACATTGTTGCTTATTTTTCTCTGTTCATTCAGACAGATTGTTAGCATTCCACCACTTATACTAGGCATTTCTCAGTCCTCTAGTCACATGTCTGGCATGGCTATGGTAAAGTGGAGTGACTTTGTTACCTGGATATCATATGTTCACACATGTCCCTGTGCAATTGGACCATTTGGGACTGCCAGCTCCAGGTGAAAATCAGACCTGTTTGATTTAGAAAAGCTATTACATGCGGGAACTGGACTGAATGAATAAGTGCTGCCCTCCTCTCCATCTTGCCTCAATAGCAATGGTACATGGCATCTGTGTGATGGCATGTGTGTGTCACCTGGCAATCACAGGCCAATGTGTGATGCCACTGCCAGGCAGCATGCAGGAGATGTGTTCATCTTCCATCTTTGTGTCATCAGTGTGTGCCATTTGCCTGCTCTTCATACGCAGTGAGGGTGCATGCATGGGAGGGTCTTATTCATGTGGGACATGTGTCAATCAAGTACTGGTTCTCTTGCTTCTCAGCCCTCATTGTGTGCCATGGTGCTAATGCCTGTTTCCATTTCTTTGTTATTATGTCTTTGCAGGGGAAGACGCACCTGATACTGCTGGGGTTGTGGAGATGGTGCAGAGCCAGGAGGGGTCCGAGGGTTGACCAACCACCAGTGAGGGACGTGGTGTGCTGGTGGGTGAGAACCCACAAGTGCTGCAGGTCGTGCTCTCAAGGGGTGTCTCTGGCTGCACCTCCCCCGAGCTGTACTCAGCTGTTGATTCGGATGATGAGACCTACGTGCCGTCGCAGGTGAGTGTTCCAGGGAGGGATTCTGTTCTGTCCCACCCACCTGCACCAGGGTCAGAACCCCCAATGGGGATGTCAGTGTTGGCAGCTAGGCCTTTGGTGGTTACGGATGCAGGGTCACACTCCGCGACATCTGATCCTGTTCCTGGGCCAGCAGATCAGAGGGGGAATGCAGTCCTGCAGCCTCAGGCAGTGCCGGCACAGCAAGGCGCAGTCGCCTTGCCCCAGACAGGTGTGGTGCCCGCCGACGTGGTGGCCGTACGCCACCTGGCAATACCGCATGGGAGCAATCCATTTACGGTATGGCTACCCAACAGGCAGCATCATCCGAGATGATGGCTCAGGCCATGGATAGGGTGGCCACTTCCATTGTCCCCCCTGAAAGGCTGATGGAGCGACTAGAGCAGGCAACCGACTCCATCTGCCAGTCACACAGGGAGGACATGTTGGCATCCAACAGGGACAGGCGGGCGGCACTGGCGACTCTGCAGGAGGCCATCTCCATAGAGTCCCAGGGCCACAGGGAAGCCCTGAGGCAGGAGCTCCATCAACTCAGGACGACTCTTGTTGAGCTTGAGGCTTCAACACACCAAAGGACAGAACAGCAGCTGGAGCGTCCCACCCGTACGCTCTCAGCTGAGATGCAAGCAACAAGGGCGGAGGTCCGGGCATCCCGTGAGTTGTTGCATGGGGACCTCCGCACCCTCATCCTCCAGAACGAGACCTACCACACCCGCATGCTTGCAGCCATGGAGGAACAGAGTAGGGCCTTGCGTGGGCTGCCTCCCATAGTGCAACCACCTCCGGATGCAGCTGCACAGGGTGATAATAGCGACAGCAGTGATACTCCCACAACAGGGTAGCCGTGTGGGCCATGAGCCCATGGAGGTGTTTTTTTTTCCCAGGATCCACACAGGTGGGTTTTGGTGTGCACCCTGTCCTCGGACCTCCTGGGTGGCCTCCCCAACCCCCCCGGGCCCATTAATGGCCATTTTTTATTTTTTTTTATTTTTATTTTTATTTTTATTTTTATTTTTATATTTTTCCCAATTTTTTTGGGACAATTTGTTGGCTTCCGTGGTTCCTGTGGGCATACGCTGCATTGTGGCTGGGCACATGCAGGATTGTCATGTATTTGGTTCAGATGCCTGGGTTTGAGTCACACACACCCCTCCTGCTTCCCGTTTCCATTGGCTTGCAAAGGGTGTGCCCAAGTGACATTGAAGTACATGGTGACATTGGACTCCCACTACATGTGTGGGTAGTCTAGTCAATACTGTGTATACATTCCTAGTGCATATTGCTGTTCTGTTGTACACTGCATGTTGCATTGATGTGTAACTCATCATCTGTGTCTGCCTCCCAATTTGCAGGTCCCTTCCTCATTTCTACACAAGGCCCTCTAGTCTGGAGATGGGGTCCTTGTTGGCAGCAGTGCACCTACAACTCTACATGGCGCCAACACTGTACAGTTGGAAGTGGTGGGAGTGCAGGTATTTCCAGGTGGTGAGACTACTGATTTATTACATTAGTGAAGTCATGTTAATGGTAGTACCTGTTCAAGTTTGTTGTTGGTCCTGCATTACAGTGAGCATTTCAGGTGTAGCAAGTTTCAATTGGGGACACTGTACATCGTGACACTTGTCATGTTGTGGGGATTACTTTGTTTACCTGCACATAGCATGACATGGCACGGTGTGTTGTGTGGCGGTGCTGGGGATGGGTTGGGTGACATGGCACTGTCCTCTTGTTGCATTTAGCAAGTGGGTATTCATTTTAGCTGCTTGAATGTGTTTCTTCACAAAACTGCATTGGTGGTGTGTGTGGGTAGGGATGCACACATTGTAACACTTCCAGGTGAACAATCTCAGGCTGATATGCTTTTCACGGTTGAATCTCCAGACATTCAGGATCAGTGTCAGGTTGAGTCATCATTGATTGTCAGATGGAATGTGCCAGGCCAGTGTGCACTCCACAGGGGTGTGATCACTATGTGAAGTAATTAGCCACTAGCTGTGTACGGGCTGCCTCCCCCCGTGCCCTTTCCCCTCCCATGCGCTGCGGCTGTGCATGTGGTTGGGGATGTGGGGCCACCACCATGTCCACGGCCAGGCCCCGGTGTGTTGCAACGTTGTGCAGGACACATGCTGCCACTATGATCCTGCACACTACTGGGGGAGCGTATACCAGCTGCCCGCCAGAACGGTCAAGGGAGCGAAAGCGTGACTTTAGCACTCCGAATGTGCGCTCCACTATGCCCCGGGTCGTAATGTGGGCTGTGTTATATCTTACCTCGGGTGGCGTGGTGGGGTTCCGAATTGGTGTCATCATGTGGGGGCTGAGAGGGTAGGCACTGTCCCCTGTGGAGGTGGTGATTGGTATCATTGGTGGGGTTGTGACCTTGCTCAGTATCCAACATGCATGCATGTGCAGTGGCATACATACTCACCAAGCAGCCATGTATCGCCATGCCGCCCAGCTTCTAGGTCCCGGCTTAGGGTGGACATTCGGTAAATGAAGCTGTCGTGGGTGGACCCGGGATAGTTGGCATATACTGAGGTGATGATTCCCTTGGCATTACATGCTACCTGCACGTTGATGGAATGCCAGTGCTTGCGGTTCCTATAGATGTGCTCAGATGCCCTGGGGGGACGTAGAGCCACATGGGTGCAGTCGATGGCACCTAGCACTTTGGGGAATCGTGCCACACCGTAAAAATCCAGGACGGCAGCATGCCTTTCTGCAGGTGTTCTGGGCAGGTATATGTGCCTGCGGACTGATGGGCGTGCAGTGATGATGTTCAAGACCTGGTGTAGGCAGCGTGACTGGGTGGCCTGTGACACCCCACCCACTATGGCACTTGTCCGCTGAAATGATCCAGTGGCTAAGAAGTGCAGTACATTGAGGACCTTCTCCAGGGGGCTGAGTGCTTGGGAGCACAGGGTGGGTGATGTGAGGTCATCCTCCCACTCACTCACCAGGTCCAGTATTATGTGTGGTGGAAACCTGTACCTCCCATACACCTGGTCATCAGGCATCCCGAAAAGGCTGGTTCTGGGTGTGAATATTCTGGCCCTGACTATCCTCCTCCTCCTCCTTTGGTAGCCCACTGCCACTGCTGCTAGGAACGGTATGTTCATCCTGGCGTCTGAGCTTGTTATTGTTAAAGTGCGCAAATTTATGCTTTGCGCGTGTTCTAGGCGAGCGTGTGACCCGCGCACCCCTGGAATCCAGTTCCCAGTCCAATAGCGTGTGGAAATTTTCACGCACCACGGGATACAGGTGCGCTGACGTACTTGCGTGTGTAAGTGCCCGCGCACCCCTGAAATACACGTACATAGGCCAATCGCGTGTACGCGCACTTTTGTCCAATTACACGCGATGACACTCTGACGTGCAGTATTTCCACGTGTGCTCCGTCATCACGTGCTGAGTGGGGAACACCCGTGCGGGTCACGTCACAGATGCGCTTACGCGCTGAGGGACTCTGGTCCAATAGAATCGCGTATGCGTGCTGACGCGCTTACGCGCTAAGGGCCTTTCCTCGGATTTCACGCTGACGTGCAGGATTTTCACGTGCCAAATCACTCCGTATCAAGCTGGCCACGCGAAAACACACGGAAGACCACGCTCCTGCCCAGAAGGCCGAGTTACTGCCCCCCAGTGCCCCGAGCAGCCTCCCACGTGCCATCTGCTGCTGCCTGCCTGCCTGCCTGCCTGCTGCCACCGTGCCCTGCCATTTGGTGCCTGCACATCAGCCATCTGCAGGGGTCCAGTTGCTGTGTCCACCCCTGCTGGAACTGAAGACTCCCGACTGGGATTACATCGCTCCACAGCCCAGCCCCAGGACCCAGTTGCCCACCCACACCTGCCTCTGGGGTTGCCATGTCGGGCACTTCCACATCTAGCACCAGTGGCAACCCCAGGCCAGAGGGGCAGAGGGGCACCAGCTTCACTGCCACCGAAGCTGGTGTCCTGGTGGAGCATGTCCTGGGGCAGTATGATGCCCTCTTTGGATCGTCCCGCGCCAGCAAGGAAGGACGGGAGAGGATCTGGGCCGACTGTGTGGTTGCCATCAACGCGGAGGGGGTGGCAACCCGCAACGTCCAGAAGATCAAGAAGCGCTGGGAGGACTTGAGGTCCAGGACCCTTGTGAAGGCCCGGCGCCTCGTGGAGGGGGGCCGGGGCCGCATGAGTTCCATCCAGATGAGGGTCCTGGAACGCGTACGCCCAGCGCTCCACGCCCAGATCCTTGAGAGGGAGGCCCGTCTGGAGTTGAGCGGTAAGTGTCCAAGCATTACTGTGTGAGACAGGGCATGTTGCGGTGTGCTGGTTCTATGATACTTTCCTGTATGTGTGCCATAGGCCATGTATGCATGTATGTGTGCAGGGACATCATAGTAATGCATGTGCGACCAGTGATGTGTGACCCACATGGTTGTTGCATGTGTTCAAATGCCGCATGGGGAGCCCTATGCAGATTTTGAACATGAGAGCATGCCAGTCTCTGTACCTGGACATGGGTTGGGGTGAGGGATGGGTGCTGATGCCAGGTACATATATGGTAGCCATGTCTGTGTGCCTGACCTGCGTGTCTGTGACTTGTGCATGCCATGGATGCATGACACATGTGTGTGACAATGCACAGATTCAGTGAAGCAGCCAAATTACCCTTGTATCCGCTGTGTTTGGTGTGTTTGGGGCCAGATGGATGTGACTGAGGTGAAGTGTGTGCATGTGATAGGCATGAGCCATGATGCATGTGAGTTACATATCATTGAATGTTTCAAGAGTCCATTGGACATGCATGGAAATGTCCATGGCATGCACCATGCCTGTTACTGTGTGTGTTTTGCCTGGACTGACCCATGTGTTGTGGAGGGACATTATGGAAGTGTACTTTGACAGTGGTGCTCATCTGCTATTGCTTCCTGTCTAGGGGACCATTGTACAGTACCCTGATGCTTGTGTTCTTTGTCTCCCTCTACGCAGCGGCTAGTGAAGAAGAGGGCGGAGACGGCGCTGTGGAGCAAGGCGGCGGGGATGCCCCCACGGCTGCAGCGGAAGGGGTGGGTGAGCCCCCACAGGGGCCTGCTACGGTGGGAGACGGTGAGGAGCCATCCAGGTTGGTGGTTTGCACAGAGGAGGAGGAGGCCGCCACTGGGGCACACATGGGGCCTGGTGGGGGCATCCCTGCTGGTGCAAGTGGTGCAGTCCAGGGCCAGGGGCAGGAGGCAGCACAGGTCACCGTGGAGGGGCCTGTGCATGTCGCTGTCCCTGACCCTGTGAGTGCACCACCATGCACCAGCAGGGATGCCCCGTCCCAGGCCCGTCCGCAGGTAGAGGGGATGTCCATGTCACCTGACTCCCCTCCACCTGCGGACGTGGGAACCCCTGGCCGTGTGGAGAAGGTCCTGATTGGGGTCGCGATGCGCACGGCTGTGATTCGTGATGCCGTGCATGCTTCCCGTGAGGAGCACGCACGTCATCACGAAGTGCACCGTGCCGACGTGGCCCAATTGGGATCGGCCATGTTCGGGGGTTTGCTGCATGTGTTGGCCAATCTGGCGGCCCTCTCCTCCTCTGTGCAGGCTATACACCAGTCGTTCTCCTTGCCGTCTTCCGGCCCAGATGCCACCAGGGCCCCCTGTGGACCTGCCCCGACCAATGCAGCCAGCTCGGTGGGGATCCCATCCCTGCCACAGTTGGGAGTCGGAGGTCCAGCAGGGGTGGACAACACAGCAACTGGACCCCAGCAGATGGAAGATATGACAGCATCATCGGGCAGGGCACGTGCACGACGGCGTCGGTGGTTTCCATCAGCCTGGATGCCGTCGTGCTGGCAGAGGCAGTGGCGTCGGAGGCAGCAGCAGGCTCGACGTGGGAGGCATCATGGCTCGGGGCCATCAAGATCAGAGGGGCAGGCATCGGCCGGAGGGCAGGGCAACCCTGGGATGGTGGTGTCTTCCGTGTGGGAGCAGTTGGTCCAGCGGATAGGTGCGGAGCGGCAGCGGGCGGAAGAGGAGCGGCTCACCATGGTCAGGGCGGAGTTCTCCATGCGTCGGGCGTTGAGGCGGGCTGAGTGCCTCGAGGAAGCTCGCAGGGAGTTTGAGCTGAACATGGGGTTATCCCTGCGAGACCTCGGGGCCAGGACAGAGTCCCGCCTCCAGGACATCGACATGGAGTTCGATGATGCCCTGGCCAGCAACATCACCGAGTGAGCCGCTGGACTTGCCCGCTGCCTTTGTATATAGTTATTTAGTTAGTTAGTGTTAGGTTTCCTTTATTAATTTTTATTTTTTTGGACCGCTCGGACAATGGCCACTTTTTTGTAGATATTTTTTTCATTAGGTAGTAGTAGGTTTCATTTATGGTGTTGGGCTCATGGACCCTGGAATATTCGTGTATATAGTTTGCTTTTTGAAGAAACATTTTTTTTATTGATTATTGTGTTCACCATGAGGAAATGGTTTTTCATTATTTTCCTTCCAGATGATATTGCTTTGGACAACATTTGTTTTTGGATTACTTTGTTTTTTTTCTTTTTACATTTGTTCTCGGACATGGACCATTTATTTTGTTATCCCCATTGTTGTATGTTTGATTTGTTTACTTATTTTTCATCTTTAATACATGTTTTTTTAACTTTCACTTGTGGTATTTTCTCATTGGTTTCATACATATCATGATATGGGTTTTGACATTCACCTGCACCCATTGTGTATGTGTGTGTGACGGACATGTGTTCATTTACATACTTGCCATTGGGGTTGTATCATGTAATTGCATTCACTATGTGGGTGGATGCAATCCTTGCCTGGGTGTTTGTGCTGGGTATGCTGCCCATTACTGCCATGATTGAGTATCGTCAGGACCTGGGGGCAGGGGGACATGTGTGGGTGCCTGGTGGAGGATGCCCCTGCACTGCTGGGGGGTGGGGGTGGTGGGAGACATGGGTGGGGGCCTGCTGGCAGGTGCCCCACAGTGCTGGGGGGTGGGGGTGGTGGGAGACATGGGTGGGGGCCTGGTGGAGGGTGCCCCTGGTGGCTGGGGGGTGGGGGTGGTGGGAGACATGGGTGGGGGCCTGGTGGAGGATGCCCCTGCACTGCTGGGGGGTGGGGTGGTGGGAGACATGGGTGGGGGCCTGGTGGAGGATGCCCCTGGTGGCTGGGGGGTGGGGGTGGTGGGAGACATGGGTGGGGGCCTGGTGGAGGATGCCCCTGGTGGCTGGGGGGTGGGGGTGGTGGGAGACATGGGTGGGGGCCTGGTGGAGGGTGCCCCTGGTGGCTGGGGGGTGGGGGTGGTGGGAGACATGGTTGGGGGCCTGGTGGAGGGTGCCCCTGGTGGCTGGGGGGTGGGGGTGGTGGGTGACATGGGTGGGGGCCTGGTGGAGGGTGCCCCTGGTGGCTGGGGGGTGGGGGTGGTGGGAGACATGGGTGGGGGCCTGGTGGAGGATGCCCCTGCACTGCTGGGGGGTGGGGGTGGTGGGTGACATGGGTAGGGGCCTGGTGGAGGATGCCCCTGCACTGCTGGGGGGTGGGGGTGGTGGGTGACATGGGTGGGGGCCTGGTGGAGGGTGCCCCTGGTGGCTGGGGGGTGGGGGTGGTGGGAGACATGGGTCGGGGCCTGGTGGAGGATGCTCCTGCACTGCTGGGGGGTGGGGGTGGTGGGAGACATGGGTGGGGGCCTGCTGGCAGGTGCCCCACAGTGCTGGGGGGTGGGGGTGGTGGGAGACATGGGTGGGGGCCTCGTGGAGGGTGCCCCTGGTGGCTGGGGGGTGGGAGTGGTGGGTGACATGGGTGGGGGCCTGGTGGAGGGTGCCCCTGGTGGCTGGGGGGGTGGGGGTTGTGGGTGACATGGGTGGGGGCCTGGTGGAGGGTGCCCCTGGTGGCTGGGGGGTGGGGGTGGTGGGAGACATGGGTGGGGGCCTGGTGGAGGATGCCCCTGCACTGCTGGGGGGTGGGGGTGGTGGGAGACATGGGTGGGGGCCTGGTGGAGGATGCCCCTGCACTGCTGGGGGGTGGGGGTGGTGGGTGACATGGGTGGGGGCCTGGTGGAGGGTGCCCCTGGTGGCTGGGGGGTGGGGGTGGTGGGTGACATGGGTGGGGGCCTGGTGGAGGGTGCCCCTGGTGGCTGGGGGGTGGGGGTGGTGGGTGACATGGGTGGGGGCCTGGTGGAGGGTGCCCCTGGTGGCTGGGGCGTGGGGGTGGTGGGTGACATGGGTGGGGGCCTGGTGGAGGGTGCCCCTGGTGGCTGGGGGGTGGGGGTGGTGGGAGACATGGGTGGGGGCCTGGTGGAGGATGCCCCTGCACTGCTGGGGGGTGGGGGTGGTGGGTGACATGGGTGGGGGCCTGGTGGAGGGTGCTCCTGGTGGCTGGGGGGTGGGGGTGGTGGGAGACATGGGTGGGGGCCTGGTGGAGGATGCCCCTGCACTGCTGGGGGGTGGGGGTGGTGGGAGACATGGGTGGGGGCCTGGTGGAGGGTGCCCCTGGTGGCTGGGGGGTGGGGGTGGTGGGTGACATGAGCAGGTGTGCAGGGTGGTCCCCTGTGGTGTGTGCTGCCTGCAGGGGCCGTGGAGGGTGTACAGGTAATACCTGGGAGCACACAGCCAAATCGCGTGTGGAACTTCCCGCGCACCCCTGAAATCCACGTACCCGGCCAAATCGCGTGTGTAACTTCCCGCGCACCCCTGAAATCCACGTACCCTGACAAATCGCGTGTGGTACTTCCCGCGCACCCCTGAAATCCACTTACCCTGACAAATCGCGTGTGGTACTTCCCGCGCACCCCTGAAATCCACGTACCCGGCCAAATCGTGTGTGTAACTTCCCGCGCACCCCTGAAATCCATGTACCCTGACAAATCGCGTGTGGTACTTCCCGCGCACCCCTGAAATCCACGTACACGGCCAAATCGCGTGTGGAACTTCCCGCGCACCCCTGAAATCCACGTACCCGGCAAAATCGCGTGTGGAACTTCCCGCGCACCCCTGAAATCCACGTACCCGGCCAAATCGCGTGTGTAACTTCCCGCGCACCCCTGAAATCCACGTACCCTGACAAATCACGTGTGGTACTTCCCGTGCACCCCTGAAATCCACGTACCCGGCCAAATCGCGTGTGGAACTTCCCGCGCACCCCTGAAATCCACGTACACGGCCAAATCGCATGTGGAACTTACCGCGCACCCCTGCAATCCACGTACACTGACTAATCGCGTGTGGAACTTCCCGCGTACCCCTGAAATCCACGTACCCTGACAAATCGCGTGTGGAACTTCCCGCGCACCCCTGAAATCCACGTACACGGCCAAATCGCGTGTGTAACTTCCCGCGCACCCCTGCAATCCACGTACACTGACTAATCGCGTGTGGGACTTCCCGCGCACCCCTGAAATCCACGTACCCGGCCAAATCGCGTGTGTATCTTCCCGCGCACCCCTGAAATCCACGTACCTGGCCAAATCGCGTGTGTAACTTCCCGCGCACCCCTGAAATCCACGTACACGGCCAAATCGCGTGTGGAACTTCCCGCGCACCCCTGCAATCCACGTACCCTGACTAATCGCGTGTGTAACTTCCCGCGCACCCCTGAAATCCACGTACCCTGACAAATCGCGTGTGGTACTTCCCGCGCACCCCTGAAATCCACGTACACGGCCAAATCGCGTGTGCAACTTCCCGCGCACCCCTGCAATCCACGTACCCTGACTAATCGCGTGTGTAACTTCCCGTGCTCCCCTGAAATCCACGTACCCTGACAAATCGCGTGTGGTACTTCCCGCGCACCCCTGAAATCCACGTACACGGCCAAATCGCGTGTGTAACTTCCCGCGCACCCCTGCAATCCACGTACACTGACTAATCGCGTGTGGGACTTCCCACGCACCCCTGAAATCCACGTACCCGGCCAAATCGCGTGTGTAACTTCCCGCGCACCCCTGAAATCCACGTACCCGGCCAAATCCGTGTGTAACTTCCCGCGCACCCCTGAAATCCACGTACACGGCCAAATCGCGTCTGTAACTTCCCGCGCACCCCTGAAATCCACGTACGCTGACTAATCGCGTGTGTAACTTCCCGCGCAACCCTGAAATCCACGTACCCTGACAAATCGCGTGTGGTACTTCCCGCGCACCCCTGAAATCCACGTACACGGCCAAATCGCGTGTGGAACTTCCCGCGCACCCCTGCAATCCACGTACCCTGACTAATCGCGTGTGTAACTTCCCGTGCACCCCTGAAATCCACGTACCCTGACAAATCGCGTGTGGTACTTCCCGCGCACCCCTGAAATCCACGTACACGGCCAAATCGCGTGTGTAACTTCCCGCGCACCCCTGCAATCCACGTACACTGACTAATCGCGTGTGGGACTTCCCGCGCACCCCTGAAATCCACGTACCCGGCCAAATCGCGTGTGTAACTTCCCGCGCACCCCTGAAATCCATGTACCCGGCCAAATCGCGTGTGTAACTTCCCGCGCACCCCTGAAATCCACGTACACGGCCAAATCGCGTGTGTAACTTCCCGCACACCCCTGAAATCCACGTACCCTGACAAATCGCGTGTGGTACTTCCCGAGCACCCCTGAAATCCACGTACACGGCCAAATCGCGTGTGTAACTTCCCGCGCACCCCTGCAATCCACGTACACTGACTAATCGCGTGTGGGACTTCCCGCGCACCCCTGAAATCCACGTACCCGGCCAAATCGCGTGTGGAACTTCCCGCGCACCCCTGAAATCCACGTACCCTGCCTAATCGCGTGTGGGACTTCCCGCGCACCCCTGAAATCCACGTACCCGGCCATATCGCGTGTGGAACTTCCCGCGCACCCCTGAAATCCACGTACCCTGACAAATCGCGTGTGGGACTTCCCGCGTACCCCTGTAATCCACGTACCCGGCCAATTCACGTGTGAGACTTCCCGCGCACCCCGGTATACACGCACACGTTTTTTTTCTGTTACCGCGTGTCTGTGTTTGTGGGTACCCCTTTGCACGTCATTTGTCCTGGAGGGCCACAGTATTGGGCATTCATCATGGCTGTATATAGGTGCTATTTGTTGGCGCACCTTTTGGCGCACATTTCTTACAGGCGCAGAGACGCTACCGCCTGCTTTCTTGTGGCGGTCGTGTTTGTGCCTGTGCGCTGGTTTGAGCGTGCGCTTTTTTGCCCTATTCTATTCCATGAATACGTGTTGTAGGCGAGCGTGTGGGCGTTCCGCGCACTTGTACCCTGTGCTTCCCCCGTGCCGCCCACATTTTGGCAAGTTGTTCCCCATTCCGAGTGTTACGCCCCGTGTTCCGCCTACTTTTGTTGCGTGCGCCGCGCTATGTGCGATTTTCGCTGTGGCCTGTGCGATTTTCGCTGTAACCTGGCGCACGCCGTTAGATGGCCTGTGCGCCAACGTGCGCCGCGCACTTTTTTATCGCACATCCGATGGTTTTCTCGCGCACGGCCTTCCATGAATCGATGTGCGCTGCTTTTCGTGCGATTTTCGCACTTGCACTGCGATTTTCGCTATTCCACTGCGATTCGCACGTTTTTGGCCACTTGCGCCGCGCTAATAATTCCATGAATCGGCTTGTATATTTCTTAGACTAACATTTCTACTTAAAAGTATTTCAACAGCTTTAAAACAAAACCTGACAAGGCACCCGTGGAACCAGTCTTTCCGGCCTGCTAATTGTCCATGGTGTAAAAATAAAGACAAAATAATTGCTTTGACGCTGTGTTCCCAAACTTTTTTCATATTGATTCCACAGTTTTCTAGCACCTGGACAGCTGTAGAAGTTAATGCAGCATTTGTTCCTGCAGTTATTATGTCCCAAAAGAGTTCTGAAGTCAGGTAAATAGTATATCCCACACACATAGGCATCACAATTTTGTCATGCAACATATCAACCTGCCATGTCACAAACTCCCACATGTACACAGTGTCAATGCAAGTGAAGGCTAGCATGAAAGCAGCCATGGACATGTGTGGAAGGGCTAAATACAACATGTAGTGCATGGTGCATAGCGTCTGCTACACACATGAGCACCTGACTGGCATAGTTCATTCACCAACATCACTGATGCAAAAATACATGTGCCACGTAGCATAGCCATGCCTGAACTGTAATATTCCAAACTCAATACACACAAGTGTCACACGGTGCTACGGTGCATGGGTGGTGGAATAGAGTGAAGCCAGACACACCCATCTCAGGAGGCCAGGTCACATTGACATCACGCGAGTGCATAGGCATGGTGAAGGTGAGACCTGTGGTTGATAGTGGGAGTGGGCAGTGCAGTACATGGGAATGGCTTACCAATTAAATACAACTACATAATCAGCAATGAAAATGGGGAGGGCTGGTGGAAGTGTATGTGCAGACATCAGGTGTCAATTGCTGCTAGAGAGTTGTAGGCATACAGTAAACAGCCACTGAGCGTGAAGGATTGCAGGGAGGCAGTGAATGGGTACAACTGCTGGCTCAGAGCCAGTGTCAGAGATCAGAGTGTGGGCAGGTGACTAGTGCATTGTCTCAGTCACCCAAGACTCCAGCAGGGGATAGGAGGTAGAGAAAGCACAAAACATGAGGAAGCATCAGAATTGCCTCTAGACCCAGAGAAGGTTCACCTCCAGTTCCATTGAGGCAGGGAAGCCAAACCAGAGGGAGGCCCCAGCCAAAGATTAACCACCAACTAATTGCTATGAGAAGTAACTCACCCTGAGGGAGTAGGAAAGGGATGATCAAAGGCCATGAGAATGAAGCAAATTGGGAAGATGGAGTTGAAGGAACTGCGGCACCAAGCCCCACAAGGCCGTGTGGACAATGCACAGTGATTGGAAATGAACAGTCGTAGCCACTGGGAGCCAGTGCCATCATCACAGTCCTAGGGAGATTCAATAACTGGCACCAAGACACAAGGACAAACCCCACGGCCCAGGCCAGGATGAGTTGCAGAGGGAAGAGAGTAGAGCCACAAAAATCTTGGTAGAGGCTGTTGCAGTACCCAACCATAGGTATGGCAACTCCTCTGGAAACAGTGAGTTACTGGGGGAATGAGAGGAAAGGAAGAATACCCCTGAGGAGGTGCATCTGGCAGGGTGACCTCTAAGAGACGTCAGGGATGTGCGGAGAGAAGGCGAGTGTGGAGTGCAAGATTGTCACAGTCTATCCGCCATCACAGTTTGGAGCAGGAAGAGGGCCAAGAGAGCAGGTGTGATGATGGGGGTTCATCACAGTGTGCAGCACATTGTGCGCATGCAGTCTGCAGTACAACAAGCACGAGTCAGTCCACCATGACATGGTTCACCCATGGCAGTGATGTAAATGCAGGCAGAACTGCCAGACAATCATTACACTTCATCCAAGCAACATACACATGTCCTGTACCCACACGCATCACCACCCACCAGATATTTCCTCATAAATTGGCAGGTCTCCCACGCCTTGGACCTGCTCCACATCAATCATAGCACCTATGATCTCCTCATGTGGAGTGAGTTCTTCGTCCTCTCATGGTGACCCACCTTCAGTCACCTGAGTAGAGGTGTAGTTGGCACCCAGCTTATCTTTGGCTCGGTGCCGGAAGTCATACCAACGCTTCGTTGCATCAGAAGCTGAGCGTCTCTCATGGCTCAAGGCATTAATACGATTGGCGACACACTGCCAGTGGGCCATACGCTGGGCAGGCGTATGTGTGCTCCTTTGCTGCACAAGCATGTCGTGTTCGTGTTCCTGCATGAAGTCCACGAGGATCTGGAGTCCCTCATCACTAAAGCTCCTCTATCTCGACGTGTGGGTCTCCTGTGCCGCGCCTTGGGACTGAGACTATTTGCCTACTTCACGCTTTGCCTTCTTGAAAGGTTGTGCAAACCATGAGTGGCTGGGACAACTTGGGTCAGTAGGGACTGGAGCACTGGTGCCCTGGGCTGTGGCATCACACACTGATGGTGTGACAGTAGGTGCCCTTGTAGGAGCTGTACCTGGGTGCTGGTGCCACGACTCTGCACAGCATGTCCATTCCCGTTTGATGCACAGATAGCATCTGCCCCAGCGTCTCCATGGACCAGGGTGGGGAGCACCACAGATCTGGCTGGGTGACCTGGAGGGGTGGTGAGGTCTGCGGCTGCCCCTGCAGCTACCTGACTCTGGCTCGTGTGTACAGCAGTTGACACTGCTGCATCTGACACTGCTGCATCTGGACCCTGGGTGCTAGTGCCAGGACGCTGCACAGCATGTCCCTTCCCCTTCGCTGCACAGATAGAATCTGGCCCTGCGTCTCCGTGAACTGTGGTGGGGAGCAACACAGGCCTGGCTGTGTGACTTGGAGGCTGGGTGGTGGTTGTTGCAGCTGCCCCTGCAGCTTCCTGATCCTGTTGGGTGGGGGGCACAGCTCTCCCTGCATGGGTCCAGACACCTCAGACACCTCGGACACCTCGACCACCCCTGCCACCTCAGCCACATTTACCTCCCTTCCCACTAGTTGCCCTCCAGTCATGGCACAGATGGATTATTTCAATGGGAGGTGCAGCTATCGATTGTCCTGGGCAATTTCAGTAAGGGGGCAGTTCATGTGATGTTAAACGTACCAGTGTGCCCCAGCAAGTCTCAATTTAACCCCTGGGGAAAAATGAACGGGCCGTGTAATGCACAGGCACCCCAAATATGAAAAACACATGTACGTGACCTCTCGGAAGCCCACGTGTAAAGGAAAAAATGAACGCAGTATGCTATGGCACCCAGCAACACATAAAATACATACGTGAAGGACACATAAGCTACAGTGATGTTAAATAAGGTGTTACGCGACACACAGAGGCACCCACAGAATGCAAAATGCGTACGCAACTCACCGTCAGCCTCAAAAGTATACACACGTGTGCGTGGAGGCAATCCCCCACCGAAACGAAGTACACACATCTTTCCGCTATAACTCGGCAAGCGTGTGATGCTCTCCTACGCACTACTGTATCCCGATCCTGAATACCACGCCCAAGGTTCAGCGCGTGTCACATAAGTTATGCGCTTAGGGTCTTTCCTCTGATTTCACGCTTACAAGCTGTTTCCACACATGTAGAGTTGCTCTGTTTCTGGCTGGCCATGCGAGTAACACAGAAGACCCACGCTACCTGCCTCCAAGTGTCTCGAGCAGCCTCCTACGAGCCATCTGCTGCTGCCTGCCCACTATGTGTGCCTACTGCCCACGTGCCCTGCAATTTTGGTACCTGCTGTACAGCCATTGCTAGTGCTCCTTTTGTTGGGCCTGTGACCACATCTGCTGATCCAGAAGACCCCCGATGTGCCAGAACACTGCTCCACAGCCCAGTGCCAGGACCACCTTGCCCACCCACACCTCAGGGGTTGCCATGTCTGAAGCAACATCATCAGAGGCAAGTGGCAACCCCCCGGCAACGAGGCAGAGGGCTGTCAGCTGCTCAGCCAGGGAAGTTGACATCCTGGTGGAGCAAGTCCTGGTGCATTATGATGCCCTCTTCCACGGACCATCACAAGTTGGCAAGGCAGGATGGAGGAAGATCTGGGCAGACATCGTGGGTGCCATCAACATGGAGGGGGTGGCGTGGGCACCCCGTGACTATAACCATGTCCACAAGCGCTGGGAGGACTTCAAAGCCAGGACCCACTGACAACAAGCGGATCCTGGAGCGGTTCTACCCAGCGCTGTACGGCCAGGTCATGGATTTGGAACTCTGTCTGGAGTCGACTGGTAAGTGTCCATGTGTATTGGTCCACCATAGTGCATGTGCATGTTGATGTATGGTTGGAGTGTGCACCTTGGCCTCATGTGTAGTATGCCTCTTGTACAGATGGCTGTGTGCTTGTCCCAGACAGTGCTGCATGTGAGTCCATTCAAGCATGTGTCACATCAACGGTATTTGTTTAGCAATGTGTGATGCGCGGTAGCATGTAACAACGTGCACATGGTTGATTTCATGTGTCTGGACTTGGTCATGTGAGAGGTGTCACACATGGGTGCTTTTGGCAACATCATGGACATGCATGGTACATATGTGCATGTGTCTGAAGAGTGAGTGTGTGAATGGCCAACACTCCGGGATGGATGTAACTTGAACATTAGATTGTGTGATTGACTCATGCTGCCAAATTGACCTCTAGTGCACTCTGACATGATAGCTCCATGCCCTGCTTCATGACCGTCAGATGATGTGTGTGAATGAGATGTGTATGCCCCATGGTGCATGTGAGGTGAATGCACAATTTTGGGATGCTAACAGTGCCTTGTCCAAGGATGTGATTGTCTGCTGAGAATTCCAAACATGATTGTGCATATGTGTTAATTGCACTAACCTGTATGTTGTGGACGATGATGATGGTTGTGACCTTTGACAGTGCCACTCATGTACATTTGCTTTGTGCAAAACAGACATATGTTCAAGACCCTGATGTTTGTGTTCTGTGTCTCCCTATTCACAGCGACGATGGAAGAAGAGGGCGGAAAAGACGCCGTGGAGCAAGGCAGCAGGGATCCCAGCTCATATCATCTTTGGGGAGTGAGGAGACTGGTGCTACGTCCAAGCCAACAACCACAGCTGCTGAGGGGAAGCCCAAGAGGGGGAATTTGGTTGTGTGCTCCTCGACAGTGGGAGGGACATGTGAGGTCGCACATGGGCCAATCCGATGCGGAAGACGGTGAGGAGGCATCCAGGTTGGCAGAGGTGGAGGAGGCGGAAGAGGCTGCATCAACCTAGCCCACGGGGGCAGGCAGGGGTGATGACGTAGTTGTGACGGATGCAGTCCAGGTCGCTGTTGAGTGGCCTGTGACTGATCCTACCCCAGGAACTGTGACTGCACCGGTATGCACCTGCGGGCATGCTGAAGGCCGTACCTATCCACCCAAACGGAACCACCAATACCTGCGGATGTCGCCATTCAGGACCACGTGGGACCGGTGCTAGCCGGTATCATGAGGCGGCAGGCACCATTCGTGTTGATGTGCAGGCTTCCAATCTGGGGCTTGCACGTCATCACAACGAGGTCTGCCGTCTGGTGAACTGGCTAGCACATTTCCTGGTCTCAAATTGGGTGTGTGGGCTGGCCACTTCTGCGACCCCCTTCTCATCTCCCTCCTCTGTGCGCCTGTCATCCTCCCTGCTGTCTTCGGGCCCAGACCTCACCAGGGCCCCCTATGTACCTGTCCCAACCCTGGCGGCCAGTCTTGTGGAGACCACATCCCTGCCAGAGTCGGGAGTCGAAGTTAGATCAGCCAAGGTGGTCACCACGCAGATCCAGCCAGCATCAGGAGCTGTGGCAATGGAGGAAGAGCAGGCACCAAGGAGCAGGGTATGTGCACAACAGCCCCAGGGGTTTTCATCATCCCGGAGGCTGTCCTTGAGGTGCAGGCACCGGGCTCTTTGGCAGCAGCAGGCTCGGGGTAGGAGGCTACGGACTCGGGGCATTTAATCACAGGGAGGCAGGTATCAGCCATCAGGCAGGAGGCAAACACAGACCTTACACAAAGGTTGTCTTCTCTGTTGGAGCGTTTGGGCCAGCAGATCGGGACAGAGCAGCAGCGGGCACGAGAGGCAAGACTCACCAAGGCCAGGGTGGAGAATTCACTGCGTCGGGCAGAGAGGCAGGCTGAGGTCCTCGAGGAGACTTGCAGGGAGTTTGAGAGGAGCATGTTGGAGTCCCTGCAAGCCCTCGAGGGGGAAGCGGAGGCCCACCTAGGGCAAGTGGACGCAGTGTTTGATGATGCCCTGCTATTGGACTATGCTCCACTTTTTGTATATAGTTATGTTTTGGTGTGTAATTTCGTGGATTGTTTTTTTCATTTTTTTGTTATGCATTTGGGACAATCGACCTCTTACTCTTATACTTGTACATAGTTTTCATCTTTCTGGATCCCTTTGTGTTCACCATGATGGAATGGATTTCTTTTTTTATTTTGGTTTTAATTTTGAGAGTCATTTAAGGACATGGACTGCATTTTTGAGTTTGACATATTTTTTTTGGTGACCTCTGTTTTTTCATTTGGACATGCTTACTTTTTCATGCACATTTTATTTATTTTCAGGAAATGAATGTGAATTTCATACTTGTTTTAATATATTTTCTTGTTTTTACTACAAGTGTTGTTTGGTCTCAGAGTTTGTGCAGTTTTGACGCTTCCTTACTCTGTTCTGTGTCCCTGATGATGAACAATGTTGTTCATGTGTGTGCACACAAGCATGCATGTGTCATGTTTGACATCCATTTGCATGGGGCATTTCCTGGAGTGCATGACCAGTGGATGGGTGTTAGGTGAAGTTGGAGTGTGCACCGTGTGGTGGTCTTTGATTTCACATGTGCAGCATATTTGTGTCTTGGTCCTCAGTGTTTTTGGGAGGCTGGTGGGTTGGGTGAGTGATGGGAGTGTGTAAATTTGAAATTTTTGGAACAGGATTTGCTTGATGCAGTGTCAGTGCCTTCACATTCATGTGGTTGTGCTTAGATAAGTGTATCTCGTGTAGTTGGACATCCTGCTTTGCTATTCCTATTTTCCTATTGGTAGAGTTTGACACATGGACAGACCAATGCTGCAGTATATGTTGTTAGGTATCGGTATGTTTGCCATATACACAATCATGACTTGTGTCGTTCCTCAGTGCTTGAGGTGTCCTTCACATGTGCAGAACTGCCACCTCCGCAACCACATTTCATCTATGAACACATCCCAGGATTTCTAGTATCTGTCTTCACTCATTTCCCCCTCTCGGGACTCTTTGGCCCTTTGCACACTTGTGTACATGTGCATTGCGAATTACATGTGATTTTATTGGATGTCATGTCCCTCACACATGGGAGGGTCACTCGTATGTTTATGGGGTAATAGGTTCATGTGATGTGTGCTTATTGAGGCTCATGCCATGATACGCCAGGCAAATTTCTATTAATGTGATACAAATTGAGGGTGCTTTGAATTCTATCACAGCGTGTGTATTTGCACATGTGTGTTTTTTATGTTACTTTGTCACATGGCATGCAGGGCCGTTCTTTGGCATACACTTTTGTGATGTGCATGTTGGGATGTGGTTGCAGTCAGCAATTGCGTATGATCAGCTGGGACACTGAAGCGTGTGGGCCAAGTGTATGGCTTTTTTGTTGTTTGCTGTATGTTTTGTGGACAGGAGTTTGAGGGTGGTGTCAATACATGGCATGCAAGTTCACAGACATGCCATCGATGGAGTGTACGTGTATCACTATGTCAGCATCCTGCATGCAGATGGTGTTCAGTATACAGGGCCTGCCTGCAGGTTGCCGCGGTGGTGATGGGGGTGGGGGTGTCCCATGACACAGGGCCTGCCTGCAGGTTGCCGTGGTGGTTGATGGGGGTGTCCCATGACATGGGGCCTGCCTGCAGGTTGCCATGGTGGGTGATGGGGTGGGTGTGTCCCATGACACGGGGCCTGCCAGCAGGTTGCTGTGATGGGTTATGGGGACTGGGGGGAGTCTCTTGTGGTGTGGACTTCCTGTGGGGTGTGGTCACAGGGGATGGGGGTGTCACTTGTGGTATGTGCTGCCTGCAGGGTGTGGTCACGGGTGATGGGGTGTCCCTTGTAGTGTGGAATGCCTGTAGGGTGTGGTCATGGGTGATGGGAGCTGGGGGGTGTCCCTTGTGGTGTGGGCTGCCTGCGGGGTGTGGTCATGGGTGATGGGGGTTCCCATGTGGTGTGGGATGCCTGCAGGTGTGGTCACGGGTGATGGGGATGTCATGTGGTGTGGGATGCCTGCAGGTTGTGGTCATGGGTGTTGAGGGCTGGGTGGTATCCCTTGTGGTATGGGCTGCCTCTGGGGTGTGGTCACAGGTGATGGGGGTTCCCATGTGGTGTGGGATGCCTGTGGGGTGTGGTCACGGGTGATGGGGGGTCCCATGTGGAGTGGGATGCATACGGGTTGTGGTCACGGGTGATGGGGGTGTCCCTTGTGGTGTGGGCTGCCTGTGGGGTGTGGTCACAGGTGATGGGGGTGTCCCTTGTGATATGAACTGCTTGTGAGGTGTGGTCATGGGTGATGGGGGGGGTGATGGGGGGGTCCCATGTGGTGTGGGATGCCTGCGGGTGTGGTTACAGGTGATGGGGTTAGGGTTGTCCCTTGTGGTGTGGGCTGCCTGTGGGGTGTCGTCAGGGGTGATGGGGGCTAGGGTGTGGCTGTCCCGTCAGGAGGGGTCAGCTTCCAGTGGTTTTGTGCGTGTATCGTGGGGTACACGTGGGATTTTCCACATGATTTGGCTGGGGTGCATCCAGGGTAAGCGCAGGAGTTTACACGCGATTTGGCTGAGATGCGACCAGGGTACGCGCTGAGTTTTCACGTGATTACGCTGGGGTGCGGACGGGGTATGCATTGGGGATTCCACCCGATTTGGCTGGGGTGCGTCCGTGTGTGCAGACTCGATCGATGATGAAGAAGAAGGACGATAAAGCAACCAGCAATCAATAGAGATTTTGTGTTGGACACTACTTATAGATATTTTAGCAGAGAGTGCAAAGACTTGCAGAGAATTCCAGGAATTTTTAAATGAAGTTTTAGAAATACATTGAAGCATCAGAGTTATGCCTAAATGTCAGTTCTAGGATTAGAAATTGGAAAAAAGATCAATATCCAGATTCATTTCATGGAGAATACCTGCTCTAAGCAGTTAAACATATGGTACTTACCTATAGTGGCGTTCATCAGTTTGTACTTGCTGTCATTGTGATTATACTTCAGGCTTACCCTGCTCTTGTGAGAAGAGACATTGATATTCACACATTTTTACAGGATTCTAAAAATGGCCCAGTGATAAGAAGGCTTTGTATTGCCATAATCGAGCAGAAATTTGATAATTGTTTTGAACATGATTAAAGAAGAAAGTGCTACAGTTCTAGGAGAGGAGCAAGTGCAACAAGCAGTAGTATAGCGCGAGAGATGGATGCCTATCTTCTTATGCATAATATATGCTTGCATGACTGTTCTCTTTGTCTTTCTATTCCTCATCTTTCACAGTCTTTATCATGTTAGCAGTTCCACTGTGGAAGATGTCTCTATGGCTCTTCCTACTATGGGAATACTTCATGAATGGTACGTGGCCTCTAAAAGGCACAAGAGAGATGCAGAGGAAGACAGTGAGGGGATAAATACCTATCTACATAATGCAGCGCACTTGGGGAATAAAATGTGGTACCAGCACATGAGAAAGGTGGGGGAAAGAACATCTAAGAGTTGCTACGTCTGCTCTCTCATCCCCTATGCTATGAATATAGTGCAAACTTTCATTGCCAAAGAGATCCCAGAACACTATGCAAGGTGCCTCAGTCATCTCGCAGCCTGTTTGACTAGAGGACCATTTCAGAGAAGTTGGACCACTTTTCAATGGAAATCAAAATGGTTTCCATTTCAGGAGGATTATATCAAGACCACACAGATGGAAAAGGAACCTGGATGGAAGAGAAATATGTTTGTGTATCATGCAGCAGGACAGAATGAGTGGTAATTGAAGAGATGAAGAAAGAAAATTCACTCCCCTGATGTGACAGAAATAGTTGGATCAGCTGGGTGTTCGGAGCGATTTCAATTCTTAATCTAGGAATGATTGAAGTACAAGAAGGGATGGGAAGAAGGAATGATGTCATGTGTGGCTCATCTACTGAAGCCAGAATATGTAAAAGAGGTGCAAAGGTTGAACAATGGATGTTTGAAGTCATGGGCCAAACATGCCAAACTACTGAGATGGGTAGAAGATGAATCAGGCTCAATGGTTGTAATCCCATTGGCTAATGCGACGTACAAGAATGAATCATCCCTGGTTAAGGTTCAAAGAAGGAACACCAAGTGTGCCAAGTTTTATTAATTTAAGACATTTTAATGCTGCATAATGGACCAAATTGTGGTCTCTTGTTACATGAGCCAAGGATGGAAATAGAGTTGAGCTTGAAGTCCTAGAACAACGATAGTGAGTGCCTGCACTCCCAGATATTCCCAGAGACAAGGAAACTTTGCAAGGCCAAGTTCAAAGACAATGGTCATGGCAGAAGGCATGGGTGATGAGAGGTGTTGGGCTAATTGGGTGTGGAGGTAAAGTTAAGTCCACCGCCTGGCACCTGTGTCTGGGCTTATGTGCTGATAAGTGAACTGAATGTTGCAGACATGGCACAAGCATGCCAACCAATTGTAGAGAGCCATACAATGAAGGACTTTATAGTTTGAGAACCAATGATAAACTGTGTACTTAATAGTGTTAAAGTTGACATGTTTTAGAGGTAGGCATAAGTTGTCCACCTGACAGTGGGCATCCAATCACAATCCTAGTCCCTATAGAAAGTATATTTAAATGTCTTCCTTAACCAATCTCAACCCTTGATAGGTTTTCTATTATTTGCCACGTAGTATGACTTCAACTCTGATGTATGTTTTTCATATAAGGATGTTTTTTATGAGAAAATTATTGAAAGGCTGAGCGAACGTCCATTGATGTCCGTTGTAACTCTCTCTTTTAGATAATTGTCAATAAAACAGTATCTTTGCCATCTTCCTGAGTTGGTTTGATTATTTGGATTTGGAATTAATCTGCAATCCCATCCATTACATGCACATTACTTAAGGGAAATAAAACTCACTAGCTTTCTTGTGAAGCTCATTTTAATATTATGGTAGCCCTCACTCCAATCAGGTTGCCAGCCCATGTTATCAAGTACTTGGTTAATTTGCATCACATTAGCCACCCTATCCCTTGCTTCCATCTCTTTCCAAATAGAATACAAGAATTGCCCATTGTGTGAGGTCTCAGCCTTCATAAAAAGTTATATTCGTTTTAGAGTCACCAGAGATCTTAGTGTAATCAATCCCAGTTCTAATTGGATGATTTCCATGGGAACATAAGGCGGAAGGCCCAGTAACTTTCTCCAATGAAAGCTTTCAATTGTTTCCAACCGTACCCAATTGCTTATAGTTAGGCCTTCCAACCCATAAAGCACTGTAGTAGTGAAACATTGGCAATACAGCATTCTCGCACCCAACAGTGAGAATCCTCCAGTTATCCTTACATGATGCGAAATCGGAGAAGTTAACTGTGTAGCCCTTCTTGTACATTCTCTAACACATTCAAGGTAGCCCCTCTGGGGCTCAATTGTAATTCCCAAGTATTTATATTGGTGGTGTAAAGAATGTGTTCTCCATGAATAAATAGGGCCAGTCTCACTATGCCTTTTATGCCAAAGAAAATTACCTCTTTCTGGGTTTTATCTCTATTAATGGGTAATATGTTAATTTGTGCGTAATTCCATAGTCCTGTGGAACCCTTCTCAGACCCATAAAGGTGTGTTCACGAACGACCAAGTTGTCAGTGTAGGCTGGTACAGGACAGGAGTTGCCATCTACTTTCGGTGGGCAACCCCTTATTCTGCGTAGTGCACAAGGCAAGTCTGCAAGATAAAGATTGAAAAGTAAAAGGGCCATGACCCAGACCTGCTTCACTCCTCTCCATACACAAATGGGGCTGGTCAGGCTCCCCTCGCCATCCAATCTCACCTGTACCACGTTATTCCTATGGAACAGCTTTACAAAAGGGAGGATGTAATCCGGACAACACAGAGATTCCAACGGATGCCATAATCTTGCTCTACTAACAGTGTCGAATGCTTACCAATGCTAGGTTCATGAACAATAAATATCCAAAATACACTCTGAATCTGAGACCTTAAAGAAAATTGGACCCTATGCGGTCCATGAAGAAGATATGTCAACAAACACACAAGAGGAAAGAGAGAAAATGGAATTACAAACCAAAAGTAACATCAATGCCTATCACTAGAACAAGCCAGTCACCTCACTGGTTCCATTCATATCAATTTATCTTACTGATAAGGTTCACAAACACTATTCATTTATTGTCATTTAGTGCCAGTTCTTATTAGAAATCATAATAAGAACATCAGGTGTGATCGCCTGTGCACTACACTCGCACTCTTTTCTAACATGTTCACATTGCCAATGGCGTCACTCCAACTATTTTCATGTATTCTACGGCACTGGCATGTATCACAATGAGCAGTATTTTTAGATTGCATTCCACAGTAAGACATGAGCATTGAATAGAGATGCACACACGTTATACTCAGTTTCAAAATAACGTAGTTGTGCTTCACATAACCCACAGCAGTATGGTGTGAAATGGGATTTGTCAGACAAATGACGCTGGCACATCGCATGGAATGTTATGGTACAGAGAGTATTTTGTTTGCAAGGGAATTGCTTGGAATAATACATGTTTTTGTGTCTATCTTCTCGCAATGCATGTTTGGCATCTATTTGTTGAAATTATTTATATTAGTTGTCAGATGATTCTATCATATCTCTGATGAAGTGCACTTCTCGAAACACGTGTTGGCTACTTTAAAACATTTCTGTGACCATTTCGAAAATGTTCTTTTCTGATACATGTGATTTAATATGTTTATAAGAACAAAATACACTTTATGTGTATCTGAAAATGTGTCTAATTCCAAAACTTTAATGAGAGGCACACTTTGAAACTGAATCTTTGTGTTTTGATTTGCCCAGCAACCCACCAGTCGGGCAAATGGAGTAGCCTTGATCTGTGCACAGGTGAACTGGTTCTCTCTCTCCCAATAGACCTCATCTCCTGCCATCCGGTTTTTAGTTTTAGATAGAATTCTGCTTTGTGTTCTTCCATGAGCAGAACCTGTTGTATGTATTTAATAAAGCCGATTTGCGAAGCACAAACCACATTCTAAATCAATCAGAAAATATAAAAAACATCTTTATCGACACTTGTTGAGTATATTAAGTAGGAGTTATTGCGCTGAGATGAAGATGAATGCGTTTGATAGCGGCAAGTACTTAATTCACTAAATTGTAGCCATACTACAAAAAATGCAATAATTTCCTAAGGGGGGAAAAACACATAGATACAAGTGTTTTGCAAAGTTTGCAAATGTGTTATATGTAAGACCTAAGCACACACTTCAAAAATCTGCAAATACAGAGATGTATCGTGCACACGCACACACAGACACACGCACATACACATGCACACAAACTCACAAAACGCATGCAGAGGAATATAATGTATTGTTAATTTTAGTAGTGGTATTATCAACATTACGGTTTTTAATGGCAGAGGATTTATCTCTGGGAAGCAACAGAGAGCCCTATAAGTCATGGGGGAAGTTCACATTCCGGAAATCAGTGATACAAGAGGGTGGGTAGCTAACAATGGGGCAGGAGCAGGGCGGGCAATTTGGCAGCAAGTGATCTACAAGCAAGCAGTGGAGGAAACAGAAGGGAGCAGATCACCCAGGCCCAGGGAAGGTGGGGAGTGGAGTATTTTTTTGGACCTAGGTATTAGGAAGAAGCCGAATGTCTTGAGCTCCTTCCTGAAATGTAGAAGCAAAGGGGAAAGTCTCGCATTGATGGGGAGCAGGTTCCAGATTCTTGTGACGTAGATAGAGAAGACCTCCAGAATCTGGAGATTCTTTTTTTAAATACATAATTTTTATTGGTTACAACAGACTGACCATTGTAGCGTGGTCAGGGCGATGCAAGGTTGCTTCCCGCCCCATAGGCGTTCACAGAGGGTAGAGTCTTTAAGTAAAAAGGTTGTGTGGGGGGCGTGTGTCGGCGCATTCTTCAGGACATACAGGAATCTCGGGAGGGAGAGCCTTTTGAAGAGGGTGGCCCTCCCCATCAGGCTTAGCGGGAGAGATTGCCAGTGGGCGACATCTGCTTCGAGTCTGCTCACCACTGGTTGGAGATTAAGATGAAGAAATTTGTCAGTGTTGGAGCCCACCCGGATGCCCAGATAGACAGAACTCTGGATGGAGACCAAGTAAGGACATTGTTGCGTGAACGCATCAGCCCCACCTTGGAGTGGCAAAAATTTTTTTTTGTTTTTATTAACTTTGAGCCCACAGAACTCCTGATATTCGGTGAGGATTCCTGTCACCTCAGGACACAAGACTCTAGGGTTGCTCATGTAGTTCAGCAGGTCGTCCGCATACAGCGATTTGGGCCACAGAGAGCCTGAGGAGCTCGATGTAGTCCAAGTAGTGCGGAGCCGCCCCTCCGGGTGTGACCTCTCTGGGGGCGTAGAGACATTCATAGAAAATGGCGAAAGCCTCTGCTATGTCTGTATCCTCCTGAAGCAGGTCCCCATCAACCCCTTTAATGACCCGGACGTGTCACCGGTTCTTTCCCCTCCTTTGCAGCCAGGCCAGGGCCTTGCCGTCTTTTTCCTCAGTTGCATAGATCTGACTGTGCATGGTCCAATGAGCAGTTCTGTCTGGCGGCAGGTTCTTAAATATTTCCTGGGACGTAATCATTGCCTCTTTAGACTCTGATGTCCCGGAGGCGAGAAACCCCTCCTCTGCCCTCGCTGCGGCCTCTTCTTTATATGAAATCTCACAGACTTATTGCCAATGGCGAGCCGTGACCAGAGAAAGGGCCTCCTCCCGGGGGACTGCCTTGTACACTTCCCAGAGCGTTATGGGGCTGGCTACAGAACCCCGGTTCAGGTAGAAGTATTCCGTTGTTTTTTTGCACAAGGCCCTCATTCACCTTGGGGATCCCCAGGTAGTATGCATTGAGTATCTGGGAGAGCCGGGGCTTGGTTTGGGTCTGTTTTAAAATCAGTAATAGGGGGAATGGTCAGATATGCCCCAGGCTAGGTAGATGGCGGATTTCAGCATATGTGACATATCCTGTGGGACGAAGAAGTAACCTATACGGGACATAGATTTGTGGGCATTAGAGAAGAAGGATATCTGGAGTCTGTGGGATGGAGAGTGCACCATGCATCTACCCACCCAAGTGCAGATGCAAAGGATTGGGGCTTCATGGTTTCTGTTACCTACGTGAGATCTATCCTTAAGCACATCCATCACTTCATTGAAATCTCCCCCAGGACACAGTTATCTGCATGTTTCCCCATCATTGCCTCCTGGAGGTCATTAAGAAGTTCTGTTGGGTGTCCTGACCCACGTTTGGACTATTATGCTGCAACATTTGGTGCTGTGGGCTTATGAAATCCAAGAGGGCGGAAAAGCCCACATTTGCGCCAGAATCCAGGAGAATCGTGCAGTTTTGCGCACACCAAAATGGTCCCCTGACCTGCCACCCACCAGTGCAAAGAAAGATGGTTCTGTTCAAAACCCGTTTTTATTAATGTCAAAAATTGGTAAGATCATGGGCCCGGAACCACCAAACAAAATTCCAACTATGGTTGAGTGTTTTAGTTTACTCTACTACAGATCCACATCAATGCCATGTCAAGCAAGGATCATATACTATCAAGTAAAATCCTTTCCTTTTGAAATGTATTAATTTAAGACAGCTGTCAAAAATAGGTGCAGTACCGGCATTGGACACTGACCAGTATAAATCCTGACAGAAGAGCTGTCTTGCAGAACTGTGCAGTGAACAGAAGGGGGTCTTATGTAATTAAAAGTTCAAAAGACATGCCTTTCCTGAGAACTCTTAACACCCCAGCGACCCACACCAGGAGGCAGCATATCACATGGCCCTGTTGATTGAGAGGGAGGGGACTTCCCTGCAGCCTGCTGGACCCAACACATGAGACCCTTTCAATTGAATGGAGTATGCTGATTTGGGTGTGGACTGTAAACAGAGCTCTGCCTGAAAGGAGAGACATGTGATCCCTGACTCACCCAGTTCCTAGGGGCGGGCCAGACAGGACTGTGGATTCATATTGCAGCAAATATATGTTTAAGTTAAATGCTTCTAAAATCTTGTATTAAGCTCACAGAAATGTACAATTTGGGGATCCTGAAAATGAAAAATGCCCTCACGATTTGAGCCCAATTTCCACTTTGTACGGTGTTCTGGGACAGAACCCCGCTATTTATTAATATTGCAGACACTGTGTTTAGGATAGAGACATAGTAATTTCCAGTAAAATGCTCAGGGAAGGGGTGCAGGTCTGTGTAAATTTTTAGGAAAAACCAATATGGCAAAAGTCACTAAAAAAGCACAAAATGTTGCCATTTGTGAACCCAGGCTCTGAGGCGGATCAGAGTTGGGCGAGAGTGTATCTTAAATTAATCTGTGAAATGTGTATGTAATTTCAACGACGTGTGTATCTGGGAAACCTGTTAGTTATGAAAAATTCATTTTCTAAGTAAAAGCAAAGGGGCGTTTCTTCAATAGACTGTAAGACTCTGACTCACTCTGACACACTATTCCTTATCAAAACAGGTCACAGAGAATCCTTGACCTATCAAATTATGAGAGGGTTGGGCATGCAGAATGAGCCGATCCACCCACTTTCAAAACACATAAAAAGAGACTGCTTGGACAGACAGAGATTCATCTTTCCACTTTCTTGCGGAGCATTTTGACGGATGACTTCACATCCAGATTCCAGACTTTACATCCAGAGATCCAGAACTTAACTACAGAACTTAAAACAAAGGCCTAACCCACAAGCTGAGAACTCTTCTCAGCAGGCCTTCAGAATCCATCAATCCAACCAAACTATTCTACAGCCGGGCGAGCTGTTGGATTCTTTGCCAAGAACTTTTGCCAGAACCAGTAACAGACCCAAAAAGCAGTGCTGTATCCAGAGAGACCAGACCAGCTCGCTGTGAGCAGAACCAGAGATCCAGACCAGACCAGCAGAGCAGAGCTGACCCAGATAGCTGTGACTTCAGAACCACCTGCCAGGAGTCCAGTCCAAACCTGATCAGACCTTGATGGCCATTTTGAATCATTATTTCATTTCTGAAAAACTACCTTCATAAAATCGTCCGTATCTCTGGAACCGTTATATATGCTTTTTCCGTAATCGTGCTCGACGCCCTCGGAAAAAGTGCTGCGATTTGCGATTTGGCTCAAATTTCTTCACTTGTCAAAATAGCAGCTTCTTGCTTTCCTTTGCTGAAATTCGTTTTCAACCTGCTAATCCCTCATTGAGCATTGCCAGTGTGACTTGAGCTAATCTTAAATATCTATCAACTACCCTGAATCTCCTATAGGGAATTAAAAATCATTTTTAGCATATTTTTCCCTTGTTTGCATACCACATTTAAAGTACTTTTGCCTGTGTTTAAAATCATCCCTCTTTCTCTAAGCTTGCTGGGGGGAACGGGAACTGAATTGCCTTTGATTGTATTCCTGAAAACTGTGTACTCTCCTTTGCATCTTTTTATATTGCATAAGGGGGGGGGTGAATTGCCACAAGGGGAAAAGTGAACATATTAGCTCTTGTTGAACCCATATCAGTTTATTCCAGTGCTGCATTTTTCCATCACTGCATTCCTCGAAATCATAAAAGTATTCTCAGCTACCTTGTTCTTTCCATACCAACTTCTTAGTAATAAAATAAGTGTGCTAGTATAACATTATCCATTGTTGATCGACATTATACTCATCATAAGTGTGATATCAAATATTAATTTATTATAAAAGTGTGATATATATATTGTTTAATTATTCAATAAATCTTTTAAATTGCAAAACAAACCTACTTCTTGGCTCAGTGAGGTCAGGGGGATTCAAAGAGAGGGGTGTTATATAAGGGTTTATCATCCAGAGTATAACTTGTCATAAAAATATATAAATAAGGGCTTCCCTTGGGCGTCCCAGACGAGGCACTGACTTAGTGATATTGCTGACTTGAAGTCACTTAACAGTTCGAGGGTGAGTGGGGGGAGCATACACTGCCACAATCCCCCAGGAGGCCCTCCCAATATTTCCGGTAACCACCACAAAGCACCCCCTTTGGTCGTTATGGAGCCCTTTCAATTGTAATGGAACCCCTTTATGTATAAGGATCATGGTGCCGCGAGACCCAGTGGAGAACCTGCATGAAAGGTAGTTGCATAATTGGATCTCCTGAAGAACTTACATTCCGTGCCAGTAGGTACATCATAAGGTGTGTCTCGGTCTGGGGAGTGATATCGGGTGAGTGCCTCTGCAGGTGCTGGAGTAAAAGCCGCTTTTTTCACCCGGAGCCCATCCCATTAACGTTCCATGTGAGTAGGGTTAGACTATCTTGCGCCATTGGTATATGTGTGGGTGGTTGCATTTCCCATGGGAGGATGGTCTCACCCATGTTCTTGATCTGTGGCCCTTGTGGCCCAGGACGTGCAGTGCTCTCCCGTTTCAGCCCAATACCGTTGCCATGCCTGCTGCGACCTAACATAACCACCAGTAAAGCAAAACCCTCCCCCATTCCCAAGTGGTGAGAATGTTGCTTCGAAAACCTTTGTGCGGAACATCTTCCCCTACCCTCCCCTTACTTCCCCCCAACCAGAAGCACCTGTAACTCGAACCAAGCGCCAACTGGGCCCATTACTCGAACACAAACCGTTATGGAGCTTTTACCCAAACTATGATAGTGAAATTCTTGTGCCGAGCACCATCAGTTAGTTGGTACGTTGCTGCAAACGGGCCGTAGTATGGATATGTTCACCCATTCTCTGTGGTTTCCTCCTCAGGATGCAGTGCCACCTCCGATTCTCAGTCCAAGGGTATTGTGGGCAGGTGGAGAACGACCGTCCTTGGCTTCCACCCTGTTGGTTCCTTCAGTGATCGTCGGGTCCCAGTTTTATTAAGAATTTGAGTCTCTAACCATTCCCATGCCTCTTTGTGTGTGTAGAACAGGTGTGTGGCCCCTTCATGGTGGACTTTCAGCAGCACCGTAAAGAACAGCGCATATTTGAGTGACGGCGACTGCAGTTTCTTTTTGACTGAGTCAAAGGATTGTAGGGCCTTCTGTACCTCTTTTGTGTAGTTCAGGTAGAAGTCAATACGGTATCCATTGTAAGTAATGGGGCCGGCGGCACGGGACATCTGGAGGATGGCATCCCTAACTCGGAAATGTAGGAGCCGTGCAATGATCGTCCGTGGTAGGGCACCTGGAACAGGACATCCTGTATGGACCCTGTGTGCACGTTCAATTGAAAAGAACTTGGATAACATCTTGGGGGCAAAGAGGTGGGTGAGCCAGATCCAGAAAAAGATCAACACTGGGGCCTTCTTCTTTCTCCGGGATCCTGAGAATCCATAGGTTGTTTCGCCGTGCCCTTTTCTCACTGTCTTCCACGCAGTATTCAAGTTGGTCAACCTTTTTAATCATTGCGGCCAGTTGCTTCTCCATCTGATGAACCGTGTCCTCCGTGTTCGAGATTCTATGCTCCGACTCCCACACCCATGATGCCAAGTTGTGGAAGTGCTGGCGGAGGAAAGACACTTCTGTGAATAGGCCACCAATTTTCAGTTCTATGTATGTCCTCAAGTCTCCAATTGCCTTCATGACGTCCGTGAGAGAAATAATGGGATCCTGGGCTCCTACGTCTGGTTCTTCGCCACCTAGGATTTGCGTTGTGGGTCTAGGAGGAAATCTGACCGTGAATAGGTCCATTTTACTTTGTAGGGACTGCCTTTTTGCCTTGTCCTTGACCATTGTGCATATATGCGTGATCTGGCAGGGAAGGGTTCCTTTTGCTGGTGCCTATAATGGCCTCCCGGTGAATTCCAATACATTGGTGGCAGTACTATGCGTGACGCGGGTCACACCGGTCCAGCAGAGCCGCCAGAGTGGCTGGGGGTTGGTGCAAGTGAATCAGCACTGTCTCCGTATTGCTTTCGATAGCGGAGTTGGAGGTGTCAGGCTGCAGGTCTCATGGGGAGACAGGATCGTGATGATGAGATTCTTAGTAAGGTAGATTGGAAACTTTAGGGCAAAGGCCTTGTAGATGCTGGAACAGGCTTTGAAGATGATACATGCTTCTAACGGGAGCTAGTGCAGTTCAATGAGGGTCTGGGTGATGTGTTCGAATTTGTGGAGTCCTTTGAAAGGTTGTGCTGAATCATGTAGGGCACATCTCAGAGGTTGAATATTGGATGGCCTTCCAGAAGAGCACTGCCACCATCCAGATGTGAGAGGACCAAGACCAAAATACAAATGTTGGTTGTGCTACTCTTATTCGAGTGGTGGGTTTTTAAGCTTTATTGGATCAGGTGTCACCCAATTGCCCTTTCGTTCTGCTTTGTATTTCACTTCTTCTGCCCCCTCCTCTTCTTTCTTATGTCACTGCTCACACCCATTGTCTCCTACACTTTATTATCTAACCATTATGGCCACTTGACCTGTTATTTCTAATTGCACCTTCACCTGGACTGTTGCTCTTCCATTTGTGTGTACTTTCTTCACAGAGTCACAGTGTGGGAAATCAACATATTTGTAGAACAATAGCCATGGTTTGTATCAGTTCATAAATATGTCAATAATAAATGGATGTATATATAGCACTTACTACAACAGTATGCACATTTGGTGCTGTAACTAACAGCTATGTCTATTACTCAGCAGGATGAATGCCTGGGAACTGTCTGCCAGGGTTTTACCCTGCGATATGCTGAGTACAGAATGAACATGTCAATGCTTAGCTTAGTCTGAACTCCCACTTAAGTATGACATAGTTATCAACTGATGACATTTGAAGATTCCTCTTAAGCTTAAAAGTATCATCACCGTTTGCCAGACTTGTAATTAGTGAGAGCTGAATGAGATGTACAGGCCGGGGGATGTGGGATAGAGACTGTATGCACAGAAACGACACTGTCCAAAACTATGATTATCATTGGAACACTCCATTAACAGAGTCCTGTTCCATTCTATGCCCGCATGACCCTAACGGGCCCCTTAAACAGTACCATATGATATCGTAGAGAATACAGAGCCCCGAATCCACTATGCACACCCCCTCATTCTATCCTACCCCATCTATAACCAGATCCCACCCCAGGAATGCCATAATATTCTACACAGTCAATACCCTTGAAAGTTGCAGTGGTTTGTGATATGAATCCCAATAACATAACATAACATAACATAACATACCCTCAACACACTGACATTTTGAAATATTGACTTTTCCTCTTCCTCAAAGGACGTGGGGTTGAAAATGGAGAATGGAATGGTAGGGATGCCGGTCTTATCGCTCCAGTAATAGCTGACCAGTTTAGAGAGAGTTTGCTCCTTCCGCTTGTGTAGGGAAGTCAAGTTTACTCATGGTCTGGCTATTGTCAGTACCCATGTGCCTGCTGAACATTATGTTGGAAGCTGCAACCTGGTTTAATGCATTCCGAATAGACCATGTGAAGAGTTTGAGTTCCCGGCCTCCCTTTGTTCATGTGCAGGCATCATGTCTTTCCTGCTGCCATTCCATTGCTTCTGCCTGTATGTGCAGTCCCAGCGGTACATCTTCCTGGGCTACCAGAGTTCTGCTTGCTCGCTCTAACTCCCTACAGGCTTGATAGTAGTTGGCCTGAGGTTCTTGTAAAAGGGAGGTGGTGGGGGCTTGGTAAGCAGTTACGGTTTGGCTTCAGAGGTTGTGGAGGGAACCTTCGTTTCCACAGTCGTTTATGGGTTCTGTTCTTGTTCCTCAGCACCCTTCCTTCTGTATTCCCAACCCACGCTAGACAGCGCATGCCTCGGGTGTTGGGTCACCGCTCTAGTGACAGTGACATCTGTCCACACCATATCACATGGATTCAGGTTATGAAGTGTACTGGATAAAATGAGAGGCTATGGGGCTAGCAATGGGGAAACATTGATAGGATATGGGTTTGCTTGCATGCCGTGCAGAGCGTTGGGGGATAGTCCTGCAGATGGGGGTGCTGGTGTGTGAAGGGTCAAACTTGTGGAAGGATGTTCTGTGGGGTGGGCCCATCGCCTTTGTCCCTCTCATGCTACCTTTCCCTTTCCTTCCATACAGTGCCAACAAGGATTAGGGCAGTGGGATGAGAAGACATTTAAGTGGTCTTTAACAAGGGCATGTGGACTAAGTGTTAAGTGAAGTCTAAATGCATGTAACCCAAGTAGGACGTGGTTTCAGGTGGCGAGGTACACAATCAATTGTGTACCACTTGGCATGGTCTTGTTTGAATTACATTTGCAATTGTAGCTTCCATTAGTCGTTGATAATCTTGCATGGGCCGATTTAAGATGTTTCAAGCAATCATGCATTTCATTATTAAGAGTAAGGAGAATACCAGTGCATTAATACAAAAAAAATATACACTGTCAGTTGCAGAAATCAACTGTTGGTTGAAGTTTAAGAGCATTGTTTTACTTTGTAATTTAGTCTATTTCAAACTAGTCCCCTTTTTTTTTAGAATAGTTGGAATACATTTGATATGCTTTCAAACAAAGCAAGCTCCACTGTTCGCCATGATAGCACTATATGCCACCTTCTCTAAAAAAAAGAAAAAGACTAAATTAGAAGAGACTGCCTTACAAAGTAAAACATGTTCTTATACACAAAACAAGATACATTCTGGCCTGTGGCAGACAAAGCAGGGCCCTGAGCGGTTTCATGGAGAGTGACACCCGCCCCTGCTATCACATGCTGTTAGCTGAACTGGACTACATACACGCAGTAGACATCATCTGAGAGTTTTTGACAACGTATGGGGATTTAACTCTAAAGTGTTAATATCCCTCATCACATCAGGAGTGCAATGTGGTAGCCTTAGGAACAGATTGATGCCGTCAAACATGGGTACGATCCCCGCTCATGCTCTTAGACGCAAGAGAAGCCCAACCTATAGCGCTAATTAAGTCACCAATAATCGTTGGGGACCCAGCTTTCTCTGTTGTGTAGCGAGTACTGAGGGGAGAACAGACAGAGCCCTTGCTTAGGAGAACGATGTGCAGGTCATTGGGGCTCAGCTCAAGCGAGCCATGGCCTTCTTAAATGTGTGCATTGGGGTGTCCTCGGGCATGCACTTTCTTGGATGTTGGTCTATTGGTGTTTGTGAATATGACAATTTGTGATGACTCATCTTTCATTCCAAAGAAATTCCCCCAGCTTATATCCATCTGATCCCTGAAGCCTCTTGCATTAAGGGGCATTTGAGTGCCATGGCACCCTGCATCAGAAGGGTGGATTAGCACATCCTCTTAGATGGGACTTAAAGCAGTGCGCATTTAACCTTGCTGTGCATTCATCTGTTTGGGTCCTTCTAGAAAGCTTCCCTCGGTTCCCCAGGCTCTAGGGTGACACAGCACCCACAGGTACTTTTGCCCAGATTGGTTTCCACAGTATCATATGATATGATAGGTTATTTATAAGGCGCTTATTACCCAGAGGTTTCTAAGCTCAGACCCAGGGATCGAACCTGTGTTGCTCTGTGTCGTCTTGCTTCCAAGGCAAGCACGTTGCCCCTGAGGTATCCTACTGAGACACGTTGCCCCTGAGGTATCCTACTGAGACAGTACACTAGGACATTGCTCATGAGTGGACCAAAGACGAGTGCCTTCTCTTTGTCAGTACCCTCAGCCATTACCATCACTTTCAATCCAAATGAACTTCATCAACAGTTGTCTTTCAGCCATTAGGGTCCATGGCAGAAAACCAAGTGAAAAGTGACAATAAAGAAGGTCAGCCAGCTCAAGACCACTGGCCGATGGAGCAAGCCACTTATGGGAAGAGCAGGCAGCAGACTGGAAGAGCAGGGAACTGGAGCAGGCAGCAGACAGATTGATATGAAGGAAGTAGCTTCACAAGACACAAGCTAGCCAACAACCAGTGCCGTCCAGAGAGGAGTATCAAAGCAAAACAGGGGAAGAGGCCAGACCGCAGCCGTTTCATCCGCGCGCTTCACTAGCAGCAGGTGCTCACCCTCAGCAGTTAGGGGCAGTGGTCAAAGTGAGCAGGAGCGGTTGGGAGCGGTGCTCCTCTACTTTTTTAAATTACATTTTACTGTTCTTATACTTTCAATTTAAAAAGAAAGCCTTCCGGAATTGTAGAAACTCGTACAAACTTGCTCTTCAGTACACTGCACTGAACGTTGCCTTAAACACCATTTGTTTAGGGGTTGTGTATTGTCCGTGGGAGGGGCGTGGTGATGGGGTTTGTGGAGAGCTAGGCAGGCCAGCAGGGTACATAGTTCCACTACTTCTTTTCATACACTTCGACCACAGGTTATGGGGGTCAGCTGCAAGAATAAGGGACTTGGGTACGGTGAAAAGGACAACTCCTGTGTTTAGTCAGAGGAACATGATTTCACAGGTGTCAGACTCTGTCATCAGGTGGGCGACACTTTATGGCGTTGACTTAACTGCAGTAGCAGTCACGTTTTAGTAGTATGAGCTCGTGGTTTTAATCAGATGCTGAAAGTGTTTTTTGTAGCACGGTCCCCATAAAAAAATGTGCATTACTTGCAAGGTGCCTGTCTTTCTTTATGCTTAGCCGGTGTTGCCCATTGGGACATTCTATGATGCATAGTCCCCAAAAATAAAATGTGTGTCTTGGAGCAGATTTCCAAATAACTCAAATATGGTTGTTATTAATGGTTCTGTTTTCTGGCTAATTATTGGCTCTTTTTTTTTAAAAAACTACTTTATTCAATTTATTTCCAACAGATAATTAACATACAATAACACAACACAATAAACTTATGCTTCCAAAATGTAACAGTAACTTAACCAACTCCCTCCCCCAAATGCCCCTACAGCTATATGAAATCCAGACCTAGCATCTAGGAGGAAAAGGGAGAGAAATAAAAAACATAAAATTAAAAAAAATAAAAACAAATTAAATAAACTTATAAATAACTCATAGAACTCAGTATTCAATGATAGTCCATTTCAGCAAATATATACATACATAAATGCATATACCGAAAATTGAAAGTGTTCTTTCTTTTCATCGATCTTCTCTTCCTGAAACAAGCTTAATACGGTCCCAAATTTAGGAATCCCTACAGATTTTCTCAAAAAGAGCTTCTTGGCACTTACTGAATTTGTACATTTGTATTTTTTTATTTGATAGTGTGATACAGCCAAATGTAACTTTCCACACAAATAAAATGTTGAACAATGTAATATATGTTATCGTTGAAAGGATAGCTATTTTGTATTTACTGCATGTTGTACTTCCCTGACATTAAACAGCATCCTGTAACACCTCGGCACCCAATTCAAGCTGTATGAAAATGAAAACATGTATAACTAAGAAAATACATGATATAATCAGGAGTCTTTGTATTCTGGGCCCATAACAAATTATCCATGGTCCTAGCTCAATGTAAGTGTTGCGTTTGATTTCTACTGTATATTAAGTGCTAAAGCGGCATGTTCATCCTGTTAACATAGGAATTCATAAAAACCCAGCAGTTAAGGGGTTACATAGCCCCAACAGACTCCTTTCCCAAGAGAGCGCTTCCATCCCCTGTATCTGTGCAATAAATACCTTCTGTGCTTTTTTATAGACTTATTATTTTAATGGGATGAAGATTCGATTTTCTATGCAGTCCCAGGATTGGGGAAATGTCGCTTGCAGTTAAAAAGTTAAAGTATAGGACCGGAAATGCAGTATCCCATTGCTTTGACCCTTTTTCAAAGGGATGGTGAACTGCTTTCTAAGGACAGGAATGCTCACTGCCGCGGCTCTATGGCACCCCGGCCCCAAGTGAAAGAATGGCCTTTGGCTCTGAGTTTTGTGGATGTTTTCAGATGTCTTCTGATAGTCCCAGGCCTTCAGCGGAGAAGCAAAAAAACAAAAAACAAAAACCACCCATGAACGCTGAATAGCTGAGCAAGAGGGGGCCCGCGCCCCGCATCAATAGACTGTGTTTAGCAGAGGCAGCCATAGCACCCGGTGTAGAGGACCCAGGAATGCTTTGAAGCCTTCCCGGAGCCCCGTGAGCCATTTCATGGCAGGACTCTGGACCTAAACGTGATTAACAATCACCAGCCCGGGCTCTGCTTGGATCCTGTTCCTGCTATGGAGAACTCCTGAAAGTGTCTGACACTGTTATGTACAGAAGGTTTATTGCCGAGCTCGTTTATTCCAGGGTAGAATTTAATCTGGAGAGACACTGTTTCCCAAGTAGATCTCTTTGCATCCAGGGCCCTTAAGGTCAGAATCTACTAGATGTATTGGCGTGATTTTACAGTGCACTTGCAGAAATCCTGCGCAACAGCACCATTGGAACAGCAGCCTGCAAAGGCATTTCCCCACTAGGGTACTTCTTCAAGAGTTTGCAACTCATCTGCAAACCCCATTCAGCCATCTCTTCTTTCTTCTCACACCATGATGCCGAGTCAACGGTGTGCCACAAGCGATTCAAACAACTTTTGACAGAGGTTGCCTCTCACTGCAACTTATGGAACACTGAATTACTGTACAGCCGATAACACATTATGACCTTTCTATGGTTTTTGCTGTTGGAGTGTTTGACAGCTATTTAGGAACCTGTGCAATGTCATGCTTGTAATGTACTTCCCAAGATGAATACAATAAGTTGCTGAGGTAGACTGTGACCCATTGGCTGGCAAATATGAAGCAAAGGAGCAATTTAAGCAAAGTAAGAAAAGGCTACTGACTTATGCCCTCTGATCTTAATTCCACCATTTCCTCGCTCACTGCCATCTACTCACATTGCCACCTACTGAGCCGCACGTCTCCATTCCTCCATTCCTACGGAAGTCCCCAACATGCCAGTACCCTTCAGCTTCACCATACCGGAAACAGAAAAAATCATCCTCACACTAAAACCTTCTAACTGTCAAGGAGACAACTGTCCTGCCAAAATAGTCAAGGACGCAGCGAGAGATCTAGCGCCCTTTATTTCAAAACTAATCAATGCTTCATTCAAAACCAACACTGTCCCAATAAACCTAAAAGAATCCTGGGTTCTACCGCTCCTCAAGAAACAGACTCTTGACCCATCCATTCCCACTAACTACAGACCCATCACCACGGTACCCTTTCTCCTTAAAATAATTGACAGAGTAGCTTACCTACAAATTCAAGACTACCTTGAAACCAACCACCTTCTTGGATCTCCCCAATCCGGATGTACAAAGGCAAACTGCTATGCTACTCTTCCTCGACCTGTCGGTGGCCTTCGACTTGGTGGATCATGCAGTCTTGTGCAAACACCTAGCGTCGGCGGCCCACTTCTCGAGTGATGCAATAGCTTGGGTCCAGTCCATCTTAGCAAACAGAACAATGAGAGTCTTCTCCCCATCGGTCTCAGCTGACCCAATTCAAACCACCTGCGGTGTCCCACAAGGATCCTGTGTCTCGCCCACTATATATAATATTTTCACCAAGCCCCTATTCGATAAATTGGACAGACTGGGTGTCACCTATACTAACTATGCAGATGACACTCAGATCCTCATTCCCCTTTCGGGCAATTTTGATAAGTATATGGCCTTGGTGAATGAAATATACCTCCTCATTCAGGCTTCGGTGGCAACCCATGGCCTCTGCCTGAATGACGATAAAACAGAGATCCTGATCCTTGGCTCCAAAGCCAACCTGAAAAAACTAAGTCCCAACTATGCCTCATTTCACATAGATGGGAACATAATCAAAACAGTAAACAAGGTAAAAACACTAGGCGTTTATCTCGACTCCATTTTATCATTAAGAAAACAGATACATTCCTTGGCTTACTCTACTGCCTACACAGGCAAACTTATCAGGGACTCCCGTCCTTATCTTACAGAAGCATGCTGTATTACCCTCGCCAATGCACTAATTTTGTGAAAACTGGACTATTGCAATGCCCTAAATCTAGGAGCTAGCAAATATATCCTCAACAAATTACAAGCACTTCAAAATAATTTCTTGAGAACTGCCCTAAATCTTACCAACAGAGAACACATCTCTAACCTTAGAAGAAGTCACCACTGGCTGAAGATAAGTAATAGGATCTTACTTAAAACCATATCACTCACTTTCAAATGTCTTAACAACGCAGCTCCCCCATACCTTACAGAGAGAATGACTAGAAAAACCTAGACTTGCCAATCCAGAATAGCTAACACCCACTGTCTAAAGATACATAGGTTCAAGTTAACCAAATCCGGAGGAGGTAGTTTCCCTGTGAAAGCTGCTTAACATTTGAATGCACTACCCTTGAGCCTCGGAACTGATCAGTCCTATCTTACCTTCAGATGCAAATCCCTAAGCTGGCTGCGATCTAATGATGTATGACCTCTGAATACCTGGAGTACTCATTCATATACCTGACCACGAACATACTTATTCTATTGTACCACTCTTACATGAATATATGTACGCTACTGTATTGTTACATACTGCAACCCATTTGTATCTGTCCTTTTGCAATGTATTGATTCCATGTCTTTACATGAATCTATCTAACATACTGTATCCCTATGAAACCCATTTGTAGCTGTCCTTTTGCAATGAATTGATGCTATGTTGTAACTAAGTCTTAAGTATTCTTATTTGCTGCGTCCGGCTTCCTACGGGTTTGGTGCGCATTACCAAATAAATAAACAAACAAATATTGGTTTAAACGTTTGGAGGTCATCTCCATACTCAGCAATTGGGCAACCCTTCCATCCGTTACAGCATGGTCCCGTCTCTGTCCTTCTACTTCTGCATAGAGCGTCAAGGCAATCGTCATCAATAGCCTCACCAGCTTTGTGTCCTTCATTAACTTCTGGTGTGGCCTGGAAAAGCCACCATGGCCCAAAGAGGGCATGGGAGGCACACAAATGACCAGACAGGAATAACACACGATGAAGCCAGGCTTATGGATAAAAGATTTCTTATTATGTACAAGATAACAGAATAAACAAGTTGTCAGCTGAGATTTGTTTAGCGTAGTCTTACAAGTTACAGAGGCTTTTGGAAGGAGACTCCAGAGGACTGTCACATATAGCCATGTCTATGATACAGAATCACATTGGCCTGGATCCAACTGGCATTTTGCATAACAATAACAACCTCTTAGCTATCAGGTGTATCGACCCACGTTCAAGTTATTATGCTGCAACATTTGGTGCTGTGGCCTTAGAAAATCCAAGATGGCTGAAAAGACCACATTTGAACCAGAATCCAGGAAAACCGTGCAGTTTTTGCACACACCAAAATGGTCGCCTGACCTGCCACCCACCAGTACGAGCGTGATGGGACATAAGCGCCATGAGTGAAACGTGGTGCCGAAGGAAAACCAGCAGTGCCTGTTAGCTCAAAGAACGCTTTGAAATCAACTGTGTTTCTCTGAATGCAAGCTCAAAATGCCTATTTCAAACATTGCAAGATATTCAAAAAATCTTACTGAACACCAGCAGACGTCTGGTAGAATGAAGTCTAGTGTGCATACAAAATTTGGAAAGATGAAGAGCCTAAAATAATGTTCATAACAAAACTGGCTGAGCTGTGGATGTCAGAAGTTTAAGTGAAATGGGATTTAAAGCCACTAAAATCTATATGTTTAAATTAAATGAGTGACCTACTTTTGAGTGTCACATAGGTTGCAACTGCTTAAATGTCATGGTTTTGAACTTAGAATCAGCGTTGTAGCTGCATGTGTCAAAATTGTAAGTTTGATTTGAATGAAGAAAAATGGGAACAAAAGTGACCTTTGGCTGAAGCCTGGCTTAAAGGGACTGAATTCTGCCTGGCAACTACCCCCGACAGGAGTTGAAACTTGCCCAGCAACTGCATTCACAGGCCTGGCCTGCCTTCTGCTGCCCCACCAAAAGGAGATTTCACCTCTCTGATTGTAACGCTCACCTGATTCTCGCAGAGACGCCGGTCTTGACTGGGCGACTACCGTATCTTCAAAGGTGATGTGTAGCACCCGGTTGGCTCTTTGGGCTGGACCTCTGTGCACTGTATGCCTGACGTGTAGAGTAAGATGTCTGCAGATAGAAAATATGGGGTTAATGAACTGGGGTTATTGGGGTGTCCCTATCTCTTTCCTCTTCTCCTCTCCTGTAGACCCCCAAAGGTTAACGCTCTCACCTTAGGTAAGTGAATGCCGAGCTCTCCATCTGCCTCGGGGCAGGGTGCTGTAACCAGTTTCTTCACTGGATAGGTAGCGCAGGCCTCTTGACTTCAGAGGACTGCTGTCCGTCGTTTACTGCACGAACGGTAAGTTTCGAGTCATTCAAATGTCTTTAAAGTCTTTAGTAATGATGTCTCTTGTTTTGCAGGGTTCCGGCGTTGGCGGATGACGGGCTGAAGTGAGTTGAAGATGGAGCCCGTGTGATGAATAGAAGCGCCTGGAAGCACGTAAGTAAGCGCTTGTTGCCTGCTTCACTATGCGCTCTAACTGTCTTTTTATTTTGCAGGTACGAGTTCGGAGCGGCTGCAGGGTGCCGGAATACCCACTGGATTAGATGTGGAAAGGAGTAATGGCACGTGAGTATTAAAGTTCCCCAATGTCTTTAAACGCACCTTGTTTTGTCTTTCAGATGCCGGATGCAGCGCCGAAGGCCTCCGGAGCGTGCAAAGAGTTGGTAAACTTTTGTCTTTCAGATGCCGGAATGCAGTGTGAAGACCTCCGGAGCGCACGAAGAGTAGGTAAGCCTTTGCCTTTCAGATGCCGGAATGCTAACCTGTTCTTTCTTGTCTTTATAGGTGTTGCTGAAGACTGGATTCAGGATGGTAAGCCTTTGCCTTTCAGATGCCGGAATGCTAACCTGTTCTTTCTTGTCTTTATAGGTGTTGCTGAAGATTGGATTCAGGATGGTAAGCCTTTTTCCTTAGGCCCAGGACCGGATGCAGAAGACACGATGAGCGTTCTGCTGCAGAGGTTGCAGAATAACGCAAAGCAAGATTCATCCACCGGGTGTGGTTTAAATAGCCTCCTGTAGTGCTTAGGTGTCTCCTTCCACAGCCACGCCTAAGTAAGAAAAGAGTTCCTGGTAAGAAAAGAGTTCCTGCCTTCCAGAAGAGTTCGTGTTCTGAATCTAGGGAGTGGCTCCAGCCCCACCCAACAGGAAAAGTAGTTCCAAACAGAAGAGGATCAGAGGCTCAACTGGCAGGCAAGTAAGCAGCATGGTCTGCTGAAGGTAAGTCCACCCAAGCATTATGAGCCCGGCGCTTCCAGCGCTGGGACTGGGCATATTTATGAGCCTGGTGCCACTGGCGCCAGGACTGGGTCCAAAAGGTCCCAATTGGGACTGGTTGGCACTCGGAACCTGGGTTATGGATCTGCTTCCAAGGGAGTTGGGAAAACCCTGACCTTTTGGAAGCAGAGATCATGACAGTACTCCCCCTCAAGGCCCCTCCCAAACCGGGCTTCTCTGGGGGTTTTGGCTTGTCAGGAAATGTTCGGTGAAATCTTTTGATTAGGCGAGGAGTGTGGACATATTCAGCAGGTTCCCAGGATCTCTCTTGGGGGCCGTAGCCTTTCCAGTCAATTAGGTAGAATAGTTTAGATTTGGAGATCTTGGAGTCCAGAATGCTTTTGACTTCAAACTCGAGTTCTCCATCCACTAGGATAGGTTTTGGAGATTTGGTTAGTCGGGTTTGAGGTTGCACAGGTTTTAATAGAGAGACGTGGAAGACCGGATGTATCTTCATGTGCGGGGGCAAGTCCAACTTGACCGCTACTGGGTTTACTATGGTAGTGATGGAATAGGGACCAAGGTATCTTGGGTTGAATGTGCGTGGCCCTTTTAGAGATAGATATTTGGTGGATAACCAGACTTGATAGTGAGGGGCTTCCTTCCGATGTTGATCTGCTCCTTTCTTGTATTGTTCTTTAGCCCTTTGAAGGTGAGAAACAGCTTCCTTAAAGGCTTGGGTGATTGTAGAATGCAGGTAGTCTACTGCTGGTGTTTCAAGATCTTGGAGGGGATCCAACTCCGAGGTTCGAGGGTGACTGCCGTACAAAAGAAAAAAAGGGGTTTTCCCAGTTCCCGAATGGACAGAGTTATTGTAGGCATACTCGGCTATCCAAAGGATATCTTTCCAAGTTTTTTCAGTTTGTTGCAGCATGCAGCGTAAATACTGTTCCAGAGTTTGATTGGTCCTCTCGGTTTGTCCGTCGGTCTGAGGGTGGTGACTGGTCGATAGTCTCACATCAATTTGAGCCGACCGACAGCAACTTCGCCAAAAATGAGAAATAAATTGACTACCTCGATCCGAAATTAGAACCGAAGGAAAACCGTGCAGTCGGACGATGTTTTCGAGAAATTCTCGGGCCAGAGTTGCTGCTGTTGGCAAGCCTTTGAGCGGAATGAAATGCGCCATCTTGGAGAATAAGTCCACGATTACTAGAATCGTATTGTATCCGGAGCATGGAGGTAGATCGGTGATGAAGTCCATAGAAAGCGTATGCCAAGGGCGAGGTGGGATGTCAATAGGGCGTAAGAGGCCTGCTGGTCTTTCCTTTTGACTCTTGTTTTGGGCGCATACTCCACAGGACATTATAAAGTCTCTGATATCTTTTTTCCAAGACGGCCACCAGAAGTAGCGCTTGATCTTTTCTGAGGTCTTGGCTATACCGGGATGACCTTCCATTAAAGAGTCGTGATAACAAGAGATTACTTTTTTCTGTAAATCTGTGCTGGGTAGGTATAATCGTTCTTGGAAATACAATAAGTTGTCCTTTACTGCAAAGTCCTTTCCCTGCAGATGCCAATTCTGTATGTCTGCTGGAGTTACAAGTTGCCTGGCTTTATCCTTAACTTCCTCTATGGATTCTGTGGTGATTACACCCAGAATTCTTTGTTCGGGAATGATTGGTACAGGTTTAGGGTTGACCAAGTGTTCTTCCACTCCCATCCGAGAAAGGGCATCGGCTTTACCGTTCTTTGTACCAGGTCGATAGGTAATTATGAAGTCAAACTCGGCAAAGAATAATGCCCAACGGAGTTGTCTAGAGGATTGGGCTTTTGCGGTCTTCAAATATTGCAGGTTTTGGTGATCCGTAATCACAGTAACGGTGTGTCGGGCCCCCAGCAGATAATGCCGCCAAGCCTTAAAGGCAGACTTGATAGCCAGAAGTTCCTTTCAGTAATCGTGTAATTGATTTCAGGAGGCGAGAATTTGCGGGACCAAAATGCCACGGGATGCAACTGATTGGTTACCGGGTCCTTTTGTGATAGAACTGCCCCCATGGCAAGGCTTGAAGCATCAGTTTCCACAATGTAGGGGAGTTCGGGGCGAGGGTGTTTTAAGATTGGTGCAGAGATAAATTTAGTCTTCAAATCCTGGAAAGCTTGTTCCGCCTCGGTAGACCATTCAAAACGTTTGTTTTTCTTTAACAAGGCAGTGATGGGCTGGACTATTCGAGAGAATTCGGGGATAAACCTGCGGTAAAAGTTAGCGAAGCCTAACATGCTTTGCACACCTTTTACGGAGGATGGTGATGGCCATTTGAGAACTGCATCGACCTTCTTTGAATCCATACGCACTCCGCCAGGTGATAATATGAATCCCAAGAATTCAACTTCAGTCACGTTGAAAACACATTTTTCCAACTTAGCGAAAAGTTTGTGTTGACGCAATCTTTCGAGGACCATTTTCACGTGTTTCCGATGTTCAGATTCCGATAAAGAATAAACGAGGATGTCGTCAATGTAAACAACAACACATACATCTATGAGCTCTCTGAGGACATCGTTCATAAAATATTGAAAGGCGGCCGGGGCATTGCAAAGTCCGAAGGGCATGACCTGATATTCAAATAGCCCATACTTGGTGCGGAAGGCTGTCTTCCATTCATCGCCCTCTTTTACTCGTACCAAGTGGTAAGCTCCTCTAAGATCCAGCTTTGTATATATGCATGCTTTTCTGACTTGGTCCAGGAGTTCAGGGATCAAAGGTAACGGATATCTATTCTCAACAGTGATCTGGTTCAGGGAGCGATAATCGATACAGGTTCTAAGGTCTCCTTCCTTTTTTGGAACGAAGAACAAAGCTGAAGAAGCAGGGGACTTGGAAGGACGAATAAACCCATTTGCCAGGTATTGATCCAGGTATTGTCGAAGGTGAAGGTTCTCAGGCTCGGTGAGGGCATAAATTCTACTACAAGGAGGAGTAGATCCAGGTATCAGGTCTATCTGGCAGTCATAAGACCTATGAGGAGGTAGAGAGTTAGCCTGATCCTTCCGGAAAACATCTTGGTATTCTAGGTATTCGGGAGGTAACTGGGGAGTCTCTGAAGAAATTGCGGCCAGTGCAACACCAGGTGGAGGGTGACAAGTAGAGACACATTCTGGAAACTGGACCGTTCTTGCTCGCCAATCGATCAGAGGATTGTGTTTCTCTAACCAAGGTATTCCTAGAATAATCTGAAACTGAGGGGCCTTGATCACATCGAACACGATCTTCTCATGGTGTCCATCTTGACTTACTAGCGTCACCTCTTGAGTGGTATGCGTTACTGGCCCGGAGGGTATCTCCGTACCATCCACCGTAGTAATGACGTCCTATACAGCCTTGGGACAAAGAGTTAGATTCATCCTCAAAACCATTTCATGATCCACATAATTGCCGATGGCACCGCTGTCGACGTAAGCTTCAATTGCATGTAATCGATCCGGATTATCAGGGCTAATGAGGACCATAGGTATCACGAAATGCGAGGTCACGGAACTGGTTTTCACGCTCGGCAAGAGGACCTCTATTCTTGTCGGGCGAGGTCGTTTCCCTGCTCAGAGTTTGTAACTTTGGTAACTGCAGCTCCTACTGCCTTCTTGGCAGGTTTCACCGGACAGTCTCGAAGAAAGTGCCCTGAGTTTCCGCAATATAGGCATAATTGCAACTGTTTCCTCCTTTCCCGCTCCCTTTGTGTTAGAGGACCTTTCAGACCCCCTATTTGCATGGGTTCCCCGGAGTCTACTCCTTTGGAAGAAGTTGGCGGTTTGGAAAATACTCGAGCATCAAACTTGGAATGATCGGCCTTCCTGTTCTGCAGCCTGTGATCTATTTGAACGACCAAGTCTATATAATCCGAACAGTCTTGTGGGGGATTCACTACTTGGGCTAAAACGTCTTTGAGCTCTCCACGTAGACCTCTATAAAACAGCGTAATCCTTTTGTCCTCAGGCCATTGAGTTTCCACTATTAGTCTATTGAAAGATGCAATATAAGCCAAAAGGTCTTGATTACCCTGTCGCAATGAAAGAAGCTCATTGTCCAAGGCCTGCCCCTGTGAATGTCTTGCGAACAGTTTTTCCATACTAAGCTGAAAGGCTTGAAAATCATGGAGAACCGGATCATCTTGATTAACTAGAGGGATCGACCAGTCTGCCGCATTGCCACTAAGGTACGAAAGTACAAAAGCTACTTTTGCTTGATCAGTTGGAAAGGCTGCTGGCCGGCATAAGAAGTGCAACCGGCACTGATTGATAAATACTGCAAACCTCTTTGGGTCACCAGAAAATCGTTCGGGCGGAGCCAGAGGTACATTCCCAGGTAGGTTGATCTGCACTGGATTCATAGAGGATGTTGAAGGAAGATTTGCCCCTGATGCGGGTAACGGGGTCTGTCCGGCATGTGACTGTAGCACTTGTCTAGCAAGATTGTCTGTTCTCTCCTTGGAAATAATTAGTTCCCTTCTTAGAGCATTCGTTTCCTGACGAGCTGCATGCACTTCTGCCCTTAGTTCCCCAAGTAACCGGGCTAGGGGGTCAGTATCCGAGGTTTCCATAGCGCCTGGGCGAGAGTTTTGCGGTAGGCTTTGCGTTCTGTAACGCTCACCTGATTCTCGCAGAGACGCCGGTCTTGACTGGGCGACTACCGTATCTTCAAAGGTGATGTGTAGCACCCGGTTGGCTCTTTGGGCTGGACCTCTGTGCACTGTATGCCTGACGTGTAGAGTAAGATGTCTGCAGATAGAAAATATGGGGTTAATGAACTGGGGTTATTGGGGTGTCCCTATCTCTTTCCTCTTCTCCTCTCCTGTAGACCCCCAAAGGTTAACGCTCTCACCTTAGGTAAGTGAATGCCGAGCTCTCCATCTGCCCCGGGGCAGGGTGCTGTAACCAGTTTCTTCACTGGATAGGTAGCGCAGGCCTCTTGACTTCAGAGGACTGCTGTCCGTCGTTTACTGCACGAACGGTAAGTTTCGAGTCATTCAAATGTCTTTAAAGTCTTTAGTAATGATGTCTCTTGTTTTGCAGGGTTCCGGCGTTGGCGGATGACGGGCTGAAGTGAGTTGAAGATGGAGCCCGTGTGATGAATAGAAGCGCCTGGAAGCACGTAAGTAAGCGCTTGTTGCCTGCTTCACTATGCGCTCTAACTGTCTTTTTATTTTGCAGGTACGAGTTCGGAGCGGCTGCAGGGTGCCGGAATACCCACTGGATTAGATGTGGAAAGGAGTAATGGCACGTGAGTATTAAAGTTCCCCAATGTCTTTAAACGCACCTTGTTTTGTCTTTCAGATGCCGGATGCAGCGCCGAAGGCCTCCGGAGCGTGCGAAGAGTTGGTAAACTTTTGTCTTTCAGATGCCGGAATGCAGTGTGAAGACCTCCGGAGCGCACGAAGAGTAGGTAAGCCTTTGCCTTTCAGATGCCGGAATGCTAACCTGTTCTTTCTTGTCTTTATAGGTGTTGCTGAAGACTGGATTCAGGATGGTAAGCCTTTGCCTTTCAGATGCCGGAATGCTAACCTGTTCTTTCTTGTCTTTATAGGTGTTGCTGAAGATTGGATTCAGGATGGTAAGCCTTTTTCCTTAGGCCCAGGACCGGATGCAGAAGACACGATGAGCGTTCTGCTGCAGAGGTTGCAGAATAACGCAAAGCAAGATTCATCCACCGGGTGTGGTTTAAATAGCCTCCTGTAGTGCTTAGGTGTCTCCTTCCACAGCCACGCCTAAGTAAGAAAAGAGTTCCTGGTAAGAAAAGAGTTCCTGCCTTCCAGAAGAGTTTGCGTTCTGAATCTAGGGAGTGGCTCCAGCCCCACCCAACAGGAAAAGTAGTTCCAAACAGAAGAGGATCAGAGGCTCAACTGGCAGGCAAGTAAGCAGCATGGTCTGCTGAAGGTAAGTCCACCCAAGCATTATGAGCCCGGCGCTTCCAGCGCTGGGACTGGGCATATTTATGAGCCTGGTGCCACTGGCGCCAGGACTGGGTCCAAAAGGTCCCAATTGGGACTGGTTGGCACTCGGAACCTGGGTTATGGATCTGCTTCCAAGGGAGTTGGGAAAACCCTGACCTTTTGGAAGCAGAGATCATGACACTGATTGAATCAGGGGAGGGGTTCCTGGGACTGCAGTGGAACAGAACAATGAACTTCCCTTTGCTCCAAGCAATTGCTAAATCAGGGGTTCGTAAATGGCTTCCTCTTGGAAGGAAATGGGAGGGGCACTGCCTCTGTGAGCCTGCTGAGCTTGGAGGCGGGGACGAACCAGAAATTCCCCCATGTGCTTTGGGACCTAAACACGCCCATCTGGAACAGAGCATAATTTTAGAATGATGGATAATTCATAGTACAAAATTGTCAAAAATTATATTAATAATATCATTATTCCTGTGATTTTTCTGTGCACATTTTAAGAGGTGTTAGGACTCTGTGGTATGTACTGGGGGGTAGTAGCGGAAAATAGGGTATTACTCCAAATGTATCTATGTTAGAAATCTAACACTTCATCATCTGATGCCCATATTCCTTGCGCACATTTGTGTAAATTCTGGAAAAGCTTAGAGGTTGTGTTCTGGATGAAAAGGGCAGAATTCTGTCAGAAGTGAACACAACATCTTACAAAGACAGGGATCGGATGGTTTGGAGCTACAGAAAATATGTTAACTGGGCATATAATATTGTACATAGATAAATCTGCATTTAAGTCAGAAATAGATTTGTGTGCAAAGTGACAAGGGGAGTGTTCTTTCTGTATGCCATAAGAATGATGCCTGATGACACAGGATGACTCACAATTCAGTTCCGCAGTCAGGCGACAGAGAATCCTCTAGCCTATCAGGATCCACAGAGGGTTGGGCATAGAAAGTCAGCCTTCCCACCCATTTTCAAAAGACATAAAAAGAGCCAATGAGACCCAGTTAGACATTCACTTTCCACTTCAAACTGATTTCTTGCAAAGCACTTTGCCAGAAGACTCCAGAACCAGAACTTAGAATCCAGACTTCAGAACTTGTAGCAGAGAGGCCTAGTCCAAAAGCTGAATCCTTCTCAGCAGGCCTCAGAATCCAGCCACCTAACCAAACTATTCAACAGCTGGGCTGTGCTGTCGCTTCTGGATAGAACTTTTGCCGGAACCAGAGACCCAGACCAGACCGTAGTGCCAGTACCAGACCCAGAAAGCAGAGCTGTGTCCAAACCACAGACCAGATCCAGACCAGACTGCTGTGCAGTGCCAGAACTTTTGCCAGAACCAGTGATCCAGACCAGCAGAGCAGAGAGAACCGCAGCTAAACCTGTTGACCAGATCTGTGACGAGGCCCATTCCTTCCAAAATTAGGAGTGAGTATCCAGCCAGAGCTGTGCAAACCAATCTCTTAGTTTAAAATAATCTAATTCAAACCATTTCCACCTATTTAGAACTGCATAGAAATCATGTGTCCATTCTGTGATTTCAAACCTGTGAAAGTGTCATTTGCCCTTCTGAGCTTTACTTTAATTTGAGAAACTACTGACTGTCAATTCCTTATAGTTTTTCCCTAATCGCGATTGACGCACTCGGAAAAAGTGCTGCGAAATGCAGTTTGACTCAACTTCTTCACCTGTCAAAAATAGCTCGCTTTTGCTTTCATTGCTGACGTTGGTTTTCAAGCTGATAATCCCTCATGAATCATTGCTAGTGTTGACCTGAACTAATTCAAAGTAGCTGCCACCCACCCTGAATCAACCAGTAGGGAATTAAAATAATTTTGGCATATTTTCACTTCATTGCATATCACATTAAAAGTATTTCTGCATGTTTTAAAAGCATACTGGTTGCTCTAAGCTTGCTAGGGGGGAACTAGAATTTGTATTGCATTTGATTATATTCCTGAAAATTGTGTGCTCTTCTTCCATCTCTTTATATTGCATAGGGGGGAGTGAATTGCCACAAGGGGAAAGGTGATTATATTATCTCTTGTTGAAACCATATCAGTTTATCCCTGTGCTGCATTCTTTTCCATCATTGCATTTCCTTGAAACCATAAAGGATACTCAGCTACCTTATCCTTTCTATACCAACTCCGAAGTGCTTTAAAAAAAGTGTGCTAGTGTAATATTATACATTGTTGATTACTGTCATATTCATAAGTGTGCTATCAAGTATTAATTTATTTATAGAAGTGTGATATATATATTGTTTAATGTTTCAAATAAATCTTTTAATTTGCAAAACAAACCTACTTCTTGGCTCAGTGAGGTCAGGGGGATTCAAAGAGAGGGGCGTTCTATAAGGGTTTGTCATCCAGATTATAACTTGTCATAAAAATATATAAATAAGGGCTTCCCTTGGGCATCCCAGACCAGGCATTGACTTAGTTGGAGTGCTTTATTGAAGTCACTTAACATAGCCCAGATGGACCCAGGTCACAGCCTTGCAGTTTCATTCTGTCGCAATACAGATCAGCAAGGAGAGTGTCGGAACACTGCTGAAAAGCAGTCCGTTAATATATCCCAAAGAGAAAGAAAAATAGCAGCGACAGAGATGTATGGAGCAGGTGGCGGCAAAGTGCATGAAAACTTTAAAGCTTGACATTATTAAAGACGAGTGTCCAAATCAATGACCATGAGACCCAAAATCTCATAAATATCCTGCTCAGCCACTACAGTCTCCACAAGCTCGAGGTACATATCCAGGGCCATCAAATTGGCTTCTGTGGGCATGCAGGAAACATGCGTGGCACAGCAGCTAAACAGGCAGCAGACGAGACAGCTCGTATACAGCAGTATAGGATGACCACTGAAAAGAAAAATATGACGATAATAGGGAATAAGTGGAACAGAAATAATGAAACAATTGCAATAGTTAATTGAAAAGTCCCCCGTTAGGTCAGCATGATACATAGCCACCCAGACAGAGACATTTGTGTCAGGCAGCAAGGAGGGGAATGAAAAGGAGGGACAAGAATCTGAGTATTAAAGCAGCTATGCCGATGGCAAGCAGATGAAGAATCCTATAACAATAAGGAGACATGCACCCCAAACAGGGCAGTATCCCCTTCGAAACAGAAGGATTAGTCTGAGTTCATTGTGAATGGATGAAATGAGCAGTGATCATTTGAAATATATAGCATATTTCTTTTTTACTCATGACTGGAGTGATTCACAGCAAAGACTAGCTTAAAAGCCTGACCCTAAATTGAATGGGGCCTGGTCCCCAAAAATGTAAAGACATGCGGGATAAAGTTCAGGATATCTGCTAGAACCCTGATGGGGAAACTGCTGAAGTTGAAAACGCACAGCAGACGGGAGGAGGATGGTGTCTGGCCAGTGCTAATGTACCGGCTACGATGACGGCACCAGTCAGTGGCCAGCAGTTGGTGAAGTCAAATACAGAGGAACAGCCATATGCACCAGGAAGGAGGAGACACAGAGTCTTGTAGTAGCATTGGTGCGTGTGGCATACAGAAGGTGAAGAAGACCATGAACTGCTGAGGAGCTGGGACCTCTCATTAGTCCATAAATGTCCTTTGGGCAAAATGGACTTAAGCACCACTTCTCCAAGAGGTGCGCAGTGTTATTGTGTCTGCATGATCAAAAATAAACAAGAGTACCTTTTGATATATTATATGATATCATTTATAACGCACCTGTACACACATATGTCTAGGCGCGCTTCTGCGTTTCTTTTTAACACAGGAAGGGCAGAGGAGGTCAATAGAGGAGAGGAGAATATGATGTCAGGGTCAGAGCCAGAAATAGGAAATGGAGGGGCATGGATATGAGAGAGGTAGTAGGAGTCAAGAATAGGGAGCAGAAAAGAGGTCAAGATTGAAATCTTGGAGAATTAAGGGAATAGCGGAAGGGAGAACAACAGAAAGGAGGGCATTAAGGTCATCACAAAAGGAGCTGATACGAACAGAGGTATGGGGGGGCAGTAGATCAGAAGAAATGCAAGAGGGTATGTTTCAGAAAGGAAGTATGGTGATACTAAAATGATGCAAAGACAGGGAGAGAGGGAACAGAATGGCAGACATAAAGGATGATCAGTAGAGAATCAATAGGACTCCCAAGCGCCCTCTGCTCTGCCTGGACTGCCCGGATGACTGTTGTACTATTGTCCTGTTTCTGCCGTATCCTTCCCTACTTAGGTAATCTCTCTTCATTGCTGTTGTTTTCCTCAGTGACTGCCCTGTTTTGCTTACATTGCCTGTGTTTCTCCTTATTCTGCCCTCATCTAGATCTGCTTTTGCTGTTCTGCGTACACTGCTTGTATTTCTCCTCATATTCCTCCCTCATCTAGGTCTGCTTCCATCGATTGCTAATGTGTTGGTTTTCTGTGGTTTTGTACTCACCTCACCTCACGGACTGCCCTGTCCAATTCTGTACTGCTGTATGTTCTGTAGAACTTTTCCTTCCTCTAGGTTCTCATATGCCATCTACTTTGTCCTTATTGTTTTTTGGTTTTGTCTTCTTGGCAAATCGTTCATTTAGCAAACTGCTTGCAAACTGACAAATTGTCTTAGCTCTTGTCATATTGTTCAATTGTTGACTATTGTCTTGTCCCTCTTTGTCTGGTCTGCTTGCACCCCTACCTGTGTCATTCCCTGGGGTCTTCCAGCACCCCCCCACCGCCTTTCTTCTTCTTCTTTCCTCTCCCTATCTACTCTGTGGTGCTCTCTGTTTCTCCTATCTTGTCTAACTGCTTCTCTATCGACTATCCTGCTCTCCTCACTAAATCTGGTAGGAAGAAGTTTAAAAAGTACATCTTGGTCTCCAACCCAGGCCTCCCTATTGCTGACACCTATACTAGTGCCTCCTCCAGGCAAACTCTCACTGACATCCTTTTTGTCATACCCTCGCCAGACCTATGTACTCTTCATATGGTCTCTGTGCTTTCTCCTTTCTCTTCTTCTCCCATTAATAGTGGCACCCAGTGGGAGGCCCTCCTGGCCCCCTTCCACTCCTCAAAGGTCATCATTAATGTTTGCCTGAATGGTAACGTCTTGGTCCAAAGCCCACAGGCCAACCTTCACCTCTTTGATAGACACATCCCACGGCTCATCAATTTCCTTTACTCTCTTGCTGTCCCTTCTCTTCCCCCCATGGCTTCTTTGCCTCCCGCTGCTGTCTCTTCCTTGGCTACCTTGCCCTCTCTTCCTTCCTCTTCTACCCCCCCTCGGTCTTCTTCTATATTTCCGCGGGGCATACCTCTAATTTGTACTCCTCCCCGGAAGTCTTTCAAGGACGGCAACCTTCTCCATATTGTCACTCAACTCTCGCTCTGCTGTCAAACACTCCTCTTACATCTGCCACCTCCTGGAAGAACTTGACCTCGATATCCTCTGTCTCACTGAGACATGGCTCATGGCCAGCTCTGTCACAAGCTTTGACACTCTCCTCCGTGATGGCTACAAGATCCTCTCCGCACCCAGATACAACCGTTCAGGATAGGGTGTAGCCCTTATCTTCCCTCAGTGGATTCCTGCATTGTCATTCCTACGCAGGCCTACCCCTCTTTCGAATGACTCATCTGCAGGCACTCTCTCTCTCCTGTCCATTCCCTTACTGTGGCTACCATCTATCAGCCACCTGGCCAGATCTCCTTCTTCCTCTCTGAGTGTGCAGACCTCTCCTCTTCCCTCTTGGTCTAAACAACTCGACTCCTGCTTTTTGGAGACTTTAACATCCACCTAGATGCTTCCTGTTCTTCCTCTGGACTCTTTTGCAACCTCTGTGACTCTCTCTCACTCTCTATTCTGTCCTCTGGCCCGACTCACTCTGCAGGGCACACTCTAGATGTGCTGATCTCTTCAGACCTTCCCCTTTCTATCCCTCTCACCACTCCTCTCTCCTGGAGTGATCACTTTCTCCTTTCCTCCCAGCTCGCCCTCTCTACCCCTCAGGCCAAGCCACCTCCAACACTGCCACCTACCTTCTTGGTTATCTGACCCATGAAGCGTGTGTCAGTTGAGGCTTTCGCCACCACTTTCTCACCCCCCATTCCCCTTTGGCTGACTCACACCCTGACACAGACCTTTCCATGCTCCACTCTGCTATATCTGATACTCTTGATGTTCTTACCCCTGTCACGAGGATCCACTTGAAGCCCAAAGTCAAGTGAAACTCCTGGTACGACTCAGACCTTGTCACCCTTAAACGCAAGTGCAGGGTGGCTAAGAGGAAATGGTGTGCTTCTGGTACATCCTCTGACAAAGGCAATACAGGCTCTCTGTCCGCAGCAAGAAGAGAGCCCACATCCAAGCCCGCGCCTCTGCGGCATCTAACAACTCGGCTGAACTCTTTAAAATCTGCAAGGAGCTGGCCAATCCTGCTGCAGTCTCTACCTCTCCTGTCCCCTCCCAGGCCCTCTAAACAGCTCTGACTTCTCATTTCATCTCTAAAACTCAGGACATCCTGTGCTCTCTCTTCCTCTCTCCCTCCTCCATCTACTCCTTGCTCTTCCTCTGACCCTTCTTCTGCCATCTCTCCTTCCTCCTTCTCTGCCTTTCCCCTGTTCTCCCCAGAAAATGTCTCTAGACAAGTCTGATCTATGAAAGTCTCGCCACAATTGATTCACCCCTGTTCCTCCAAAACCATCAAGGGCCACATTGACAACCTGGCTCCTGCTCTGGCTGACTTCTGCAACCACTTGTTCGCCACTGGAGTCATCCCATCCCCCCTGAGGCACTCCCTTGTGCACCCTTTTCTTAAGAAACCCTCTGCCAACCCGTGCTGCCCGGCTAACTATTGACCAATCCCCATCACAACTTTCCTGGGCAAACTCCTGAAAAGCTGGTCATCTCCCAGCTTAATCTTCACACTGAATCTGTTGGTTGTCTCCATGACCATCAGTCTGGCTTCAAAGCTGCCAGAAGCACGGAAACTGCTCTCCTGAACATCAGTGAAGACCTCCTCTCCAACCCTGACTCCAACACCCCATGTCCTCATCTTACTTGATCTCTCTTCTGCCTTTGACATGGTCAACCATGCCATACTGCTCAACCATCTCCATGATAACCCGGTCAGGCCTTGGCTTGGCTGACTTCTTTCCTCTCCGATCGACCCTCCCAGGTACAACTTGGGACCTTCCTCTGCTCTTTATCTATCTCTACCTGTGGTTTTCCCCAGGGTTCTAACCTCTCTCCCTGGCTGTTCAACCAATACCTGGCACTTCTTGCCCACTGCATTGCCGCTCTCTGCCCAACTTTCAGTTATATGCGAATGACACTCAGCTCATTTTCAGGCTCCCTTCAGCCACCTCTTCTCCTTCTCTTATCTCTGACTGTCTGTCTGCTATCCTGGAGTGATGTGCTGCCAATGATCTCTGCCTTAATGCCAATAAGACTGAGATTCTCCTCATCGGCACATCTGCTCCCTCCTTTCCTGTCACTCTCTGGCTGGCCTCTCTTGGCCCTCTTCCTGCTCCCACCTGTGAGGCTAAAAACCTCGGGATCATCAACTCCACACTCTCCTTCTCTCCTCACATCTCTAACATCTCTAAGAAGTCACACTACCAGCTGCACCTCCTCAGAGGTATTCTTCCTTTCCTCTTCTTCCCCCAGAATCTCACTGTCTCCAGAGCTCTAGTTCTTTCTAGGCTGGACTACTGCAACACCCTCTTTCTAAATCTGCCTGCCTTTACTCTCCGCCCTCTGCAGCTCATCCAAAACAAGACTGCAAGCCTTGTCCTTAGCCTCAAGCCCAGGGATCATATCTCTCCAGGGCTGAAATCACTGCACTGGCTCCCATTGGCTGTGAGGATTAAGTTCAAAACTCTCTGCATTTCCCACAAGGCCTTCTGGGGCCTGGGGCCTCAATACCTTCAAAGGTATTTTCTCTTTCTTCATAAATATCTCCCTTCTCGAGCTCTTCGCTCATCCGCCTCCAACTCCCTCAGGGTCAGTCGCTTCTCCAAACAACGAGTTGGTGGTAGATCTCTTTCTTCGGCGGGGGCCTCCCTCTGGAACAGCCTCCCTGCCTCTCTGAAACTTGAGGCGAGCCATCTCCGGTTCTGGAAGCACCTCAAGACCTTCCTCTTTGCTTCTGCTTTCTCTCCTCCTCTCCCCTGCTGAACTCCTGGCCGAATCTGAAACTGCACTGGTCACCTGGCTACCCTCTGTTCTAGGACCCAGGCCCTCTCCCCGCCAGTTGCACACCTGCACTGCCCCCCTGGCATCCCTTGCACTCAGGGGCTGTTTCTGTATCCCTACAGCCCCCTACCAGCACTTGACAACCGATTTCTGCACTTACCCTTGCACTTGCCACCAGCTGGCCGCCCTTCTTATTTATTGTTTTTATTTATGTTACTGTTTATCCTATGTACTGCACTGCCCATCCCCTTTTCCCCTCACACTTTTCCTCTTCCCCCCCCTCCCCTGCATTTGCACGATCTCATTTTCACCTGGCCTAGTAAGATCATTGTTTCTGTGTTCCCTCTGTTCGCCCTCCCTTGCCTCATTGTGCCTTGAAACATTTGTGTTTAGGCGTGTTATAAATTCCATGTCATATCATAATACTGACCCCCAACAGCCACCACCCAATGTGGCAGGGGAGGTGCAAAAAGCAGCAGAAGTAGAGAGAGAAGCAGGGGTAGCTGTGTTAAGAGGGGGAATTCAGGTTTCAGTAATACTAAAGAATTGAAGATTGAAAAGTGTTGAGAGCTGAATTAATCTTGTTACAGAGGGATTGTGCATTCCATAAGGCAAGGTTGATCGATGTGGAAAGGTTGGAACAGGGTGGGTTGCAGATTTATTGTTAATGTTGTATTTGTCCGCTGTCACCCCCATGGGTATGGGTACTGTTAGAAAATTGTAGAGAATGTGAGCCTCAGAGGCAACATGCCACTCATTATATGGATGAGAATCTAGAAGCCCTAGGAAGGAAAATAAAGGGTCTTCAGAGAAGACAAAACACAATATGACTATCACTGTTATGAAGTGATGAGGAAACCTGTTCCACAAAGTGTGAACTGGTATTGAGAAAGCCCTGCCACCTTTGCATTGCAGGACATAGCAAATGGGGTTGTAAAAACTGAGATTGGAGGAATAGAGAGAGTGTTAAGGCTGATAATGATCAAGATTAGAGATGTGCAAATGTAGTCCTAGTCCATTGAAGGCACAATGGATAACAAAAATCACTTAAAAAGAAATTTTCAAGCAGATAGACAGTGAGTAAATCTTAAAGCAGATAAAGAAGGAGAGCAGAACAGGTGGAATAAGGGTACCCCAGACCAGTTCAGCAGCATCATTTTGTGTTATCTGGAGATAATAAATTAATAATAATTTGGGGATTATATACTGCCACAATCACTGAGGATCCAGTTTTAGACGGGTTCGTAAAATACATTATTAATGACTATTATTACTACCCACATTATCTTACTCAATTTGCAAGGATGAAAGCATGATATCCCAGAATAGTATTCAACCCTTGTCCATGCGGCAGCGCCTGCCCATCGGACATGTGAATGCTGTGCACAGAGCTAGCTATCTTCCATAATTAGATAGATGTTTAATTAGATAGTCCAGCAAGTCCAGCAGACCAACGTAAAGATCCTTGAGTTAGGCCGAGCATTGAGGACACCAAGTCAGTGAAAACCACGGTATGCGATGATAATGGTAGAAGAGGATGGGCTTCAAATGAAATCCATGTATGCTTGCGGCTGCATTGATCTGAGGGAGCACTGTAAGCTCGGAATCTAAGCGGAACCCTAGATTGTGCATTGAGGAGGACATGGGCAGGTTCCAGAATCACTTACAATGCTCTGCCACCCACTACTAAAAACTTGCCATTCACCGGTTAATGGCATTAATACCGTTTTTGAAATTTTGAGAAGAGCAGGGAGGAGGCCTCAAGGTCATCCTCATAGGATTAAAAGTGAATACCATGACTGTGATTAGCTGTGCCACAGGCTGAAGATACATGTTAAAAAGCATGGATGATGGGGTCAAGTTCTGGGGTACTAAACAGCAGAGACTTGCGCTGAATGAGGTGGGGGAGAAATGGTGCAAGTAGGACATTCATGGGGGCGCGGTGGATGGCCTTACCCCTAGCACATGTTTTATGATTCGAGTGATTTATTAATTTATGGAGCATTTGTTAGGCACCTGTAGCACCACTAGGCAAAATGTAGAGGGAGCAAGGGAGGAATAAACACAATGGCAACAAAAAAAAAACAGTGTTTACAATCGTGGTCCTACTAGGCCTTGTGGCATTAGGATGTGCAAGTCCTGTGAAGAGAAGTGCAGGGGGTGGAGCGGCAAGGTATGGGAAGTGTTGGTGAGAACCCGGAAGGGAAGTGCTGGTGTGCCAGGGGAGGGATAGCTGGTTAAGTGCAAAGGCAAGTGTATCCCATGGGTGGGGTGCACAGCTGCCCTGTAGGGGGCTTGCAAGGTCAGTTCTGGGGTGGGGGGAGGATGCTGGTGTTAACTGGGCAGGGGTCGGGTACCTGTGAGATTCGTGAAGGTCCAGTCCACCAGTCAAAAGCGGCAGTGGGGTGATTAGCAGGGGGGGGGACAGGGAAAGAAGTAGAGAAAAACAGAGTTTTGAGATGTTTCTAGAATTTAAGGCGGTCCGGCTCAAGTCTGAGGGGGGGCATGGAAACTTTTCCAAAGAGAGGCACCAGCCGAAGAGCGACCTGCCCCCCTCCCTCTGCATGGAGAAGCGTTTGACAAGGACAGAGTTAGAGGGTCGCAGGGCTCTTGCAGGGAATCCTATTCTGGGTTAGATGAAGAGGCCGTAGAGAGGAAAGGGGGGTATTGAGGAAGAGGCTGTTGCAGTAGTCCAGCCTAGATAGGACCAGAGCTCTTGAGACATTGAGGTTCTGGGGAAAGGTGAGGAAGGGGATATTGCGCCTAAGGAGGTGAAGTTGGAAGTGGGCCATCTTGGCAAGGTCCATGATGTGAGTGGTAAAGGAGAGGGTGGAGTCGAAGATGACCCTGTGGTTTTTGACCTCAAGGGAAAGTGAAGGTAGAGTGCCCAAGCAGGGCAGCCTGAGTGTGGGAGGGAATCAGGGCACAGGTGTTGCAATAATACTGCCATTAAGACAGAGGTTATTAGCCGCAAACCAAGCCTGGATTGCGGACAGAAAATCAGTGAAGAGGGAAGAGGAAGCAGAGGTAGTAGGGGGAAGTTTGAAGGAAAGATGTGTGTCATCAGCGTAACACTGGAAATGAGGCCCTAAGGAAGAGATCAGGTGAGCAAGGGGGGGCAAGATAGATATTGAAGAGCCATGGTGATAGGATAGAGCGCTGGGGACTCTGCAGGTATAGAGAAGTGGTGGAGGAGTAAGGGCACAGCTGCAACTGGGAGGGGCAGTTAGTGAGGAAAGCAGTCAGCCAGTCCAGTGCCCGATCTGTGATGCCAAGGTTATCACGGAGCCATTTTATGAGGATAGAATAATTAAACATGACAAATGCAGAGGAGAGAGAATGAGAACAACGGGAAAGTTAGAGTCAAGGTTTGCAAGCAATTCTTCACAGGTTTTCAGGAGAGCAGTTTCTGTGCCTCTGGATGCCCGAAATCCAGATTGATTGTCATTGGAGGGAACCAGCGTGTTAAAACTTCTTCAGGAGTTTACCCAAGAAGGGGGTGGTGGAAATGGGGTGATAGTTTGCCGGGCAGGAAGGGTCAGCAGATAGCTTTTTTAGGAGAGGGTCACAAGGGAGTGCTTGAGTTGTAGAGGGAAAGAGCCAGTGGTGAAGGATGGTTGCAGAAATCGGCAAAAGAGCTGGGGTGAAAGAGGAGATCTTGTCCTAAATGGTTCTAGAGGAACCTGGGAGCACCTGTTTGGATGAGACCTTCATAGAGCAGTCAACCGTAGAGTCCTCATCAGGTGTTATGGCCAGGAATCAGGTGATATGGGCCGGAGGGAGGAGAGTGCAGAGGGTGGAGGGAGGGGGGTCAAGGGAGGTAGGAGGGCAGCAGTGGGAGTTGAGGTGGGGGTGGTTGAGAGTGAGGACAGGATGTCCTGAGTTTTAGATAAGAGATGAGAGGACAATGCGGTGCAGAGGGCCATGGAAGGAAGAAGAGAGGTTGAGACTGCCGTTGGATTGGCGATTTCCTTGCAGATTTTGAAAAGTTCAGCCATATTGTTAGTGGCTACAGAGATGCAGGCTTGGATGTGGGTCCTCTTCTTGGAGCGGATGGAAAAATGATATTGCATTTGGAGCAGGTGACAGGCCAGTTTGTCAGAGGATGGAACTGAGGTCTGCCACTTCCTTTCAGCAACTCCGGACTTAAGTTTCAGAGATGCTAGATTGGAGTCATACCAGCCGTGGCACTTTGAGACAGGTTTCAGGCAGTTCCTCATGACAGGGATGGCGAGGTGCAGGTTAGTGAGGACAGAGTCAGAAGGAGAATCAAAAGCAGGGTCTGGTGGGCGGATGAAGGTGGAAGCAAAGGCAGCGATTGAAACTAGCTTCATCGGTCAAATGATCGCAAAGGAGGCTGGCAGTGCAGAGGGGTTCAGACAAGGAGGAGAAGAGTAGGTTGAGAACCTGGGACCGTGATGGTGCCATTGTGATAGACATTAATGATGCACCTAGAGGATGAGAAGTATTTCAAGAGTACTTCCAATCTAGTGCCACCGATGATGGGTGAGGAGAAGAAAGGAGAGAGAGTGAAGACCAAGTGGGGAGTCCATAGGTCAGGGGAGGCGGCAGAGAAAAGTATGTCAGTAATAGTCGGCCTGGGAGTAGTGCTGATGTAGGTGTCAGCAATAGATAGGCCTGGATTAGAGGCCAAGAGGGTTCTTTTAAGCTTTTTTCTTCTAGACTTTGTGAGAGAGATAGGATAGATGATAGAGTAGCAGTTAGACCAGATAAGGGAGAAAGAGAGTGCCATGAAGTGGGGAGGGACAAACAGGGAAGCAGCCAGTGCCTGAATAAGCTCACCAGGCATCCTAGCAGCCATACAGGCGCAGATGAAGGGGCGGCTTTAGACCAGAATGCACAGGGAAGAAGAATTTAAATACCCAGGCTAGCCGGGTGCTGTAATGAACTAAAAACAGTCAATGTGCAAGTTTACAGACGGATCTAAATTCAATTTTTCAGGAAAGCAATAAAACCATGCAGAAAAAAACAGTTAATTCGCACGGTTACAGGCACATCTAAATTAGATTTTTCAGTAAGGCACTAAGATGCAGAAAAATCAGTCAGTGTAGGTTTAACAAGAATCAAGTATCAGGTGATGTAGTAAAGCAGAATTAAATAAGGAGCAGATGGGTATAGAATTTTGGTATATAGATTACATAGAAGAGAGACATAGGTGGATTAGGCCAGTGGGTTCCAGATGAATTGTGGGAGTTGAAAGTTCCAGGTGCAGTTTAAATTTGGAGGATGGCAGGCTTAGTGTAGTAGAAAGGCCAGAGAGCACCGAAGGGCTGCCAGCCCACTATGAACCTATTGTAGGATGGTTAGAGGAGGTGGGAAGTGTGCGAGGTGTGAAAGAGGAGGAAGGGGCCCGACCCCGCCCCAATGATGAAAACAGGAGTGGAGGCGGTCAGGGGAAATGGACTCGAACTTCTCACCTCAACGCTGGAATTTGGTCACAGCAGAGTGCTCTGGTGCAGCAAGTGCCTGGAGGGCCCGGCCAGGCAGGACCAGAAAGGGGCCTTAGTATGGGCCTTAACAAGGGGTTGGCGTACGCCTGCTGGCTCCCTTGATTGGGCATAGATGTATGACGATGGCCCAATCACTGATATGAATGGAAGGGCAAGCACTCCGGTGCTCGCATCAGGTGACGGCCATGTTGAAAGAGTATCTGGGCCAAGATTCAAATAGCCCAACTGTGCTTTGCAGAGAAATGCACAAACTCTGACCAAATGATGGCAGTGAAGTGCTGCTGCGTTTATGAAAAAAGAAATCATTGCATTTTAAAGCATGTAGAGCGCTCACAGCTCGGATAACAAAGAAAGCTCTGCTCAGCACACAATGCCCATCCGGGCTTACTTCAGTGAGAGATGTAAGTGCTGCTCCTGCAGCCTTGTTGCAATGGGGTTAGCCACTGTTTATCTCTCAAGACACCAAGTTAAATGGAGGGAGCATAAGGGCAGACAGGGCCCTTAGTGTGGGCCTTAGCGAGGGGGCCTGCGTAAGCCTGCCGGCTCCCTTGATTGGGCATAGAAGTATGATGATGGCCCAATTAGTAATGTGAATGAAAGGGCAGGCACTATAGTGCTCGCATCAGGTGATGACCATGTTGGAAGAGTTTCTGGACCAAGATTTAACCAGCCCAATTGGGCTTTGCAGAGAAATGCACACCCTCTGAACAAAATATGGCAGTGAAGCGCTGCCATGTTGATGACAAAACTATTTAGGCAATTAAAAAGAATGTGGAGCACCTGCAGCACCAGATAACAATAAATGCTCTGCTCAGCACACAACGCCCATCCAGGATTTCCTCGGCGAAAGATGTGAGCGCTGCTCCTGCAGCCTCATTGCAATGGGGTTATCCACTGTTGATTTCTCTCACAAAACCACTAGAGACAGTCACTGTGAATGTGGCAAGTGTAGGTCAACTCCAAGGCTGGGCCAAGAATGTATTATACTGTACTATGACCTGTCAGACTTTGAGGGCAAAGACATACCCATAGAAATCAAGGGGGAGGGGGGCGTAGTGACATACCTCATCTGGGTGCTGCACACCTAGCCTGGTTTACCCATATTTCTTATTTTTTCAACCCAATACCTCAAGAAAGAAAGGTGCACATATTTCACAGCTCTGCAGGTCCAGCTATTAAGGCCAACCTACACAAACCTATTGGACCAGTGCCTGAACTCAGATGTTACATCAGACGAAGAACCTTCTCTGAAGAGCAGATCATCAAACAAGGAAAATATGACTACCAGTTTTGGGCTGGCCAAGCTACAGAGACTCTAAAGGATTTCAACATTCCCAACCATGAGAAGAGGCATAGAAACAACAGGGTTCTAAGGTAGGCTGCATTTAAGAGCATCAGAGCACAAGGAATGCCCCACCTGCCATGGAAGTTAAGGACACCCTAGAGAGGGCATTTGATAGTAGTTTGAAGCAAAGCTGACAGTGAGGTTTCACACTGCAAGACTTTAACCTGGAGCAGAGGTTGTCAAATGACACCACCAGAATAGAACAACTCCACAGTGTGGATACCTAGAAACTCAATTAATACAGCGTACAACAAATACCGAGAGGAGCCCTGACTGCTTTGCTCAAGCTGATCCAAATATGTCTGAACTAGCTGATCTCTGTCCACCAACATATCAAGAACTCCTGAAAGAAATTCTGGAACCTCAAGGGGGAGGTGGATGGAGTATTGTATACAGCTATCCAATACAGAGCGGGTGATGACCTACAAACCACTGTGGTGTGTCTAAGCAAGACATGGTGTCAAACAGTGAAGACAGACACAAGTGATCACAGTTCTAGTGTGTTTATTGAACTTCAATGGGTTTGTTGAATGCCTATCTAACCCTAAATCTAATGATGTGAGCAAACCACGACCATCAAATAATAAAAACGCAGTCCTAGTGGGATCTCTGTCTAAATAAAACGGCCTATACTAATAAACATATTGCCAATCATTACTTCTAAATACAAATGGTATGGAAAAACAATGTATGCAAAAGAAAAGTGTCCAAGAAACAATATGTCAGGATAATTGAGCAGTTGGCGTCCCTTCCCCACCTTTTCAGCACGGGATGAGGTGGCACACTCAAGCTTCGCACACACCCTGGCTTCTCTGCCACTAAGATGCAGTTCAAAACATAGGTATCTGGGCCTTCTGAGCTAAAGTCTATTTCCCACTGAAAGTCTATTTTGCAGAGTGCCTGGTGTTACAAACAAGTACCAACATTCCTTTCTCATCTGGATTTTCACATTCACAAGTTCTCAGGGTTTACTGTTCACCACGGGTCTCCCTCAGTCGGGCTCAGACCACCTTAAACACAAGTTCACAATTGGTCTCCCTCTATTGGGCTCGAACCACAGGTCTCCCTCAGTCGAGCTTGGACCCCCTTATAATCTCACTTTCTTTGCTTTCTTTTTGTTATCAGAATTCAAAGACCTTCGACTGTATGGTGGATTTTTCTTAAGCCATCACAGGACCACTTTGATTCACTCCACCCATTAGTTTCACGTTATTACTTTTGTTTCTGCCACTTTTTGGCTGAAACAGTTTGCAAACTTCAGCTAGAAACATTGACATCATCTATGACCCTTTTCACACCTTCTCTACTTTCATCTCCAAACTGCAACGGTGATTCGCTGCAACATCTTAAATATTAGGAAAATTAGGAACCTCCTTCCATTCAACACTGCTAAACATCTCTTAACAACTCTTGTGTTCTCTGAACTGGACAACTGCACCAGCATCCTCTCTGGTCTCCCCAACTATGCTTTCTGTCCTCTCAACAAGATAATTTAGTTCGCTACAAGCCCATTGTTAGGATCGTTGACACGGCAAGGCTACTGTGCACACGTTGCAATTGCAGCGTAATTACTTTATTGTAGTCAAACAAGTAGGACTACTCTATCAGCGACCCCCAGCTGCTTGCCCCTTCCTGCCTGAACTCCATGGAACTTGGAACCACTGGCTCGCCCCGTGCAGGTTGCAAGTTCCATGGTGATGCATGCTCACCAGCAATATAACAATACAACTATTGCACCCTTGAATAACATGAACCTTGAATGAATTCTAATGCATGAACCATGAACATGAATGAATGCAAGAACATATTAACACGTTTAACCATTGACAAAGGTCAGCAAGAGATGCATTCCTAACATACAATCTTTGACCTCCCTCACTTTTCACCTGCTTCCTTGTATTCCCCTGGATCGCAAACTATCCACGTTAAAGCCAAACCATATCTCTCCATCTCTGTCCAACACTACAACCCTTCTTGTAATCTCAGCCCTGACTCCTCGACTCCTCTTACCCCTTCAGTACATCCTGTCCTGTCTGCTCGTTCTCTCTTCTTGCGCCACTTGAATGGTATTCTCTACACCCGATCATCTGAGAAACAGTCCACACCGAATTCTTGAAAACCAAAATGAAACCTTACCTCCTCGCCTCTGTGTTACCCTCTTAATCTACCTCTCACATACCTTCTAGCTAACATTTTTCTCACTTTCTATTTCTCCACTCTAGCACTTCATCCATCGTGGTCCCATCCCTAACTTAGCTCTCTGTACTGCCTACACCTGCACTTAAAAATGTCTAGTTATGATTGTCCTTAATCGTGACTGTTCCATTTACACACCTCCACAACCTGGTCAGAATGTCACTCAAATTTACCCCATTCTAAGAAGCTTACTGCTTCCCATTTAATCGGATTTTCTATCTACTGTATGTTTGTTTGTGATCCTCCCTGTATATAAATAAATACAAGTTGGTCGCTCTGAAGGTACTTAATTCAAGCTATGGATATAATAACGAAAACATTGGGCCTCATTACGAGGTTTGAGGTAGCCTTCAAACTCGCATCCGGGTTCGGCACCCGCGAATGGGCAATTACCGGGCTATTCCGGCCCAGCAGTCCGATGCTACCATCATGTTCTGCTCGCGGGTGCCGGTACGGCCACCAGGTCAGACCTGGTGGATGCAAGGGCCCCCGCGAGCATTGTTGCCTTCCTGACAATGTTACATATGTATTATTTATTTATACTTGTATTTCTATATTTTCTAAGCACACCCTAAAATTAGTGGAAATGGAATTATAGATGGTACACATCTTAAAATGCCAAAATAACATTTTTGAATTAAAGATAACATGATGGAGAAGAATGCTCAGTTTGAACCCATGGGGCAAAAAGCTGATGGTACAGGAAGGCACCTCCAACGATGCATGTGCTAAGAAGCTTCTTAAAGGTTGGGAAATCCTTGAAAAGCCAAATATTGTATGTCTGGGCATTACAGCACGGAGGGGTTCCCTAAACAAAAACAAGCATCAGAGGATAGCTGAGGCAAGCAAACATTCAAAAATGGACAATATCAAACCAGGGAATGCTTATGATTGATCTTAGAACGAGCAGAAATGACAGGTCTTCTGACAAAACACAGAGGTTGCTGGAAGGAAGTTTAAACATATCCCATTTGTGCAATGCTCTTGTACTCTGCACGATAATTAGGACCACAGTCGAGTTTAGGGGGTTCTTAAGAGGAAGGAATGCGTAAGCAGAAGACAGGGGCCAGAAAAGATGTCCCACCTCACAGCTAGAAAGGCTGGAGGTTCTAAGAAGACCAAACACGTTCTGGGTGTGGATAGCTTCAGAGGACAGGATTTAGAAATGCCATCATGTGTGACTTAAAGGGGTGGGCACAATCGAGAACAAAAAAAGGACTTCACACTAGACACCAAAGTGGGAATGGTGCTTAGAGAAGAACTGAACTGGTAACACATGACACAAGCCAAACTCATAAGTGGTAGTGTATTCATGTAGAGATTTTGCGAAGTGCATGAACAATTTTTCAGCCACTTCAGTATGCTACATGGTGGGATGGGGGAAGGGAGGTAAGAAAATGCCAATGAGAGTTCCTTAATTTGGAAGAATATTAATAGTTGGGGTTGCCTTAACATTCTCGAGAGAAGTAATCTATGGAGGGGTGAAGGCTTTTAGAAAGGAAAGTGCTGTGCAAGATAGTGATGGAAGACAAGATTCGAGAGAATGCTACACAAAATCCTAACTAATTGTATGCGACTGGTCAGCAGATAAGCAGTATGACGTGTATGAAGAACCCGAGTGGTCATAGTTGGTGTGGAAGCGGTATGCCTTCAGGGCTTTTCAGTACTTTGGGAGGTTCGTTTCAGTCTCAGGTGTGATGGGAACAGGGGAGGGAGTGCCTTCCAGATAGACAGTTCATAGACATGAGTCGATTGCACCACCAAATCTCCACTCAATAGCCAGGCCGATCAAAATGAGTTTCAATTCCGCCGATTTCAGGTTTCTGGTTGGGTGGGTCAGGGGGCTGGTAGGCTTTGCAGTGGTAGACTGGCAGTCAGAAACAAAAGGTCAGTGAGCATGGCTCAAGATTTTGAGTTTGGCCGTTTATTTCATTGTGAGTCAATGAAAGGTTCACAGACTGGAATTGACATTATGGTGTGAGCTAACATTCAATCCTGTTATAAACAAACTATGCACTTTTGTTTTAACTTGGCATGTGTCTTGTGTCCAACTCTTGCTAATGATATTGCAAGACATCTTGCTGGCAGACAACCGGAAGAGACTCAGGAAGTTATATCTTGATCTTCCCCTCAACTCCACAAAACTAACTGTTTCCTCAATAGGTTGGCGAGTGTGCCGATACTGATGGTCTTGGCCTCTTAGGAGAATGATATGATATGGCATTTATAATGTGCCTATACATGAGTGTTTCAAGGCGCGACGATTGGGCTATAGTTATAGATGTTAGCAAGACAGGACTGAAGGGCGAATTGGATCTTCTGTTTGCAATCGCAACAACATTTAAAGGATTTCTAATTTTGCTTGCATGATCAATGTGGAATTTAACAGTATGGGTGCCATTTTAAAACATATGCTAATAATTTGGATCCCCAATTCTTACACTATATGTAGCTGTTCACCTGCCTGGACTCTCGATCTTTTGCAAGGCGAAGTGCAACAGTAAAGAGAAAAACAAGGCAAAATCGTCTTCACTATTTATGCTCCAGTTTGCACATAATGCACATGTTCCTTTGTGAGGACCCTAGGGGTCTTTTTGGGCTCAGGATTTACCATGGAGAAGCCTGTTATGCACATAAAAGCTTCATGTGCCTATGTAAGCAAACTGTTAAATTAAGCTCTGCTTATCAATTAGTAACCTATCATCAATGTCCTCTGCGCTAGTACACACTAGAATCTCCTACTGTCATAGCTTACTGGCTGCTACCTCCAAAACGAACCTGAAAACCCTCCAAGTGACCATACATGGGACAGTGAGAGCAGTGTGTGTGTATTGGTTAGAAACGATCATATCACTGAGGCAAGGAGATCCCTGCATTGGCTGACAGTGTGTCGTCAAATATCCCGCCAAATTCTTGCTCTTACCCACAAGTGTTTGTCCAGGAACCAGACTATTTGGTGAAAGATTGCATAAGGCCCCTGTTATGCAAACTTTGCATTCCAATTGATCTATTAAGCTAGTCACTCCGAGATATAAGCTAAAAACTTTGGAGGCACCAGGTTTGACGTATGCGCACCAGGTTTATAGAATTTTCGTCCATCCAGTATATGCAATATCTCATGTCTCACTTGTTTTAAGAAGGCCATAAAGACTCACTTTTTCAATTCAAATGATTAGGGTAAACTATCACCCGGCTTGTTGTCTGGCTGTTGACCCAGGATTCTTTTTGTTTGTCTGTTACTTGTTTGTCCTCCTGTGCACACTGACGCATATGGGCGTGTTACGAGGAACACAAAATTAATAATAGTGATAAATAGTGATATATAATAGTCACTCCAAGCGCGTTCTTACCTTAGAATCGTACTTGATCAAATTTCCGTCAGCAAAATGCAGAAATCTGTTTCTGAGATTCCGACTTGTGGCAACAAATGACATCCTAGTGAAACGCAAAAACATCTCTAAGCCTAGAAACATATGCACATTTTGCCATTCAGGCAATCTAAAACCCTGAAACACGTACTTGCCTGTTGTCCTGCTTTACTCATGCAATCAAAATGTGCACTTTAGCACTTTTTTTATTGTAACGTATGAATCTCTGTGGGACAGACTATTTAACTGTTAGCAAATATCCATCAGAATTGCTATTGTAAATTTCTTAATATCTCTTAACTTAGACTAAATCCATCTTTTTTATCTGTATTGTTTTTTTTTAGAAATCTATTGTTTGTCTCACAAAATGCAAAATGTAAATGTAAATTTTGAATGAGATTTTCCATGTTTATATCCTGGAGGTTACTACATTAATGATGGAATATGAACATTGTATTGTTCTTGTTACTTATTGAACGGTTGATCTTTTTTTCAACTATATCAATTAAAAAATTAATAATAATAATAATAATAATAATAATAATAATGGATTCCTATGGACTCCACCTTCTGCTCGGGTGTTAATGCTAGGCACATTTTACAGCAACACATTTGTTTTACAATTGCATGGACATTTCATGCAGACATGAACTGCTATGCTCTGCAAAGATAGAGGAGGGAAGCAGGGCAGAGATGCAAACGCTGCTTTGTGCCCCTTCTTCACTTTGCAAGAGGGTGGAAAATAGGCTGGAGCGTTAAAAGCCAGCTGCTAAAGCATCACGTATTCCATTAACCCTTGTTTTCCATTCCGCCCCGTTTAAAGTGTCTCCTTTTTTCTTCTGGGACCACTCACGGTCATTTTAAATGTTGCTAGTAAACATTTTATTTAGAATCCTAGCTCTGAACAGCATCGTCATTCACCACAAAAAAACAGAAGTGGACCCAAATTCGAATATGAATGTACAAGATAAAAGTTTGCTAATGGCAGATGATACCCTCAGTGAGGGCTGGCACTTTCATTTTCTTAAAATACGTCTGGTCGTTGAGCAATAACTATACTTTGAGTTGCTTGGTTTAGAAAGTTAGTATGAACACTCTGGGGCTCATTTATGGCTCGGCGCACCAAAAATGGAAGACGCAAAACCTTGCATAAGGCTTTTATGTCTCATTTGTGGTGTGTTCCATTTTCAATCATTTGTATTGTCGGAGATGAGGGGCGGAATGCAACTTACATGTCCACCGCCTCCCTTCCCTCCAGAATTCAAATTCCCCAGGTGGGGCAAAAGTTGGGCCTACCCTATAGTAGACAGCATGTAATTGTATTTGTAAACGCTGCCGGTATGCAAGCATGGTAGGCAGCATTTACTCATTTGCAGTGCGGGGTGCAAATGTGCAAAGCAAAAGGCGGCGTGCACATGTGTATGCCACCTTTGCCTAGCAATTTGCACTCCACCATGCACATGACCAAAATTTGGCTGCAGGGAGCCGCCTATGTGTACGTCTACACGCATCGGCTCCCAGTCGCCAAATTACTCACTAGAGTAATTTGAGGACAGGGAGCTCCAACTGTTTGGACATGTTAGCTCTGCAAACAGACTATTATGCATATAGAGGCATGTACCAAAACATGAAGTTTTTCATAGGAATGGCATAAATAGCATAACTCCTGTCTTATCATTCAGCGTCATATCTGGCGTAAACTACAAACAAAGCTTAAGAGGGAAATATGCCTTTTCCTAGAGATATTTATTGATATTTGAGATAATGTGTTGTTGTTTGAGACTTTTTGTCATGACATTGGGCCTCATTACGAGTTTGGAGGTAGCCCCCAAACTTGGGTCCAGGTCCGGGTACCCTGAATGGGGAAAACCGGGCCATTGCGACCTTGGAGGGCCCAGTATTTCCCCATTCAGGGAACCCGGACCCGGTCCATCCCCATTCCCATTGCGCCATAGGGCTCAATGGGAATGGGGAGCAAGCTAACAACGGGCCCGTTAATGACGGGCTCGTTGTTAGCATGCTGGGCAGCTCGCGGGACACACTAAGGACGTCTGGTAAAACCAGGTGTCCTGAGCGGGTCCCGTGAGTGGACCTCCTAATAGGGCAGTAAGGGGTTAATGGCTCCGGAACCGTTACCGGCACCGTTAACCCCTTACCGCCCTCCTCGTAATGAGGCCCATAATCTTTGTGTTACATGTTTTCATAGCCTTTACAGATTCATTACATTATCCATTTATTGCTAACCACTCAAATCTGTATCAGTGTAGTGGTTTTAAATTGTTAAAAGGATCAGTAGAACTTTAACACATGTCTATCTAAGGAGAGCAGATTACTGGGAATTGGGGTATCTCAATGGGACAGAGTAATGCCCCAACAACATATTTAGATCAATACATTGCTATAAAAGAGGGAAGAGGGAATGTTTGACTCGTGACTAGTGCCTATTGCACATTCCTGCAGTGGTGTATGGCGGACAATACATCCCGACACTCTTCGCCATACCATTTCACAAGAACTACATTTTAATGACAAAAAAAAAAAAAAAACATGAATTCCCAGCATGTATTTCACTGTGAGTTGAGGTTCGAAGCCTGATATGTTTGTTGTTTGTGCATTTGAAGGCCCTTTCACATACTATGAGCAGCAGTGTTATGTTGCACTTTGAGACAGAGGGAGAAACTCCTGTACCACTAAAATGCTGTTTTGCTTCCTTTCTGACCGCCAGATCCTGTGTTTGGCAGCAGCAAGCCCGATAAATCTTCTGGGATTCAGTCCTTTTTTTCAGATTTTCTGGCAACTCTTCCGAGTTCTAAAGGAAGTGTGTGTTTTTTCTCTCTCTCTTTAGTGTGATTGTTAAAGCCCTGGCATTCCTCTAAGCCACTGCCAATCAGCCATGCTCTTTGGGGCTCTGATGATGTTGGCCAATCTGTGGTTGTGTTTGGCAATGCAGTCTTGACGGGTCCGGTTGGGAGCAGTGGAGCGGACTGTGGAGCTCAAACCTTGTTGTGGGCGAAACGCTTCGGAATGCACACTTTGTCTTGGGGTCACTGAAGGACGAGGTACAATGGAGCACAATGGGAAGCTAGGGTAAGCGGAACTAAAAGCGTACAATTCGAAATGATTTGAATGCCTAAATGATGTTGTTTTCTTGTTTCTGATACAGCACTTGCAAGAGTTTTTAGTGTTTAGTGCCTTGGTTGTATACCAGTGGGGTAGCCAAAGCCATAAACCATTGGTGTGACTCCCGGCAGCAGATAGGCATTTTATGTTTTGGCTAAAAGTTGGTGTAGCAAAGATGCCAAAAATATGACTCTTTGTAGTTGGGCTTTCAGATTCGTTCAATGATGCATGTTGGTTCCATTTTTTCTTCCTGCTCAACATTCATCCAATCCGGCTTTTCCTTGACCCTTAAATGACAGCATCAGCTAGGCCCAGATTGGATGAATACTCCTGTCACTTCATTCGTAGCACTCACTCATTCCCTAGCAGCCCCATATTTAAGCACACATTTATACTACTGAACCAGAATCGCCAGATATGGCCATTTCCGACACAGCTCTGGTGTGTGAGGGTTTTCAAGGGTTTGGGCTACTTTTTGCCTTCTTTTCACTTTGTGCCTTCGTAGAACAAATATCTTTAATTAGTGAAAAAGCCTGTGTACACGCACCAACTCCATCTGAAGCTGCTTCCTGGATGCATTCTTGCTCTACCTCATACAGCATTTACATGCTTCAGCGAAAGGGTTACCCTGAGAGATATAGGAACTTAACTCCCTCTGTATGGGGAAAAAAGTACTTTATTTGTTATATTAGAGAAATAGTACTAAAGCAAATGTTTTTTTGTTTATATGTATTTTTTTACATGGATATATATTTAATTAGTGTAATATTTTTATTGTCATAGATTGTTATCAGTGGGGTACAGAAGATGCAGTAGATTTTCATTCACACAGTAGAACCACTATATATTTCCTTAGGCAACACCGCCCTCTAGTGGCAATAACAGGTGAAATGGGCAGGACGGCTTCGGACAAACATACATCTAGCCTTTTATTATATCGTATGATTACTCTTGCTGCAGAGTTAAGAAATGATACAAACCTTCAGTGGAGGAGCAGGGTTGGGGACGTTTCATTAGAAATGTGTTGAGCAGGTAGATTAACCATTAACTGAGTGGGCTAAAGACTCTGGGTAAGTCTCTCGTAACTAGGACTAATGTCTGGCAGAGGGACTCCCAGGAGCCCCCCCTTGTTAATTTGCATATTTAAGCAACTTTGGGTCTCAGCCAAAGTTACTAGAGGAATCCAGACGTGGACCCCTTGCTCACTATTCTTAGAGAGGCACAGCTCCACCCAACTGATGAGGTCCAACCAGACCAAAACACGTGTCTGGGGTTGCTGTTGGTACTCTTTTTCAGAGGAGTATTGCCTAGCATTTCGGTGCTGGACTGCCTTAGGGCAGGACAAAGACTGATATGTTTGGGATATTTCTTCTCTGTGAAAGATAGTGAGCTAAAGACTCTGGGTAAGTCTCTCGTAACCAGGACTAATGTCTGGCAGATGGACTCCCAGGACCCCCCCCTTGTTAATTCACATATTTAAGTAACTTTGGGACTCACCCTAAGTTACTAGAGAAATGCAGACTTGGACCCCTTGTTCACTATTCTTAGAGAGGCACAGCTCCACCTTACCGATGAGGTCCAACCAGACCGAAACACGTGTCTGGGGTTGCTGTTGGGACTCTTGTTCAGAGGAGAATTGCCTAGCATTTCGGGGCTGGACTGCCCCAGGGCAGGACAAAGACTGATATCTTTGGGATATTTCTTCTCTGTGAAAGAGAGTGAGCTAAAGACTCTGGGTAAAGTCTCTCGTAACCAGGACTAATGTCTGGCAGAGGGACTCCCAGGACCCCCTTGTTAATTTGCATTTTACATGTATGTTCATGATTTTGTGTTGACCTCATAAAAGACACGCCAAGCGTAAAGAACATGCATGCTGAAGGAATGGTTACTGCATGACTATTAAGCATGATTGTACCCTCTGCTGATTGATTTTCAAATCGGCGGCTTAGGCTCGAATCATGTACTTTAGATAGCCTATTATGCCATCTATTACAACACTGTTGATCTATGTATCATGCAAAAGGGCCTCATCAATAATAGCTGCCTCCCTCTGGAACAGCCTCACTGCATCTCTCCATCTTGACCCGGCTCTCCTTAATTTCCCGGAAACTCCTCAAGACTTCCCTCTTCGCCTCTTCCTTCTCTCTCCCTGTCCCCTGCTAACCACCTTTTTCTGCTCTGTTACACTTGTCGGGGGGAAATTCTGCCGGGCAGACCTCCGGGCAGGGAGGCCCCAACTCCTCCCGTATATCCCAAAAGAGATAGAGTATGAGACACACACAAGAAGCAAGGTGACTCTGCTGTTTATTAAACACAAACGGCAGGGATGGGTCAAGGATCATACGCGTCTGACCTGACACACACACAATCGTGGAGCTCGCAGGCCCTTTTTACTGTAGTATGACGCACTACTTGCGTCACTTTAGAAAGTTAACAAAAAACCTATCGCCACTCTTAATTTGTTGCTCGAGTGGTAGGGTTAGTATAGCATACGTATAGAGAATAATATGAGTGGACGAGGGTTAGTCAGGTGATATATCTGGGTTGTCCCTACAATTAGATACATGAGAATTGTTACATGAAGACTCCTAATGATTGGTTGATGTTAATGGCGTCAGTGATAAGAACCCCATGTTCTGATTGGTGCGCCCGTGAGCTTCCCAGCCTGGGACCATCGCTGTTCCCAGCTCTCGGTGTACCTGCAATGTGCAACAATATTTCACTATGGGTGCATGCAGACAATGTGAAGACTTATTCATGAGCTGGACGGCCGACTACTCCCACTGTCGCAGATGTCCATTGATCCTTTCAAGTGTATCTGCCTGTGTCTTGTAACGAGGGATCCAGACGCCTCTTTCCTCCTGGGCTTCGCATCTCGTCAGGTTCGGCTTGGTCACGTGAGGTGGGACCGTGTTTGAGGCAGAATTCTGCACAATTAATATTGTTTTTCCACTGTGCGCCTGGTTTAATTGCAGGTGCGACTTTGATGTTGGTGCACGGCGTGCAAGGTTGCAACATCGTGCCCTTGATGGTCTGCTTTTGGAATGTGGGTTTGCAACATTATGACCTTGGCTGTCTGCTTTCGCCAGGCTCATCCTGCAGGATCAGCAACCTGACTCTTGCTCTGTTAACGTCCACGGGAGCCCTTGCTTGTGGCCTACTTAGGCCTGGTGTATAGGTGGAACCGTTTGGTGCACAGGCGCTTTAGGTTATAGTCTCATATTGTCTTATGACCAGTATCGTGTCTTCGTTATAATTCTCATTATGGCACCTAGGTTTAGAAGAAGCGTAAGCAAGCTCTTTAGATGAGTTCATGGTGCGTCTTGCGTTTCTGCATTTTGAGAGCCTAAGTGAAAAATAATAAAGATGCACGTCCGTGAGTATGTCTGTCGCCTACGTCATAGCACTGAGTATATTCTTCGTGTAGATTGGTGCGGGAGTGTCCAGTGTGTATGTTGGCACAGGTGTGCTATCCGTTGGCTAGGTCGTCATGGCATCTCTAACGACGTATAGTTTTAGTCTAGTTGATCCAGGCCGCAGGCATCGGCATGGGCAGGGCGGGCTGCTGGGCAGGCAGATGGACACATCCTTATGTTCCTGTACCAGGGTATCTGGTCGTCGGGTAGATGGGCAAACTCTTCTCGTGGTGGGTGCTTGGGCCGTGAACCTTTAGGCCAGGCGCGAGAGGGGAAAGATGGGAGCCTGTTTTTCCATTTTCCCACTTCACTCTCTCTCCTCCACTTCTGCTCAGTTTCACTGACTGGCTGCCTGGTGAACCTTCAGAGACTCACAGGTCCCTAGCTCTCCTCTCCAGTCTCCAGCACTTGCCCCAGGACCTTGCACTTGCCGCAACACTGATGCACTTGGTCACTACCCATGAGAGTGGTATCTCTCTGCGCTTAACCCATGTTCTGACGGGACTTGGTGCATTTGGTCTCTATTGCCCCCGCCACCCCTCGCACTTCCTTTTTCTGTGACCTGCATGATCTGAATGTACCATGCCTAGTAAGATCGCTTCATCTTCTTCCTTAGGTCTCCCCTCCCATGCATGGTTGCGCTTTGAAACACTTGTGTATGAGCGCATAATAAATTGACAATCAAATACACCTACACGCCTAAATTACCCAGTGACGTAAAAGATGCCAAATGGAAAGGTGTAACCCTGAACATACTTATTACTTTATTTCCAAAAGATCGGACTGCACCACTCTCTAATACAATAGAAAGATAATGATATATTAGACCGTGCCCCAGAGGGTATGTAAGCTTGATAACCCTTGCTTGCAGCAGGATGGGGATATGGTGCTGTACCAAGACCTAGCACCAGTTTGCCAACCATGCCAATACAAAGATGGTAATAACATTCATGAAAACATGCTCCTTATAAATGAGGTAAAAAAGATCAATAACATGGAGGCAGCCAGTCCATTTGTGACTGAGAAACCTTTGAAAAGCATCCGCTCATTACCATTTACCTCGGGCAAAATGGAAGCAGATGCATTTGCTTGCAAGGTTCACACTTAATGAAAGATTAGTTGAATGCAAACCTTGAATCCTCAAATCAAGCAAGGACTCCACTTATGAAATGTAGAAATGCCACATGAAGAGCAATATGCAGGCTTCGGGGGTTGTTTCAGAATAACAGGGGCACATTCTCAAATATGTCAAGGCATGTGGTGCCTTCTTTGTCCACCCCCTTTACAGAAACACTATGCAGCCTTTGATTCTTTCTTCTCCTTCTCTTGCGCCATCTCCAACCTGACTGAAAGCATAGTCTCCTGCGACAGAAAGAGAAAGAGACCTATTGAGGGCGAAAAGAAGAAAATAGACAAAACTGTTCACCAAGGGAGAGAGAGGAAGACCGTGACTGACTAAGTGACATAGCCTGTTAAAAGGTCTGTCTAGGTGGAAAAACTGGGGCAAAGGAGAAGGAGGCGGGAATAGGAAAACTTAGAAGGACAAAGGAAAGGAGAAGAGAGATAGGGAGAAAAAGGACAATTGAGAAGTATAAGGGCTAGTGCTGTGGCATGTAGGGACAAGGCATGTACTAGTAAGATGAAGGTCTGGGATGAAGGAGAGGACTAGCTCAAAGGAGATGGACATGCGAGACGGAGAAGAAGGGCTAGGGAGAAAAAGTACAAGCGAGAAGAAGCACTAGGATGAAGGAGACGGACTAGGATGAAGGAGACAGACTAGGGTGAAGGAGACGTACTAGGATGAAGGTGAAGGAATAGGATGAAGGCAACAGACTAGGGTGAAGGCGAAGGACTAGGATGAAGGAGAAAGAATGGAATAAAGGAGAAATCCTAGGCTAGAGGAGAAGAAGGACTAGGGATAAGGAGAAGGACTGTCACAAAGGAGAATGACAGGATGAAAAAGATGGAATAGGGTGAAGGAGAAGGGCTAAGATGAAGGCAAATGATAGGATGAGCGAGAATGAGAACTGGAATAACTGAGCAGGAAAAGTGGCATCGCAAAAGAGAATGACTGGGACTATAGAGAAAGAGATGTACTTGGTTGAAGGAGACAGGCTAGGGAGAGAGGAGGAGTGGGATAAACTGGGACAAGGACATTTGTGAACAAGAAAGACAGAGCCAAAGAAATAGAAGAAGATGGAATGGGTCAAAGGAAAAGGTGGAGGAGAAGGATTGGGGAGAAGAAGAAGGACTGTGCCAAAGGATAAGGGGAACATGTGGAATAAGGAGAAGTAGAAGGAGCAGGGAGAAGGACTTGAATGTGGGAGCATAAGGAGAAATACTGGGATGAAAGAGAAGCAATAGAAGGATTAGGATAACTGAGAAAGGGAAGGACTAAGATGAAGTGGAAAGACTGACGTGCACGTGAAGGGCTGGGAGGAATGTTTAAAGAAGTTCTCAGCTTTTTTCTTGTATCTATGTTTCCATTTTCAGAGCAAATATCCCCATCTCCTGTTGAAGTGGAGCTGGGGGAAGGGTGAAGACACTCAGGGAGGCATGCTTTAAGAGGAAAGTGATGGGGTCGGCAGATTATCCAATGAATAGAGTGTGTTGCCCATCAGCATGACATCTTTCAGGGCTGATATCCTACTGGTTTAGGGCTGCCTCAGTGCATGTAATCATTGCCTCTATACAGAGCCATTTTAGAAAGGTGTGTGCAACATTTCCTTTTCTGGGCCTTCTATCTGAGCAGAGTTCACACTGGAGTTTGTGGAGGAGAATTTACATATTTTATTACATATGTACATGTGAAGCTGGGATGTGCTCTTTTCCATTTGTTGCAAACTAGCAAACACTTTTACTTCTTGTACGCACGTTAACATCTGTGTTTCTGCGTCCAGTTCCTTAGCTTGACTAGACATTTCTCCAGGCAGCAAGATGTCACATTAGACAGGCCCCACTGTCAAGTGAGCATTTATTTCATGGGCTTCCAGCAGTTCAGGGTCTTCCTTCCTGAAAGGCAAATGCAGTTGTTCCTGAATAACATCTAATACCATCTCTGCCTCCCTCTGTAGTTTTACCTAACACTTTTCATTGCCACATTGTGCCCTCAAACAACTTTATCTATATATTAATGTTCAGTTTGTTGATAAATTGTACTTGTACTCTATGTCGCGCGCTTATGCCCCTTAATGTTTTATTCTATTTATGTTTGCACTTATAGCAGTGCAGAAAGCCCTGATGCATCTAAGTATTAGTTACAGTATATAAGTGCAGGAACATGCATACAGTTTCATCATAAAATTAACACTGGTAATCATTTGTGTGTTAGAATGTGTAGTAATTTAAAAAAATGTATTTATAGTTGGTTTATTACAAACCTTTCATAAGATTAATATTACATAAATCCATTTCATTACATTTTCCCCCGTCCTAATCCTCCTCTGATAAGCGTAATTAAAAATCCATAACATCTTCAAAGAAAAACTACAACATATAATCTCCTCTTACTATTTACAACTGTTGTTATGTGCTTGTGAGTGTAGGCAGAAGCTTGTGATGTCTTGTAGAATATTATTGTGTGGATGAGGGAATGTTGGTGATGAGAGTTCCTAGCCCAGGCAGTTAGAGAGAGCCCTGTCTGGGTGATGGGTGCCAGTGTCTGTTCTGTGTAACTTATCTATGTAACTGTAACTTAAGAAGATGTAATAAACATGAAGCAACCTACAAGAAGCCTAAGGAGGTCACTTTATTACATTGGCGACGAGCTGGTCAGGAAAAGAACCTATGCGTGAGAAAAGAGGACACAATTGCCCATTCTGCGGCGGGGGTGCAGTGAAGGAAGAAGGAAAGAAGGAGAAGAACACACTGCCTCCAAACAAGTAAGTCCCATCACCCAGGATGAGAAGAAAGTGAGTGGCACAAGTCCAAGGACAAGGCAGAAGAAAAGCCAAATCAAAGAGAGGGGACGTCTCAGTAGGCCTAAATTAAAGAAGGCCCAGAGAAAGGGGGTGATTCGTCTGTTCTGCACAGTGCCAGGAGAAGGAGGGGAAGATAAGATCCAGTCCAGAGAAAGAAGAGGAGCTGTGCCCATGCCCCAGCAATAAGAGATTCTGATGCGTCACATCTCCTGTGGAAGCAGTACGGGGAGATTCAGATGAGTCTGGTAGAAAGGAGGCTCTGTGCACTAGAAGAGAGAGGGCCATAAGTTGAGGTATTATTAAAACGTTGAGCAAGGAGTAAATAAGCTGCAGTGAAGGGGCAGAGCACCTTATGAGACTGTTTGGGCAACAAATGAGAGATAAAGGAATCTGCGCCCGGGCTGTGATAGAGACTATGGGCGAGAAGTGAATTATGCATGAAGGTGTCCTCAGATACAGACAGCCCCAGAAGAGCAGAGAAGGAGGCAGAAGCAACCCCAACGGCTAAAATGTCAAGGCTCTGAGGGGTGGCTCTTTTAGTTGACCCGCTTGTATTGTTATGGAGGTTTATAGTGCGAGCGTTAATGGCGTACCAGAGATGCAGCAGGCAGCGAGGAGCTGCTAGTGAAGCTGAGCTCTTCATACAATGCTGTACGGCAATCAATAGTGATGTCATGTCACAGGCAGCGGGAGTTGGCGATGGCAAAGAATGCTGCGTCTCAGTGTTCCTAGTGGAGGCTGCGGTTGCCGAGCTTTTGCATTAGGGGTGAGAAGGAAGAGCCCCGTTCGCATTCATTGTGAAAGGAAGGGACCCTTTTAATGTTCAAACGTTGTCCCTTGGTATGACTTGTGTTCCGTCGTACCAGAAGAAATGCAGGCTGCGAGGGGGTTGAAGAAAAGGACCTGCATGTTTTTTTTTGTGGAAACCTTGCAGTCGTGTGGGCCCAGCGTCGGCCTCATAACAATGGAGAAATATTTTAAAGATTGTGCATGTGGACAGTGAAGAGGAATAGAGGTGGAGGAAGAAAGGCAAGCTGTATGGGCTACAGTCTTTGCCAAGGAACTATCTGTGTCCTTTGTGATGAAGAGTGATAGAAGAAATAAAAAAAGAAGGGAAAATTGTAAAATTTCACTGCGCACTTCTGGTTTGAGATGCAATATTGATAGGTGTGAAGTTGACTGTATATTTTTAATACTACTTAACTCTTATTCCCAAGAGCACTTTAAGACAAGGGGCCTCATTACGACCCAGGCGGTAAGTTACCGCCTGGGCCGTGACTTTACCACCATGGCGTAAACTACGTTTACGCCATGGTGGTTGGCGGACTTACCGCCCCATTCCGACCTTGGCGGGGCGGTAAGTCCCCAATCCCCATTTACACTTCCCCATTCCCATTTTTGCCCCATAGGGCATAATGGGAGTGGGGAAGGCGTTAATTATGCCACCGTAAATTACGGTGGCGTAATTAACTCCATGGTCCCTTAGCGCCATGGATTTTAACACCCGCCAAAAGCGGGTGTTAAAACCTCCATGGCGCTAAGGGACCTCGTAATTGGCGGTAAGGGGTCGGCGCAGCTAACGCTGGCGTAAACCCCTTACCGCCAGGGTCGTAATGAGGCCCAAGGTATCAATACTCAGAGTTGGATGGGGATGCAGAAGTTACTGAAACATCAAATATCAAAACGACTCAGGAAGTTTGACAAAGTGCATTCCTGTTTTAATATCAATTATCTAAAACAGGGAGTACAATGGGCATCATCCCAGGCCGCACAGCTTGATCTCAAAGCATTTAATAAAAAACAGTTCTTTTATAACAAAAACTCGTCATTGCTGACGTCATGCTACACGGCAAACAACAAAACTTATGAGCACCCGTGGTTGGCTGTCTGTGAATATCTAAGTATACGCTCTATGTAGCCACTGGTTATGATTGGGAACTTAAGTCAGGTGGGCATCAGAACCCACCCCCAATAACTGGTCACCATTGTCGTCACTAAATACACAACGACTCATTGGATCTTCATACTATAAGGCTCTTCATTATACGGCCCACTATGATTGGTTTGGCACCTTTGTACCCTTCTGCAATATTCCTCACACTAGCAGCATGCAGGCTACCATTATAGGTGCATGGAAACTTTGCGTGCTCATGCCTCCCCTCCAATTAACCCACTATCTGTCAACACTCCTTCAGGTTGCCAGACAATTAGCTTTTGAACTTGGCCTTGTAGCTGTAGACTTCATCTGGGAAATAAAGGGAGGATAGCTTCACTGTGTTCTTTGCTTTCGGCACAGCCTGACCCAAGCTCTGAGGATTTCACCCATGTGACGCAAAGACCACTCTTTTCAAGCCTTTTACAGCATTTAATCCTTTTAAATGATGACCTGTAGAAACCTTTACAGTTTCTTCATACCGCTAAAACCAGGAAAGTGTTCCTTTCTCACATTCGCTGTAACCTTCTTGACAGGCATAATTTTCACTGTGGTCTTATCTACTTGGTACTGGGCCAGCCCCATCGTCTCGGGAACTTGCAGTGCCATCAGTAATTTCCAGCTGTGACACACAATTGAAAGTCTTTTTCTCGATCAAGAATTTTCTGGGCCTTCTAAAATGCTTGTGGAACATCCACTGGCACATTGCTGCAATCTAATTCGCTACATATCCAGCCTTATGAATACTTTTCGCTACTTGCGTTTCCAGCAGCTGTACACGTTTAAACTGATTTACATATTCTTCAGTGTTTCTGTAGACTGAGCATCTTCATCTCGAGCCCAAAATGTTGCTCATCTGTACCATCCATTCTTTAATTCTTAGACAATACTGTTATATTTCTTCTCTCCATCCAGCCTTTAGATATATCACCTCCATTTCATGTGACGTCATCAGGCACTTTCTCTGTTCAAATGCACATTTCTCCCAGCACTTCATCCAAAAGAATGCTATGTCTCCGTCCATTAAGATATGGTGTCCGTAATGGATATCTTGTCTCGAAGGTTCTCTGCGGTATTGGTACACTGACTGGAACTGCACATGTCATCATCTCTGGTTCCCAACATATAGGCAATATAGGGGCGGAGCTTACAGAGAGGATGTCTGACTGTACCTCTACACTCCCCCCTCTGGGCAATTCATCGACCACTTCTTTATCAATTTTGTACATCAAGACATCCTCATCTGAAAAACTGCTTTTTGGGACCCCTATCTTCACAACTCCTTTTACCTGATTTCACATGCTCATCAACGCTCGATGTCATAAGTGTGCAGTGTCCAGTGAAACTACAGTAGATCCATCTTCTCACGTATTTCTTCCGATGTCTGGGATACAGAAACCTTGTATATTCAGCTGCACGTATGCTGGCTTTTACGTAGTCTTTGATCTCTTCATCTGTCAATTCTTTAGTCATCCATCCTGATTCAACAACAATCATAATTTTCATTCCTATGGCTTTCTTTGTAGTCTTCTTACATTGTGAGATTATTATCCTAATCACACAAAATCCAAGCATGATCATCACCAACAGGGCTCCAAGAAACTTGAACATGTCCGCGATCCATTGTGGAACCCATGAGAAAACTGCACCAAACCAATTGTCACCAGCAATGTCTTCCACTTCATCAATCATCTGGAAATGTAGGTCTGTCAACATGGATATGGCTTCTGTCAAGGTACCATTCTCATCGTCATGAGAAGGTATGAATGTGCAACATGATTCTCCAATTTTTGCACAAACACCTCCATCCAAAGCTGTAATTATATCCAAGACATATCTGTTCTGAAGGCTCATCAATCGTATGACTCTCATCTCTTCTCTAATTGCATTGAATCCTTTTATAGTAGTGTTGATTGTCTGCACGAGCTCCCATCTGGTTATCTGTAGCTATTTAGTATTTACATCCGTCTGGATCCCAGGCATAAGGATTATTGAAAATATCGATGAGGTCTTGTTGAATAGCCTATGTTCATATGGAATTGAATCAAAATCTTCTATTGACATTGCTGAGAAATAGTTCTCCCTCT